>NW_027185447.1:0-658750 GCF_022577435.1 Embiotoca jacksoni | reverse complement strand
TGATCACCACAAACTATAAATGTTCACTTTAATTGTTAATTAAAAGGAGAGTCTTGCATCGAAATAAAAAAAAGTCATTATTTCATGTTGTCTTAAACTTCTACCATACTTCAAACCAAAAATAATTCACCTCGCCCTCTTTTTAAATCTGGTTTCCAAACAACTGCCTCCCTTTGCTGCCTCTCTCAGCTCCTTCTCCCTCTCTCTCTCTCTGTCACTTCCACAGTAGGACATTTTACTGTGCAACACTTTGAATTTGTAAGACTGCCAACTTACTTCCAGATAAATATTAAATTGAGCTCAACTGCACTGCCTCGATCATAAAGATTGACATTAAAACAAAAAAAGTGGAAAGAAAATCATCACATTTTATTAGCTAGTTCTAGAATTACACAATAAACTGTAACAAATGGCAAAAGTTTAAACAAATCCCCTGCTTCCTTGAAAAGGTAATGTGCTCCCCTGAGAACCTACTTTGAGACATTTAAGAAGAGCCTTAATACATTTAAATTTTGTAGTCAAAGGTTATAGATTTAAATTTTCTGTACAACAAAGTTCCTGAAGTAAATAATATTAGTTAAAAATGTCAATGTTGAGTGTTAATTTGCGCATTACATTGTAATTTCTGAACATTCTCTGTGGCCATCCACACATGGCAGTGCTGCACTCAAATCTTGTTGCCACTTTATGTTTATGTTGCCACTTGAACTTTTCTTCACCAAGCAGACGGATGTAACTTAGTTCGGTTGCCTGCTTGCTTTAGGTAGTGTAAATAAATGATGAAAAAGGATTGGCTTCATCAGGGAAAGTGAAAAACAGCCAAAGAGAGAGGTTTTTTTGCATTGACACTGTAATTGACTGCACTGCTGCATCTGACATGTTTAGTAGCAGCGCAGACTGGAAAAGAGGGCTCCCCCATGAACCACTGTGTAATTCAAACCTTGCCTAAAGATACCTAAAAAAAACCAAACCATATCAAAATAACAAGAATTGCAAATAACAAATAATTTCTTCTGTGAGAATTTTCAGCAGTGTCCTGCTTCTTTCATTCTACTCTTGCACTCTTCCAAGAGTACTCATAAACTCTAAATATATCAACATTAGGGATGCCATGAGGACCAAGGACTTTGGTACCAAGTTGATGCCAAAATACATAATGTTGCATGTTTTTCTAATGTACTGTGGGTATTTTAGATCGTGCCGATACTGAAGAAATGGGACAATATACAGTACATATGTGGGGTAGTGCATTTGGACTTCTAGGGGCTTCATACTACTGGACTATTTGGATTTAGGCAAAGTATATTCTTGAAATAAGCTTCTCTGCTAGATTACTATTGGATCTGCTGTTTTAGGCTAACTATATTGCTAGTTTCTACTGTTTTTGTCTTACCTTGAATTGTATGAGTTAGGATTTTGTTTCACTCAAGTGACTGAGAGTTAAAGAGGACCGGTTATTTAAAGCTGAGTTTCTATTGCTGGACATTACCACCTGGTGCCTGAGGGACTAATTAGCAGGGGGTGTGGTCAGCACAGCTGTAGCCAACCATCGTCAACTCTGGTGTAAAAACCAGGAATTGTTTGCCGCGTCAGCTTCAGCGTCTGCGAAGACTTGGAGGATAAAGACAAAGGAGTCTTTTGGGGTAGGCTGAGTATAATGCTGCACTGTTTACTGTTATTGGATACGTGTTTAATTTCCGTGCCTGTGCGTATATCTACTCGCAGATACTATAAGCCTCGCACTCGTTCACACCATTCCCGTAACCTTTCCTCTGTTATATATCCCACCTGTTCCACACATACCCAACACCTTGTCACAGGGGGCCTCTGGAACTGCCAGTCAACTACCCGCAAAACAGACTTCATTTCTGGCTTTGCTATCCAGCAATCGCTTGACTTCCTTGCTCTCACTGCGACTTGGATCACACCGGACAACACATCCACCCCTGCTGCTCTCTCCTCTGCCTTGTCTTTCAGCCATACACCCAGACCCACTGGTAGGGGTGGTGGTACAGGTTTACTCATCTCCCCCAAATGGAGGTTTTCTCTCTACCCCCTTCCACTTTTTACCCCACTGTCTTTTGAATTTCATGCTGTGGCAGTTACTCATCCGATACAATTAAACATTGTTGTTCTCTACCGTCCTCCAGGTTCTTTGGGAGATTTCTTGGAAATGGCCCTCCACTTATCCTTCTGGGTGACTTTAACATCCAGACAGAGAAGTCATCTGACCTATTACTTTTACTGTCTTCCTTTGCTCTCTCACTCAGTCCTTCCCCTCCTACTCACAAAGCCGGTAACCACCTGGACTATATTTTCACCAGACACTGCTCCACATCTAACATCACTGTAACTCCACTTCATGTCTCTGACCACTTCTTTATCTCTTACACTCTCCCACTCTCTCAAACGGACCCCCCCCCCCCCTACCACATCAACAGACTCTGTACCTGTCTGTTGCAACATTCGCTTCCTCTCTCGCTCCTCTCTGGCCTCCTCTGTTTGATCTGCCCTCCCCTCAACTGACTCTTTCTCACTCATGTGTCCTAACTCTGCCACAGACACTCTCCTTTCTACGCTGTCTTCCTCTCTTGATTCTCTCTGTCCTCTTAAGTCATGACAGGTCCGCAACTCCTCCCCAGCCCTGTGGTTGTCTGACTTGGTGCTCTCAGAGAACCACTATGCGAGCATCATAAAGGAAATGGTGAAAATCGAAACACCCCGATGACTTGCTCACGTCAATCTCTTCTCTCCTCTTTCTCTGCCTCTATTTCTATGGCCAAAAGCGCTTTCTACCAAACCAGAATTCAATCCTCATTTTCTAACCCCAAAAAACTCTTCTCCATCTTTTCCAACCTCCTTGACTTCCCCTCCTCCTTCCAGCCTTCTACCTAGCCACTTTGTCAACTATTTTACAAAAAAGATAGATGACATATGCTCCTCATTTTCTTATCCATCTTCTGTATCTACATTTCCATCACTTTCATCTTCATCCCCTTTGCGTTCCTCTTTCACCCCCGTCTCCCAATCAAGTTCTTATCTTGGTAACCTCCACTTGCTCCCTTGACTCCATCCCATCTCACCTCACATTCTCCAGTCTATTGCTCCTAACCTTCTTCCTTTTCTCACCCATCTTATTAACACTTCCTTGTCAACTGGCTGTTTCCCCAATTCTCTGAAGGAGAGAGTGAACCCTCTCCTGAAGAAACCCACCCTTAGACCATCTGAAGTAAACAACGACAGACCTGTCTCTCTTCCTCCCTTTCTTTCCAAAACTCTGGAGCGAGCTATCTTTAACCAACTCTCCTCCTATCTCCACCATAATAACCTTCTTGACCCTCACCAGTCTGGTTTCAACAGGCCACTCAACAGAGACCTTGCGGTGTCTGAGCAACTTCACACTGCTGGAGCAGCCTCTCTTTCCTCTGTCCTCATCCTTCTAGACCTTTCTGCTGCATTTGACCTCCCTTCAGGACCTCAATGTCTCATCTCTGTTCTCATCCTACCTCAACGACCGCACTTACCGGTTAACTTGGAGAGGATCTGTGTCTGAACCTTGTCCTCTCACTACTGGGGTCCCTCAAGGCTCCGTCCTGGGTCCCCTCCTCTTCTCTCTGTACACCAACTCTCTCGGCTCTGTCATTCATTCACATGGCTTTTCCTACCATAGCGATGCCGATGACATCCAACTAATCTTCTCTTTTCCCCAACCTGAAACACAAGTAGCCGCACCAATCTCTGCCTGTCTGACTGACATCTCTCTGCGGATGTCCGCACACCACCTGAAAATAACCTTGACAAGACTGAACTACTTTTCCTTCCAGGGAAAGGCTCTCCCACACACGACCTGACTGTTACCTTTGACAACTCTGTGTTAGCCTCAACCCTCACTGGTAGGAACCTCGGTGTGACACTCGACAGTCAACTCTCTCTTACTGCCAACATTACTGCAACAGCACGTTCCTGTAGATACATGCTGCACAACATCAGCAGAATACGTCCCCTTCTCACCCAGAAGGGGGCGCAGGTTCTGGTCCAGGCTCTGGTCATCTCACGCCTAGACTACTGTAACTCCCTCCTGGCAGGTCTACCTGCTAATGCTATTCGTCCTCTGCAGCTCATCCAGAATGCCACAGCTCGACTAGTCTTTAACCTCCCAAAATTCACTCAAACTACTCCGCTCCCTTCACTGGTTACCAGTGGCTGCCTGCATCCCTTTCAAAACATTAGTACTTGTGTACCATGCTGTGAACAGATCGGGTCCAGTCTACATCCAGGACGTGGTCAAACCATACACTCCGCTCTGCATCTGCCAATCGGCTTGTTGCTCCCTCACTGCGAGCTAAACACTCAACAAAATCATGACTGTTTGTTGTCCTTGCTCCTAAAAGGTGCCATGAGCTCCCCAATGACATCAGGACAGCAGAAAGTATATACATATTCTGCGAAAACTTTGTAGTTTGACTTTCTTGGTGTGGATGGGCAGATACAGGTCTAGCACTAGGACCCAGGCAGGCAGGAAGGAAGGAAGGAGAGAGGCTATAAAGGGAGGCAGGAAGCTCACTTAGGCCTCTCTCCTGCACACCTGAGCTCAAGCTGTGGCCCGCCTTCGTTTGGTGATGATTTTGTCTCCAGGCACCTGCATGTTTCCAACTGAGGGGAAGGGCTTTGCTTCAGGCCTGGACATTCTTTTACCAGACACTTCTGAGATGCCAGACACTGTTCTTTTTTTCACCATTTGTTAGGTTTTAGTTTGTTTTAATACAAAATTGTTTGGGCTGTTTTTTGTGTTTCATTTCTTTCCAGTGTGGCTGTGGTTGGGCTGCCAGGGAGAACAAAATGGTGGCAGTCTTTATGCATGTCTTGTTTGAGTTTCTTTAAGTTTTGGCATTTTGTAGTGCTGTTAAATTGTTTGGTTTAGCTCCAATTCATTTGTTTGCAGTGGTGTTTATTTGTTGTACATCTCATTTGCCACCAGCCTCCCTGACAGTGCAGTTTCCCCACATTCTTTATTTCTTTGGTTGTTAATTTATGGTTTATTTGATTTTTGTATTAAACAGTTATTTCAACCCCTTCATTATTCCGTGTTTAGTTGGATTATCCAGTCAACTGGAGATGCATTTGATTTTGTATAATGTAATAAAGCTCACATCTTTGTCGACATCAATTTCAAGTTCCAGTTTATTCTGGCCCGTGTATTATCACCTGGTCACGTTGATGAAAATTGTACTTTCTTGATTCTTGTTGTTCTGGGTTTGTACCCTCATGGCGTAATGCACTTATTGTAAGTCGCTTTGGATAAAAGCGTCAGCTAAATGAAATGTAATGGAGTGGCTTGCCAAGTACAGGTGCAGCAACGGGTCCACTGTGACCAAGAGTTGTGTATGGAGATTCTGAGCATTTGAGTCTCATGATTGGGGAAGTTCTAGATGACCAAAAGCCAATATGCAAACATTGTCTGAGCTGTAGATGGGTTTGGATACCTTGATTTTGATACCGATACCTTTTTTGATACAAGTTTTATAATAACCATTTTAAGAAAATGACATTACAAATTTCTTCATCTTTAGTTTTAATCCATTTTTAGAAGGGGAGACTGTAACCCAGGTTGTTTTTTACAGCTACAATTAACATGTCCAATAAACGCCTCACATGGAAGATATCGTGAGGTGTTACAATTTACAGGTGTTCCGGAAACCTCACATGGAAGCCATCACTTGATGCTACAATTTACCTATGACCCGTAAACACCTCACATGCTTTGCTAATAGCAGATACTAGCTTCTAGCTGCACACAGAAAAGCCTACGAAGGCTACCACTTTTTTTTTATCATTTGGCATTTAACAAATGCAGTGGTTTGGCTGACACTGAATACAAAAGTGAACTAATTCAAGTTGCAGATGGTTTTCTCAGAATTAATATTTTGTTCTTCTACACTGTTGGTGGACCATCGATTTTTCTGGGTTGTGCTCCGTCTTCTTTTGTCACCTGCCAACTGAACCAGCTTCAATATTAAGAACCACAGTTTTGGCTTCCTGGTTGCACTGAAATCAGTGAGTCTACATCTGAATACTTTGGTTTTGCAGTCAAAGGAGAGAATAATGCCAATAATGTAGCACTCACTTTTGGAAACCCAGGCACCTGATGTTATTGTCTTCACAACATCATTTTATATGGTCTAATTGCAATAATTTGGTGAAATAATGATAAACAGAAGCACTAACAAAAGGTATAGCATTAATAGGTAGAACAGGGTAAGTTAAGCCTCTGTGTTTCCCGGCAGTTATAGACATTATTGGTTATGTGACCACACATTTTGAAAGAGTCATCCACTTTACTCACCTTGTGCATTACCAGCTATTTTAGTTTGCGGAAATGCAGCCACCTCTATTGATTTTGCTTTGATACAGCATTATATAAGATAAACGTGTTTTATTTCACCATGATCATTATGACAATTTACTCCCATCTGACCAGCTAAACATCTGTGTGCATGTACTCGAAGGATTATTTTTTGTTGCAATGTACTTAATCTTTTTAGCAGATTTTTGTCATCACATTATCTTTAGCATGAACAAGCACACTAGGAGACATTTCATCATATTTAATATTAAAATGTCTGTCCTATCAGAGTGTCAAGCGTAACTGAAAATAGCAGGATGTACTTTCGGACTCATCCAGCTAATGCTGAGCGAGCTGACAGCAACAGTCACCTGTGTGAAGGTTTTTTTCTGACTGGGGATTTCTTGCTGCCTGCGTCCTGGATTTGTACTGTAGGAAAATATAATCAGAGAGTGGGCAGACATAAACAAGATGCCACAGGCTTACTTACAGGCTGAGGGCACAAGCTGCTCACTGTGAGGTGAAAGAGAGGTGATCTGGTGGTGGGAAAGTGGGGTTGAGGGGGGTGGAGCTGGAAAGGGAGGCTAAATCGAATATTGAAAGGGGAGGAGAGCAATGGAGGTGGAAATAACAATGACAGAGCGATTAGGTTGGACAAAGAGGAGGGAGGAGATGAGATGGATACATGATTGCTAGACAAACTGAAGTGGAGTAGAAATCCCAGTCCAACACAGTCAGGTGGTTGTGGATTTCAGCGGGAGAAGAAGGGGTCGGTTTAAAGGGCTTTGCTGTCAGAAATCCTTCACAGATACTCCTCTTACACAGTAATTTAGCTGAGGTAGGGTGGTCATTCTTCCACGTAAACCTACTTATCTGCTGCCAAGAGAGGGATAAGGCAAGAGAGCCTAGAAACCTTTCGAGGCTAATTCTTGAGCCTCGGTGGAGCAGCTCTAATAAAGCAACACAGCTGGGGGCCAATAAAGGGAGCGACCATGCTGACAAGATAGACACTTTTTTCTCTGTGAATACCAAGCCTTCTTACCAGTCTAAATCACTAACGAATGCTGCAATAGAGAAGAACACCTCGGCGACATTTACTGAGATGACATAGATTCCTGCATTATCTAAATCAAGTTCTGTAAGCACAACAAGCTTTAAACATGTCACTGATATATTGTCATGTTATGAAGCTGATATTGTGTTAGCAGATAGTTGCTTATCTACACTTCAATCAGTCATGAATGCTTATTATCATTCATTGGGAGTCTCTTTTTTTTTTTTTTTAGCTCACTGTTGTTGCCTATGAGGGAAATACTGCATCAGGGTCTTTGGCGGCAAAATGCTTCATTATACTCACAAGGGATGTAATAGTAGACTCCATGTATTTGTCCAGAATGGGTATCCAATGTTCTGGTCCATACGCCCTGTGATCCCAACAATGACTGTGAGAAGTCTGTTCAGTCTACATACTTGCTAGCCTGTTGTTATCAGACCCAAGTTCACTGTGTGAATGTATGGGTTTGGCCACAGTCCAAATGCAATTGCTTTCAGTCATTGCATCTTGTGGGGCATAAACTTTGGGTTAATTTTGAAACTATGGGAGCAGCCTTTAACTTATTGGCACTGACCACCATATGCACTGAAACCACTGCAACTAAATTTAGAAAACAGATGCTCCTACATCATCGCACTTTGCCAACTCCATTAGTCACTAACTGGTTCGTCTTTTACGAGTGGCTGAGCAAACAATGTGAAACGTGTTTCCAGACCATAATCACACCAAAGAAAACTGAAGCTATAGGTCTGGAGGAGTCAAGTAACATACTTGGACTTCTGAAATGAACACTGAAGAGCTCCACCTGGAACATTTTGGTAGTACGGTAGCTGTTGGATGATAGACACTTCTGGCTGGGTTACCTTCCCAAGCTGCAGAGACTGTGAACGTTATATGAAATGTGTATGATATACTACCTCCTTCTAAATGTTGAGCTTTAATTGGCCTTTCTGAGTGCCCAGAATCTGTGACTTCTCTTCTAAAGCTGTACGGATCAATCAACTGGCCATCATGTGGAGATAATACTAAACATATGTACCAAGTCCCAACTCTTTTATAGTAATTTTGAATTAATTATGAATATGTTACACTTGTCTCCATATACAATTTTATTTGATATATTTAATAATTGAGAGTAAGAAGCACAGAGTATTTTGTTATTGGTAGTATGCAGCATTAGAGTGACTGTTACAGTACGAATTATAGGCAGTTAGAAATGTTTGAATGTTTCCCCAAAGTTCAAAAATATGTATATCAGGACTTATAGAGCTCATAATTAACATGTTGTACCTTGTTTGTTCAATCTGTACAAAAACAGAAATATAAAATAACTAATAGTTTATCTCTCCTCAGACAACAGCATTATCAGCAAAACAAAAGTCACACAGACTGCACAATTATCATATATTTAAAATCCAGACCACAGAGCGTCAAAGAGATTTAGAGTTTTAACAAAACACGGTAAATGTTTGAAGGTTTGTGCCGTGGTTCACACATCACTTTTCTATAATTCATTACTGGCATGATTGGTGTCCAATAAATAATCAGACTGGATTTAGTCAAATAAAAGATCAGCTCTATAACATTCCCCTGGTACGGAAAAAAAACAACGAAGCTATGACAAAACTATTGTAGATTTTGGGATTTTGATTTGTTACCAAAAAAGGGCTTAATTATCGTACCAAATCCATATAAAATCAGGCAGTACTGTGTGTCAAGAAGTCCTTGTGCAGCATTGTTTGCCAACTTTCTGTTCATGCACAGGCATGCTTTAGATGTTTAACATCATATTCATTCATCCATTTATCATTTCAGAGCTGAGCTTAAAACCTACATACCTCTGGTCATAATGGAAGCTAAAGCTAAACATGGAACAGCAGGATACAGTAGTATTGTCATCTTTATATCCACTGACCTGATACTTTTTTTGTTAATGCTCTACATAGTAAATCAGTGAATAGTAAATATTTTACTTTGAGTCAGCGTTGTTAATAAATATCATTGGAGTGGGATCGACAAACTTGAACTGAATTAATGGGGGGGCACTCACTCTTTCCTCAGATCTCATTACTACTCCTTTGGGGTAATTAAAGACCAGTGACATTTGTTTTGAAGGGATGACTCAGGCCTTGCCTTCATTCACCACCACCACCACTGAGCCTTTATTGAATTAAAACTGACCAGCCTATGGAAGTGGCACTTGTATAAGTGATGTGTATACAATGAATGCGGAAAATGTCATGAACACAAATTATAATAGTTTTCCTTTAATCCTTTCCTTTAGTCATTCAGAGCATGACAGACATTCTGCTTTACATTCCCCCACATTTAGAAACAACTTTCAAAAAATGTACAGTCAAATACTGACAGCAGCAACCGCCAGTTTACAGAAAATTGCCACTTATAATAAATAAATAAAAAGCCAAAAGCAACTTGTTTCCTAATCCCATAGTTCCAATATGTAAATGTAATCTTCTTGCTGGAAAATCTTTAGAACATAAGCAGCAACAAAGTCTCAAAACTAAAACCACACCTGCTGTGCTATAACAAAACATTAACTCCTACCTGCTGATGAGTCACAATCCTTAAGCAGCTACAACAAAATGAATATGCAGGAAGTATCACACAGTGCTTTGAATTTAATAAACCTAACTCATTAATTAGCAATGAGGAACTGCAACGAGTGATCATAATTGATTTAAATGATTGATTTTAGTTTTAAATACTCCTGGACTGGTGGGAGCAGGGAGGCTGTCTCTCCTATGGGTTTTAATGGAGTTAAACACCCATGCATGTGGATGGAAACTGTCAGCACTCCACCGGCAAATGATGTTATGTAAGAGAAGTGGGATGCTTCGTATGGGAGCCTGATAGCAGTTTAGATGGTGGTGGATAGAAATAAAAGGGCCAGATGAGTCTTGTGTGTAGCTTCAGGAGCTGCACATTAAGAGCACGAAGCAGCTAAAAGATTGCTTCTATTTTTATAGTGTCTTCTCTTAAACTTTCAAGGTTGTAATGCGTCAGTGTCATAAGTAATTTTCGAAGTAATTGAGAACTAAACCCACGTCTTTGTGATGTCAAATTTAAACAGGAATAGGAGCTGGAAATTATTATTTTAGAAGTGCAAAAAGGTCATTTTAGTGACAGGAAAACTGTACCAAAAAACAAAGAGGTACAGTCAGCTATCGGGAATGAAAAGAAAAATATCTCATGAATACCATTATTTTTATCTGGGTCCAAAAGAATGTATCGTAGAGATGCGTTTGTCTCTCCGGCAAAACGACAGAACTTCTTTTTTTCATCAGGGATTTAAATTGGTCATGGCTGATGCAGTTCAAATGGGAAGGACTTTAACTCGCTTGAGTACAAGACCCGTTTGCATCTCTTCAAGGACAACGTCTGTGTGGTTGAGGTCATGCGTGCCTGGAATATGTTAAAAGCCAGCAAAGACAGGACTGAATAAGAATGTGCAAAGGGTCAACATGCATATCCAACTAACGGCAAGACAGAGCATCATGTATGAAAGGAGCTTTGTTTCAGTATAAAACATCCATCATTTAAAAAAAATTACACCTCCTCTATAACACTGACTGACTGACAGCGTACATTTGTACACAGCATACATAAACACTTTCCAAAAGCGCTTACATAACTTCAATCCTTGGTGGACAAAACACTGATGTCAAATCAACTTGTGATTGATTGATTGATATAATTATTATAGTGAGTCCAAATCTGACCAATTTCCATGATCATCCGAAAGGATTTCACACCAAGTCAAATGACGAAAGAAAAAAAAGGAATATTCTTCATATTGTCGTCTGACTATTGTTCATTTGCACAAGCAACGCAAATTTGTATTTCAGCCACTCAGTACAGCCCCTGTGTGTTACAAGCTCACTAAAGTATGATATCATAACACATATTGGTGCATAAACCTGCATGTAACCAGACATAATATCACAACTTAAAGACAATGGGACACCGGTCGAGGCGCAAGTAGTATGGCCAACATCTTTATTATTTTTGTGTGCACGAGCGCAACTCTGGCACAGTGGTGAAGAAGGAGGAATATATATTAGAAGGTGTGTCACAACAAAGTTCATGGCCACTCAAATCCACTTCTCTCATTCCCTTTAAGACCTCTGGAGCAAAGCAGACTGTCAGTTTCTTATGAATGAAATAAAAGTATATCTGATATATATTATAGCTTACTTTTCTTGAAGTTCAAGGTCTAATCACCAAATTAATGCTGCTGTGGGCTTGGTGAGAGGTAACTAGTAATATAATGAACTCCTCTTCTGGTATTATGACAACCGCTGTCCAGTTTAGGAAGCAGTTCAATTATATAAGACAAAAACCTGCATCTTATAGACCCCAAACACTGGCATTCTTTAAATGTCAAATTGAACAAAGAACACTCATCCAATATAATTAAATCAGGTGCTGGGATGATGTTGAGGACTGAGCAGAAGAAAATTCCAGATGGAATGCCGACATAAATTTGTAAATTTATGAAAACTCTAAACATTTAGACTATAATACAAAAATAATAAGCTGAGAGACACTAAACCTCTCCATAGTGCTGAGTGAAACTGGAGAAGTGGTGGTACGTTTCAGTGGCTTTGTAGCTGATAGCTACCATTTTCGATTAACCCTTGTGTTGTCCTTTGGTCAAAATGACCCGCAGCCGTGTTCAACCAAGTTCTATTTTATTTCTATATTTTTATATTTTTTGGGATCATTGGTCATCATTCTTTAAAGAAACCCTCACAGCCTTCTTGTCACCAATGATCCCAAAAAATATGAAAATAAAATAGAAATTGGTTGAACACAGCTGCGGGTCATTTTGACCCAAGGACAACAGGAGGGTTAAGATGTCAAATATATTTCCAGCCTCAGCCCAAAGGATACAGTGTTGCAGTGGAAAACAAGGAATCACAGAATTTATACAAAAAACTGAGAGGAAGACTGACATTGGTAAAATCTCTTTATCACTATTTCAGAATTTAAGAGCTATTTAAATATCGGTTTCCTAGTTTGGCAGAAAAGGCAAAAAAAAAGGAAGATGACAAATCTGGACTCATCCAAGATCACAGACTGTCGTCGACAAAATCAGGGGCCAAGAATGACTAAAGCCTGAGATTAGAAAAAAAACAAAACTCAAATACAGAGTAAGTAAGGATATGAGTGCTGCAAACATGAATACCACAAGCCTGGAGTTTAAGGTCTTTCTAAAGCACATCAACTTCAAAGTAAAAAGGATAACTTTCAATGTCAACAAGGGGAAAAAAAGAAGCTGCATTTGAAAAGAAAGAGTAAAAAGGAAAATCTCTGAACTAGAAATATGTCAGCCCTCAACGCTTTACCAACTGCTTTCTGTACTTCTGTTTATTCATTCTCATCTAAAGCAACAAACCTCTTTGCAAGCCAACTTAATTGTCCTTTCACTTCACAAAGAATCACATGTTGATTGCATGGTTATACATCCTCCATCCAGGTGAGGGTGGCCACAGTGAAGCATCAGGTATTTTGATGGCAGAGTAAGAGAAACTTAAATTCAATTTATGCAATGACCGGACAATGTGACACAACATCCCCAAGGACAAACTCTGAGTCATCAATACATTAGATAAGGAGAGGTGATTGAAGAGATGACTCTTTCTATGGTATCTTGGCACATTCTTGTACAAAGCTGCAATGCACAAGCAGATGAAGCACACACACACACACACACACACACACACACACACACACACACACACACACACACACACAACTGCTATCAAAGATGAATAACACTCAGAAAAGGAGAACAGTCAGAAACAAATTTCTTCAGTTGCATTCTTAAGAAAAACCCAAGGGCCAAAGGTCTAACTACCTTAGGCATAAAAAAAGAAAATAGACTCAATACAGCGTTGAAATGAGAATGAATATCATAAACTGGATCCATGTGTTTCTTCAAGTGTCATGTGATATGAAGTGCCATCAACGTGTAGAAGCTTTTGGATGTTCTCTAATTAGCTTTCTATCTTTGTCCCAAATGTGCCGTCATGCATATCGTCTGTGTTGTTATGTCTTTTGTTGTCCCTGTACAAAAGATCTGTCACTAATCACTAACTTTGCTCCCTCACATAATAATATGCAGCATACTTTTCAGGAGCTCAGTTCATCTCCAGCTTGATACATATGTCTAGTAGGTGGATTCAGTATTTAAAAAGATTTTTCTTATGCTAAAATGTTTCTTCTTGACTTTGGAATTAAATATTGATGATGAGGACAGAACAGATTAAAAACCTGCTAATAGACTTTGAGGTTTTTTTGTTTGTTTTTGTTTTTGTCTTCTTTCAGCCACCAACATATTTGAGGAATGATCCAAGAATCTGATGGCTGCTTTGATTATCAATACAAAAAGAGTTAAAGATGTAGATAGGTGCATATATACAGTATGTACAATCATAAAGTATTGTTATCAGTCATTAAAAAAAGTTTTAAAAAAAAACAAACAAAAAAAACAGGAGAACAGCTGTGGTGGCACTACTACAGGAATACTGCCATTTTGTCTACGCCATTGGCGGTGAGATCAAGACAGATGGCCGCCCACCTCTGAGCCTTTTTCTGTCAAAGGTTTCTTCCTATTAAGAGGGAGTTTTTCCTTCCCTCTGTTGGAGGTTTTTCTCCCTTAAAGAGGAGTTTTTTTTCCCCTCCTAGCTTATGTGGGAATTGTTGAATTGTTGGTTTCTCAGTATGATGTTGTAAAGTTCTTCTGTAAGGACTTTAATGTGTTAAGTGCCATGAAATAACCTCTGTTGTGACTTGGCGCTATATAAATATAATTTAACTGAATTGAATTGAGATACATATGAGGTGTCCTTTGGAGTCGGCCCTGTGACCAACCAGGTCAAAGAAGAAGATCATGTGACGAAGACAACAGTGTAACTAATGCTGCATTCAAATGGGGTCGTATTTACTGTATACACAGTTCATATGATATGAATGGCCAAAAAGAGACTTTTCTGTAATTCCGTACAATGCTAGGTTACTTGTTCTACTTTATTGTCAAAATATTTAAAACATTGACAATAAACACAACAATGTCCAAAATAAAATAGTCATCAAATGACAAAACATGTTTACAGAAGCTTAACAAGGTGTAATGCACCAAATGATGTGCTGTTAACACCACATTATACAGCTACTGTCCAAATATGTATCCTTTCAGAGGTGGTGATATCTACTAGGTATGGGCAGACACACCAATATTTACTTGGAAAAGTATTTAAGATAGACACAAGCAATATACAAACAAGATTAATATACACCTGTGCCAAATATTTAAGCGACTAACCATTCCTGTGACATCACCAATTAACTTGTTTAAAAATGCCTGCGCCCTGCTGGCGAAAAAGTGAAATACAATCAAGTTTTTTTTTTTTTTTTTTTTTTTTTTTAATGAACTCTCGGTGAATGTAAAATTGTATTTCTGTGTCATATCTTGCCAAAGGTAAAAAATTCTCAGGTAAGTTCTGTCTTCCTTTCAAGATGTCCAAGTGGATTTATAGATGTTTATTTATGTTCATTTGTCTTCTGTTTGCTTCATCCTGCTGAATATGTGTGTCTATTACAGACCAAATCTTGTATTTATGTGAAGTTTGAAATCCTGTCTGGAACGCTCAGTTAAATTACCAGGAACTACAGAGAATATTTGATCCTGCACCTCTCACTTGGGTTAATCCCATCCAAAACGGCCTGTAGTGATCAAATAATGAAAATTCGTCACCCATCATTGCTTGACTTGCATTTAGCAATTTAGGCACTTTAATGGGTTTTGGTTTTGGCGAGTGCAGCAGGCTCTGATGAGAGTTACAACAAATGCCCTGCTATTACCAGTCAAACCTATTCTTTCATACAAATTGATTGAAATAAGTTAGGCCATGTCATGAAAGTCTCACTTGAATGGAAACACTATTAAACTACGTTGTATAACTTCCTGACACCTCCCGTGCCTCCTTGATACAGATGACCCATTTACTGAGTGTACATTAGCTGTGAATGATATCATATGTGATTAAATCAGCTGCAGTTTTGTGATGGCAAGATAATCGTTTTGACCTGATTGTATATTATGTTATTTTTGCTCTCTCAATCATCTAAAGTTACTATATTTAGCATTTACACAAACAGCAGCACTGCCATTCATGCAGCTCTGATTAAGTGTGTGTACATTGAGCGAAACGTTCATGTAGAGAGGAAAAATTAATTCCATGACAAACTGAGTAGGTCAGTTTTGTAGGCCCCACACTTTTTATTACTTCCTTCCTGCCATGCACTGCATTCTTATTAGTGCCATGTCATTTGCTGCCATGTGACTTTGCTGCCAAATATCCAAAGGTGAAACTCGACAGTCATAAATGTTCGACACACACAGCAGGGAGCAGCTGAGAAAAGAAGCTAAATAATGTTTACTTGTCTGACTTAAGAAAACACAATTATTATTACATAATCGCCGACTGGCATTTATTTTAGTTGACCAAAGTGATTTTGCATTATGATTCAAATTGCTTTTATTCACCAGCATAAAAAACAGCTGGATATAACTAATAGAAATGTCACATTTATCATAATTTCCATGTCATTTTCCATTGTTTGAGGTTTGATTAGTGCTCTTTTAATGACGTAATTTCCCTTTGACCTATTGTTCTGCTGATTTAATAGCACATGGTGGGATCCTAACTCTTGACCTACATTTACGTTATAAAGTAATCTACCAAAAAATATGCTTGCAGGTATTTAATGGGCCGATGCAATGTGCTGGATGACAAAGGCACCAAATTTATCTCTTTAACTAAAAGTAATTTGTTCATGTTGGTGAGGCTGTCTGAATCCTATCCAATTATTTTTACCATGACAGATCCACATGTACAAACCACATGGATACAATACAAAATATCATAAAAAAAATAATACAGAAAGAATGTGAAAATTACATTTAAAAATATATTTCCAGAGGCCAAGGACTGAGATGGAGGGTGATGTGACACACAAAAATCATATATACAAAATATATTGGGAGGCAATAGATAGACATTTTGTACATAAATACCCTATTTGGCTTGTGAGATTTTTCTAGCCAGTTGAAATGTGAGAACGTGTCAGACCAGCTGCTGATTTTGGGCCAATGGAAGAAATGCCAAAATGAAGAAAAGATAATAACTTACAATATTTAACTGTACCTACTGTGTTGACTGGAAGCATCTCAGTAGCAAAGCATTTTCTTAGCCCGATTTTGTAGACCTGCTGATTTGGTCATTAGTGGTTGCTTTTTTTTTGTCAATTTTGTGTTTATTATTGTTATTTCCTGCTTTGTTGTGCTGTTTGTTTGTTGTCTTCCTATGCAACTCTCTTCTCCGCTCTCTTGAGATTTTTGTCCTGCAGGTATCCGCGACTCTGGGGCTACATAGTTCCTGTCAGCGGTAAGTGGCCCCAACAGTTTCTTGGCTCATGTCTCTCTATGCTGTTCATTTCTCTCCATGCTCTTCCCTCACTGCAGCCGGTTGAGGCAGATGCCGGCCCACTTCTGGTTCTTTCCGGGGGGTTCTTTCAGGTTCTTTATTTTTGTTAAAAGTTTTTATTTTCTTCCTCCCAGTTATTGCACATTTGGGAATTGTGGTATCGTTAGGTTCCTATCTATAATGTTGTTAATAGGTAAAGTTTCGTTATAAGGACTTTACTATGTTAAAAGCCTTGATATGACTTGTGTTGTGATTTGGCACTATACAAAACAGTTGACTATAATGGAAATTAAAAACAAATTCCTTCACATAAATACTTTGTAACTATATTTCACATAAAGTGAGGAAGGAGTAAAACACATTTCTTTACATTCTTGAAAGATCAGGAGTAGACATTAATGTTGTGATATATGATTGGGAGTCTGCACAGCATGTCTAATTATGAAAATTGACCGGATTCCGCTGTTCCTGTGTTTGACTTCCTGCCCGGCTGATCTGTTATATGCAGTTTGATGCAGCTTCTTTCAAAAATAGACTCCCCGGTGGACTCAAGTCTTTCACCTCACATGAATAAATGAAAGCGACTGTCAAAGTTCAGCAAACTATCAGGTGGTGAAATCAAGGAAAAACCTGTCCAATTTAAATAACGTAACATCTTCATGGTGCCTTTTTTTAGTTACAGAAAACAATTATTTTTAAGAATGTTTAACTGCAACTCAGCACAATCATTCTGATAAAGCTATATTGTGTAAATAATGTGTTAACTTTTTGTTGTTTTATTTATGAATTTAGTTAATTTAATCAGATGTTTATTTATTTAATTATGCTATTTTTAATTGACATTGTTCAATATTAGATATTTTGTGTTTCATTAAATGTTCTATTGAAGTGAAAAAGAACCAAAGTCTGAGGGAGAGGAAAAGATCAGGGCTAACAGAAGAGTTTGTTTTGTCTTTGCTTACAGCCTACAATTGTCATTATACTGTTCTTGTAATAAACTCTGAAGCCAAGTGATGCCTCAGTTTCTTCAGATGCATCTATATCATGTGATGTAGAGCAGGCTGGTACTTGGCAGATGTTTCTGCAACCAGTGCAGTAATAACAGTAATGTGTAACCTTAATTCGTCTGCATATGAATGCTCTCAATCTGGAGACAGCTCAATGTGAAATTTTTGTATTTTACGTCAGCACATTTTCAGTTCTGTTTATGTGAAATGAGATGACATGCATTGGTATTAACAAATGTTTTTAATTGTCCTCCCTTTTAATATTGAACATCTAACCAACTGTGCCTTCCGCACATCCAGCTGTACCAATCAAACACTTTACTATTGCTGCACACCAGACAAATGTTTCACCTTAGACTTTGAAAAAAGTTTATTACTGCAAGCACATTAAACTTATATGTTGCCATTTCTTCTCATTAAAATATCTGTATATTCTCCCAGTCTTGCTTTTTAAAATCATTTTTAAATGGACAGAACACAAGAATTTCATTATAAAGTGCAACTTGTGATGATTGGACAATAAGGTTAAATCTTGGATGTACCTTTCCTCTTGCCTGTGCTGTCCATGTTACTTAGGTTACAACTGATAATAGTGTCTCCCTTAATTACATCTTCTAGCTGTGGTGCATATAGCAACAGGCAGCTCATTGCATTGTTAACCACATCTGCTTATGTTTGCTGGACCGAACGAGAGGCTCATGCACCACTTCGCCCTGTCTGTACTGGTTGGAGCCCAGTAGCTCCTCAGGCAGCCCTCACATCTGTGATCAGTCACACACATTATCACCCAATCCTCAAGACCAGAAGTTGGACAGCTGTGCTCTCCAGCTGTGATTTGCATAACTCATTTAAAGCCAAGCTGTCTGGCTGATTCAGGGTATCATTTGTCTGAGAAAGTTGTGCCCTTTGGGTTCTCAAACTACCGCTCTCTTTTTCTGCTCAGAAGCCAACTGGACTCGTTTGGTAGAAAGCTTTGTTGTCAGCAGGGCACGAGGGATAAAACCCTAAAAACTTGAGCACTTTGGATTGCCAGGTGCAGAGAAGATGCACCTATGATTGTCTTTATATGGCTCTTTGGCTTGCTGTTGTCTTTTCATTCAGTCTTGTCATCAAATGTTCTGCTAAAGCGCCTCCTTGGCATTTTTCCATTGCCTTGTCTGCCACATTTTTTGCTCTCACTGTGTTCAGAGACAGTACATCTAAGCATTAGTGAAGCTAAAACATGATGACACTGTGTTGAAGGGAGGTGTGGTTGATCCTTCAACAACTAATCTTTTAAATTTGATAAGCTTTTACTGTTAAATGACTGCGCCTCACACAAATTGCCTGTCCCACTTTCACTTTCTGACGAAGTTCCCTGCTCATTTGGGATGTATCTCCCATCATACTCAAGATTGTTCATTTCTCTCACTCGCACTTTGTTTCTCCTTTCTTCTAGCCTGCATGTTTTATTACTTAATTTTCTTCACTGAGCGAGATTTTGGCATTGAAAATAAAAATAATGTTTTAGAAACTCCATGTTCTTTGTGATTTATTGGTAGAGATAAAACCAGATGACTTCCTTCAGAAATGGCTGTGAAATATCAACAGTGCGTTTTAGCTATTGACACAAATCAAGCACTTTAAATATCTAAATAAAATGAAAAGATTAAAAAAAAATGGAATGAATTACGATCAAATAAAAGCACAGAAACCTCTCCTCACAAGTAATGTCAGCATAAAAAAAGAGAAAAGTTACACTAAAGCAACTATAGAGATTTAGCTAGAAAAATTAAACACATAATAAAAGCACTTTAAAACAGTCTTCCTCCCGACCTTTTTTGCAGAAAGGTTTCCCAATACTTTGCACCATATAAGATCAACAATACTGGAGCCAATAGCTAATTCTGCACTTTGAGTTAAGAACTACTTTTACAGGACTGTAATGTGAAATGTGTATGATAAATCTTGTCTGTAATGAAATGAAACGTAATGACACTCTTTTGGATTTGAGTCAGTTTGAGTGCAACTATCAGGCCTTTCAGTAAGACTCTGATATACAAGTACAAGTAGAACCTCGAGAACAACCAGTGGTGCACAGCACAGTTTGGGAATCCAGTTTAGAAGAATGCAGCTCACATCGATATGTTCAAGCAGGGTTAACTCTTTTCAAGAAACAATCTTCTTGGACATTTTCCTTGACATAAAGTTATATGACAGATTGGAATCATGCTTCAGGCTAACAAATTTCTCTATGTGAAAGTCTTCTGTAAAACAATACAGTGCACAATCCTGTAGATGTTTTGATTCTCATACATCACTGAACATCTTGAGAGAGGCATCAGATGAATTGAAAAGAACAAGTAGTCCTGCAACTGATGGCAGAGATATGCCCCCCACCTTGTCTCACACATTAAATAATACATGGCTTTAAAAGTAAAGCTTGTTAGCAGCCAACAGTTAGTAATGTTAACATTTGAAAAATGAATACACTTATGGGTTTCATGGTTGCCCACAACTTACACCAGTTCAGTTGCTAATTCACTGTACAAAAAAAAAGAAAAGACTGTCAAAATAATTTTCTAGGACGACTATGGGAGGTTTTTCGGGGACATTTTACTATTTAAAAAAAAATTCCAGGACTGGTACAGAAATATCCAGGTTTCCCAGGACTCCTTGTCAGTGTTTAAAGCATTCAGATATTGTTTTGTCTTTCTCATCCATTTTAAACTTTGGC
Organism: Embiotoca jacksoni; assembly: GCF_022577435.1. Lineage (NCBI taxonomy): Eukaryota > Metazoa > Chordata > Actinopteri > Embiotocidae > Embiotoca > Embiotoca jacksoni. The sequence continues at coordinate 638,118 of NW_027185447.1, read as the reverse complement.
TAAATCTGTTTTTAATATGAAACTGCAATTTTTGCAACAAGTGCATTCCACTTTTTTTCTGCAAATGACCTTGATATGAAGCAATACGTTTGTATTGTCCAATTTTTATTTTCCGTGATTTGAATGGATCATTAAAAGCTGAGGAATTATCCCAAATTGTTGACATATCTTAAATAGACATTTGTTTCTGTTTATATACTATAACGTTATATAATATTTACGTGGTTTTAGGTCTGAATGATACCTAAAATCTCTCTAACATCTGCATATATAAAATAAATAATCTCCTTAAATACCAAAAAAAAATAATCCAATTAAATTCAATCTCTGATATCCCTCTTCCTTTAATTCCCATCTCCTGTCATCTGTCTACTGTCCAACACGATGAAGCTCAGCCCGCCTCACATCCTGACCTTTCTTCAACCTTGACTATTCCAGCCCTCCTTAGTATTGTCCTGCTCTTGTACTGTTCAGCCATGTTGTCACCCACTGATAGCTCTGACCTTTAGGGTTATTTACTAGTGCAAGAGCCAAAGGGTAGTGGAGCACTATTCATTATATCTAACTGTTTTCTTTTATTGCTATGATAAAGAAGAGTGTACAAAAAAACAACAACATTGCAATATGTGGATCTTCTAGTAAAAATATAAACTGTAAATGCAAACATTTTCAAAAATCAAAAGAAGCATTTCAGACAGTAAAAGGTTTCTACATACCAGGATCTAACTTGGAGAATGTATCCACATCCAGTAGACTCCTGTGGAAACAGAAAAAGCGCAGGTAAAAATGGATCCTTTCAGCCCTCTACATTGTTTGGAGACAATGTATTCCATTATTAGCATTTTCTAAATTCCATTTTTATCGCTTTTGTTCTTCACTCTCCTGAGTGTTTCTAAAAAGTCTCAACTAAGCTCGGAAAGTTAGGTCATGGGCAGATTCAAATTGCTCTAAAATTATTCTGTGAAACTATCGCAAAATGTTGTGCTGCAAACCCTTTCCCTGAAATGAAAGACAGGGTAAGTCCAATAAAACACTTGGTTACTGGTGAATCGCGTTCATGCATTTGAAGACCCTCAGGAGACAGAAGAAGAAGAGGTAAAGAGATTGAATTCATTACTGTGAACAATGCCTGCCTCTGTACTGTGAGATTGACCACAGCTCTAAAATACATATGGTTAAGGTCCAAAATGTTAGCATTTGTAAAATATTGTTACATCACTATTTGTACAAGGGAAGTTACAAAGGCATTTGGACTTTATAGCACTGAAGCATGCATCCATTCATGATTTTGGAAATTCTTAAAAAAAAGAGGGACTGACTTTGTTATTTACCATGGTTACAGTAAGCAATGTTCAATGGATTGTAAAAATATGAAGACTGTGAATACTTTTAGAGGGGATTTAAAAAAAAGTTATTTGCCCAAAATGTGGATTTAATCAGCCACAACCTGAGTCCAAGGCATCTTGTCAAGTCTGTGTCAGGAGTCCGGTTTTTTCCTCTGTTTTGCCCCCGATCACCTCTCCTCCTGTGTCCCCTCAGTCCCCTGTCTGCTTGTCTGTGGCCACGCCCCTCACCAGTCCCAGCAGCTGCAGCCACTCACCCCTGATCACCACCTGCAGGTGTGCTGCATCTCCCTGATCACCTCCCCGGACTATATGTACCCTGCCCCTGCACTCCTCTGGTTGTCGGTTCATTTTGTTAGTCACCCATCCGTCCTCCGTCTGTTCCCCGTCCGTCCTGTTCCCATTCCTCTGGCTTCTATTCCTCCTGCGGAGCTCCCTGTCAAAGTCACCAGTCGGTGGAGTTGCCCTCCCGACTCGGAGGATTATTGACGCCGTTCCTTCCGCTGGTCTGCCGGCTGCCCTGCCAGCCGTGTCTCCCTGGATCTGTTGGTCGAGTTGCCCTCCCGACTGGAAGCAAGTGGACATGATAGGTGCCACCTTTTAGTTTGTTTGTTTTTGTTTATTGCAATAAAGATTGTATTTTGGAACTGATACCTAAGTCTGTGAGCTTGCATTTGGGTCCTGGTAAAACATCACCTCATGACAGAATGAACCGACCAAGGAAGGACCCAGCGGCCACAGACTCGAGTCCAAGGTACATGACTTTGTTTCAGTATTTTGCCAGTCAGGCCCGCCGGAATGATCCTGTTTCCACTGAACACAGGACTGGGTTCGAGGGAACCCGTCTGTCCTTCTGGGACCGCCCAGAAGGAGGTGGCAACACCAGGGTCACCGGCCATCCGGCCCTGCTACGCCCTTGGTCTCTGCCGTCAGTCGCCACGAGCGAGCCTACAGCCCAGTCAGTCGCCACGAGCGAGCCTACAGCCCCGTCAGTCGCCACAACGGACTCTCTACCCCCGCAGCGCCAGCGAGCGATCCAGACGCCATTTGGGACGAGGAGTTGGTCCACAGCATCATGCAGGCCCTGCCTCCAGTTGCGGCCAATGATCCAGACGCCGCCCGGGCGTTGGCCCGCAAGGGCCTGCAGCGTGGCCTACGCGGCAGTAACGCTGCTCCTCCATTTCCTGTTGCTGGACAGGTCGTCGACGTCTTGTCTCCAGCTCCTGCATCCTCCGGCGCGGTCGTCGCCCCGCCTCCGGTGCGGTCGACGCCCCGCCTCCCAGCTCTGTCCTCCAGGGTGGTCGACACCCCTCCTCCAGCTCCTGCTGCCTCCGGGTGGGTCAATGCCCCGCTTCTGGCTCTGTCCTCTGGGGCGGTCGTCGCCCGGCCTCCGGGGCGGTCGTCGCTCCGGCTCTATCCTCCGGGGCGGTCGACGCCCCGCCTCCAGCTCCTGCTGCCTCCGGGTGGGTCGACGCTCCAGCCTCCGGCGCGGTCGAAGCCCCATCTGTCCTGCCCTGTGGGCGTCTTCCGGAGCGGTCACCCCAGGCCGTCCTGCCCCGTGCCCGTCCTCCGTCCACCTAGGTTTCCCTTCTCGTGTCTTGTGTTGTTGTGGTCCTCCGTCCCCCCTACTTCCACCTGGTCCAGTCCAGTTTTGGTTGCTGAGAGGCTCCCTTTGAGGGGGGGGGGTACTGTCAGGAGTCTGTTTTTTTCCTCTGTTTTGCCCCCGATCACCTCTCCTCCTGTGTCCCCTCAGTCCCCTGTCTGCTTGTCTGTGGCCACGCCCCTCACCAGTCCCAGCAGCTGCAGCCACTCACCCCTGATCACCACCTGCAGGTGTGCTGCATCTCCCTGATCACCTCCCCGGACTATATGTACCCTGCCCCTGCACTCCTCTGGTTGTCGGTTCATTTTGTTAGTCACCTGTCCGTCCTCCGTCCGTTCTGTTCCCCGTCCGTCCTGTTCCCATTCCTCCAGCTTCTATTCCTCCTGTGGAGCTCCCTGTCAAAGTCACCAGTCGGTGGTGTTGCCCTCCCGACTCGGAGGATTATTGACGCCATTCCTTCCGCTGGTCTGCCGGCTGCCCTGCCAGCCGTGTCTCCCCGGATCTGTCGGTCGAGTTGCCCTCCCGACTGGAAGCAAGTGGACACGATAGGTGCCACCTTTTGGTTTGTTTTTGTTTATTGCAATAAAGACTGTATTTTGGAACTGATACCTAAGTCTGTGAGCTTGCATTTGGGTCCTGGTAAACACCACCTCATGACAGTCTGTCTCAGAACAAAGTCTCACTTATGAAACTTAGAGGTGGTATGTCCCAACAAAGAAGGGTCCAAATGACAGACTTATTCATGATTATGTTTTTGTAAATAGATCACAACATTTAAACTGAAAATAAAATACAATCTGTATTAAAAATAATTATGCGTTTTTGTTTTTTGGACAAAATGCTTCCATGTTTGTTACAAATGAGACGATGCATGCTTTAGCACTGCCCTGTTGTCAGTTGAGTTGCTGCAGAGTAGTGGGTGAGACTTTGGATGCATATTGGCTAAGTTTGGTTGTTATGATCAAGAAACCTAAAATACACCAGTTGATTTTCTTGCCCAAAGTTAGATATGATTGTTGCCACTCATTTAGGTTAAATAAAAAGCTACAGAGTGCTTAAGTTAGCTAATTTTAGCATAAAGGCTGGAAATAGAGGGAACAGGTCTGGCTCTGTCCAACTGGAGTTGTGCCATTAGAGATTTGTCCATTGGACAGCAGGGAAGCTTTAATATTAAAAATTTGTAGTTTACTAACTTGCTGTTAGTCCTGAGAAAAGATCCTCACTAATAGTGGTGGAAAGTAACACAATATATTTACTTAAATGCTGCACTAAGGTACAGTAAGGTACTTTACTTGATATATTTTCTATTTGATGTGATTTTATATTTCCTCACCATTTAATTTAACAAGTAAGTTTCTCAGTAGATAATATATTAAGCTTTTAAAATAATACATTGTTAAAAAAAATAAACTCGTGGTTTCCAACTTTTCTGGTTGGTGACGTCTTATAGAAATCAGTGTTTAGTCAGGCTTACATTTCAGATGTCTGAGTTGTTAACGGCACCACAGAAAAGGGATTTTTTTTTTTCCCCCTCTAAACTTCTCACATAAATTTGATAAAAGTAAAAAAACTGAAAACAGATTTGTCTTTCAGAAACTTAATTGTCTTCTTTTCTCTCCCATTAATCACCTCATGACCCCTTAGATTTATTTTGTGTCCCTCTATATAAAATAGGATATTAAGTATAAACTGGCTCCACCTCCAGCAGCTACATGCTGCTTACACACTTCAGTATTGATTCAGTAATAATAATCTAATGATGTCATAATAATATATACGTCAAAGGGACCAAACCAGTACTTTTACTGTCATACTTTTATTTAAATAGCATTTTTCTTGAAGGACCTTTACTTGTAATGGGAGTATTTTTACATTGCTGCATTGGTACTTAAGTACAGTATCTGCATACTTCTTATACCACTAAGTGTTAAAAAGATATGCCGGACCATTTTTCTCCTACATCCAGATCAGTAACAGATTATTTAAAAATTGGATAATAATTAAATAACTATTTGGAGGGTGTAACACATTTTTTATGAGGAATTTAAGTTCATGAAAATGCAATGTAATTTGGAAACTGCGCCCTCTCAAACATTAAAATGCATGATTATTCTGCCTACCAGCTCTGAGATTTATGACAGAGGGTTATGTACATTTAGTCTACAAGCATTTAATCCCCTATTACATTAGTCCATATAGTCCCACATCCACATAAAACCACATTGTATCATTTTTCACTTCAGTTTTTGGACAAATTAAGGATCAAATCATGTACCATATTAATTTGTTAGCTGTAAAGATGACACTGCAGGTTTATTACCTTCAGACAGCCAAGCTGTCTCCCACCTGCTCCCTGTCTTTATAATCAGCTGCTGGCTGTTGCATTTGTCATTATGTCTTACGAAAAGCCAATAATTGAAGGCAAAAAAGGACCACACATTTACAACTCACTGTGGTGCAAATCCAAGGTTAAACACAGAGAATGTCATCGTCTATCTCCTCAGATCACTTTGTCCTCCCAGGTTTGGGCTGTCTAACTCAGGTGTCTGGCCACCTCAAGTCTGGCTGATCTCAGGAGGGACTACACAGGAGCAACAGCTATTCATTATTCAGGAGCAGATTGAGAAGACGGTCCGCAAAACCCCAGGCAGGATAACAGTCTGGAAAAAGCCTGGTTGAGTTTCAGTGCTCGGTTAGTCCGTCACTCAGACAGTCAACCTGCGACCAAAAAGTGAAACCAGGTAGAAATAAGTGCGGTTGTGTTTCAGGGTTAGAAATTAAACCTTATTTATCCATTTCTGAATATTTTCACTGTATTTATTCACAAACATGAGATCCTAAATTACTTTTAATAGGTTCATGCATATTGGGGAAGCGGATGGAATTAACCATTTAACATGGACATCAGACATAGATAGATAGATAGATAGATAGATAGATAGATAGATAGATAGATAGATAGATAGATAGATAGATAGATAGATAGATAGATAGATAGATAGATAGATAGATAGATAGATAGATAGATAGATAGATAGATAGATAGATAGATAGATAGATTACCGATTACTTTTAATCGGTTCATGCATATTGGGGGAAGCGGATGGAATTAACCATTTAACATGGACATCAGAGATAGATAGATAGATAGATAGATAGATAGATAGATAGATAGATAGATAGATAGATAGATAGATAGATAGATAGATAGATAGATAGATAGATAGATAGATAGATAGATAGATAGATAGATAGATAGATTTTTTTTTTTATTTACACAAATTGCCTTGTTTTGCCTTGTATATGCACAATAGTGAATATTATATCGGTGCTATATCCGAAGAAGAACGTCGCACATCCAATTAACTTGTATGAATTTGGTGGTGCTTGCTTGTAAATCTAAATTTCGCATATTTTTCACCAAGAGAGTGACATGAGAGACTTTTAATCTGGGTTTGAACCCAACAACAACTCAAGGTATGTACAGTGGGAGAGTTTGACCTTACCTGCACGATACGGTAACTTCTATTTTAGTTGCAGGGACTCTGGTGTTGAGAGGATCGAATTCCCCTATTGATGCCATCATCGCGACTCACGACGCTGATGAGCATCCGCAAAGAAAGAAGAGAGAGAAGAAAGAGCGGATCATTCACAATAGGATCGTGATTGCAGTAAATCCATTATAGAGATCTTCCTGTGGGTTTTCGCTTCTGGAACAGAGAACAGCGGAGGAGGGGGAGAGAGAGGGAAATTGACAGGCAGAGAGAGAGAGAGAGAGACGGGGGAGGGAGGGCACTGAAAGTTGTGAGGCAGATTTAAAGTTCATTCATCCTTCATGCGTTCACGGTGCGCTCCCGGTGTGTGTCCGGTGCGGAGGAGGAGGGAGGAGAGCGCAGCCAACCAGAATCACCGGCAACAGCAAGGTGCTCTCTCTCTCTCTCTCTCTCTCTCTCTCTCTCTCGCTCTCTCTCTCTGTCTCTCTCTCTCTCTCTCTCTCTCTCTCTCTCTCTCTCTCTCTCTCTCTCTCTCTGTTTGTGTGTATGTGTTTGGTATAATTCAGTTCTCTACATTAGGGCTACGAATGTCATTGTTCGTCTAATATCTACTAAATAAGCAAGGGTTTGTACATTTCAGTGTCAACTTAAACCTTCTTCAGATCCTCTCTTCTCCTTCTGTCATCTTCTGAGACAAAAACAGGAGACAACACAGAATTCATAGTCAATATAACAGCTGTGGGGCGTTTTAATACATTAATTAATGCAAGATGTATCATGAATTCCTGTTGATGATGAACTCATAATGATTATACAAGACCATAACAATTTTTTACAAGAATATGAGAATGTTGCTGTATTGTGGAAAAAGGAGGAACAGACATGATTTGCTTAACAGAAGTGTAACAAGTTAAAACTATAATATACTAATGGTGTGTTCACAGTAAATTATTTTCTGTCATGAGATTCAAATTCTGTTACGTTAAACGGTTACTGGAAACAATGTTTAAGATTTAAATTTAACCCTAACGATAAAGATTTATTGAAAGGGTTCAAATCCCTAAAAGGAATTTTAATTTGTTTACTGTTTATTCCATTCTTCATAAAAGTAATTCTAGTAATACCATTGATCTTCATTGATCTTGATGCTTCAGTGTGTTCTAAAATGCCAGGTGTTTACCAATATGCTCATTGGCAAACCATAGTTTTTCTCTCATGTTCTTTTTGAACTGTGAAGTTTTTTTTCCTGGCACGCCTCCAATGCAAGTCAAATTTATGCAATCGCTTTCTGATCGCAGATGCGTGCACTTTGACTCCACAGCTGCAGAGTTATCTGCAGATCTGTGATGGAATTTTGCATCAAATTGGCTTCTCTTTGGCTTCATTTGCTGAGGCGGCCAGCACTGGACAAATTGCCAGTCATTTGAAATCTTGTAAATGATTTTCATTACAATGACTTATTTAAGAAAAAATTGGAGATCGTTCTAAATCCCCTGCCAGATCCAAAAGGTAACAACATTCAGCATCCTTACAGAGGTCTTTATATCTTGGCTGGATGACACCACACACTTCAAAAGCACAGAGGACAGTAGACCTTTGATGTCGAAAGTTTAATATGGGACCCTTGATTCACATTTTTTTGGAGTGGATTGTGTGAAAAATGTTTGAAGTGACTGATCGGTTTTTGTTATGAATGACTAAACAATGTCAATTCTATGTGTCATTGGTTTGGGTGTATCACCTTTATCTTGAGGTATTGTATCAAAGAGGGTCAAATGTTTGTATCCCTAAATATGTAAAAAAAAAAAAAAAAAAAAAAAAAAAAAAAAGCCCAAACATATTGTTTCTTATGTCTGCATGAAAACTCAAAGTAAGGTTTCTAAATACTCATGCTCCACCTATCTAGCTTGTAAATGTGACACAATTGACTCTTGCAGCAGCATGCGGATGTTTGCGTGTGAACACCACCTTTGTTTGAAATGAATAAGCTCCATATTTTCATGAAAATAGGACGTGCCATCCCTTCAGAGCCTGATTAAAAGCCCAGCTCTGAAATTCCTAATTTCTATGTGCAATCCAACAATGGTGGCATGTAATACTGAATTAACAGTCATTAATAAAACTGGTAAGTGTGAATTCATTGGATGAATTATTTGAACATTTGTTAATGGTGGGCGAGAAGAATTCATAAAACATGTATTTTATTTATGCATTAAATCATAATGAGTCATGTGTTAATTAAGCATTACCTCCATTTAAATTTAATATAAAGCATTACCACAAATGCACTGCAAATTAATTGTGCATTCTAAAGCAGAAAGTGAGTGGACTTTAAGATGTCCTCATTGCTCAGTGTTTTTTTTTTTTATTAGGACATTATAGTCATGTAATGGCATAAAGTCACTTATGCTTTTAAACATATATTTAGACATATAGATAAAGATATTTGTCAATATACTTTGTATATGTTGTATTCAAGCATATATGCATGAGCATACGTATTTTCAATGGATTCAAAAGACATTGTATTTTGATCATTTGGTCTTTGCCCCAACTTCCCCAAGACACTGCTGGCCGCTCTTTAAATACCATATTAAACAACAATATACTACTCAGATTATAGAGGTGGCATCATAGAGCCACAATGTCCATATTCGGTGTAGGGTGAGGTTGGGGTGTATGGATGGTTAAAAAAGCACTTCAACAGTTAACATTGTGTCTTTTAACTATGATTAATCCATCAGCTTAACCATATGTTTATTAATGTAACCATGAAGCCAAAAGTCCTCTAAACCTAACAAAGCACTTTTTATTTCACCAAATCATGATATTTCCCAAAATGTAACCAAATTGCCTAAATGCTTTCACCTAACCTAATCAAACTTAATTTTTTGTCACATCATAAAATGGTTTATTATTCAATTTTAAACAGTCATTTCTAATTCAGTGTTGTGATTGTGGGCCTCTCACCAATATGCTCGTACGGGCAACATCAAAGGGTGAGGACAAATGTCTTAAGAGGTCATTTAGGTTGGAGGACTAATTGGAAACTGTAGGTATGCTGCCATAATGCTGTGCATGATCTGCTATCTGCACTAGATTTTACAACAACTGCATTCCATTTAGGTGGGCTAATTCTGGGGTCCTGGTATTGGGCATGCTGGCTCACTGTCAGGACTGATGGTAAAACTGATGAAAATGAGCCATTGTTACCAAAATGTGCTCATTTCTATTCAGTAAAAGTTTAATCCAATCGCAATGGAGTTTGGGACACTAATTGTTCCGGTGGGAATTCTTAAGTCAGTCAATGAACAACAGTCTGACCTATTTAATTTGTAGAAATAATAGCACTAAGAAACCTACGGCAACCCTAAATAGTGAACACCATCTCCTAATCTATGTGTCCCATCCTCCCCTCCCCTATTGGTTCTATCATTGAAGCCAGAACTATACTCACCTTGTAATAGCAAGAAGGGGCGGTTACATCATACACTGCATATATTCACTGGGGCAGGTGATCAAACAGTCGGGCCCTCACACCCATGGTCAATTAGCTTAACAGAAGAAACAAGCTGCCATCTTCTAATGAGATGTCAGCACTTCTAAATCTGGAGGGGCTACTCAGTAATTTTCCATTAATCAGTTCCCCTGAAAGTAACATGACACACACTTTAAAGACTCCCACTGTGACCTCATCATCTCATCATTCGCAAAACAAAGAGCTGCATTTTGAAATACTGTATTTTTGGAAAGCACAGCCGCACCAACATCAGACAAAAGGATGGATGGTGCCTGAATATGCAGCAAATTCAGGAGGGAAAAGGCTGCAAACAAAGGAAATGTTGACATTTACTGTGAAATTAAAGGTGGTAGAACACATCCAACATAACGGGTTTCAGAGGAGCACCCCAAAAAGACACTGGAAGCTCAATCGCCGGTAAAACACACAGTGAATCATTATACGTCCAAATAGACTCATCTATGGATTGGTTCAGAGGTAATGGACAGTGAGTGCGACTATATCTTATATATCTTCGTCGGCCTTGTTACATCCCAGTAATGACAAATAGATGTTTTTCTCAGCTACTGGTCCGTGTGTGTGGGTGTGTCTGCGTATGTGTGTGTGTGTGTGTGTGTGTGTGTGTGTGTGTGTGTGTGTGTGTGTGTGTGTGTGTGTGTGTGCGCGCGCATGTGTGTGAGTATTTCTCTCTGTGTGTATGTGTTTGTCTGCAGATCCACTCAATTTTGCAGCTGATCAGGCAGAAATTGAAATTTTTCACAGGCTGAAGAAAACAGCGACGAGAGAAAATGGGGGGTGAACCAGAAATGGAGGGAAAGGAAGACAGACTGGAAAATGGGAGTCGAATGAAGAGCGGACAGAAGAGACAGTCCAGTTATTTACACAATTTCCACTCTACTGTCTCTGGGTGATCTATAACAGGATTTGTAATGGGACGATAATGGGCATATAGTGGCATAGACGGTGTGTGTGTGTGGAGTGGCACCTAATTATCCAAGGAGGAGAAATCCTGTTTAGTTTCCATTTCAGTGTGCAGAGCAAAGCAGGTGTCTGACAAGTAGGGGAATTCTCCTGCAATAACAAACAGAAGGAACATGGATTTTTTTTTTTTTTTCCTCATTTATTGAAGTTTGGCTATTTTGCCTTCTGATGAATAATGACGTGTTAGTCTGTCTCAGTCAAACAGCGACTCACTGTGACGTCACCCAATAGTTTGTGAACTGCTGTTTTAAAGCTTAGACTCTGGAATTAGGGCAGTAGCCTAATATGCAATTAATTATGCAATTGCATTTAGAAAAATCACCAGAAGACTGATCAGAATGACTGAATAAATTCAATTAAATTCAATTTTATTTATATAGCGCCAAATCACAACATAGGTTATTTCATGGAACTTAACACATTGAAGTCCTTACAGCAGAACTTTACAATATTATACAGAGAAACCCAACAATTCAACAATTCCCACATAAGCTAGGAGGAAAAAAACTCCTCTTTAAGGGAGAAAAATCTCCAACAGAGGGAAGGAAAAACTCCCTTTTAACAGGAAGCTAATGAAACAACCATAATGACATCAAAATATGTATTGACCATGTATTTCATGAGAGAAGTTGACACTTTTAGAATGGGAGTCTATTGGAGACAAAGGCTTTTTTGGAGCCAGCCTGTCGCAGCCCTCAAAAGGGTTTTGCACTTTAATACACTTCGGCTTTGGGTTCACTTTTTAGACTCTGAGATAGCATACATTTTTATATACAGTTTCTGGTCCCAGTGTCTCCACATGTAGTTCCAGAGTGACTCCACTGTCTTGAGATCATGGTTCTGTAAGGTTCACACCAACTGTTGCACGAGTTATAATTATTTTTGTAGCCAAAGAAAAAGAACGTCAGCTACACAACTCTGGCTTTAGGCTCATTATCATATTGCAGAATTAGTTTTTCTTTTTTTATGATCGGACTCCTCCTTTCCCTTTTATGACTCTTCCTGGAGTGTAACTAGCAGGTTGACATTTCAGATTGTTAGTGAAATTTTCGAACATTTGTTATGTGGACTTAAAAAATGTGGTAATCCCGGGTATCAGTTATCATCAAACTTGATTCCAGAAATAAAGATTGTAAAGTGGCTAAAATGTATGATTTCTGCAGGAATCTCAAAACTGCAATATCTACTTCAGAATCAAATACTTTACGTAATTGCTTAGAAGGCGAGAGCTCTGCTGCTCTCATTTGTATGTTTTAGCTCTCTTTTGTACTATGAATGCTAGGTTTAAATGTATTTCCCCACATCTTTAAGCAATATATACGGGCCAATAATGGCAGTGCAGTACATCCCATATTGTCTGAATAAATCCTTAATTTTACACTGTGCTATTTTTGATATAGGCCTAGAGACATTTCCATTCCTTGTTGTAATTCAAATTATTATTTTTTTCCAATCCTTCGCAGTACTTTACAGACCAGCCTTTAGGAGTCTTGTAAATTGCAGCCTGTCTTATTTCTGCAACATTCACTATTCTCTCTGATTAGGAAATGATAAGCCTGTCTGAGTGTGCTAAATGAGTCGCTTCATGGTGCGAGCGTATATATCTACCCTCAAATACACACAAGCACATGCTGATTACAGCAGGACAAGCAGTTACACATGATGTATAACCGTGTGACAGTTTGAAGGGAAGAGTTGAAGAAGTAGAAGCAATGAAATGAAAATAAATGAATCTGGCAATTTGACTTTAGTGCTTTTAATTAAAAAAAAAAAAAAATAGAATACTGACTGACAGTTTGCTTTGTTGCGTACCCATGCAGAATGTAATAATTTTAAATTTGCAGCTCAAATCTCAGTTTGAAATGCCTTTGATGATGTGACAGCATATTTGATTTGCAAGGCCTGAGTCCGAATGTCCCAAACTCAGCACAGTCACTGCCAACAAGCTGGCTGTGATCATGTGGACCAGCCTTGTGCAAAGGAGACAACTGGAACAACAGCTCACCACACTGGATGTTCAGTGGACCGTCTGGAACAGAAAAATAGATTCACAGAGGAGACAGTATATTCACAGACGATTCTAAGTTGTAGTTTCAGTGTCACGGATCGGGGTATGCTGTGAATTTTGATGATCTTACTGCATGGTTTTGTCCAGATGTTACTGTTACTGAAAACAAGAAGCAGGAGACAAGTTTCAACTTCCTTTCATTTCCTGAAGGACATTGACATAATTTATAAGAGAGGATCCCCAGCAATAACACAGTGTTTTATGAGGCGAAATGAAGATCAATCTGCACCAGTAAATTACCAGGTTTGATGAATGCTCCCATCTAGTGTTCAGTCTCTGAAATTGCAGCCTGGTTTTACCAGATTCTGTTCATCTTGTCATTCTAGAGGACATGCCTTCATTTTCATGCATCTTTAACCACGGGGTGAAACATCCATTTCATTTGAAGACAGACAGAAAGGGAACTTGTAGATTTTATTGGCAAAACATGATTTTATTTAGTTTCATATTTATGTTTCACATTTATTGAGCATATGGTAAAAGCACAATAGTATGTGCAGTTACAATTTAAAATCAGTTCGAGTCACTGAATAATCTGCAGCAAGTGTACGTGTGCATAAGACCGACATGACACTCGTCATGAACGTGAAGGAGTCCTTATGAATGTTTGACTGCTGCCATTTTGTGTCATTCAGTCAATTTGGTTTCCTCTGTAAATGTCAAGTTGTCTTCACAAAATCATCCCAAGCAATGTCAACTTTGCATTTATAATGATATAATTAAGCAAAATACATTAATAACAACATTCATAAACATGCATAAGGACTCCTTATACATGTTCATAACTGATGTCATGTCAGTTTTATGCAGACCACTTCAATTTAAGTGTTACCAATACATGTATACCTTTATATTTTTGGTGTGGTTTGTTTAGGTGTCTGTGTCCCAAAAATTTTTTTTTAAACTTGGCGGAAGATGAGGTGTGGCAGAGGCCAAGAAAAATACAATTCAATTTTGAAACAAATCTGACTCCCAGGGCAGATCCACAAATGATTTAATGTTGTGACATGTGGCATTTGGCCAACTAAATGTAGTACATCTTAAAATCCAGAAGATGGTCGTAAAAAATCAATAGTGGGGAAAAAAAAAAAAAAAAAAAAAAAAAATCTACTGATACTATGACTCCAAATCACAATCCACATTTACAATAATCATCTGGGACACACATGCACTTTCTGAAACTTAGTGGAGCACCCAGTTGTTATGGAGCACTAGCGGTGTGCTAGTAGAGCATTTCAGCCCTGGACTTATCTGCTGGGACGAGGCCGCCTGCAGCATGCTGTTATGGCAACCCTAAATGACAGGCGCGCTGAGAGTACTGAGAGAGAGCCAGTAAAAAACTTTCTGGATTCTTTTGACGGTCCACCGATGTGGCAGGCCACCTGGATTTGTCTCACTATTCCACACCACTGTGGGGCACTCAGGGACACTAGTTTCATGGGGGAGAACTATAACCTGCACAATTATAACATCACCACAATTGCATATGTATTTGGACATTCTATATGCAGTGGTTATGGTTGCAGATTTCCATAGAGTATTGAAAAGTGGGCTGTTGGCACTCTCCATGTGCTTTCATTAAAATAAATATATTAACATAAATATTTTGGATAAACTAATAATAAATAAATTAAGCTGGAAGATCTAGTTATTGTAATTTAAATTACTGACTATTATAGTTAGATAAAAAAGTGTAATCCATTTAAATTGTAACTTTCAATCTACTACCAGTTTCCCTCAAACTGATTAGCTTCTACATGATCCATTCCTGGGATTTTTTTTATTTTTTTTTAAGGTTATCACCAAACTGTAAACTGTAAAATCAACTTGTCCAGGTTGATGTTAAAATAAATGTTAAAATATAGGGTAAATGCGCACAGGCTATGATCACAAAAATTGCATGAAGGACAATGAGATTCACTTCACACACAAAAAAAAAATAAATTGATTTGTCAATTTGCATTTCATAAATACAAACATTTGATAGTGTGTTGTATATCCCTTATTTTACATCTTCCCATTTGCATCATGGTTTTGTCCATGTTAGTAAGTGATGTAGAGTATACAGTAAAACTGTAATGCATGTGTGTGTGGGGGTGTTTTCTGTGGCATTGCTATTAAACGATTGTGATATTTTGTGTCAGTTCACACATCATCATTTTTCAGTATTTTAGTGTTTGTAGCTAGTAGTGGGCAGATGATACCTTCTAAAACTTTGCGACATACTTTCTATCTGTGCCAGAAAAAAGACTGGAAGCTTTGGGGCTTTAAACACAGAAGTACACTGACATCTGGTGGCATACAAAACTCGCAGCAGCCCGGGTTTCATATGTTTCAAATAAAAATCTGTTACGTTTGTGTAACTTAATTGAAGGGCAGATTTGATCAGAGTAACAGAAACACATGTTCAGTATTTCTTTGGCAAGAAAATGACAGATGTTTTAATTGTGTTGCACTGTAGATTTGAGAGTTGGCAGTATTTGATGTTACGAAGTCATGTTTATTGGGATTTACATGCACTGTATTCTGTTCTTGTCTTTTTAGATTATGCATACATTTGTGAGAAAAACATGTAGGTTTTAAGTAAACAAGAAAGGGAAACTTCAGGCCCTACAGCAAATATGATTGGCCCTTTACATATACTGATTTGGCACATGTGTCGATAATTGCCCGCCATGTGATGTGGGGCCAAAAAAAAAAAAGGTTTGGTTTTACCTTCTTAAGAACCCTGGGGAAAATGTTTTTATCATGGGCCCCCTTTACCTTCATTTGACATGGACATTTTTCATAATTCCCCAATAACTGAGTATTCAGTGATACAATGAATTGGCAACAGTTTCTAGAAGTAATTGTTCTAATTTTCAACTAAAATTGTCAACAACTAATCATCACCTGCTTCTAAGATATGAATATTTACAGGTTTGCTCTCAAAACATCTTTTTGTTTTTACTGTTGGCCACACAACAAAAGTCACGTGAATCTGGGATTCAGCAGAAAATGATGACCTTTTTACCTTTTATACACGAAACAATAAACCGTCTGTGACAAAACATAATTACCAAACATTTTGACACCATATTGCTGGCTCATATTGCGCTAAAGTTTTTTGTGTTCATTTCCTACTTGGCACAGTTTATGATCCAATCTTTAGTGTGATAATGCATAAATACACTGTCCCAAAAGTCTAGATAACATTTCAGTGTAACATGATTGGATAATGATATTACTTATTTTTACAATATTGCTTGGAATAAGGTGAAAATGTTCAGACACCTAAAGTATGTGTTTCTAGTCTTCAATGTCATATTTCTAAAACATTCTCCTCTGTTTTATTCCATTAATGTCTCTATCACATACAGGAGTTAAACCACAGCACTTTCAAAACAGTCAAACTGAATGAAGCACTTTCAGAAGCAACGATGACGTTTGAAGCTTCTTACGTCATCACTCGGTGGCAGACAAGATGCATTCAGAGGAGTGGAAAAAGCCTCATAGGTTCTGCATCATCACTTAACCTATTTGTCTTCCTGTTTACGTCGGAGGACTTGTTGACAATGAGGCTGTAATGTAGCCTGTAATCTGCTGTCTGGACTGTGCTGAACAGGAACTTGGAGGGGGAACGTAAACACAATAAAGCTTTGATACGATTGATCATACGATCTTATTACAGAGATGAGAAGACGTTACGAGGATCAACGCATTAGACTGGTTCAAATCCTACTTATCAGATAGATTCCAGTTTGTCCATGTCAACAATGAGTCTTCCAGACAAACAAGAGTTAGTTATGGAGTTCCACAAGGCTCAGTGTTAGGCCCAATTATTTTTACTTTGTACATACTTCCATTAGGAGATGCCATCAGGAAGCACTGCATAAACTTCCATTGTTATGCAGATGACACTCAGCTATATCTTTCTATAAAACCAGATTATTCAAATCAGTTAGTAAAACTTGAAGCCTGTCTAACAGACATAAAGGCCTGGATGACCAAAAACTTCCTGCTTCTAAATACAGACAAAACGGAAGTTATTGTAAAGAGTTTCTGAGGTGTTTAGGACCAACTAAACACCTCAGAAACTCTTTCTGTAATCACTTATTTACTCTAGATGACGTTGTCTTGGCCTCCAGCTAAACTGTGAGGAGCCTTGGAGTTATCTTGTCCTTTAGCCACCATATAAAGCAAATCTCCAGAACTGCCTTCTTTCAACTACGTAATATTAATAAAATCAGGAAAATCCTTCCTCAGCGTGATGCAGAAAAACTCATTCATGCATTTGTTACTTCTAGGATGGATAATTGTAATTCCTTGCTGTTAGGATGTCCAAATTACTCATTAAAAACCTTGCAGCTGATCCAAAATGCTGCAGCAAGAGTACTGATGGGATTTAGCAAGAGAGATCATATTTCTCCAGTTTTAACTTCTCTTCACTGGCTTCCTGTGAAATCAATAATAGAATTTAAAATTCTCTTGATGACTTACAAAGCCCTACATGACCAGGCTCCATCATATCTTAGAGATCTTATAGAACCATATAATCCTAGCAGAGCACTTAACTCAGTATGCTGGTCTGCTTGTGGTTCCTAGAGTTTATAGAAGTAGAATGGGAGGCAGAGCCTCCAGTTTTAAGGCTCCTCTCCTGTGGAACCAGCTCCCAGTTTGTGTTCGAGGGGCAGAAACCCTCTCTAGCTTTAAGATTAGACTCAAAACGTTCCTTTTTGATAAAGCTTGAAGTTGGGGCTGGCTAAGGTAGACCTGAACCAGCCCTTAGATTTTTTTTTTTTAGATTTTATACACTTTATTAATCCCCGAGGGGAAATTTTTTCACTACAGCAGGGGGGCTCTCAGGGGGGAGCTGCTGCAGCAGGCTGCCACTAGCACAGCGCCAGGTAACCTGACCTGAGGTGCATGTTTTTGGATGATGGGAGGAAGCCGGAGAACCCGGAGAGAACCCATGCAAGCATAGGGAGAACATGCAAACTCCACACAGAAAGGCCCAGGACCGGATTCGAACCCAGAACCTTTTTTGCTGTGAGGTGACAGTGCTAACCACTGCACCACCGTGCCGCCCTTAGCTATGCTGTTATAGGCCGAGGCTGCTGGGGGACCTCGTTACATGCTGAGCTTCTTTTCTTTCCTCCTACTCTTTAACTGACTCATACCTCACCATCTTTTTCTCTCCCATAGTTTTTGCTTATTATCTGTTGTCTCCATTCAGTTCCCTCGCTCGCGTAGTTTCTGTTCTTTCTTTTGCAGATGTCCTGTCATAGAGCTGCATGTCTCTGCCCTGCGCTTGTCATCTCCACCAACAGTTCTTCTCTTGTATCACTATGCTGTCCTTTTCTCTCTGTGCTCTCCTCTAACCCAAACCGGTCGAGGCAGATGGCCACCCACCTCTGAGCCTGGTTCTGTCGGCGGTTTCTTCCAGTTAAGAGGGAGTTTTTCCTTCCCTCTGTTGGAGGTTTTTCTCCCTTAAAGAGGAGGTTTTTTTTCCCACCTCGCTTATGTGGGAATTGTTGAATTGTTGGGTTTCTCTGTATAATATTGTAAAGTCTTGCTGTAAGGACTTCAATGTGTTAAGTGCCATGAAATAACCTGTGTTGTGATTTGGCACTATATAAATAAAATTGAATTTAATTAAATTTAATTAAATTCACCTCACAGTAAAAAGGTTCAGGGTTCGAATCCGGGCCTGGGCCTTTCTCTGCGGAGTTTGCATTTTTTTTCCCTGTGCCTGCGTGGGTTCTCTCTGGGTACTCCGGCTTCCTCCCACCATCCAAAGACATGCGTCTCAGGTTAATTGGTGGTCCTGTGGTTCATTTTGAGTTGAATATAAAGACTTTGTCCTGCTGCTGTAAGTTGAACCCATGTATATTTAGCCACAGCTGAAAATAGTCCCCAGCAAAAAAATATGTTTGAGTGCCTTTTTTTTTGTCCGTTTTATCTTTAAAACAGTGAGCTTGGGATGGACTAACAAATGTTTTTTTTTTTTTTAAATCATGCATTTTTCAAGGTTGTTGTAAGATTTGTTCCAGTAATAAATTTGTGTTTTTTAAACTGCTCTGTGGACTTACTCCTCACATTCCACACTTACAGTTCACTCTAATTGCGATAGATGGCATCTTAACACAGGATCATGTTCACAAGCATGAAGTGTTGTGTGATGAGATGGAAATGTGCTGGAAAAGCTGCACGTTAAACATACCTATGGCAAGGTCTAAAAATGTTTAAGGTAATATATTACAAGAGGCACAAAAATATACATGAGGACACACACTGCTGTCACACTCAGGAAGTGTTCTCCAGCTGAACAACATCCCGTTGTTCTCAAATCAGTAAGAACTGCCTGCCTCTTTTTTAACATACATGCATGCAGCCATGTGGACATTCACACACAAAATACACAAACCCTCCATCTCCCTCTATGAAAACACCTCCTGTTCCTAAAGAGGAGACCTCTTGCCGTGTACAAGTCTATATTCTTCCACTGACATGTCTTCACTTCAGTAGCTACACGGCACCTTTTTCTCTCACTTTGCCAATTTTAGCACACAACGCTGACACATATAACCGCACATGAAATACACTCAGGCATGAACACACACACAGCTTGTCAACTCCCCTGCTACTGTTAACAGATGACAGGAGGCCTCGGGATGAAGAAAGATAGTCACAGTGCTATGGAAGCAGAGGGCAAAAATACATGTTTGTTCAGACAGCATCCAGATGTGCTATGTGTGTTTGCCAGAAGATGGGACGGAAAGAATGAATCGAGTACATTATTAATCAGATTCCTGTGAGAATTATCAACCATGTGGAAACATGACAGGATATGCTTTTGAATCTCTAAGTTTCTCGAAGAAGGTTTATTTTAAATGGTTATTTTAACTCAAATACAACTTCCTTGAAGACCAAAATTTGGGCCCTACGGTGATCATTGTACGCAGCATTCTTTGTCTGTTCCCTCTATGAACACATACACTCTCAGAGTCCACTGTCTTGGCCTAGTTTTCCATGAATATGCTAGCTTGAGGGCAGATGTGTTTCTCCCAAGAGTGAGTAACAGCGCTTTTAATGGACAGAGAATGAAGGCTTCAATAGTTAAGGCAACATCTGGCCCCGAAGAAAACTGGATCACTGAATGAAGAACATGCAGGAAGTGAATGCAAAATTGCACTCTGCTGTAGAGCAGTTATTTTACGCCTCTTCATGTTGAGATAGTTTGTCATGTTCACCCATTAATATTGAAGAATGATGACCAAAACGAAGAGGAAAAGAGAGTAATTTGTTTGGCTAGAATGTTTAGCAATGCTGGTTACATAGTAGTCTCGTCAAGAGTCAGATATTTCAACAACTACTGCATCAATTTACATCATTTTTGTTATACTAACATGTTTTGTCCCCAGAGGATTATTCCTCTGACTTTGGTGATCACGTGAGTTTTTGTCAGCAGCTCAATGCTTTCATTCATAGGTGTATCTCAACATCTATTGGATGCATTAGCACCAAGATTCATGGTTTCAAGTGAATGACTTCTAACGGCTTTGACCTCTTCACAGCTAGGTTCCCGTTTGTGGTTTTGACTGAAATGGCCCAACACCTATTTGGTCAATTGTCTTAAAATTTTGTGCCGACTTCCAAATCTCTCTCAGGATGAATTCGACCAGTTTTCAGTAACGGCTAACCTTCATGTAGCATCAGCAGTGGCTTTAAAATTCAATTTGAGCTTCACTTTGGTATACGACAAATAATGAGAAAAAAAAGTGCTAATTTGCAAATGATATTATGCTGATGTGCTAAACTAAGATGGTAAACATCAACATTAGCGGGTTAGCTCTATCATTATGAGCATGTTACCATGCTGCTACTGCGTTAAATTTATCTGACAGGTTTAGCTATAAAGATTTGACATAATATGCAATGATAAAACTAGAAATAAGTAGTTTCACCACAAGCACCTATAACATGAAAATTATACATTGTACATAACACATCAATGATGGAGGTACAATGAGTACTTTTATTTTTGATACTTTAAGTATATTTTGCTAACAACACTTTTGCATGAGTACATACTTGTTGTTAGGTCCCGACCGAACTTCACGATAGATCCATCCTTTAGACGAATCCGTTTTTGAGAGCTGAAATGATGAGTTGATTAGTCAAATGACAAAAATGAAAGTAGTAATACATCACCAGATAGCAGCTTGTCAAAGTTTAATATTTAATAGTGTTCATAGATTTTCTGTGATAGTAAATATGGGGTATTTGACTGCTTTAGGGCAATATAGTTGTCATTTTATAATGTTTTCTAACATTTTATTAAAGAAAGTTTAGGTTTATTTATAATGAAAATAATTGTTGGTTACAGTCTTATACAATGCTTATGATGGAATAATATGACCTAGCCAGAGACTTCGGGTTCATTAATTACTTGAAACAAATCATTTAAAAAAACGGAGGTCTGGGGGTGTTACGCGTGGGTTCTGGGGACTTTGTTGCCCACTTGGTATTGGTCTTTCCGATGGAATCACATTCAGTATGGTCCTCAAGTATTTGAACGTTCATTTTTTTTATTTTATTTTTTTTCATTTTGACTCTGTACACCAACCCAATGGATTTGAAGTAAAGTAATCAAGATGTGACTGAAGTGTAGACTTTCAACTTTAATCCAAGGGGTTTAACATAGATATTGCATTAACCATTTAGGAATTACAGCCATTTTTATCAAAGGATTATTTCTAATACTTAGATGCAAATCCTTTTTCAATCAATGACCAACTGAAGTCTAAAACCCATGGACATCATCAAATGCAGTTTCCTTCCTTTAGATGCTTTGCCAGGGGTTCACTGCAGTAGCCTTCAGTTGCTGCTTGTTTAGGGGTCTTTCTGCCTTCTGTTTTGTATTCAGCAAGTAAGAGGGTTGAGGTCAGATGTCTGACTTGACCATTTAAGAACATTCCATTTATTTGCCTCAGAAGCTCTTATGTTTCTTTCACTGTATGTTTTGGTTCATTATCCAACAGCACTGTGAAGCATGATCCTATCGGTTTTTCAGCATTTGACTGAATCTGAGCAGAGAGTTTACAGTTGATCGGTTTAGAATTCATCCCACTACTGTCAGCAGTCACATCATCAATAAACAGCTCCATTGACAGCCATACATGGCCATGCAATAACACTGCCTTACGGATGATGTGGCATGTTTCAGATCATAAACCCTTTCTTTTCTTCTCCACACTCTTCCATTATTCTGGTAGAAGGTAATCTTGGTTTCCTATGAACTTTTTCCAGAACTGGGCTGACTTGTTTTTAAGATGTTTTCTGGCAAAGTCTAATATCGCCTCTCCAATTCACGAGCGTTATCAGTGCTTTGCATGTTGAGGTAAATCCTCTGTGTACATCAGTACCTAATGATATACTTCTCTCAGTACAATCAAATATAGTGCTCTTACATTTTAGGACTCTTACTTGTGTAGTGCATGAATTTCGACATTGTAGTGTTCACATACTACCATTCTGCACTTACATTTGAATGCATCACCCGCCAACATATCTGCCTGTTTTTATTATTTTACTCAGGAATGAACATGTTTTTAGTGCCCTCGTTTTATTTTCCATTTAACAGCAGTATGGTGATACATTTTGTTCCGTATTCCACAACAGCAGCAGCTTCCTCAGATGACTTATTCCAAAATGTCTTTACATCGTTGGTCCCTTCCTTTCTGCTATGTAGCTAAAATGAAGATGAACACACTTATGCACTCAAAATAGTGAGTGTTAGTATGCAAGTACCCCCTTTGGAGCACAGCGAATGTCTTTTACTTTTTACAAGGCAAAGGCGTGACAAGGACACGCTTTCCTCCAGTGGACTGGCAGGTGTATGATGTGTTTTGGCATAATGCAACTGCTTATCAGTTATGACATTTAAGCCTAAAAAGTCAAGGGACTACATTGAAGAAATGGCTGTCATTCCTAATTAATGCAATAGTTTTGTTAAAACCTTGAATAAAAACTGAACATCTACACTTCAGCCTCATCTTGATTGTTTTATTTCAAATTGATTGGGGTGGCAAAGGGGCCACATTACAAAGATTGTCTCACTGTCCAAATAGGATTCAACTGTATGTGTACTGTTTGTTAGATGTTTCACATATGACAAACTCTAACTCTGATATAGCCTATGACACATGCAGTTGTGTAAGTTTGACATTTTGATAGAACAAAATTATGATAGTGACACGAGGTTTAAAACATATGACTTCAGATGTGCTAACATGCAGTTCGCACACCATTTTCACAGTTAAGCTGATTTAAAGGATTAGTTCAGTTTAAGCATCACTGCAGTCACAAAAGGGAAATTAGCAGAAATATAATAGAACTGGAGTATTTCGATTTAATGTTTGACTCCATCTACTCAACAAACATCTCCTCTCTTTGGGTTCCCTGAGTCAACACATTTGTCAAACAGGGGTCCCTGGTCCATGTCATGAAAAACGCTAATTGTTCGTCCAAACGTGTGGCAATATGTGTTGGTCTAATTTCAAAGTCAAGGTGAACAGAGGCGGAGACGTGCTCTGATGCAAAGATCCCCCCTGCTGCTGCTGCTGCGCCCGCGCCCGTGACCGCACTCCATCGCTGTCATCAGTACAACATCAGCACCTTCCGGGGGGCGCGCAGAGAAAGGGGAGGAGGAGTACGGAGAAAGAGAGAGAGAGAGAGAGAGAGAGAGAGAGAGAGAGAGAGAGGAAACATACTGGATAAAGGCTACGACAAAACCATGATGATAATGGAGTCGAGGCGGTGGAGGATGTCGGATTTACGAGAAAGGACTGTTGAAATTTGACACAGGGCTCCGTGTTGAAAGCTGGTCTCCATTTTTTTTTTTTTAATTTTTCATTTCATTGCGTTTGATTTCCACATGCTGCGTGGACAGTAAAGGCGAAAAGTGGAAGGGGAGTACCCCGATCGATGCCTCGGTCGGGAAAAACGGGGTCCACCGCTGGCGCTACAGGCAACAAGACGCATCTCATCTCACGGATGGTAATATAGGACATCCTGAGGAGCGCTCTGGACTAATGGATGAGAGTGAAAAAACAGCTTTAACCTCCTCCACCCGACGACTGTGAAATAAAGAAAAAACAATCCTATTTTGATGGATTTTTGTTAATCATTTATAGTGTAGCCCCAAGGAAACGAGCCTTAGACAGCAATGTTGAATCACTGGTTTTGGTAAATTATTCATTAGTGGTATAGGTAGGCTATGATTTTGTATTGCTTCAATGTAGCATCCCCCCCATTCATTTTTACAATGTTTAGTCTTATGAGATCATATAGATATTCACAGGTTGCATTTTTTATCTTGTGGTTATGTAGGCCCTTTTAATAGCCTTTAAGAGCCACGTAAGAAAAAGCCAAAGCGTGGGAAATATTAGCGCAAGAAAGCTTCCATACAGACTTACGAAAAAGATCTGGATAGTGAGGTGTGTCGAGTTGGGAATTTTTTTAATATTTAAATTTTTTTCTCGTAAAAGTCTGAAGAAGAGTAGTACGGGGGTGTAAAAATATAAAGAGAAAAAAAACGACCAAACATGTTGCCTTCCCAAGAAGCCTCCAAGATCTACCATGACAATTATATGCGCAACTCCCGGGCCATCGGGGTGCTGTGGGCCATCTTCACCATCTGCTTCGCCATCGTCAACGTGGTGGTGTTCATCCAGCCCTACTGGATCGGGGACAGCGTCAACACGCCGCAGGCCGGCTACTTCGGCCTCTTCCACTACTGCGTGGGCATCGGGCCGTCGCCCAGCCGGGAGTTCACCTGCGTGGGCAGCTTCTCCGACTTCAGCTCCATTCCGTCCGGAGCCTTCAAGGCGGCCTCGGTGTTCGTGCTGCTGTCCATGGTGCTGATTCTCAGCTGCATCGCCTGCATGGCGCTCTTCTTCTTCTGCAACACCTCCACCGTTTACAAGACCTGCGCCTGGATGCAGCTGCTGTGCGGTAGGCATTCTTCAGGTTTTTTGTGGTATGTAGAATATGATCTGTTGATCTGTGTTTGAAGTTCCACATACGCTAAAACCAAGGCCATGGAATTAGATAAAAACCCACCCAAAACTCAATTGGCAATTATATTATAGTTGCAGCTGGCATCAGAGTGTTAATTTTGATTTAGAAGCATTTAGACTCTGTTCTTTAATCTAATCTCATGCTTTTTTTTGTAAGCCTTTATAGCTACATTGCCATCAAACTCTGTTGGACTCTATCAGACAAAAGACAACAGTGCAAATTAACAAACTCTATGAGGAATGTAAAAATGCTTGACCAGAGTATTTGATAACTCTGTGCATATAAGGGAAGAGTGAGGTCAGTATACTGGGTATTTCTTGCTCACGCTTCTGTAGAAACATCTTTGGAATATCATGGGACTTCTCCCCTGTATGGGTAGAAATAAAGTGAAAGCTGTATGTGCAGCAGTTTCATTGTCTTTTAGAGCACTGAAATCAATATGCTGTATTCTTAAGGGTATATAGGCCATGTCTTGTTATAGCTAATTAGGAGTGTTGTACAGCTTTTTCCATTTCTGCAACAACAGGGCTGAGAAAGTAGGAATATATTTTAGCCATCACTGAAATGCACTGAAAGCAATAACAGAGCCGGAGCGCCCCTCTCTCCGTAACCATTGATATTCTGAGGATACACTGCTGCATCTCAGAAGAATGCAGTGGCAGGATCATTGCTTTATGCTGATGAAT
This sequence comes from Embiotoca jacksoni, assembly GCF_022577435.1. Classification (NCBI taxonomy): domain Eukaryota; kingdom Metazoa; phylum Chordata; class Actinopteri; family Embiotocidae; genus Embiotoca; species Embiotoca jacksoni. The sequence continues at coordinate 612,360 of NW_027185447.1, read as the reverse complement.
CGCAAATGTCATTTATTCATTCCCTCATCCATTAATTTGTGGATGTGATATGCAGGGTGGTGTGATGTGTGTACAGTGCAGTGGAGATCTGAATTCCTGCAACTGATGACTTATATCGGGCTATTTTGAGGGGTGATTCCAGGTTGTTTGGATTACTGTTTTCAGGGAGGTGATGTTATGTCTCCCGCTCTTGTGGCTGAATTACAGTTTGTAGAAATTGGGGACAAAAGGTGGCTTCCTAAACACATGCAGGACAAAGTTTGGCTGTCTTCATGGGATGTGGCGGCAAAAGGGGGGGTGTAAATCTACAAATGATCCCTGTGATCGTTCAGTTTAGATTTGTGCAGTTTAGGACCCTTTTTGTAGTTGTGTTTGTAATGGAAATGGGATTTTATTAACAATTTAAAAGCACCCAGTATGTCGTTATAGGGGATATGGAGATGGCGTTAATTAATACAGGTATTAAGCTTTCCTCACATTTATTTCATTATGAATTGAAGATAAATTTTTTTAGATTAACCAATTGAATTTTGGGGTATACATTAGATAACATAAATGCACATAATCAACACTTAATTTCCCAGAACCTAATGGGAACATCTTAAACTTCTGAATTCTCATCATCTGACTGCTGCTCTCAGTTAAGTCACTCAAGGCTCCCCAGCTGCATTGAGCACAGAAATTTTTTTTTTTTTCCCAGAATCATGTCAATGTTTGTTTTTTTGGTGAAACTTTAAAGAGTCATGTAGAATAAAGGGGTTTTGATCAAATATAAGCCCCTACTTTAAACTTAGATTCGGTTGTTTTTCCTGATGAGTGTTCAGTGCATATGATTAATTCAAGGACCGTTGTAAATTAAAAATAGACAATTAATCATTTCTATTTTTACAGCTTCTTGCTGATACAGGGTGTCATTACAGTGATTTTCTTTAAAGAGCAAATGCCTTTTGAAAATATATGTTGTTCAGTTCAAAAGCCAAAATGTATTCAGAGAATCAGAGAAACTGCCCCAAAAAAAACAGTAAATCAATTGTAAAAACTGTCGTAATGTTGTGATTTATGTGAAAATTGTGAATTAGGTTGCCATTTATTGCTTCTGCCTTTTTCTGTTTTCCGCTCATTTCCATTGCTGGTCATGCAGACAAAATGTGAGACTGTTGTGCAAGAGAAATGATAGAATATCTATGGCGATAAGATGCCACCAGGCCAAGTACGAGAGATGACCACGTTAGCAAGACTTAACCTCTGAGCAGCGACAGCACCGTGCAGTGTCTCAGAAGGTGCAGAGAAATCCTGATCCCTCTCATACGCACATCTCTCACGAGCATCCTGTGTGCATCCGACTTCTTTATAAGCTGATCAATGTGATAAATAGGCCAGGCAGAATAACGTGGGAGTCAGTTTTCTGTACAGAAACAGTCAGCATGCTGAATGAGAGGGAGGGAGAAAGAGAGAGAGAGAGAGAGAGATCAGCACTTTTTTTTCTGTCTGTATTGTTCTTTTCCTCATCCTCATCTGCCCACTCTGTCCTCTGTTCTGCCGAGTGGGTTGAAAAGGTTTGCTGCTCTACAATCAGCACAAATCAGACAGAATAGCAGAGGTACAGATTTTGCTCTCTTTATCTAAATCTTCATGTCTTAACAGGAATTGAACCCAGGTCTTCCTGCAAACCATTAATCAACAAAACAATGGCAACAAAGCCACGGAGGAAGAAGAATCCCTTACTGAAATACATAGTTCAACATAAGGGAAATATCTCCATTACAGAAAAGTGCTGCATTTAACCCCTCAACCACTGCTCTATGTTTTTATTTATTTATTTATTTTTTTTATTTCCACCTATAAAACATCCCCAAATTCAAATCTAGTAATATCTCCACAACTGTGGGCTAAAATGAACAACATTGGGTTGTGTGGATAAGACACACTTTGGAGAATTTTGAATCCATGTGTTCTTGTCTCTCTCACCAGGCTAGAGCGAGAGCTTCAAAACTCCCCCATAAATTGACATTTTTACTTCCACTTAATTGAAAATGTAGATTAAAAAGTAAATCACAGTCTTACGACAATGAGTTGTTGAGAGTTATTGAACCTGTTCTCAAACCTCTCAGCTACAACTCTACCAAATCAATGCTACCAAACACAACGGTGCATCCATTTTAGTCCAATTGGTACCAGACAGCCTCTTCATCTACTTTACGCTTCGCAACTCTGTCTCAACTAGCTTTCAAATACATGAGTGAAAAGTATCATACTTCTTTCTGAAATGTGGAAGAGCAGAAGTATAAAAGTAGCAGTAAATGGAGATACTGAAAGTATACATTGTAAAAATGTAGTAATTTCTGAAGTTCATTATGTTACTTTGCACTATTGGTGACTGTAAATCTGGAAAAACGATCTGGTTTAAACATTACCAGTGTAGCGCTGCCTCTCCCATTGACGAATATGAGGATAAAATGATACATGATGACGATAAGGATGAAGCATATGTGATGAGAAGTCTTTTATGGCTCCAAAAAAATGTATGTAATGAGTCTACTGTAACAATATATTGTCAATACCCCCACAGTCCCACCATCCATCAACACCTGCAAGATCCCATTTTGATTTCTATTATTTGCTGCATACTTGGAATGACTTTTAATGATGTACATTTCAGTCTTGGTTCAACAAAATCTATAAAAACTGGCAGTCTGCTCTATAAAATGGGAATCATTTTGCAGCTATATAACTAATCTTATTCAGTATACTATAAATACAATAGTTTCGCTTCTACATAGTGAATGCAAATCCTTTTGGATTCCACATATGTTCAGTCAGAGCTGACTAATATCAGTTATTTTTTATTCTAAAACGTAATACACACCCATATTGCCTAATTTGTGTGTACATGTCAGAGTTTGTGAAACTTTAGAAGGTCTTACTGTCTTTCCAGTGGATGCAGATGATGTGTCTAATAGCCTTGGCAGACAGCCTAATAATGTTCACCACCTTGGAGATTGTCGTTTAATCATCCACTCTGCCCTGCTGGGTGTAACAGCAGGTCTCCTGGCAAAGCACAGTGACAGAGTATACTACAGCAAATATATGAAGGGCCCATTGGAAACGTGGGTGGCCCAGATCTAGACCAAATGGACCAAAAGTGTCAATTAGGGAGTAGTTTGGGCACTGATCGTGGCTGTCAGCTAGTGTGTGCTACAGGAACAAAAAGGTAAATTAGAAAATGCCACCCATAACCCACTGTCATAATGTACATGCCCTCATGTCAGCTGAAACTGTGGAAAAGTTTGAATGTCCACAGAGGACAGCAATTCTCCTGGCAAAGCTTTATGTCAGATTCTGGGTGACTAGTTCGTCCAACCTCGGAGACTAATGGGACTTAGTGGTTTAATAAAGGTTAAATATAAGATAAGAAAAAAGCTGAAACCTTGGCCAAGACACTGGGATGCTGGGCTCTTGGCAGAGCAGATTGACACAGCGTGCCTTGGAATCTCTCAGCTGAAAATAGGCCAAAATTGGCCTCTACATATACTGAATTGACAAAATGTCATTAATGTTAATGCACCTGAAAAGGACTTTAAGATGGCACCAACAACTCTTGGCAGCACATGATTATGGACCAATAATCTAGAACTCAAGAAAATGGGTGGTCGGTTATGCATATATGTTATTTAGGTTATGCGGTTATGTTATATACAAGTTCAACAGCCTTATGCATTTTATAGTCAACACAGTGAAAGAGTGACCCATATTTACACAAATTATAGCTGTTTGGAAAAGCTTAAAATGAGTTTCTTCTTATAGATGACACTTAAGTGCTAGGTCGGAGTTTTGCCGCATAATTTATAATATAATATCGTAGTCAGTGCCAGATAGTTAAAGGCTGCACTAAAAGGATTACAAATTAACACAAGGTCTATGCCCATTAGGATGTAACAAATGTATACTATTGCCAATGGAGTGTGGCCATACCCATATATCCATGCAGTAAATTTGGGTCTGCTAATACCAGACTCGTTGAACATGATCATAGCTGGATCAGAAAATCCAAATCACTGGTCAACTAGCTTCACGACACGTTATCCAGGATCCAGGATCTATAACATTCAATCAACCCAAACGAGAGTGAGGCTAAAGGCCTTTTCAGACGGGGTTAGTTAAACGAGGGAGGGGGCTGGATAAAGTATTCCTTGTGATCCCGAGTGACTTATCTTTTTTTTTGATGGTTTTTTTTAACCTTTTCAAAAGATGGTGTATAAATTACAGGAGACATAGCTTAAAATTAGATTATATTTGATAAATGCATTTATATAGCGCCAAATCACAGCACAGGTTATTTCCTGGCACTTAGCACAGTAAAGTCCTTACAACATAACTTAACAAAGTTACACAGAGGAACCCAACAATTCAACAATTCCCTCATAAGCGGCTAGGAGGAAAAAACGTCCCTTCAAAGGAGAAAAACCTACTGCAGTGGGAAGGAAAAACTTCCTTTTAACAGGAAGAAACCTCCGACAGAACCAGGCTCGGAGGTGGGCAGCCATCTACCTCGACCAGTTGTGGTGAGGGGAGAGCAGAGAGAGAACAAGACAGTATGGATATTCAAGACATAAACTGTTGTTGTTTGAGAAGGGGTGGAGTAATCGGAGAGCAGAGACATGCAGCTCCACGGCCAGGGATTTCTGCAAAAAGATAGCACAGAAACTATGCGAGCGAGGGGAACTTTATGGAGAGGCAACAGACAATAAGCAAAACAATGGGAGAGAAAAGCATGAGGTTAATGAGATGTAATGGTGCAAAGAAAGTGAAAAGAGAGAGGAAAGGAGCTCAGTGCATCATGTGGGGTCCCCCAGCAGCCTCGGCCTATAACAGCATAACTAAGGGATGGTTCGAGTCACCCAGGCCAACCCTAACTGTAAGCTTTATCAGAAAGACCATCACTGACCAGGGCAGTTAAATATAAAATCATTCCACTTTCACTGCAGAAATAAATCGCGTCCAAATGAAGCTTTGGTTCAACTAGCTTTGTGATACAGGCCTAATGGAGAACCAAGCAGGGACAAAGAAGCAACACAGTAATGATTTACAGTTATGTCTCATCTCAATGGTAAAGTGAATAATGAGGTAATTTTACACTTAGAATCTAGACTAAGCAGCGTTTTTCTTTTCCTTTTTTTTCTCCTCACACGAAGGGAATAAGAGGCGGGCTAGATTTCCCAGAAGCCCCTAAGGTCTGTGAAGAGCGTCGCTGTTCACACCTCTGCTTGGATTTAGATTAATTCAGTGGGAAGTGCTCCTGGGAAAACCTGCTGTAGCTTTAGTTTTAATTCACCTTACTTGAACAAAGATGAATTTAGTGTAAAACGTTCTGAGGTAATTCAAACAAGTTTCAAGTTTTTAGTTCCAGCGGAGATTACGAGGTCTCCTCCTCCACTTTCTACTACTCAGACCCCTCTCCCATATTTCTCCAGTTTAGATAATGTTATTCCATCCTTCCAGCAGAAATGAGGAACATAGTAAAGCTCAGTAATGCGCTAACCACTGCAACTTGATGGCTCCTTTTCTCCCTCGTCTCTTCGATCATTTCGTGCCTCCATCCGTCGCTCATGTCTGACCCTGTCTGTTGCAATATTAAACAGAACTAAGCAGGACATGGGCTGTGGCACAGGGGAGGAGCTGTCTTGGGAGAAAGGACCTGTCAGCGACTGCTCTGTCTTAGTGGGTGTGAGAAAGTGTGTGTGTTTGTAAAACCAAGAGAGATAAAAGATTAAAATATTATGTTGGAGTTGGAGGAATGGAGTGTGAACAAAAAACAATCTAAAAGATGGAATGAGATCATGTGTTTTTGTGTGTTTGGGGACTACAGGACCTTGTTATAAGGTTTACATCCTGTTATGGGTATATACTGGTTTGCTTTTGGCAGAGAATGAGTCAAACGCATCAACTTAAAGAGGCAAAATGTAAAGCAACTCTGAGTGAAGCTAAGCTAATCTTAATGGGTGGAACCACTGAGCAGTTAGCATCACACATTATATGTTTCTCTTTGCTAATCCCGTGGTAAAATGATGTGACATCATCTTTGACATCATATTTTTCAAGCCAAACTGGCTAAAAATACATCACATTATCTGGCTACGATGTTTATTTCTGTTTTAGCAGTTGCCTATTTACACATCCAGCCTGCACAGAACAATGTTAGCAGACACAGGAGTCATGTTTCTGGACACAGATTTAAGTGTGATATTCTTCTAGTACTGTTTTTGGACTGAACTGAACGTTTTAGCTGGTAAATGTTTCATTATGTTGACCAGCTAGTTGCTAATAGAAACCTTTTTTATTTAAAAAAAAAAAAAAAAAAAAAAAAAAAAAGCTTAAAGCTAATAGAACTTTTCACATTATACACAGTAATTTGATCAGTTGTTAAATTGATTATGTAGCTTTAAACTGTGGCTCAGGGGCTAGTATGCAACATTAATGGTCAGTTATGTAGATACAGATATACAGCTACCTTCAAACTAGGGAATTTTTATACTTTTCACATGATTCTGGAAAATCTAGAACTATTATAGAACGATTATTAACCATACAAACTTACCTTATATCATATTTTTCGTTGCTTCCAAAAAAAAATTCCATCAGGTCAAAGTAAGGAACATATCTGGTCTAACTGATAAAGTTATTTCTTAATTACTGTGAATTGAAAATGATAGTAGAAAATTGTAGGTTACGTAAAAACTGACTCCGACAAAAGATATGTCAATCAACCAATATTTAATGATTTGTTCATACATATGTATGAATCACTGTAATGGCACCTTCCTTAATATCTGTGATTGGCTTTAAATCACTTGTTATGGCACATTGTAACACTTTATCACGCTCATGTTAGTTACTATTTTTTGTATTCTCTCTAGGAAAGTGGTGCATGCATCTGCATCCTCACTACATGAAGGGTCAACCTGTTCTCATTCCAGGACGACAAATACTGCTGTTTTGTCACAGCCCTACTAACCCTACTTAGAGATAAGCACAAGTAGGGTTGTGGTATACCAGTGGTATATCAGCATCACAATACACCGTGGTATGAAAGTTGATTGTCATCATACCGTACAAGTGCCTATCACCGGCGCTGAAAAAGAAAATGCAACGAACGGAGATTCCCGCCTACATGCATTGAATCTGCCCTTCTCCTCCTCTGCCCGTCAGACTCAACAACGGGTGCCACACACACATGCAGAAGAGCAAGTGAAACTGATATCACCATCTCTGCCCCGCAAAAAAAGTTATGAAAATCAACATGGGATAACTTTGGATATCTTAAAAATGAATAGGGATTGTCCTTGAGGACGCACATCCAGTTTTCAAAAAATGTGGACACAAAGTGTCTGTCAAAGGCATTGTATGTGTTCTTCTATGTGTCCTATTTAAAACTCTAATCCTAACGTTTTAACATTGATCATAAAATGTGCTATCCACATCCTAGCTCCTGGATATATCTGCTTCATCTCCGCTCGGTAACTTCTGACTTACAAACAGACACACACAAGCTTTAACAGCTTGGAAGTCTGACAAAAGTGCATATGAGCGACTTTAAGTTTCGGACAGGATCAGTCAGTCTGACTTGTCACACACTTCCAGTAAACTAGCAACGATTTTAATAATCGCTTAGATCATTTGTCACTATTTTCAAGATATTTTGTATCTGGATACAAAGTAAGTGATCCAAATTTTGGGACTCGATTAACATCAGTTCTTGTGTTACACACATTTGTGAACCTTAAACTTGAACAGAGACATCATCAAATTTTGTATCTGATTTTTTGGGAACAGAAATAACTGTCAGGGAGTGAAATCTGGTGAGTAGCGGTGGTTGGAAATGAGAATTGTGTATTTGCGTGTGAGAAACTGGCCCGTTTTCAATGCGCTGTGAGCGGGCACGTTGTCATGTTGAAGAACCCAAGTGCCATTGCACTATTGTTCTGGTAATTTTAGACAAATGCTTTCACTCAGAAGATCACAATGTTGACACTCTGACCCTGAAGGACAAATCCACCGTGCACAACCCTGTAAATATCAAAGAAAACCCACCTGGTTGTTGCACTGGTGGCCTTTTTCGGTTTAGGACAGTGATATTCTGACCCTCTTGAACCCACTCAAAACACCTCGCCTGGCTCATTACTTCATTGGCCTTTCTGAAGCATTTCATGGCTCTCCTTTGCCGATTTCTCAGGTTTGACACAAAAGGTGATGTGTGTTCTCTGCTCATGGCCATGGAGAAATCGTGTGTGCACAGACCAGCACTCACAAACACATACTGTATGTGACTCGAGTGCTGATTTTAACTTAATCAGATTATAGCTTCCTCCCAATCCATGCACGTCATGGTGTTGTGCACCTTTTATAAGCAACAGGGCCAGTCTCTGAACTTTTTGATCCACCCTGGTATGTAAATAACATATATACGCATATTACGTATGTTAAATATCTTACTTACAATACTTTACTAACCTTACTTACTTATGATACTTCAAATAATCCATGAGTTAACAAGAACTCAAAAAAACATTCTCCTGGGTGAAAGTCCTGTGTCTTAAACCGTCCAACCACCCTCGACCTCCTCATCACCTCCGTCTTTGACTTGAGTGGTCATTGTGCCGACACTAAAGGGGAAATCTCAGACACATCGACAGCTTGGACAAAATGGCAGAATTGGACGGTTTAGGAATGAGAAAGGGCTATCAGGGTCCACTATTTCCCACACTGCAATTGCACTGGACAAAAAATAAATAAATGAATTGTAAAGTTTTTCAATATTTTTTCAAAAAGATAATTCTCCTCAAAGTCTTATCAACGAAATAATATAAAAAAATATATGTTTGTCATTGCCTCAAGATCTTTTTTCTGATTGAGTGGCCCTATCATCAAGACCTTCAAAAATCATTACAGATACATAATTTGATCTCCCACTTCTTTGGATATGGTTGGTTTAAATTTAGGCAAATATAGCTACTTGGTAAAAGTAAATGTTTGAATGGTAACTATGTTTGTACTCCTACATCCTTCCTAAGAGGAGACTTAATACTGAATGAGTAATTATCCAAAATCAAACATTATAATTAATTAATTTTTTTGGTCCAAATCTGCGTTTGTACCAGTATTTGTGCGCAGTTACTTCTCCAGCCACCACCCCAATTTCCAAATCCTTAGGTATTATATGCTTTCTGTATTTGTATCTGCAGAGAGCTACAGAATTGAAGCAAGAACAGCGGACTTGCACACAGAACTATACGTACTACAGCAGGAGGGATGTGTACACAACAAGAAGTGGAGTTCCTTTGTTTAGCAAGAATAGGGTCCAGGATGTGGAATACAGTTCATACAGAATGACATGGTGCACCAAACAAGAGTCCAGTCTAGTTTTCTGGTGGTAAAAGTGGACGTAACCTCTGGGTCTGAAAAATCCACCCCTTGCTCCTCGCCAGCTTGACCAAATATGGTCACTACCAGCTCCAAACCGCTCGGGACTAACTGGAGGCTTCATAATGGCTGTTCACAAACCAATTGGTGTCACTGTTGGTTGCTGCTCGGTTTAGACTTTGCTGTCTCAGATTTTGCGCTGCACGGGAACGTCTACAAAGTGATCCAGGTGCAGACATGGGCAGATGCCAAAGTTTACATCATATGAACCCATATGGACATTGAATTTTAATGCTGGATGTGAATCATTAAGCATAGATGCATCCAATATGAATATATCGTCATATGTCATAATTCAGTCGTCGGTCAGTTTTTTTCTGTGTCTTATGCATTTTCCTTGTTGTCCACTTTTTGTTCTTGCAAGTGTTGTTAAGGAAAACTGGAGTGCAACAAAACGAGTGTGTAGTGTGTGTGTAAGCGAGGAAGGGGCAGAATACCAGTGAACGAAATCAAGTAAATGAATTTGCGTGTGCATGCTGATGATACGTGTATGGGAGTGTGTGTATCTGCAGACACGGCCACACACACATCTGTTCACGTGAGCATGTGAGACGGCGGGTAAATGTGTACTTGATGGTGTGAGAGTTGAATTATTAATGAGAACGTTTTCTTTCTCTTCTCTGGAGAGTGTGTGTGGTGTTTTTTCTTTCTGCTTTAATAAATGTGTAAAGACCAGCTGTATGTGTTTGTGCATGCGTATAGCTTCATATGTGGTAAATGAATGTGCCCACATGGATGGTTTCCGGCAGGAGATAAATAGATGCTGCAGTGGTCGAGTTATATATAGAGATACAGAGAGCGAGAGAGAGAGCGAGAGAGAGAGAGCGAGAGAGAGAGAGAGAGAGAGAAAAGAGTTTCCCCAGGGGTATCCTTGCCTTTCTCTCGCTCCGTACCTCCCTTTTTCTCTCTCTCCCCCCCCCCCCCCCCCCCCCCCCTCTCTCTCTCTGAGATTTCTGGTTGGCTTTCCCCAACCAAACGTACATGTTTTAATTATCAGGCGCTTAATAAATAATTCCAAAGTCATTGGGGTGTTTCTAAAAATAGCCTGACAGCTGAATAATGAATTCCTTTGACCCTTCTTATCATTGTCATTCAGTATGTACTGCATATGTGTGTGTGTGTGTAAGAGAGAGAAACAAAGTCCCTATAGCTTGTTGATAAGATGTATAAGTATGAGGAAAAAAAATGGAAATGTCTCATTATACATCATCTATGCCTCTCATTAAAGTGTAATCTGTAACAAATAACATTTACAATAGTACTTCATTCTGCTTCAGTATACCAGCCTATTATTTTGAATATTATGATTTGCAGGTTAATGCAGATTTTCCTTTTTTTCAGATACTTTGGTGCCAACTAAATAGTCTTCTTTTCATAAAATAATTAAGTTAAATGACTATTAGCATATATTTTAGTTGCCTTGCGGGTCATTTTAAAACAATGACTAAGCATGCCGAAAAATGTTGTGTTGCTGTCGTATACAATGAGAAGACAGCTGGAGGTCGATAGTTGGTAGGTTCTGATATATCAGCAAAACTATGGAAAATCCACCTCACTGTGAACTCTTTGCTAAAACAATTTTTTTTATGAAGGAAATAGTCCCTTTGACTATTTTAAAAGTGTGATCTCAGGCTTATCAGTCCTTCCAGGCCTTGAGGATTCTGCAATTGAAAAAAATAAATGCACATTTAAAATTTGTCTAAATCATTACAGCTTTTCCACAAGAAATGGCCAAATTAACAAACTGCTTTCATATAAAGTGTCTGGACATTACCTATGACATCATCTCTGTAAGCATTCATGGCAGGGAAGGTGACCACGGTAAACATGTGTCATTTGCAAACAAAAGTTACTGTTAAAAATCATGCAAAACAATTCCAAAGATACTTTAAGAATGTAACGTATGCTCAAAGAAGTAACAGCATGGGCAACATCTTTTTTTGTCAAACCCAAAGAGGTCAACTTAACACTAAAGACTCAGATACTGTTTACTTACCAACGGCTCCATAGTGGAGCATTTGAGAGAGGAATCTGAGTATGATTCTGTGCATACTTAGTTTCATTGAGTTGTAGTTACACACAAACGCACACCCACACACACATCAGATGTAAGAAATTGTTTAAAAAAAAAAAAAAACTTTGGGTGTCCATATGCAGTCAATGTAAGACAGCATTGTTATTACAGAAAGCGTTGCAAATGAAACAATTTGGATGGTAAAAATCACAAAAATCTCATTTTGACAGGTGTATCCAGGGAAACCGGGACATTGTTCTACCTTTTTGAAGTTTATAATGCTCAATGACTTTGATGACATTTTGTGTTCATTGTTGAGATGATAGTTTCAAGTGTTGTTGTAAAGGACTGCATTACATTGAAATGTTTTCATTTTATTGTCTAGTGCTTTATGTTGTCAGTGCTAAAATTAATAATGAAATAAACAACTCTATAAATAAAGAATATTTTAGGCATCATAATTATATTAGATTGTGTTAAACTGCAAAAGTGTACCTAATATACTAGCATACTGTATGACCTCCATCGCCAGCCAAGAATGTCAGTATTGGGCAATTCTGTAAAACATATTAGGCTTACTGACTAAATTTGTGAGTGCAATAAAGAACTTTCCATGACATACCTACGTCCTGTCGTCATCCCCTGCAGGGGTCGTGTCTCACTATACTTGTTTGTTGAATGCATGTGTTGGCTGTTAGGCCTTTTATTGTTTTAATGGGGAAAAAAAAATTAAAAACGGATTAATTTCATTGCCACTATACTATCATTATTTTGGCTTTACTTCCAGTACTTCTTTTGAGTTGAATTTGGATTTCTTCACTGAACTAAATTACTATAAATACTTTGTCTCCCCTGTGCTACCATGGCTCATTTTAAAACATTTCCTGATCTTTGTCCTCCTCTCTTGTTTAATGGTTGATGATAGCCTGCGTGAATTTCCTGTAATTGGTCTTAAAGTCCAAGTCATCGAAAACGTTTTTTCAGTCTGCAAAATAATGTTATTGACAAGATGCAAACTTCTGCCTCCTGCATGACAGTCTGACAAGATAAAGCTATAATCAACATTGTGTGTGCATCATCTCAATGTTGTACGTTTCAATCATTAAAAAAAAAAAAAAAAAAAAAAAAAAAATCATATTGTGATTATTGCACATCCCATAAAGTTTTTAATTTTCAAATCTCACCGATAGTATAAAAAAAACTTCCACATTTTAAGACCACAAAGGATCAGAAGTTAAACATTAAAGTCCAATGTGGTATGGTTTATTGAAGTGTTTCAGTGTCAGCTGTGGATCAGTATGATACTCTTCCTCTAATAATGATTAAACTGATCGTCAAAGGGAGACACTCACTGATTCCTCAGTTCAGCACAAAACTGCTTCTCGTGGCTCGATGAAAAACGATGCTCGTACTTGGCACATTATATGATTATGCACGAGCCTCTGTTGTCCGGCCAATGCTCTGTCCAAATTCGGAACTCGTGCCAGAATACCCCTTTCACCACCCCCCACCCACTTCCCCCTTCAGCTGGTGAAGGACACAGAGACAATGGAGGGAAAAATAGAGAAAGAGCAAGCAGAAGGTGTGTGTGTGTGTGTGTGTGTGTGTGTGTGTGTGTGTGTGTGTGTGTGTGTGTGTGTGTGTGTGGTGGGGGGGGGGGGTTAGGGGGGAGAGGGAGGGGGCATAAAATAAGTTTGGTAAAGGTATCACAGTGTTCAGTTTTTTAGGCAAGGTCAACAATTTGGTCAACATCCATAAACAAAAAACAAGATGTTACCACAGGACAGCATGATGTTCAGCTTACATTCCCCAAATATAATTAATGAATCCCAAAAGTCACAGAAATAATTTACAGTAGAGAGTGGAAATGAAAGAGTATTAAGATAGAATGAAAGAGGGCGAAAAAAGAAGGAAAGCTCCATGCCAAGTGGGCCAGTGAACCCTGCCGGCAGCAGCATCTTGTAAAGTGCCCCCTCAGCAATCCACACACATTTTGATCTCAAGCCCAATAAAAGCTCTGTATATTAGCAAGGAGGCCATCTATTAGATATATGGAGGACAGCAGGCCAGGGTCCAGACACAGCAGCAGAGGGAAGGGCAGAGCTCAGGCAGCTTTATTACATCATGGACAGGACATTGTGATCTCTTAATGCAGTCATGTTCGCACCTTTCCACTCTGCTGCTCTGTTGGGCTTCAAACTGCAGGAGCTATTTACTGGAGGTTACAATATACCGTCTTGCTGTTAGCTTTTACACTTTCATGATGGCCTCTGGATGTGAAAACGGTGGAGTTAGAAAATGGCAGCAGACTGTATTCCAATAGTTTATTAATATCATACAATGGGAAATCTCAAAGATATAGTATAACATTAGCAATTTTTAACCAATATTCTACTGGGTTGGGTATATGAAACTAGGGGCCCTATTTTCATTTGCCTCAGCACACTTTACACGGAGGTGCACATGTGCCGATTGGGCAAGTATCCCCAGTCAGTGGCAACTGATTTTGGTATTTTGGTGACCAGGGGTGCAGAGCCGTGGTGCAATGCTGCACAGTGGGGAAGTAGGAGGAATAGATAATTAGAAGATGTGTCACAGCCGACTTTAATCTTGGCCAATCACACCACCTCCTCTCATCTTGTTCAAGACCGCTGGACTGTCAGTTTCTTATCAATGAAGAAGGAGCTGACCGACATCACCATCCAAACTTAATGCTGGAGGAAACTGATGTACTTGTCTGTAGAGTTCAGGATCTAATCATCGAATTCATGTTACTATTAATTGGCTTCCACAGGCTTAACATTGTAGCGTCTCTACTTAACAAAGCCGCCGGACAGTGCTGGAACTTTATTCTGAACAATACACAGGCTACCGTGAGCCGTAGCCAACACAACGGCTAATTCTTACCGGTAGCTCTCGCTTCGCACACACTCAAACTCACTCAACTCCAACAACAAGCGAGGAAGAAGAAGAACACATTCCCCCCTTGACTCCCGGCCAATCACAGACGGGCTCACTGTGATAGGTACAGAGATGCCAACGAGACTGAACACTGTGATGTTTTGAACAGTTAACACTAACATGTCACCCAGGCCGTTACAATATTATGAAGTGAATAAAAAAGTTCCAAAACAGTCTTGCTCGTGTTGCACACAATGCAGCATTATGACATACAGGGAGCAGGAAGAACTCAATAAGTTTAAAATGCTCAAGTTTCTGGCCTGCAACAACACATTTGGTGCGCAACACCACTCCAACGCGTCGGATTTGGCTTCCTGCATCTTCTTTCCCCCCCCCCAATAATTTGTCACTTTGATGTTTGCTCTTTGTTTCAATTTCACATGTGTAAAACATCACAGACACAACAGTCTCTTAACTGATCCCTCCTCGTATAAATAACTCTTCTCCTTGTATTATCAGAACCGTTGCCCATCCAATACGATGTTGAGGACTGAGCAGAAATAAATTCCGCCCACAATAAATTTATTAATAATGTAAGTGTTGCCTGGATGTGATGGGTGGACATTTAATTTGTTCATTTTATGTCATATATAAGCACTGTACATTGTGTGTTTATCAGGGAGAGCGTGGTCAGGTGATGAGACGGCATCTGGTGCACATTGTCATGCATGGTATCTAGGGCAAAACTAACAAAAGGAATGTTTCATAAATGTTAGATTTTCTCTTGATCGTAACTGGAATTACTTCAAGATCAATTTCCTTCTTCTGGACCGACGGTCGGTGGTGAGATGGAGAGGTTACCTGTGTTATTTAACATACTTAACCTTTAAACAATCTTTGATTGGGGACTTATTCATCATTGAGCAGTTTGATTCAGTCTATGTAAATATATGCACTTTGAGAATAGTCAGGCTTTTGTGGAATAATCTTTTTTGAGTGGATTGTGTTTGTGTGTGTCTGTCACCCTCCTGTTATTTTGTTTGTTGAATGCCGTCCAAACTGGACACATTTTAATTTAATTTACATTAATAGCCTATATGGCATTATTTGCAAACTATCTGTATCACTTTCGTTAATATATACTTTTTGTTGAGATTATAGTGAGGCAAAGAGTAGGTTATTATGTTTGTTTCTTGGGGTTTTCCATTGTTTAGAAGGATAGATGATGGTGTCCGTTTACAGCTGGTCCACCCATTCTGCTACATCACATTTTTGTATTTGAGAAATAATGGTGCATGTTCATATCCTCTGTATATGCACTAAGCAGTAAATTTTGACTAGACTGTATGTTAACGTTAACATACAGTTAATATTTGGGAGAAGATAGAGAATTCATAATGTCAACAAAAAAAAATGCCTTCTATGTCACAACTAGTTAACTTTAAGTGTACTGAAAATTCTGAGGCCTGAGGTCGTAAATACCACAAGAGGACTCTTCTCATGAACATGACCCCATTTGAAGGGACCAATACACACCGCTTTGAATGCCATTCTTTGTTTACATTCTTGTTTCCAATAGTTGGTCCCCTGCACTGCCTTCCCGATGACATGATGCAAGCTGTAAAAGACAGCAAGCTCTGATTGTGACCAGCCTGTTGTCTGTCACGTTTCCCCAAGTTCCAGCAAGACATTATGACTCTTATCACCTCGTCTTACACAGTGACCATCTTATCAGACAATACTGTCATATAGGCTGAACTTGGCATAATTCAGTCTGACTTCTACAATGATGGGTGACGTCAGAGCCGTGTACACAGAAAACACAGTCAAGCTGCTTAGGAGAAATAGTGTTGAGCCTGGAGCTGCTCCCATCAAAAATACTTCAAACACACACTTAAATATAGCTCACCGGAGGTATTTTTAGAGCTCTTATATAATAATTTTTGAATGGAAAAAAAAGGATCAGTGTAGACATGTCGATCAGACAGTCTGACAAAATTGTTATGTAACAAGTCTATAAATATATTTAAGGTGCTATAAATAAATGAATTCTCCGTCATTTGAACTAGTTGGATCACACTCATGTCCAGGAGGTGTTATTTTCAAATGATTTTCGTTAGTTTGATTGTCTTTGATGCCTTCTCTCTAACATAGCTGATGGGCTGTGAAGGCTGCGCTCAAAAGAAATGACAGGAAGTGATGAACTGAGATGAGGAAGAAAAAATAGGACATGGAGAGGAGCAACAGTAACCCTCCCGGTCTCCTTCTCCATACGACTCGCTTCTTCCCTTTCATTCTTCCCTGCTGTCCGTCTCTCCTCGCTCCGTTCCCATCCTCCTCCTCCTCCTCCGTTTACTCCCTTCTCTTGCCGCCTTTGAAGTTCCTCTTCTCCAAGTTCAGAACACAGTGTCTTGAGAGTGAAGGGGAGGAAGGAAGAGGAAAAACCCCAACAACTTCAAAGGGCTTTTCTTGGGTTGTAGGAAGGTGGGGGTTATTTTTAGCTTGCTAGTGTACACTTAAATGCTCCAGTTGAAGATGGAGAGCTCTCAGATGTCACACAACTGTTGTACCACTGTACCTTTTTTTATGTTAATGTTCTCCATTCCAAGAACTTAGAAATTACTTTGGTTCTACGATTTTGTAATTACCAAACAAACCAATGTCTGGTGCTATAAAAAATAAACCCAGGACATAAGTAGCTGTAGTTTATCACATGGTAAAATTTAATTTCCTGCCGAAACATGATTTGATTGAGGAAAATTAATGTTAGTTGCTCACAACACAAATATGACACTATAATTGGAGAAAATTGCTCCACCACACATACTGTACTGTTTTTTGAAAACAAATAAGAGTTAATAACATTTTTTACAAAGGAAGATGGCTGATTAATGAGTTGCAATGAGGTTAAAGTATTGTCCCCATAAGGATTATTCCGAGTGGCTCTGCAGCCATGCTTTTAAATAGCTCACACTCAATAACTTTGAACGGTCTTCATGCCTGATGGGGAAACATTCATCAAAAATCCATAAAACATTTTACCTGATGCTCATTACTCAGTTAATGATTTTATCATCTTTCATCTATGTTAATATCTTGCATAAAGGCCATAAGAGAAACTAATAACGCAGTGATTTCCCACGATGATTACTTGCGTTGCTCTTCTATGCTCTCATTACTTACTGTATTATCGTCATTATATTCTCTCATTACATTCTCCCATTACGCCTGCAATCATTTTGTCGGTGGAGCAGTCACATTTTAAAACAGTGAAAATCTCAGTTTGAAATAAGACTCCTCATGTTTGCATGTTTACACAGACAGGTGATGACTAATCTCATATCCTCCCTCATCTGTTACCACAAGTTCACCGCCCACCATTTTCTCATGATGGATGACCAGAATCTGGAAAACAGGGTCTTCAGAGGAAAACACTAATGTGACAGGGTTCAACCGTTCAACCAAATGAATGATGGTCTTCACTATAATACACTCAGATCAACCACTTTCCGACCACACAAGTAAAACATTCTTTGCCACTCTCTTACAGCTTTGTTGAAATTCATTCATATTTTTGAGTCCAGCTAAATTAAATATTTATAAGGCTGCATGTTTATTTTCTGCTACAGCTCAGTAAAGTCCAGTGCCTTTTATTGCTGGTATGTTCCGCTTCCAGTGAGTAGCCAGTCATTAAAGTGACCCCACATTTAATAGGCCTTACCTTATCCCATATGATTGACAACCATTAATTCACCAAACTAACCTTCATATGGTGTGACAAGGTTTAGTTTGCTTTAAAAGGTCCAATAGTTTATACTTTTCCACTGTTTTATTGCAGTCTTTTGTGAATTTCTGTACCAAAAAAACATCTCGCACTGTGTTCCATTAAGGATAAATACAAAATCATGAGCCTGTTAACAAAACGATTAACGGCAAAGTCAGTAATGATTCTAAATGTAAACAACCACCAGACTGAACATTTTGTTAATTTTTTTTAACATAGTATATTGTACCTTAGCCTAATAGTGTCTGTGTCACGACTACTAATTGATTATTAGCAGCTACAGCGTTCAGATTTGTTCATGTACCAGAGTCAGATGGTCCACCCACTGATTGTTAGCCTGTTACATACTGTTGTCCTGGTTAACTGCAGACTTTGGTGAGACTGGATGCTACAGTTTGGTTGCCTGTTGGTGTTTTGTATTTTGATTCAAAAAACTTTTTTTTTTTTTTTTTTTTTTTTATTCATTTCGGTCCCAATTATGATACAATGCACAAGTTGACAAACCCAACAGCCTAAGATGGAGGAATAGGTAATTAGAAGGTGCATCACAATTCACTTCAGTCATGGCAAATTAAATCAGCTCTTCTGATTCTCTTTAAGAACGCTGTGATGCAGCAGACTATCACTGTTTTAGGAACGAAGGAGCTGACCGACACTGCCATCCAAACTTTACACCGGAGAAAACTGACATACTTGTCTGCAGGTTCAGTTCTCTGGTTACCAAATTTATGATACTACGAGTTGGCCACAAGCTCTGATCATGTCAAAATGACTTGTGAAGAGCTAACTAGTATTATAAGTAACTCTTCCCCCAGTATTATGAAAACCGCTGCCCAGTGTAGGAAGGTTCATGATACAAGACAAAACCCTGCCTTATAGATGCCAAACAGCAGCATTATTAAATGAAAAAGTGAACACAGAACACCCATTCAATATAGTAAAATCACATAATGGAACAATGTTGAAGAATGAGCAGAGGTAATTTAACTCACACTTAAAGCTCCCCATGTAATTTATGTATTAACAACACTGATGAAGAGAAATGTACTCCAAACATTACTGATGTTGTAGTGTTAATAAATAAACTGCATTAATGCTTTGAGTCTGCCTAAATTATTTTCCATCCATTCATCCATCATCTATACCCGCTTTATCCTGAACAGGGTCACGGGGGAGATGCAGCCTATCCCAGCTGACTTTCAGCAGACAGGTGGAGAGGTCGCCAGTCCATCACAGGACCAGCACAGAAAGACAGACAGAAAAAGGGCAGTTTAGAAACACCAATTAACCTCAGCATGCATGTTTCTCGCTGGTGGGAGGAAGCCGCGGTGCCTGGATAGGTCCCACCGTAAATTATTTTGCAATCATTAGTTATATGTCCTAATCGAGTAAGTGACGCAGTGACACAGGTCTTGCACGGCTGGCGAGATTACCATGAGAAGATGGAAAGGCTTTTGTATTATTACACCTTTATGTGTAATTTAATTGCAAATCATTTGTAGTTAACCTGAGTTTCCTTTTATAGTTCATGGCTGAGATGGGCCACTGCCTCACAATGTACTCCAACTGCTTAATTCTCATCCACTTCAATAGACAAAAATCAGTTTAATTTTTCTTTTGATTAATTTAATTAAAAGGTTGCATTAAAAAAAAAGTTTTCATTGTTTATGTAGGTTGGATTTATTACCAAGGACATCCACCCAAGCCTGGCTGCTCCGACTGTGACTCACAGCTTTAGTTTTCTTCGCTGTGATAACAGTCTAATGGCTCGGCTCGTTTTAGCATTTGCACAGCAACTCTGAAGGGTGGACCCGCGTCTCCTTCACTGTGATTGGATGGCTGAAGACAGTGGCAAACTCAACCGGTGACCGAAAAAAAATGCTGAACGTTTAGTGCTTGGTACCTGGTCACGCTGCTGGTGTTCATTAAAAACAACTTCACAAATACGCTGCGCTCAGGAAAAAACACTTGGGTGGACACGGCCCCTGGTAGTTGCGGCAGTACAATGTCGGCCGTTTTCGATTGGTTAAAATTAAACCGAGGTGTACGCCCATAGGATGGAACAACTGCAGATGATTCCCTATGGAGCGCAGCCAGACCCATATTCACAGTGAATTATGGGGAGGGCTCGCACAAGGGCACATCCATCCAACCTTTATGTGGGATTTTGGATGTGTCTGTTCATGTGCGTTCTTGCGCACTGAAACAGCTCTCAGTCATCTGTGCCGGACTTAAACCTGGTCTGAGCTGGCAGAGGCACAGGCACAAGTTTAACTTGATACCAGAAATGCACTGGACTGGCGCATCTTTAACTGTTGCACTGTTCCACCCATCTCTGCGCTGCCGGGTCACCTTGGTCAACAAAAATTGAAAATCAGCGCAACTGTGGAAAAAAAGACCCTTGTGCTGCACCAAAATACCTGAATTTGCACTGTCTTGGCATTGTGCCAGGAATAAAAATAAAATATTTTTATATTTAAATAAAAAATATTTGAAAGACTTCAAATATTTGTTGTATTTAGAAACCCAGAACCGGATATACTGAGGCAACATACTGAATCCCTCTAATCTCTCAGCATTACCTTAAAAGGAGAGGCACATATAATACTGGAAGACCACTAGAAGAAAAACTTCACTGTATTTACAGGCCCAAACGCTCAATATTCAAACTTCAGGCAACCAAACAAATGTAAAGAAAAGTGCTGCAAACATTAGTTGTAAGGGTATAATTAATTTGTTTTTTACAAACATATCTGTAAACCTCTGACAAGATGCATGTTTGTTAGCTCGTAAGATAAATTTACCAACACAAGTTTGTTTACATGTCTTGGTATGCCTGCAGATTTAGTTGTCAAGCAAACACATGCCTACTCAGTGGCTTCAAGGCAAAGAAAAATGTGTTTCTGTTGTATCTCCCAGCATGCTTTGCCATTTCAGTTTTGATGGATGCATCATCTAATGGAAACTTTTAAAAACCTCTGTGTGGACAACAAAGCATGACACCAGAGTGATGTAAATATTTGAAGGGTGCGTAAACTTGCAGTTGACCTTTTGATTCTTTGACTCTACCTCATCGGTTGTTAAAAGCAATTTACTAAAAGATGTACTACTACCCTCTGGTTTACATTTCAGTTGGTGATTTGTGTGCTACTGTATACTTTATTCCACACAGCAGCTACTGGGTTTGAAAGCATTCCCAACATCCTTTAGCACACACACACACTTAAACACACACACACAGCCACTTAAAATATTCACAATAGCACGCCAATTGAGTTCCAGATGTTAAACCTTTTGAACATTTATTGGACTGAAGCGTAATAATCACAGACTCAGCCAAATCTGTTTGACTTTTCATGTGTATCACAAGTGATGTTGCCCGTGGAAAAGACATGTCTAGTCTGGAATGAAGATCCAGCATGACGTCTGCCATGTATGTTCCCCATCTCCCAGTGGAAGCCACTGCTTTACTTACAGACCCTCAGGCACAGGCTGACTGCCATTTATTAATGCTGGGGAGCAATGAATGTGGCACAATCAGCTCCTCAGTGATGCTCACTTTGATGAATGAGCAGAGGTGTAAGGTATAGATTACCATTTGTGTTGCAGTGTCCAAATTGCATGTATCCATTTCCCCAGTGTGTGTGTGTTGCATACATTGTCTTTTATTTCTGGGCATGCAGGGTTATATGTGATCTGTGTTTGAAATTCCTACCCTCTTTCAAATGTCTCAATGTGAATAATGTATACAGGCCAATAATGTATAATGTATACTCCATCTTTATTCTGTCTCACGACTAACACAGCTGTCCACACCCTGCTTACATCAGCTGTGTTGAGTTAAGTGAGAGTCTATTGAACCTGGGGTCATACTGAACCAGCATGTGTGGTTGCTAAGTTAAGTTGAATTATTAAAGAAATATGTCACATTTATTTAGGAAATCTGCAGATTTGACATATTTCATAAATGTTGGTATGTAGGTAACTAGCTTTTCCGATTTTTTTTTAATGAAAAATAGTTAAATGTTACTGGATAGTGTCACATACTAATATGCATATATATATATATATACAATATATATACTCTGCCTGCATGGCTTGCATGTGACGTCTTGATTTTCAGTTGAAGTACCCATTTTAAGAGGTTAGAGCAGCAACACAGCCTACGCGAGTCATACCTTGCAATGTGTGGTACGTCATCTCGAGGATAGACCCGACGCCTATTTTTCACTTGCTGCCTGAGGTTTTAAGCAATAATAAATAGGGAATAGATCTGTGATCACATGTGCACCATACCTGTATAATCATAGCAGAAACCCAACATAGATCATAAATAAATGATGGTGATAATAGGGCAGCATTTTTTTTCAGGGCTCTCTTCCCATTTCTCTCTTTCCTCTTTTGGTGTTTGTGCCACATGTGTCTTGTGCTGAAGAAAGGTAAACAAAACAACAACAACAAAAATTGGCCAGCGTTTTGGCCTCAACTCTTAACTTGCCGGACCTCAAACATTCATTACTGATGGCCGTTATCAAAGGGAAACCCAGTGATTCAATGCCAGAAGTGTCAGTAGTAACGCTGCCGGCGACATGCTGCCAGTGACATGCTGCCGGTGTAGACACACAAATGCATGCAAGCAACCTGCCACTTTGCAGCAAAGTAGGGGTAACGCACACACCACACTGTCTGTGGGCCCTATTTTCAACCACCCAGGTGCAGCATAGGCGCTGATGAGCTGGGAGCACAATTAGGTGTGGCGAAATTGTTCATTCTTTTGGTGAACACAAGCGCAGGCGCAATTCTGGTACTGTGTGGTGGAGTGGTTAGATAAGTGAAATAGATCATTAGAAGGTGTGTCACATCTGGCTTTAATCATGACCAATTACATTGAGCTCCTCTCATTCCCTTTAAGACCACTGTGGTGCAGCGGACTGTCAGATTCTAAAGACTGAAGAAGGAGCAGACCCACACCAACATACAAACGTTATGCAGGAGGAAACTGACATACCTGTCCGGGAAAGCTTAGCTACCGCACACTTCTGGATCCAGAGATGAGCGGAGTTTTTATCTAACCCACTGTTGGGCCAAAGTTGCAGTTCCATACAATTCTAATTCTCACTCTAGTCACGCTAACTTAACTTATATCCTCACCTTTACCCTAATGCAGGAGTGTGCCTGGTGCTGGGTTGCATGATCTTCCCTGACGGATGGGATGCCGAAGTGATCCGGGACATGTGCGGGGAGCAGACGGGGAAATATTCCTTGGGCGACTGCTCTGTACGCTGGGCCTACATGCTGGCCATCATGGGCATCCTGGACGCCCTCATCCTCTCTTTCCTGGCCTTCGTGCTGGGCAACCGGCAGACGGACTTCTATCTTGATGATCTGCAGACAGACAACAAAGGCAAGTAAAAAAAGATTTAAAAAAAAAAAAACACATAAACAATAATAATGACCAAAAACATATATTTTGATCATGTTAGTTATGAAATCCATTTTATTATTTTCTGATGTTTATGTTTGACTTGTTCTGACTTTTGTTGTATCACTGATATTAATTTCAGCCGGCTGGCATCTCACAGACACACAAGGTGGCATCAATGTAGTTGGGTTGGGAAAAGATCATGGTTTAGGGCATTACAATTTTACATTAGTAAAGTAAGTTACTGTACACATGTTACGTACGTTTCAATACATTATTTGAAGGTGTAATTTGTAACATTCAGGCAGCTGGCCCTCAGTTTGGTGTTACACTGAACTCTGTCACCAACAGTATTGGTTATGTTTAGACATGAGTGGTGAGGCTAAGAATGTTAGGGCAGGACACAGAATCCGATGGGTGACAGATTTCAGTAAAACACCTACTCTCAGTGTTTTAGCAGTTTGACAGAATGTATATATTGTTGCCCTGCTTTACCCGCTTATTCTATAACTGCTATTGTAAGGTTAGATTGTATGGACCCAGTGAGGAACAGACACTGAAAAAACATTTATCGACAGCATTTAGATTGTCTTTCAGTTGGGTTTGGGTTTTCATTAGCTGCACTAAAAATCAGTTTTGACTTCTCCAAACAAGATCAGTACGCCTGGTTTGTCCGCTACATGAAATTACCTCCGTTTAGTAGATAGATGGATGACGAGCTAATTGAGCTTATCACATACAGCTATGACAGCTGGTCTGAACCGCATAACAACAAACAGCAAAATACAAATATGAACTCTGTCAGTAACGTTATACAGAGGTGTAGCCTACTGTGTAAAGATACTCAACCCTGAAATCAACAGTTGGACCGGACTACCCGCAGCACTCTCTTTGCAAACTTTAAATTACAGACACAAAGAGACGACCGGTAAAGAGAAAGATAGTGTCAGAAAGAAACATCATGGATTTTTTTGGGGGCAATTGGCAACATGGGCAATTACACATTACTCATGTTGCACAGGCAATGAGAATATCAGCTTTGCTAATGTTTAAATCTGTTTACCCCCACGCCATAACACCCACCTCCAAACACGAACATATGAGGGGCAGTCAAAAAGTTCAGACTGCACCTGTTCACCTGTGCGAAAGGAGCACAACCCAGTGATGTGCATGGACCAAGAGAAAGCAATAAACTTTGTTAGCAAGTACTCCAAATCACGTTGCTTGATCGAAATCTGCACATGAGGTATACACGTTCTTGTGACCACTTGTACATGCACATTTCACCACGGAGCTGAAACTTGAGTGGAGAGTGCACATCTAATTTTGTGTCAAATCTTTAAAGGAACAGAAACATTTGGCGAGTAATGGTGGTGGTGAGAGTGCTGCGAGTGGGTGTGTTGTTATGTTAGAGACCCCAAGTGCCATTGCGCCACAGTTGAGGCCATTTGTGTAATACGTTTCCCCTCAAACAACTCAGGACATCACAGTAGAACTCGGTGTTGACAATGTTACCCAGTGGGAGAAAATGTTCGGTGCACAACCCTCTGAATGTCTAAGAAATCCCACCTGTTTGCACTACTGACTTTGCGGGCCTTCTTTGGTCTTGGACAGTGACCTTCTGTCCCTCTTAAAATGCAAATGCCACTCAAACCTCTTCACCTGGCTCATTGCTGTAGACTTTCTGAAGTATTTCAAGGGTCTCTGTTGTCGATTTCCAGAGTTTGAAACAAAATTTGACGTGTGCTCTCTGCTTATTTTGATGATGAAATTGCAAACGCCCATACACTCATATGCCACTGCTCACAAGAATGCGTGTAACTCAGGTGCTGTTTTTGATCAAGCGATGTAACTGAGAATACCTAGTGTCATTCTGCTCAGTGAAAAACATGGTGCTGTGCTCCATTCGCATGCATCTCAGAGCTTTTTGATTGCCCCTTGTACAGAGTATATTTCTGACTGTAACCTCATGTACACTACTGCAATGTAGAGAAATTGAAAAAAGTTAAACTTGCTATGCTATGATTGGACAATAATTGTTTAGGAGAGGGGTTTAATTACCCTGATCAAAAGATAATTTCTTTTTGCAGAATTATAACTATAAGCTGCTTTTATCTAAATCTACATGAACATGTTAAGCCTTTAAAACCCTCACACTGTAAACCTGCATAAATATATAAGCAAAAGAAAAATGTATCAAATAGTATAATAGTGACTCAGTCTCTGAAGGAGGGTTAGCCAAGTCCCTTCTCCTTCAAGTCTCATTTTTTTAGGCTTCAACTGTGAGGCCATTAACATGAACAAGATTTACCCAGTTCATTTTAAAACGAATACCCTCCAAACCTGACCTTAGTATCTACAGCCAAATTGCTTTCAGTGCTGAATTCGAGAGTGGGTGAGAGTCCTCCAGAGGATTTCTGACAGTTTGCATAATGTTGCATCAGGACAGTTGAATCACACTGTTTCAGCTCCATGAAAAGAGAAGAAGAAAGGAGGAAAGTAATGGCAGAAGAAGGTGGTGAAAGGGACAAAATACAAAAAATACATAATGCAAAACAATAAAAAAGTATCCTTATATATGTGTTATGTGTTTGATTTAACTCCACAAACCCATTGTACAAAAGCATAAAAAAAAAAAAAAAAAAGAAGTAGAGTGTGAGTTAAAGAGAGGCAGATAAAAAAATATCTATGACTTAGGACAAAGTAAACTGAGAGCATGAGAGATATACAGACAGATAGAGACCAATACGGAGTAGAAGAAGGAAAGGAGGAGAACAGAGATAAAGAGAGAGAATAGTGACATAAGATGTCTCGGTTCTCCGACGGTCTATCTCCATGATGGTTTCCATGGTAACTGGAGATATTCCAGAGCGTGGGCGTGTCTTTCTGTTCTTATCTGATTAACCTCACTGACAGTCTCAGTGATTTTACACATTTAACTCATCTAATGCTTCATCAGCTGCGTGAGGTTTCTTTTTTTGCCCATATTTCTTTCATTAAAAAAACAAATGTCCCTTCAGCTTAGCCAATGAACAGTCCATGAAACCCTATGATGGCCAAAAGTGGAAAAGTACATTAGTACATACACTGTGAAAAGTGAAACTGAGACGATTCATTGGCATACAAATCACTCATTGTTTGGCATAGAAAACTGTATTTGATAATAAATCAAGCTACTCTGTTTTTCCCAGCATCAGTTGATCCTGATAACTTTGAATCGTGACCTGTGATTCCTTGCAAAGCAACAAAGATTTGTCAAACTGTGTTTTGAGGATTGTTGAAAAAACTATTTTCACTGAAGACATTACTATATCCTTTGTGGAGCAAAATCTCTTGCGTAGGCCCATAATAAATATTTTTCACTTTCAGAATTCAAAATCAGTTTACTATACATCAAATAAATTGTTTGACTTATCAAGTTTAAGTAACATAAAAACATGCATTGCATTATGATAAAAAAAAAAATTCAGAAATACCTTTTCCTCACAAAAGAAATTGCATGGTTGATGTATTTTTGGTTTGTTTGTTTTGCCATCTAATTCTTGAGGAGTCCGATAATCTCCTTACTAAGTAAGGTCTGTATTTGTGTCAACATTTCCTGTGTCAGGCCCTTCAGTCACAGGGTCATTGAGGAATAGAATTTCTAGGCTTCACTGCCAGCAGTGCAGCTTAAGTTTGTCATGAGGGATAAAGCTTGAAACAGTAAATAATTATTTATTTGCATTTATTAATAAGTAAAGGGGAAGTAAGCTTAACTGCAAGTGGATGAAGTACATGGATTGGATTTGCTTTAAGTAAATTGAAAATGTATCATATGAATTGGAGAAAGTTAAAGCTCTTAGATTAATACAGTTAGGGATTGATTTAATATAGAAAATTAAGACTTCGATTTACTTTTAACTCACTTTTTGTTTTGTTTGTTATGAGTTTTCACAGTCTTTTCTTTTTTACGGTGCAGAATATGATCGATTAAAATGCCCTAGAACAATTTAGGAGGAAATACATGTCTATGAAAACAAAATGTGGACATGAGCTGGACATAGGTAGCAAATGAAGGCCTTCTTGTTCACCAGGAAGTGATGACCTAAATGCTTTACTCATACTTACCTAAGCATATTCAGGTTTTGCACGAATATGCACTTTTCTTGTCTTGTCTCACAGTGTATATGCCAACACTTCTGTTTTTTCTGTCTTTACAGATTTTGCTGTGTCAAGAGTAAGTTTACATTTGCTTTATACATTTTATTTGCTTTATATTTTAAGAATACTTCAACGTGTATCTTTGTAAATTACAATGACCAACCATATTAGCTGACAGGCTTATTGGGGGCCTCTTATTTCTTAGTGTTCATGAACAATCCCACAGACTGTGAAACCCAACAGACCGTATGGTCATGTATCACTTCTCTCCATATCCCTCAATATTCTCACATACTGTGCACACGACATATACGAATTATATTTTCAAGTGAAATAATGGGGACCTACTCTCAACAATGGGTAGTTGTTTACAAAAGTCAAGCTCAATTAGCAATTGATTTTACAACTTGGATGCGGTGTTGAGGGCGTACTTATATGATTGAGCTCTGTTTACATTTAGACATTTTTCCACGTATTTCATTGTCGGCTAGTTTTCTTGACATCAGTGCTCCTTGCACCAGAAAGGTCATTGTGTTACTATGACAAACGATAAGTTTGATTGGATTTTCACCAGTTATAGCAGCAGCATAGCAGCCAACAGTATTTAAGAGCGTTTTCAATACAGTGACAATGGGGCACTGAAACAAATCATACGGCAACTTTTGCCTATCCTTGAATGCCCTGTTGTATATTAAATTAAGTTAGTGGACTTTGAAGACACATATTTTATAAGGAAAAGTCAAACTAGAGGCTGAGATATATCCTGATCTTTTGTCCCTCTGTGGGTCGAGCACCAAATATAACATAATCCATACTTTCCATTATACTGCTCAGTTGCACCTTTTTAATCGGCCCTGATAACCCTGATACAACTATGACATCACTCAGGTTATTTTGATTCTGTTTTGACTAGGAAACTGATTAACTTTGGTAAATCTTACCTGTAATTTCATAAATGTTCATTAATGATATTTTACAGCACAGTAGTGATTCTTCTGTTTTGTTTTCTGCAGATTGAGGTGCGGGACAGACGAGAGCCTCGGTATGGAGTGCAGCGTCTTCACTGAGGGTTGCAAAAAAGGCACTGGACAACTTCTCTGTCTCTCTTTTCTCCTCTTTCTCCTCTTTCTCTTTACCCCCTCTACTCTCTCCTTCTCTTCTGTCCTCTCCAATGATCAGGATATCACCTAATGTCAATGCAGACTCCATGTATACAGGATTCTGTAAGATAAAAAAGAAAAAAAACAACTAAACACACTGGGATAAAATATATTTTGAAAAAAAAAATTATACAAGGTTGTACAGTGCATTTAACACTCGACTTTCTTGAATACCTTTATGATAAAACAAAAAAAGATTTAATGTATTTAAAGTCTTGATTTGTGTGAGAAAATCAATCCTTAAGATGAAGAACCATAATGCCCATCTATGATTTTACAATTGTTTCTTTAAAATCTTGATATTTACTGACTTTGAGTTTGCGTGTTGTGTACATTCATTGCTTCAGAGAGCAGATTATTGATACTCCTCGTACAGTGTTAGAGTCAAGACTCGCAATACAGCAGCAAGTCCATTATTAAACACTCAAAATACGTTGATGGGGACTCCTATGGCTCTTCATCTAAGGACTTTCAAATGTGAGGAATATAAAGGATTACCCCATTGCAGCTTTACAGAACTTAACATCTCTGGGAGATTCTCTACTGTACATACTGAACAATGTAAATAGCATTACTGCTGACAAAAACAGCCGACAACAAAACCTCATCTGACTCTAATGCATTCGAGTGTAGTATTTCTACCCTTGGTTTCAGTGTTCCTCGTTCCAGAAGAGCATCAGAGTATGTGTAAATTCATTGTGTTTTTTATGACTCTTCACCACTGATTTTGCAGGATTACACAGACGGGAATGAAACCAATATCTTGGCGGGATATTCCACAGAGAAGCGAAGCACCATGAATCCAAATGATTGTGTATGATCACAATTTTTTGACACAGAAAAAAAGACCCCTGCATCAACATGGCCTCTAAAGAAGCCCCTTATTGTAGTATTCCACCCTTCAGTATGTTGTAAATTTTAAAATGCTGAACTTTACAGCAGCTGTCAAGTCAATCTTTTTTTAGTTTTTTTTTTTGGTCCAGAGTTCACTACTTTGTACTATCTCACTATCCCCTTCTCCAGTGTGCAGTTTACTCCAGTTTATGGTTCCAGCATACAGTGATCAGTTTACTCTACAGATGTCTTAAGACTGTGTGAATATGGCTGTCAGAGTTGGCCCCAAGTGCTGCATTCTCTTAAAGTGATGTCACTTTGCCTCTTTGAAGAAGAAACGCTGCTTGCAGTAGTCATAGGAATCATAAATGGGATACCCTTCCCCCCCAAAAAAAAAAAAACTAAAACAAAACAATTGAAACAAACTTTTAAACAAAACAAAAACTTGTCTCTGTAATGGGGATATAACAGCAACATATATACTGTTTTATGGTATCCAATCATTTGAACCTTTAAAACAAGTTAGATTTTATTTTCATTTGGGCCTGGGCAGTAGCCGGGCCGTTAGAAGTACTGACTTTAACATTATAGTCCCCCAAGGCCCCAGATTAAACAAGCCCAAAAGTACACAAATTGAAACATATTGTAGTGAAGCCCATTGCATTCATGAAAGAAATAAACCCTGGAGACCTTAGCCTTATAATTATGACTTACCACCTTAAAATAACAAGGAAAAATCTCCTAATTACAAGATAAGTGTAATGGGGCATTCAGAACTTGCTTGAGAATTATCAGGAATGTAAGAATCCTCAGTGTTTGAATAAGCAAAAGTTGTAATTCAGTAATTGATGGTAAATCCAGTGGTCAATTTTCATTTTTAAAGGTAATTGTCCATAGGAACATAATACTCTTTCTGTTTCTTACAGAAAAAATTTGAAATTTTAATGTGACGTTGTCCACAATACTACAAAAAAACATTGATATACATGTCATTAAATGAGGTAGTCCCATCACCCACTAAAGCAGTGTTTCAACAGTTACAGGAATCCCCAACTTCAAAAGACTTCAAAATAAAAGTTCAGAGGTTCCCAAAACGTTTTTGTCCTGGACACATCTTCAGCTCACTCAAAATGGCAACACAAAGCACTTTGACCCACTATTTGAGAACCAATGCTCTAAAGTACTGTGATATCTTATCACCACCTTGAGATAGTAGCTATATTCATTAGTACAAGATAAGGTCTCCATTTTTAAAATTTCCTTCATGAATGCTATGCACTTTCTGTCACTTTGGGCCTCAGGCAACAACATTTTACCTTTTTCTTTGCGGTTTGTTAGATGAAAGTTTCACATTAAATTCAACAATCCTGTCGCAAACAGCTCGTGTTCACAAAGACGTGTGTGTGTGTATGTATGAGATTATAAATAGTTAGCTTAGTTAGCTACCTGTTCTGCTCTGTTGGTGGGCAAGTTTTATTCAAGTAAATGTTACCAAAAGTAACAAGGAGAATTTACACCACGGAGCTTCTTCTGTAGGAAATCAGCAGACACATAACAAATGTAACAAGTACCATTGTATTATAATAGATATTAGCTGCTAACATGTCAACAGAAATAATGGAAAAATGGTTTGACTTCAAGTCAGATGATGAAAAGAATCTTAGATGGGAGGCAGTACTTGCAAAGTGACAGGAGATTGATGGATGAAGACCAGACAGTGGGTGATGTAACAGTGACTTGAGCAACAGAGGTTGTTCCTTTTAACAGCAACCTGCCTAACGGCCAATTAATGGTTTCTGTGTATGTGCCTAGGACTCGATTTTAAAACAGTGGACTTACAAGTTTCTCTCTATATATACAACAATTGGGGGGTATGCGTGTATGGACACGTTCCACACGTGTGCACTAGAAAACATGATGGTGACCTCCTAATTCTGAGAAGAGGAGCTGTTTTTTTTATTCATAAGAAGGACAAACATAAAGACACATACAGCACACAAAATGAGCATCAAGTATACTTTCTTGGCACATATGCGGACATTTTGTTGTGTGGACAGACTCAAATTTTGGGCTGCATGCCAACTTCCACAGAAATGTATTTTATGTACAAATGATTCTTGCGTGAGGCCCTTTGAGTCCAGTTGTACTGGAACCAGCATATAAAATAGCCACGATATGTTTCAGTCAGAGTGTAAATATCTCCCAGTTTGCTAAAAACTGTCAAATTCTCAGAAGAAATAGCTACTATCCTGAGCTCAAATGCTAAAAAAAACTATAATCCATGTAGCATTATTACTGTGACATGTCAACAACACCACCCCGACAATTGTTCTTAACATGATGTAGCACTTGACACTCCAGTGTCATTGGTTGTTATCCGTAGTGACACATTTGTGATAGTGACCATTGCTACACCAGCAACATAGAAGGTGTAAGACGTTTCAACAAAGACAATGCGTAGGTGACTCGCTTACCAACATATGTGATAACCAGGAAGATACTGTAGTTTCCTGACTTTAATCACATGACTTTGTGCAACTTTGAACAAAAGAATGGTACCTTTTCCATAAATATGATTACCTACAAAGGTCCATGGCGCTACCAGTTTGAGCTCTTTGACTCACTATTGTACCTGTGAGCACACTTATACCTTTTCTTAAGCTAAAGCCACTTGATTTGTCTGCATCAGTGACACTGATTGTTGTGATACCAGTGACAAGTAGGATTCTAACGTGATGAGCTGCGGTTGCACAGTACAACAAAGCAGTCTGCTGTATTCCAGGTCACCAGTTGGGGCTTTTATCCCTCTCAGAGCAGCACTTCAGGCTGGCATATTGTAACTGGACCTCCTCCTCCTCCTAAAGCCTGGGTCACAACAGGAACAAATTTAGCTGTTCACACAGTGACCTGTTTCATATGAGAAACTAGCATCCTTTGCCCATTTAAGGGAAAGGCCTGGTCATACTATAAACCCTACAAAGTAACAAGTTCACTATGTAAAGGTCTTTACACACCAGAGATTTGACAAATAAACAAAACCAATGTCAAATACTCGCTTGCAAATATTTTGCATCTAAATTTCCAACAGTTGTTCAAGTCAAGGTTTAAATAGATTTGTGTCAGCTCATTCTTCAGAAAAATTATGGATTTAACATCATCCCTCCTCACTCATCAATACTTGAGGAGATTTTGGTATGTAGCCATAACTGCTGTGAAAAAGTTGCCTGCTTACTACCAACTCTTCTACAACCAAATGTAAACAAATTTCATCATCATCCTGATAGTCTAGCTGTTCAGCGATACTGATTCATATGCTGCCCTTGAGATTGTTGAAATGTTTGTGCCCTTTGTCAGATACCACCAGGTGGCCAGAGACACATACAAAAAAAGTCTGTGTTCTCGGTAGGAGTTGTGATGTGACGTCTGTTCCACTTCCACACAATGTGGTTGGTTGAAGCCATGTGTTGTGAAAACACAGAAAAACCCACCCATTTCTGGGAAAAAGCATACGTCGCTTGACAAAAACAATTGTTTAAAAAAATATATTAATGTGCAAATTAATTGCACAAAAAAAAACACCCCTAGTGTGTAAAGACCTTCAACCACAACAAGGTGATCTACATTTTGAGCTACATCACAAGGAAAATACAGCCTCGTGATGTACTATTTATAGTGCATTACATTAAAGTGTTATCCATGTTACGCTCTATTAGGGATGCACTGTTGACACATTTATTGTAGAAATGTCAAACCATTAATCTTAAATTATCAGATGACACCATAACACCTACATTGATAATTTAAACTAACCCATTAAATGTGGGTAATGGGTTAAAATAAGGTAACATGCCTAATAACTGTTGGAGATTGGCTCACTAGTTTATCTTGAGTGGGTGATTGGTGCATCCCTACACTGTATGTGTAATGAGCAGATAGCTAGATGTACAGTGCGATTTTGTAGAATGGTAGCTAGCTAACTCTCAGGAAGCTGTGTACACAGTACTGTATTAAAGGCTCATTATGGAAATGATCAACAAACACAAGCCAGTCTGAGAACTTTTTGTTAATGCTCTTGTGATGTGGTCATAAATGACATATTGCTCCGCAACCTTTCTTGTTAGTGAAGTTTAGAATAGTATAGCGCTACTCCGGTTTTCCAAGCTGGGCCTTTAAGACAATATGAAACCAGCCCTTATGCTGAATCTAATGATGCTGTTCATGCAGGCTCTGCACAGACCCTTGGCCTACATCGATTAACCATTGTAGGGTAGAAGTGCTGGGCCCTCATTCAAGAAAAGTTTATTTTTACTTTAACCTTGAAGTAACTGCAAGCATTTGAAAAAAAAAAAAAATCACAAAACATTAAAACAGACCTCATCCACATGCGCTTTTGCTTTTGATATGTACATGATTATTTGAGAAAATCTGCGCTCCTTTTTTATATCTAAAGTTTGCATAAAGCAGGCGGTAATGTCTCTTACACAGTATATATCCAGATCTCCTATACCTTGCATCTCTCATTTGGGAATACTTTCACCGGCCCGGGACGTATTTTACAACAAATCTATATAAAGGAAATAACAAAGAAAAAAAAAGCCTTGAGGCCTAGGTGGTCGTGTCAGACTTCCAAGCATCATTACCTGTGTGATCAGTGGTCTGGTCTCCTCTCCGAGTACTCTGTTCCTGAGGACTTGACGATGAACTGAAAAATACCTTAACATGGAACTGATAATACCTTAACCCTGATGAGCACATATTTGTACCACTCCAGGTGCCTCTAAGAACTCTTGATTTAATTCAGATGTGGTGCAGAACCAGCAAAACAAGTAGTGACACGGTAGTTTTTTCTATTAAAGGCTACATACTTGGACTGAGCTCTAAAGCTAGGTGGGTTTTACTGCAGATCTGAGGTCAATTCAGTTCACGGAATTGAAACTAAAATATTTAAGGCTAGTTTTTCCGCAATTATTTATCTTGCTTTGGGGAAACATTTTGATATTTAGTACGAAAAAAAAAAAAAAACACGTTGGATTTCTTTTAATTTCAGTTTGTGATTGGACTTCAAAGCTGAATTCACCTCAGTCTTTTGTTACTCAATCATTAAAATATGCGAAAAAGAATGAAACGCTAATAAAAGAGTCAATGAGAAGTCATTTCCAACTTCTTGCCGCAAATAAAAAGTTTGTGGACGCTGTAAATGTCATTGATATGTCAATGATTTCATCATCTTTTTATCATGCAATATCATGTATAAAGACATAATGTTGGGGGTGGGTGGGTGGGGACGGGGGCAAAGATGAGTAATGTCCAGTGACTTATGTTATGAAAATAGTTGACTTTCTGTTAACTCCTGAAATGCATATGTTGCCAAAATACCACCAATTATCATGTGTTACCATGAAAAAAAGAAAAATAATCAGTTTTGGTTCTGTATAACAAAAGAATGATGTACTGATATTTGTCAAGTATTTCTGATGAGATCTTTGTTTTATGTGTTAACTTACAGACTCTATCCTTTCTGTTATGGTTTACTTTCTACGTATTTTGGAATGATGTATGATGAGTGTTGTTCGGTCACATCGGACTTAACATCTCAGATTCAGTTTTGACTCATTAATGGATGACTATTTGTTGAAATATCAACACCCAAAAATGATCAAAAAGTATGTTTATGAAGTTGCTTGATTGTGGACAAGTGGACAGAAGCTTGAAAGAGGCTTGTTGCTTCTCATGGATTATGATGACATGCTGATTTTGATTTAAAAATTATAATGTCTTATTAATTCCTATTTGTGAATTGTATTACAACTCACCATTATGACAATTTCTGTTATTAAAACACATTTTGAGAAGGTCGAATAAAGATATTTTACATTCAAAAATACCATACTGACTGAATCAATGAATTAATTTAATATAGGGAGTTGAAGTATAGCAATAAACACTGTTCTTGTTCATACAGCTATATACACAGCTTACACAGGGTCCTGAGGCCTGGATCCATCATAGTGCATAAAGTTGTGGCTGAAACAGGACTATTTAATTAACAGCCAAGCCAGAGCACCCAGTGCTGCTGGGGTGTTGAAGGTGAGTCACACAACCAAAAATATCACACAGGGCCACTGCACACAAATGCGCACGAAGAGGGTGGCATAGCCTGAGACCGCCTGTGACTGGAGAATCCGCAGCCTGTCAGTAAGTACCTGTAATTTCTCAGTGGTTTCCTCCTCTGTGTGGTCTGCTTTCAGCAGCACAGTGACCACACTGGTCACAGAGCAGTGGTATTTATTGAATTCTGTGTAGTGTGAGGCACGATGAGACATTAGGTACCACACAGCTGGCTCCACTACAAAACAAAGTTCTACTTTGACTAAACTCAAATTACCACTGCATAAACCCATAAATATACTGTTTACATAACCATAGAGGGGCATTTAAAGCAAAAATACTAGATATTTGCTGTGAACTTTGAGTATCATCCTGTACAACATTGGATCTCATAGGCAACCAACCCACATTGCCATCCACAGAGCTAAATTGGTATCAACACAGGTCGAAGAAACTGTACGGGAAAGACTGGAAGAAATAACAATCTTATATGTTTAAAAACATATTTTCTATGTATATTTTATGGAAGAAAGTAAGAAAACAAAGACATCAGTCAGATATTAACTGGAAACAGTGCCGTTCATGGTTGGCACCTTAAGCCCTAAATAAACTGGGGTGCCCCACTTCATAGCTTCACAATTGTGAATGAAGTGATATTGTTTTAAACTGTACCCAAAGAGGATCAATCAAATCCTTAACCAAAGCTACTTCATTACACTTGACCCTGATACTCTGAATCATTTCCGGCCAATTTCTAAACTCCCATTTCTTGCATAGGTCTGTGAAAAAAAAAATCGTAAATTATTTCCTTTACGAATGGCCTCCTCGAACAATTTCAGTCAGGTTTTAGGAAGGGTCCTTGTACAGAAACTGCATTCCTC
Source organism: Embiotoca jacksoni (assembly GCF_022577435.1). NCBI lineage: Eukaryota > Metazoa > Chordata > Actinopteri > Embiotocidae > Embiotoca > Embiotoca jacksoni. The sequence goes on along the minus strand of NW_027185447.1, from coordinate 575,639 downwards.
AGGGTTTTAAATGATTTTCTTCTAGCAGCTGACTGTGGTCAACATACTATTTTACTCCTGTTGGATCTGTCTGCAGCTTTTGATACTGTTGATCATAGCATTTTAATCAAACATCTTAAACACTGGATGGGTATTTCAGGCTTGGTATTAGATTGGTTTAAATTTGTTGTTTCGGGGAGGTCATTCTGTGTAGAAATTGGGAATTTTAAATCAGCACCAGCACTGCTACTATATGGAGTTCCACAGGATTCTGTTCTTGGATCATTACTATTCACTATCTATATGCTGCCTCTCGATCATATAGTAAAAAAACACAATATCAATTACCATTTCTACACCGATGACATTACATTACACTACATTTCATTTAGCTGACGCTTTTATCCAAAGCGACTTACAATAAGTGCATTTCAACCAACACAACTATATTTCTCCTTTGACAATAACCAACTAAGCAACCTCCATGTGTGCATTGTAGAAATAAAAAACTGCATGGTATCAAACTTTTTACAGCTAAATTTAGAGAAATCAGAAATTATCATCATAGGTCCAGACTTATCCCCAAATTATATTTCTTCCCATCTCAGTTCCCTCTCAGCTAACATTACTTCCTCCTGCAGAAACCTCACTGTAATCTTTGACACCATCTCAACTTTGACCAGCACATTAACACTGTTGTCCAATCATGCCTTTTTCAACTCTGGAAAATCAAAAAAATGAGGTAATTTCTATCCCCCAATAACCCAGAAACAGTAATTCATGCTTTCATCTCATCCCGTTTAGATTACTGCAATGCTCTGTCCTCTTGCCTCACACAATTTAACACAAACAAACTTCAACTCATTAAAAATGCAGCAGCCAGACTCATAACCAGGTCCAACAGGAGGGAGCACATTACACCTTTTTTTAAATCACTTCATTGGCTCTCTGCCCATTTTAGAATAGATTTTAAAATGTTAATGATCACTTATAAGGCTCGCAGGGGGGCTGGCGCCTGAATATATAGCTGACCTCCTGTCACCCTACAAGCTGACATGCAGCCTGAGATCATCTGGTAGGTCGTTCCTAACCATACTCCGAACTTACCATAAAAATAAAGGTGACCGGCCATTTTCTGTTCAGGCCCATCAGTTATGGAACGACCTGCCAGAGGAGATCAGGGACGCTAACACACTGTTTTCTTTTAAGTCACTCTTAAAAACAAACTACACTGCTCAAACAAATAAAGGGAACACTTAAACAACACATCCTAGATCTCAATGAATGAAATATTCCAGTTGAAAATCTTTATTCATTACATAGTGGAATGTGTTGAGAACAAAATAACATAAGAATGATCAATGGAAATCAAAATCATTATCCCATGGAGGTCTGGATTCAGAATCATACTCAAAATAAAAGTGGAAAAATCAGATCACAGGCTGATCCAACTTCTGTGGAAAGTCCTCAAGACAAGTCAAAATGAGTCTCAGTAGTGTGTGTGGCCTCCATGTGCCTGTATGCACTCCCTACAACGCCTGGGCATTCTCCTGATGAGACCACGGATGTTCTCCTGAGGGATCTCCTCCCAGACCTGGATCAAAGCATCAGTGAACTCCTGGACAGTCTGTGGTGCGACGTGGCGTCGGTGGATGGAACGAGGTATGATGTCCCAGATGTGATCGATTGGATTCAGGTCTGGGGAACGGGCAGGCCAGTCCGTAGCATCAATGCCTTCATCATGCAGGAACTGCTGACACACTCCAGCCACATGAGGCCGAGCATTGTCCTGCATCAGAAGGAACCCAGGGCCCACTGCACCAGCATATGGTCTTACAATGGGTCTGAGGATCTCATCCCGGTACCTAACAGGTTGACAGGTCATCATTGTAAATGAGAATTGGTTCTCAATTGATTTTACCTGGTTAAATAAAGGTCATATATATATAATGGCAGTCAGGGTACCTCTGGCTAGCACACTCCAAAGAAATGCCTCCCCAGACCATCGCTGACCCACCGCCAAACCGGTCACGCTGGAGGATGTTGCAGGCAGCAGAACGTTCTCCACGGCATCTCCGGACTCTGTCATGCCTGTCACATGTGCTCAGTGTGAACCTGCTCTCATCCGTGAAGAGCACAGGGCGCCAATGGCGAAGCTGCCAATCTTGGTGTTCTCTGGCAAATGCTGATCGCCCTGCACGGTGTTGGGCTGTAAGCACAGACCCCACTTGTGGACGTCGGGCCCTCATACCACCCTCATGGAGTCTGTTTATGACAGTTTGAGCAGAAACATGCACATTAGTGGCCTGCTGGAGGTCATTTTGTAGGGCTCTGGCAGTGCTCCTCCTGTTCCTCCTTGCACAAAGGAGCAGATAGCGGTCCCACTGCTGGGTTGTTGTCCTCCTACGGCCCCCTCCACGTCTCCTGGTGGACCGGCCTGTCTCCTGGTATCTCCTTTGTGGTCTTGACACTGTGCTGACAGACACAGCAAACCTTCTTGCCACAGCGTGCATTGATGTGCCATCCTGGATGAGCTGCACTACCTGATCAACTTCTGTGGGTTGAGACACCGCCTCATGCTACCTCTAGTGGTGAGGGCACTGGCAAAATGCAAAAGTGACCAAAAATCAGCCAGAAAGGATGAGGACAGAGAAATGGTCTGTGGTCACCACCTGCAGAACCGTTCCTTCATAGGGGTTGTCTTGCCAATTGCTTCATTTCCACCTGTTGTCTGTTCCATTTGCACAACAGCAGGTGACATTGATTCACAATCAGTGTTGCTTCCTAACTGGGCAGGTTGATTTCCCAGAAGTGTGATTGACTTGGAGTTACATTGTGTTAAGTGTTCCCTTTATTTTTTTTGAGCAGTGTATTTTAGACTTGCCTTTTGTTGACTGCATTTTTATTGATTGACTATCTGTTTTATTGTCTGTTTTATTTTTGTTGTCTTTTATCATTATAGTTTATACTGTTGCATATTGTCTTTTAAATGTATGTAAAGGGCTTTATAACTTGTTTTTTAAAAGTGCTATAGAAATAAAGTTATTCTTATTATTTCAATTGTAAGATAAACCTAGATTTAGGAGTATTAAATAAAATGCTGTGGTGATTCTTGAAAATCAACTTAATTATTACTTGATTCATAAAACAACTGCATAAGAGCATTGATAAATAAATCACAGGTTTTCTTGGATTTATCCATTATTGTTTAATCCTATCACTATCATTCTGCACAAATATGCCCAATTCTTTACTCAAAGGAACTGGTGTAAACAACTAAGGGATTTGCAAGTGCTAATGGTTTTGACACAGTAGCCGGTTTCTATACTGTTAGTTAGAGAAGGTTAAATGAGGCTAGAAGAAAAGCTATGAAGCTGTGACCAGTGGTTGTGGTGTCTGGGTGGTCCTTTTCTGCAGAAATCTCTGCTTCCGAAGGCAGCCTGTCGACCAACCACACTCCAGAGGCAAAACCTCTTTCACCTGCTGACATCGAACCTACCACAGTCAGGCCCCATCTGCCTCAACTCCTTAACAAGCAATGAAAGATGTTCTTTTGCTGGTAGGGATGTCACTACAACTGATACTTTCTTACCAAGTCAGTTACAAAATTCTGAAAGCATGACTATTTGTTTTCCGTGGTACCGAGGGCACCTACTTCTTGGACGGAAGTGATCAGCATGTGGAATGGAGTTTACAACTGCAGCTGCAACAACAGGTCCACTGCAACTTGTATTAAAAACAAAAAAAGGTCATGTATGGAGATCTTTTGCGTTTGAGTACGATGCTCAGGGATAAGGTATAGACAACCAGGAGCCAGAATGTTAACGGTGTCATAGAGCAATTCAGATTGAAGAATAAAACACTTCAATCTCAACATCAATATCAAAACAGCCCAAAGACTGACATCCGGATATGTACACAGAAATATCGTTGAGAGTTTCAGCTGTTCACTTTATCTTAACATGTCATCAGTCACACTTATTTGTGAACTGCTACACAGACAATGTACAGAGAAGCTAACGTTGTGGTACCTCATAACATTATGGGCAGCTACTGTATTGCAGCTATATTTCCATTCAGCAGTTTGTACTTGTATGCAGTGTATTTTTATGTAAAGGTTGTATACCAATCCTGGACTTGAACTATGTACCTGGTCTTCTTTGAATGAACAAACAAATCCAGCCATAACAAATTGAATGACTCTTATTACATGGTTTTGTTGTCACTTTTTAATACTAATATTTATTATATCCCTACTATTTTCATTCTTTTCTCATTTTAGGCAGCTGTCCTTTGCAGTGCTGCGGAAATGCTATGCCAACGTTAAAAAAAAAAGTTGATTATTTTTTTTAGTTTTTCAACACAGTGCTTTTTATTTATTTATTGACATAACAGTAATATCTTATTTATAACTTGAAGGTTCCATCCTACTCTTGTGCCTGCAATGTTCTTATTTAATGAATAACTTAAGGATGAAACACTAATTTCATTGTTTTATTGTTTTTATTGAATTTCAGGTGGTTTCGTTACTGACTAAAATAAATTGTATATCGCTGCAAACACCCAATTTGTTGGTGCCATTGGGTTGCTTTAACATTTAGGGTTTTTCCATTAATATGCTGATCTCCGTACTCATGCGCAGACACTTGCACTCCAATGCAGTATCCTCTACGATGGTTACGACATCATTCTCTGTTACACACAAGGCAAGATCTAAAGCTCAAGGCAGACAGATGTAAGGTTTACAAGACTGCCGATGCAAACACCCCTCTGAATATTGCATTGAACACTGGACACGGCTTGTACGCTTCCAGCAAGCAACAGACACAGATGTGTGCACAGTTTAGCCTTTGAAAAATGTGACACAGGCATCATAAACTTGTGCTCCCGACTACCAACGCCTGAATCAACAGTACTCCATACTGCAGTCCTAATGTTAAATGAAAGGGTATTCAATTTATTACAGATAACGGGGAGTGGGGGGGGGGGGTGGTCATGCACTTACCATTAGAAGTCTTCATATTAAAATCAGCCGTCTGCTGTGGTTGAGTTTGAAAGCAGCGATGAATTTGTTGATTTCCAGAACTCTTGTTCTCTGTGTTCACATCCAACAGTGGCAGGTTATTGGTTCCAGAGTCGTCACTGCTCCTCCAGTAGTTTTGTATTCTCTCCATGCAGCCAACCATATTCATCCGACCAGCTTTCGTTGAAACTTCTCCAATGATTCCTAAACAGCAGCGTGGGGTTGTTTTGAAGAAATGGCCATTATATACCGTCTTGGGAAAGGCTGCAAATATATACAGCAAACGCCTCTTCTAGGTTAGTGACTACTACTTCATGAGACCTATTAACATCACCTGTGTGAGCCTTGTTAGATTCACTGTTGTGCTCGTTTCCATTATTTTTATTGAGACTCTACACAAGGAGTTTAACAGTAAAAAACAACCCACACCCTGCTAATGCTAAATTACCAAAACATTGCGCTCTGGCAAACAGGCAAAGTCAAGTCACAAGTTCAATGTGTGCTGTGCCCATTGTCTGAATCAGGTCACCTGTGTTGGCTATATAGTTTTTGGTTTAAAAATAATGGGTTTGTTTAATTAATATTTTTATTTTGTTTTCAAATTATGAATTATAGTAATCACATATTGCTAAATAAAAATACTAAATAAACAAAGGAACATTTTTGGAGGTTAAAGAGTTGTGCTTTTTCATATACTGTCTATGTGGGAATGCTATGGCAGGCTGTGATATTAGGGAAAGTGGAAATAGGTGTGTGAGTGGGTGGGGAAGATCCGGATATCAGGGGTTACTGCAGGGCAGGTGAATGTGGGAGTCAGGTGACAATATAAAAAACATCCTGGGAACATCTGGTGAACAGGTGGAGAAGCAGGACTGGAAAAACATACTCTATAGACTCTGTATATAAAAGTGGACGTAGCATCCAGGTCTAAAAAGTATAGCCAAATGCCTTAAAAAAGCCAGGGGCTGGCTCCAAAAAGACTCTGGCTCCAAAATACTCCCATTCAACGTCTCTAATGAAATACTAATTCAATATTTTTTTAAGAGGATAATAATAATTAATTTCATGCCAAACAAAAAAAACAGCAACAGCAAAGCCACACAAAGAAGAGATGTATGCTATATCAGAGGCTTTAGGGATAACCTCTAGCTTGCTGCTTTGGCAAATGTACATCTAACTTTATGACATCTGATGAAGAGCAGCTCACCATTGTTTCCACAAGCTTTTCAATGGAAATCATCCAAAACTATCTACCATGAAGTGAAGAAGATAGTCCAAATGAAGCTGGCGTCATCGGTGCTAATTTACTGCCGATAAAGAACAAACAGATCCATCTCTTTTGTTTATTAAAGTAATCTGTGCAGGGCCAAAGAGGTCAAAAGCACATCTTAGAGGCTATTGCCAGTCAAGAGCACACATCCAATACTTAAATTGTTCATGTAATATTTGTGCATTGCAGCAACAGAAAGGTTGTGGTTAAATAAAGATTATGGGTGTGACAAATGAACTAAAAGAGTGTGAAAGATTAGGCAAATGGTTAAAGGTCCCATGTTGTATAAATTCAGATTTCCTTCTTGTTTTTTACAAACCATAAAGCAGTTCTAGGTGCTATATAAATGCTGTGAAAATGTCAAGATAGATATATGTTGTCACATATATAGTCATATTCAGCAACAGTACTGTTTGGATGAGTCATTCAGACTTTTTAGGAGTTTGTGGCGTCGCAGTGAATATGTGATGTCACACATTTACCCTCAATTTTTCCTTCTGACCAACCTTCCATGGAAGAAAACACAGAGTAGCCATTCTGTCACAAAGTTAATGAGCTACAAGACTGCTAAAAACTTGTGGTTGGCCAGAAAAATAAGAAAGGAAAGTAATTGGTCATACGAACATAATTCCCATACTAGTCACACCATCAGCCAGGTTTTAGAATATAAATTTCACCAATGTGTTCACTTTGGGACCCCCTGAAGCTGGTGGTGGTTCAAAAATGCTGCAGCGCTCGGACACTGCAAGTACCTTCCAGTTCCTTGATGTCCTATTTGTTTTCTCTTTTGTCAGAGCATAGTGTGTCTCTCTCTGGTTACCGGCCTGAGGATGTCAGGAAGGAAGGAACTAACCACAAATTGTCCTGTGGTCGGTCACACATCTTGTAAAATATTCCTGTGTGTGTGACACTGAGACAGATAGATATATATTTTTTTCTCCATAGGTCTGACATGACACCTGACATTCCTGATCTCGCCCTCAAATATGAGAAGCATTTTTCCAGATGTCTGACAGCTTAAAAATATGTGACATACTTTACTGGAAATGCTACAGTCTTTACTTCATGCTATATGAACAGCAGCAAATGTAAACAGTTGAAAACAGAATATGTCCTGTGCAAACAATCATACTATCTTAAGTTCTTGAAATCAGATGCAGTTGGCCTACACTCACATTGTGCTTCTACAAAATCCTCATATTTCCTTGAAAAAAATTGATTTTGAAGTTTGCCGTGTTTTTCATGCATTGTTTAGGATTTTGAATGCATTTTTTGAGCAGTTGGTCGTTCACAAAAGAGGCAATGTCAGCACAAAGAGTTTTTAACAGTGTCAGCAGTCATATAAAGAGGTTTAGTCAGCATCTGTGTGTGGCAGGAGGAAGACATTAAATGATAAATTGGGGGTCGATGGTAAACAGGCCAACAAAAGATAGACAAAAAAAGTCCAGAACCAATCAACCATCATGTCAGGGCGCCGGCACACCCACGTAGTCTTAATGCAGCATGCGATGGCCAAAGGTAATATTTAGTGACGCATGGGTACACAGCCAGACTCCAAACACACCTTGTTCTGAAACAAAAGTTGGACGCTGGGAAGAAACCAGGGAATTAGACATGTGGAGTTTTTTCTCTCTCTCTCTGGCCAGTCGAGATGTGAGACTATAAATATTAGCCAGCGTCCACTGGGCCCTCACAAGGACTTTATTGGATTTTACTGGACATTCATATGATATTTAAGCTGGTGGAACCACCAAGTCATTAAATAGACAAAATTGGGGTTTGAAGAGTGTTTTTCACAATGAGACAGCCAATATACAATGTTCACGGAGGCTATCTACCCGTGTTTGTTTTCTGCTTGTCCTTCATCCTTCTGATCGGCAACAGATGCTCAGAAGCCTCAGTGTATCACAAAAAAGGTAAGTACTGCTTCTTTTTCTCTTCAGAATTAGTATTCAAACACATGTATTTGGAACACTCTGCCCAGCCCCGGGGTTGCTACCTTCCACATTGATCAATACTTGCTTTGTAAAATATGGTGTTTCTAGCTGTTACACCAACCCCGACTGGCCGACCGCTAACTTCCTGTCCTTTACGCCCTGACCTTGCATTCAGCCCCGTGGGGATTTTCACAGAACATCTGTATGCTCCTATTGATCCCTTTCTCAAGGTGACTGACAAACCCCTTGAGAATAGCTACCCACAGCCTGCAGGAATGGGAGAAGCCAGGGTCAGGCACATTAATTCAGCCATTAATGTGCCTGACCCCTTGCAGCATGGTTTTGTGTTCTGGCAAAAAGGAAAGACATTTATAGCCTTTGCAAAAGTAATGATGTCCTGAAAAAGGATGTTTTCACCTAGCAGGGTCATCATACCTGTAAGTTAAACTGCAGAGACAAGCTTGGAAATGTGAATCCAGATAAGATAGATTTATCACTTTGGTTCTTCCACAGGCATCTGTTCATACAAAGAGAAGTACTACAAACCAGGAGATTCGTTCCGGAGCGGCTGTGACAAGTGCTTCTGTCATCAATTTGGTTTCTACTGCTTTGCGTGAGTAGATTATTCACTTCAGGTCCCCTTCATTGATATATTTAAGGCAGTGTTTTTGGTCAGTTGTACATTGTGGCTGATTGTCATGAAAACTCCTCTTTTCCACCCCTACAGGCCAACGAAACCCACCTCATGGCCCAAGAAGTGTCGTCGAGTCAGGACATTGTGCGGTTACACAATCGTTTATAAAGAAAACCAACAAGTGGAGTGCCGAGCCTACAGCTGGATCGGATGACATACTGGGAGAGCTACCTTGAAACTTTTCTAAATATGTGGACAATGTACAATATAATATCGTGTGTGGTCATCATACAAAGCATGACCTTGATTATATTACTGTGGTAGGTTTTAATGAGGACAAGTCAAATCACTTTCTGATGCTTATGGTCATAAATTAAAACAATGGAAATGAAAGCAGGGTATCATCCTCGGCCAAAGGTAAAGTAGCTATATTTTTGTAGATTTCTGTGTCTGTTACACTTGACAGTGTTTTTCTTAGAATTCAAAGCTACAGTCTGGTGTAGATTGATAAAACAGTTAAAGATATGTTGCTGTTTTTTTACATTCAGTTCATATTGTGGTGGTCATGTTTTTTGTTTTTTTTTAAATCAGAATATGGTTTTCTTGATCTGAAATGAAGATTAAGCAAATTCCAAAGCAGTTATGTTTGAGAACATATAATGTACACACACTTCCCTGCAGTGAACCATATTTCTATTAAAGGAGCTACTGATACCCACAGTCTGTACTCTGATTGTTTATTGTGCCAGAGAGTTACTGACATTTTTAAAGGAAGACAATAAAATTTGCTCCTGAGTATTAAATGCTATCATGAAACTAACCAAGACAAAAAACATCTTCTTCATCTGGACTAAATCAAATTCCAAAATAGTTAAGATAAGCTTTCCTTGGCAGCCGGATTTTTGTAATCATTTGTACTTTTTAAGTTAAGTGTTAAAAATGTCAACATATGAATTTTTTTATCAGCAGGAATTTTTCCTTATCCAAATTGAAGACCTATAAGGATGTTATACAATACTAAACACAGGTTTTAGGTACTTGATGTACAAATGTCATCAATAGTTTTGATCTACCAATTCATTTGAGAGAAAGTGCTTTAATAGCCCTTGCACTCAGATCTTCTAGATCCTTCTCCAAGCATTGAGTGTTAAAAGCCTGCTAACTTCTCAGCTGTGTTTCACTGTATGTTTCTTCATCATCTTGGACATTTTGCCATAGTTCTTCTGTGGATTTATTCTGTTTCACAATCTTGTGTTTCCTCATGTGGTCCCAGAGGGCTGCTGTCAGGGGTCAGTGGGGGCCACTTCATCTCTTGCAGGACTATTTTTTTTCTTCCTAACGCGAGTTCCATATGACTCTCGCTGTTTGGGGTTGTTGTCATGCTGCAGATTGAATTCAGGATTGATCGGATGACAAAAATAAAATAAACTGGAACGACATTTGCCCTGCTTCTAATCTGACTTTATTCTTTTAATCTGTTCATTTTACTGTACAAAAGATCAATTAAAGGAAAAACATTGTTAAAGTACATTCACTGTGAAAGATCAACACATTTATATATTTTGTATCATTCTGATGCAAAATAACATTCAAGTTTACTGAATAATAGCTGCATTCTAAAGTTGCATTAAAATGACAACTTCACACTGGCTAGCAGTGTCAGGCCTATCAATGTAGAAACAGAAAGTCAAAATTACCTCTTCATAAGAGCTGCTTCTTAAAGTATTCCAAGGTCTGACAAACTTCATGAGAAAAAAAATCTTATGCAAGAAAAAATTGAAGCATAAAGTGCTGAACGGGGCTCCAATGGAGAATTTCTTCCTATTTGCTATCTGCTACTGAGAAAGAACAACATTTACAGAAATCCCCTTAGAACAAATATTCAGAGACACCTCAGCGAGGTCTAGCTGCTGAGAGCATCTGGCCGCGAGCACTGCAGATTGGGCTGAGGCTAACAGGAGGTCAACCAAGGGTGGCGGAGGCACTGCGCGGCAGTGGCCCTCTTCTCCGGCTGAAAATCTAACATGCGAAGAAGGAAGTCTGAGAATCCAGAGGCCTCCTCCAACAGGAAGTGGTATTTTTCCACCAGAACGTCATAAAGGCTCCAGAGCCTCAGTGGGCCAACGTGACGCAGGTCACCTGGATAAAAAACATTGTTTTACAGAACACACACACGTTTACTAGTGGCAACTATGACATGATTTATTAGAAATAAGTTCGATCATCCTGCAAATGAAGAGACTTCATTTAATTGTAAATGAAGTTGCAGACAAACCTCTGCGGCTGAAGTACTCTGCAGAGTATTTTCCCGAAAAGGCAACAGCTGGTGGGATTTTACCAAGCAGCTCCATGATCTGGGCGATATGGTCTGAGGTGGATGGAGACCATACACATAATAACACGAGACACAAATAAATGTACAGTTCGCATTAGCATCAGCAAATACAATGCAGCCACAGTGTAATGTCATTTAATCCTGCTTCCGCGCTCTTCACGCCTCTGTCAGAGTGAACACACTGCATTAAACCTACCTTCCTCCAGGGAAACAGACTCGCCCGCTTTGGGCTCGAACAGAGAGTCTCCAGTGACCAACTCAAAGGCCTGAGAGGAGTCAGAAGAACATTGAAGGGTAAGACATGTGGCTAATTAAGAGTCTACAGAGAGGACCAATTTCAGCCACACAGATGTCCACTTTAGATTTTTCAATCAAAGTGAATCATAGGGCTTTTACTACATGTCATTTAACCATCTTAGTTTAAGCTCGTGCGATGCAGCCAAACTTCGGTGCAAGCCACAAGACTTTATAAAAAATGTTAGTTGAAATTCCAACGTTCCCAAAGATACCGTCATGTTGATTCTTGAAAGAAATGTTTAAAGTGATTTACAAGACTCTTTACGTTTGATACAATGCAGTAATATAAATATTAAATCTTGTGCTGGAATATTTCAAAGAGTAAACAACCTAATGTTTTTGTTTGTCTCTCACCATGCAGGCGACACTCCAGATGTCAGCACACGGACCGTACTCAGATCCAAGCAAGACCTCCAGAGCGCGATACTGACGTGTCTGGATCTCCTCACAGAAATGTTTGTACTGGTCCAAGACAGAAAGAGAAACACAGCAGACTGAATATTATATGTGTTAGCTAGGAAGTATCTTGTCTACAATTTAATGGTCATCCCTTTTGTAATGGTGGTGTTTGAAGAAAATGATTTTCCTGCTTTTTTTTCTGCATACCATCACTACTGGTAGTAATGCTTGGTGGTGGTACCATATTCCGATCTCAGTACCTCCTTACACATTATTGGGTACATCTGATTAAACTACACACACACACACACACACACACACACACACACACACACACACACACACACACACACACACACACGCACACACACCCTACTACTGAAGGAGATTATATGAATTTCTGACTGTTAAATTGGTTGACTAATTATTTAGACAATATTGACATATTCAGTATCATTGCTTTTTATGTTGCTGTGACAAACTTCTATCGCCAGAAAACAATCACCTTTTAAAGATGGAGCCTTCTGGTACGAATAGAAATGTAACAATTTCAGCACAAGGCAAATGTAAAATGTCAGACTTTGAGCTTTATAATTGCAGTATGTTAAGTATAGAGCAAGTACTCACCACCCAGCAAGAGCTGCCCAAATCAGCAATCTTCACCGCAATTTCCTTTAAGCTGTATGGGTTTACCTGTTCCCTTTCTGAAAGAACAAGAATAAATAGTCGTCACTAAACTATGTTGTTCAATTATGTTTTACAATACATTCAAACATTGGCCGGTCCATCTCTGATATTTGTGATATGATGAATTTGCTTGATTACATGTTATTAAGAAAAAACAATTCTTACATCTTTTAATTTTTGTAAGTATAATGTCGATACAACAAAAGTGTTGACCTGACATTTACAACATACGCTTTCGTTATACACAGAGCAGAGACTTTGTACATTAAAAGCCTGACATTAGCACACAAGAACCCTGTGCGCTCCTACAGTTCAGTTATAAACTGCCCAGCTTTGACAATTCACTCTTAAGTACACTCTGGCCTCTGTAGTAAATCAAATACCTGTGGATTTGGCCTGCTTCCCAATCAGAACGAAGGAGGAGCTGCTGTCCCCTGCTGGTGCTTTGTGGGACGGCTCCTCCAGACACAGCAGGATGTTCTCTGGCTTGATGTCTGCGTGGATGATTTTACAGTGTGTGTGAAGGTAGTCCAGGCCCTGAAGAACCTACACAAAAGTACACAGTGGTTGATAATGTTTCCCTTCATGCTTGACAGTCACCTGACCTGTGTTTAGGAAAAACTGCCAGCTCTAAGAGATACGATAAAAATGAGTTTGTCGAACCTCGTATGCATCAACTACTTTTGGCTCCAGTGTTTACCTCTTGTGTAGAAACCCCATAATGTTTTAACCACTTGCGATAATTATTAATGTAAGAGTTTTGGGAAATCCACTTTTCTTGGGAGGAGATAGATGAAAATAAAAGACGAAAAAGAGTTGGAAGAAAAAACTATAAAGCTAAGCCACAAGGTAATTAGCTTAGCTTATCATAAATACTGGAAAGAGAGGGAAACAGCTCGCCTGGCTCTGTCTGAAGCTGAAAAAAAATATATTACTAACACCTCTAAAGTTCATTAATTACCACACACACACACATATTTCATTTGAAAACATAGAAAAAAGTAAAAAGAACAGGTTTGGTAGAGCCACATTAGCTGTTTCCCCCTGCTTCCAGTTGTTATGCTAAGCTTAGGCTAATTCAAAATAACTCCAGGTGTATATCTGCATAATATGTCAATGGTAGCTTTCCTTACCTACAATTTTCAGCAAAAAAAGTGAACAGGCATATTTCCCCGAATGCCAAATAATAAGACCACTGTATATAAACTGAGGAAAATTGTCTTTGGTAAATTGTGAACAACTGATTTTTGTTTGCCTGAAAAGAAGCAACACCTTTGCTGATCTCTATTTCCTGCAGCTAAACTATATGTTCATTAAGGTCTACTTAATTGTTGTCCGTTAAATTGATCTCCTGCGCTTTACCTGAGTAAGTATTTGTTTGACACAAGGCTTCAACAAGCCTGGATTCCCAAAACACAGCTGCAAGTTTCTCAGGTCCGGTCCCAGCGGCTCCAGCACCAGGCACATGTCTGACCACCAGGTATTAAGATCAGTTTTACAAACCAAACAACTGACATGCAACACCGTATGCAGTAAGTAATCCAATTCAATGCAATCTGCCTATCATCTGATACATTCATATTTTACTTTGACGTACAATGATAAACCTCCACAGATGATAACTCCTCGGTCCTTAGTGTCAAGTTTAGAATGCATGGCCAATAAATTATGAGACTCTAAAAAAGGATACGGATCCCGTTAACACCGGCTATCTTGAACTCATCTAGCAGCTGAACAATCCTTTTGCTGGAGGGTTGACGGCCCACAGGACCACTGGCCTGATGAAAGAGAGGAGAGGAAGGGAAACGGTGAGAGTAAGAAGGGGGACAAGACAGACAATAAAAAGGACGGGCAGAGTAAAAGAGACAGAGGCCGTTAGTATTTTAGTCTTGGTGTGTACAGAAAGACATGTAAGGCAATGGGGCTGAGAAGGGATTATAAGAGAGGTGTTCGTTAGACATGACAGAGAAAAAAAATCCAAAGCTACAGAGAAAATCAAAAGAACTGACTTTTGACAGAAAGAGAAAGAAAGGTTAGAGAGGAGAAAATCAAGCAACGGGTCACCAACACATCGTAAGAGAGCCAGTTCATCCTGTCCTGCCTGGGTGAAGCCAGCTCCACTCTTCAGCACCTTCACCGCAACGTGCCGATCGAGCCTGCCAACAGACACTAGATCATGACTGCTGGCATACCGCACACTGCTGAATTCACAAAGTCTGTGTTCTAATGTCATTTAAATATGTACGATGTTACCGTTTTCTTATTATTTTATGATAATAAAAAACAAAATCGCAGGTTGTGCTAAACAAATAAAAGTTAATTACATCCTTACAATTGTATTGTCTTCGCTAACCAGTCAAGTTGAAGGGAATATCCATTTTTGTTCCGGATAATTCACACATCTTGAACCTGACAGCATGGACAATCTACACAATCAGCACACAACATTAGTGTCATCAATTCAGAAATATGGTCACAATCTCCCCTTCTGTTACTGTGTTATGGCATCACATTGACAAGAATAGGAAAGAAATAATAAAAGATAACAGTGATCTTGACCATTGAACACCAAAATATAATCAGTTCTGTCAGGACCACTTTTGTGAAAGAAAGCTTTTGCTGCATCAGCAGTAATTTATATTTGGCGGTATTGCTCTGTTCTGGGAGCTCCCTGCCCTTCCACATGCTTACATGGAAAGCCTGAGATGGGGAGAGCACACCTCCCCGTTCTTCCATGTGCCTACATGGAAGACTAAGGCAGAGAGAGCAGCAGCAAGAACCCAGTAGAACAGAACAGGCATCAATGACAACAGAAATGGCATTGATTAAATCAGACACAGTATTAAGGAGGAGCTGGGGTGGTGGTGGGTGGCAAAGCGGCTAGGAGAGGAAGCAGGAAGAGAAGGCAGGCTGAAGCGCCTTTAAATAAGGTGCCCTGTTTGACATTTGCCAGTGAATGCATCTCGGGGAATCAGCTGAGCGTCAGCTGATGTGGGCCGGCCTTGGGAAAAGTTGTTGAGCTTATCAAGAGAGCTGAGCTTGACTTTGTGGCCTGCCTAAACAAACACTATGCCCCATTTCATGATTTAGACCAAGTGACCGTTTGTGCCAATTTAGCCCAAGGGATTCCTGAGATATCGTTGTCATGAGAATGGGACGAACAAATGGAATGGATGCGTGGTCACAGCCATTAACCACCAAAAACACATTAGGTCATCCTTAAGTCCGAGTGAATATCTGTGCTAAATGTGAAGAAATCCTCTGAACTTATTTTAAATATATTATGTTCAAAGAATGGCATGAGATCACAATGACCTTAACCTTTGACCTTCAACCATTACATTACATTACATTTCATTTAGCTGATGCTTTTATCCAAAGCGACTTACAATAAGTGCATTTCATCCATGAGGGTACAAAACCCAGAACAACAGGAATCAAGGAAATACAATTTCTTCAAGAAAGCCAAACTACAAAGTGCTATCAGTAAGTGTCATTTTAAGTGCTACTGAAGTTCTACTGTCCATCAAAAAAAGATCAACATCTAATCAAAAGCAAAGTTTTGTGCCAAATCCTCAGAAAAACAAGTCCATTAGAATAGGACAGATGTGAGGAGACAGTGAACTTGACCTTTGAAGCCCTAAATTGAATAAGTCCATCCTTGGGACAAAGTGAATATTTGTGCCCAATTGATACAAATTCCATAAAGGAATTATTGAGATATTGTGTTCACAAGAATGGCATGAATGGACGCACAGTCCAGGATGGAAGGACAGATGGATGGACAGATGGACAACCCACAAACATAATGCCTTGGGCTATGGCTATCGCTACCGTGGTGCCATAAAAAAAACTCTGTATTTGAAAGGACTGTACATAAACAATTAGATGGACCAGGAGAATACATATTCAAAGAAAGTGCTCAGACTGTACCTTTTTAATTTCCTGTCTAAACAGGAAGTTTCATTGCGTACTTGACATCTGGTGCTTGTGACCACCTTGTGTCCACCTTTTATCAACATTTGACCAGATTTATGATATAACATGCAGCGTGAAGGAGATGCAGTGCTGAAAGAAAACAAGGCACTTTTTCTTGTACAGAATCCTGTCAGACCTCCTCAACATCAGCAAACACTAAACCCTCCGAGCCCACGATCATTTGTGTGGGGTCCCCTAATGAAACCTACCTGAGGTCCTTACAGAGCCACACAGTGGCGAAATAGCCCCAGCCGAGTTTAGAAACCACCTGGTATCTTCTGTTGAAGGTGTCTCCTATCTGGACAGGGTGGTACCCACCTGAGGAGGTACAAAACAAGTAAAAATACTGAAACAAACAGAGTGTTACCTGTGGTTATAACTGTTTATCTTGTGATTTAATTTAATGTAAGTTTCACTTCCCAGGTGTCTCCCTATGTATTGAAATTTGAAACTTTTGCATCATACAGTATGCATTTTTCATCTGCTGTTTAGAGAGCTTAGAGAGAGGGAGAGAGAGGCCTAAAATGTGGCACGAAAGCTATTTCTGGCATTACAACTTCCTCTAAGCTATAACATGTCTGTTAGTGAGTAATACATTCAGATCTGCCAGCAGGACTCTGAAAAATGAGGGTGCTTAAGCCTGCTTCAGTTCACTTTCAGCCAGCATGACACACAGTTCTTGGAAATTGTCAGAGATCTTTAAACTGAATCTCTGTTTCTATTAAAACAGACAAAAACATACTGCAGGTAAAAGTGATACATAACAAGAGAGGTACCCAGGTTCATTGAAGACATGAGGGTTGGGTATTCTTTAGTTCACTGCTCAAGGAAGTTTATTTGTTAAAGATAGAAGTATGTAAGTAGTTACAACACAATTGGTTCACAATACAGTGTACGGGTGATATTGCATTGTCAGCGTTTTTTGTTTGATCCTTTCAAAAAGAAACACTGCCCAATACTATCTATGTCTCAACGCTCCTTGTGTTATTGAGTTGTGTGCAGTTCAACTAAAAGGATACAGCCCTTTTCAAAATTGGTGTATTTAAATATTTCAAGTCTGAAACATTAAAACTACTGATCTCTTTAGTTAAACCTAAATTAAATTGAATTCTATTTTGATATAATTTAATTTAATTTAATTTAATTTAATTTAGGTTTGATTGTACTTTGGCTTTGTCCTATGTCAGCCTGGTAACAAACCAAAGCATGTAATGCACACATGTCATACCACATCAGAGTTATGCCTCATCTAGGAGTGACAGCACAAACATGTGCGATGAACCCATTCTCACTCTCAGGGGTACAAAGAGTTGTTATCCAGAAATGAGAAACCAGTTGGGGTTTTCTGGTTGTTGTTTTTTGCCTCCTTTTGAAATCAAAGCTTTTTTACATTTTACAGGGTAAATCTGCCACAATTGTTGTAAATGTTCAGTTCGTTCTCATTCCCAGGGCATCAAATACTGCTGTTTTGTAAAAGCCGTTGGTGTCAGAGAGACATCACAAGACGCCCTTTGGTGTCGAAAAAACAGGTAATGTGATGAAGGTTGGGAGTGTTTTGAGTGAGCAAACACAGGAATTAAATCAGGGAGAACAATTTCTTATAATGTAAGTCATTAACTTACATAACCTTTGTTAAATAACTTATATGACGAACCGTAACTAAAAGTCTGTCCACGAGAGCTAAAGAGAGCAGAAATTCCACAATTAAACAGCAGTGTGTTCTCATACATGTAGTGGACATCTGTAGAGATAACGAGCAGCTACCGTTTCCAGCTGGAGCCCTCTGGTCCTATAGAGTCAGCGTGGTGAGAGAATCATTTAGGACAGGCCCAGGATAAAAGTGCAGCCAGAAGTTAATGCGTACACCTTCACATGATGGAGTGAGTTCAGAGACTCTGCCATACCATAACAGTATTCTCGGGGGTCTTCAGAGTCCTGGCTGACCTTGGGATCCAGCTGCTCATAGCGTTCAAGGGCTTTGAAACTATCAGACGAGCCAGGTTCACTCCTACAAACGCACACAGACATCTCAAATGAAAAATGGACTCTGGAGCCTCCTGCGTCACTGCCTGCACATCCTCCGCATACAATAATGTGCGTGTGCGTGTGTGTGTGTGTGTGTGTGTGTGTGTGTGTGTCAGTGGTGAGTTGCTGGGGGCAGCCAGAAGAGTTGAACTACTTTTAGAGTTTCCCATAGACTCAGCCTGCTATGGAAACTTGTCCCGCTGCCTGGCTAAGAGTGGACCCGCAGCATCGGAAGTAGCACTATTTCTGACCCGGCTGTAAATCATTTTGCCGAATGTTCATGCAACCTGATAACGCTGCGTCCCAGCTGCTTTGGATGTCTACTGTAGAGATGGCTGCAAGTTTAGGTCACGTCACGTCTGAAAGTAACGAACACAGCAGCAGACACAACATACAGTAGAGTTTGATGCTATGGCTCGATATGGATGAATACAATTTTATAATTTGGTAAACATTTTCATAGAAAGCCAATGACGTTCTTATTTTTTGCAAAACCTGACACTGAGATATTTCACCTGAAACTACCATTTAAATCACCTCCGTGATGCCTAAAATAATGCTGAAATGCTTCATCTGTGCTAAAATTAACTGATCCAGCCTACACTTCTCTGTGTGGACAATTTTTTATGACCTGAGTCAAAAAAATTTAAGCTAATGCTTTAATGCAAGGCTGCATAAAAATAATAAAAATAAAATGCCGAGCACAATGCATCCATGCAAAACTTTGCAAAATGTGCTTCCTGTGTTAAAGAGGAATGGGAAATCATTTCAGAGTAGATATGAAAGTCCTGTACTTACGTATGATGCTGTTTGGCCGCTGTGGAAGCTGAGTGGGGACTCCTCTGCATAGTGTGGTTCAGCTGATGCAGCCAGTATCTTCACTTAAATAGTGGTGGATATCTGCAGCCTGCAGAGATCAAATCTTTGGCGTAGACTGAGGAGAGAGTCAGATACAGTAGTAAAGTCAGCGAAACAGCAGCACCTTTAATGTTGCAGCAGTTGAACTGCTCAGAGGTGGAGGTGGAGGGGGTTGAGCTGATCTCTCAGGAGGCTAGGAACGACAGCAGCAGTAGTCAGCAGGGTCTAAACATGGAAATCCCCAGCAGCCTCCTAACTTACTGCCTGTTGGGCCATTACCTGCTTTCCTGTGTGATTGCTGTCCTTCAGGCTCTCCTGGTTGGATTAAAGTGTCTCTCTCTCTGTATCTCTGTTCCCTGATCTCGCCCTGTCATCTGCTGTGAGAAAGCCATAACAGAGAGAGGAGTGTCCCGTGAGGCCAAACAGATCAAAGGAGAAGAAGGGGGTGCCAGCTGCTGATCCCGCCCCTCCCCCCTCCTCGTCTCACGGGACCACAGGGATCACAGATTGCTAAACCTGGCTTGAGAGTGGGATCCCTGACCTCCGACACAATATTAAGTATCACAATAAGGTCAGCTGAAAATCAGGCATCAATACTTCTCTTCTCTTTCTTATCTGTGCTGTGTAAGACAACTGCACTTGAAGAACCAGACTGTAATTTGAGGCACATCTATTCTAATGTAAGGGGAAATCAAACTGACTGCTCCTGTTTTGTACCGATGAAGCGCAGCACTGTGTTGCACATGGAGGAATGGGAAGCTAACCTTCGTGAGTAAGTATTCCAAGTTGAATCACCTGATCAAAATCGGCAACTGACGGCTGATACGTGTGCACTTACAAATTTAACATAGGGTTTCAAGGGTTTCTGCTAACAATTTCCTGAGTTTGACATAAAATGTGACGTACGCTCTCTATTTACGTCCATGTTGATAATGTGTAATAGTGCACGAAGCGATAGTCACAAAAACGTGTGTAACACAGGTTCTTACGTGTCAAAACTTTTTGATCACCCTTTGTATTTTGGAGTTACATAAACAGCAATCTTACATGCAGAATACCAAAGAAGAGGCATTCTGTGTGAAAACACATGGTGTGAATATACACTCGATATTCCAGGCTTCATCCTCCCTCTATGCACACGTAAAGAAAACCCGTCTCAGAGCCTGATTCTCTGCTTTCTCCCACCAACACCTCGCAGGTTAACACTCCCTCTCTGACATGGAACAGGATTTCATGGTTGAAACCACCTACCAAAAGGGCTCCTGAGTAATAAAACACATGGTACAGATAAAGAAAGTGAGATAAAAGACAGAGGGTGTGTTGAAGGGAGAGAAGTGAGAAGTGAGTGATATGAGATATCAAAGGCCTCTTGACCTCATGTGAATAACTGTTCATAGTCAGATGACGTTACAGTATCACACCTCCTGAAATACTCAGGAGCATACTGTGGTGTATTTACATTTTGGGCATGTTTAATGTATCAATGTGAAAGCCCACATCACAACTAATGAAACCAACTAAGTTAAAATGTTATCTCAGAAAAAGGTTTGTATATTTGCTCGAACCCAGATGTGTCTTTCTGCTGTTACACTGTGCGGGGTGTCGGAGACTGGACTGGGCCCCACTGCTTACAATTTTTCAATCCAATCCACTTGTGCAGGTAACACCTGTGACACACCAACAAAACGAGAGGAAAAGTACCTCAAAGTCTGCTGTACACCGTTTTACATTGTTTTGAGGAAACATTAATTTAGTCATTCAACTTTAAACTGTACAAAATGGTGCACACTGTATTTTTTTTTTTTAACACATTCATGGGTGTAACATTCACATTTAGGCCAATAAATACACAATATTTGCTAACATCCTTACCACATCAATTTTATCACTTAGAGGCCAATTTATGAGGTCAGCATTTTGCTAAAAGTAATGTGACAGTTGTGCAGTATGTCCTAACTTAGACGTTATTGTGTAATAAAAAGGTTGTCATGTCACCTAAATGATTATTTGAAGGATGTAGTTGTTGCTGTTACAATAAGAGTTTTGGCCTTATTTTATTGATATAAATAAGGTGGACACACTTGATTGGACAACATTACTGCTACGTCACCAACTTTGCTTTGTGAAGCTGACAATGTTACCATTTTGTCAGCATAGGGTCAGAGAGATGTGAGAATGCAATTTGTGGAGGAGTTACATGACTTGGCCAGGGTTGCAGAACTACAATAACACCCATTATAATGCGATCAGAACAACAAAACTATAAAGCCAGAGCCTCTTTAAAGTACTCCCTGGGTGTTCTATTGCATGGCAGGTGTTCATTCTCTTTCACAGTCCATCCTCCTGTGTCCTGCTATTACTGTGTAATGTTGATCCAATCTTACACTGAAAAGCCTGTGCTGGCTTTCACTATTTTCCAGTTTCACAGAGCTGTAATGAGACACGTCCCACAGGAGCATGAAGCAGGTGTGTGCGTGCGTGTGTGTGTGTGTGTGTGTGTGTGTGTGTGTGAGAGATATCAAAACCGCACCTGCGTGGCTCTCGATCACTGGGTTAGTAGGGTATAAATATCAGGTGATAAAAGTGGTTATGCATCCCAACATGTTTTCTAATGAATTTCCTCCAGTGTTGGAGGAGCAGCCTCTTCCTGACCTGTTGACAAAAACCAATCACTCCAGGATTCAACCCCAGCTCAGGTATGTGTACACATTTCCTTACACTTATGTGCTAACACACTCTGCCCGGTCTATCTGACCACCACTCCTGTCCTCCTGAAACGTGACCTGCATTCATTTGCCATGATGCTGCTGCTAATTTAAGACCCGCACACTGATACTGCTTGTCCTCGCTTTAGCACTCGAAAACGCACGCACATACACATTATACACCTTCATGGGTGACTGAATTTCCCTGATTTTCGATTTAATCTTCCTCCAGCCACAAGAAAAGCATACACACACAAAAGCATAAACCGATACACACCAGGTGGCAGATGAATGTTTGGCTAATACTTTATTGTACTTATCAGCAGTTGTGTCTATGCAACAAAAAAAAACACAACATGGACATTGAATTGTTTGGGATGACAACATTAAAACCAAACTAAATCCATTGTGTTAATATACGGGTCTGGCTATGCTCCATAGGGAATCGTTTCCAGTCAATGCATCCTAATGGGAGTAGACCTCGGGTTAATTTTGGAACTTTTGGAGAAGAGTTTAACCAATCAGCATTGGCCACCATGTGCAGAAACTCTACTACCGCTGCAACTACATTTAGAAATAAAACGCTTGACGCCAATGTCATCTGACTTGGCCAACAACACTGGTCACTGACCAAATATTAATTTGCACGGAGTTTCTAAACTAGAATAAAGCGAATAAAACTGAAGCTGTTAGAAACAGTGTGTTGGAACCAGGCTATGCCAACATTAGCTCAGGCTCAGGCCTGTGTGTGGTGTAGCATTACCAGCTGTGTGTGTGTGTGTGTGTGTGTGTGTGTGTGTGTGTGTGTGTGTGTGTGTGTGTGTGTGTGTGTGTGTGTGTGTGTGCGTGCGTGTGTGTGAGACAGGTGCTCATTCTCCAGCCACTGAGGGAGAAGGCGACTAAATATGGAGTCTCCAGCCTCCCTAACAAATGACAGGAAGTGGTTTGTGTCCTAGCTGACACTAAATTAGTTCACTCATCAGTATCACCAAGCAGGAAGTTCCTTTGTAGACTTTGCAGTAGGGAAGCATCTTTTTGACTGGCCCTTTCTAGAACAATTTGACTTGACATAGGATTATCACAGGTGTACCTAATAACACTGATAATGGCTTTGTTCTGTTTTAAAGTAACAGTTCTGCTATTGTACATGCTGAATAACTGCCATGGCTAACTGGCTCACACAAATCATTTGCATTTGCAATCAAAGCAATTGTTAGAAAAATTATCTCAGAGGCTGGATTCAAAATCAAACATATCGGACATTTATTCTTCCAAGAAGGAGCAAATACATGTACACTCAAAGAGAGGTGTCCAGCAATGCTCAAAATCACTCCTCTGTAGTTCAGCTTTTATACAGTGTTACAAACAATTGACAGTCACTCCCACTTCCTCTTGAATGTCCGGTTTTGTAGATAGTACGAGATAGTACTGAGCGTGGCTGTAGGTCACTAGATAGAGATACAGAGACGTTGTAACCGAGACAATAGAAACTTGTGAAACAGATAGACAAATATTTGACAGGCCTGATTATACAAGTTCATCATTTTTCCATCAGCATTCATTTGTTTTAGTTGAACTTGTGTTTATTCTAATGACTGTCTGCTTGAAAAGGAAATATACAAAGTCTGAACCAAAACCCAGGAAACCACCAATGGAGACCCTTGGAATGCTACAGGACGCCCAGGGAAGTAAAGCAATTGGCATTTGCCTTTCAAGAGGGGCACAGTCCAAGACTAAAGAGGGCCAGGTGGGTTTTTTGCTGGGTTTGGATTATTCACAAGATCCATTCGGATTGGCCAAATGTTCACTATGTAGTCCACTATATAGTGAACAAAGTGAACACAGCCTTTGACATTCACAGGTTGTGCACCATGAATTCATCCCACAGCGCCAGACTGTTAATGCGGAGTTCAACTGTGACGTTCTGAGGTATCTGATGGAAAACATTCCACACGCACAACCTGAACTGGTGTAATGGCCCTTGGGTTATGACAACAAACCCGCTCACAGCACATCGAAAATGCAACGCAACACAACGACAAGACGACTCCATCCGGCCTCAACGACTACCGACCGGTTGCCCTCACATCTCGTGATGGAGGTGCTGGAGAGGCTGGTCTTGGCCCACCTCAGACCGTAGGTGAAATCTTTACCGGACGCTCTACATTTTGCATACCAGCCTCATGTGGGAGTGGACGACACCTCATCCACCTGCTGCAACGAGCTCAGTCGCACCTGGACAGAACCAGCGGCTGCGAGAATTATTTTCTTTGATATCTCCAGCGCATTCAACAACATCCAACCACTGCTGCTGGGGGAGAAGCTGCGGATAATGGGGGTAGACACGTCCACCGTCTCCTGGATTACTGACTAGCAGACCACAGTTTGTCCGACTGGGCGGTGTTCTGTCTGATACGGTGGTCGGTGGTACGGGACAGAACAGTTCCCTGTATTGCACAGGGAACTGTTCTGTCTCCCTTAGATTAGATTTAGATTATATTTTACTTTATTAATTACACCGTAGGGAAATTCGGTCGTCATAGCAGCAAAGAAAACCAAAAAGTGCACGCAATATGAAAAAATGTACAAATACGTATAAGATATAAAAAAATAAGATAGATAAAAAATAATTATTTTAGAAAAAAAAATAAGCAATTAATAAATACACACAAAAAAAACAAAAATAAATAAATACAGTTTGGGATGAATGGAAATACAGTACACAACAGACTTCCAGTATAACTTGGGGTCATGGCATCTGCAGAAGTTCTCGGACAACTATGCAGTGTGTCGGTGTATAAGGGATTGATGGGAGGAGAAGTACAGGGCAGTATAGTGGAGGACTTTGTGGAGTGGGCGGGTAGAAATCAGCTGCTTCTGAACGTGGCCAAGACCAGAGAGATGGTGGTCGACTTCAGGAGGAAGACGACGGCTCCACAACCACTGAGTGTTTTGGGAGAGGATGTGGACAAGTTCCTAGGTGCCTACATCGACAACAGACTGAACTGGAAGACCAATATCAACGCTGTCTACAAGAAGGGGATGAGTCGACTCTTTTTCTTGAGAAAACTTCGATCCTTCAATGTGTGCAGGGAGATGTTGGTGATGTTCTATCAGTCTGTTGTGGCCAGTGCGGTGTTCTTCTCCGTAGTCTGCTGGGGGAGCAGCATTGGAGCCGGTGACACCAACAGACTTAACATTCTGGTTAAGAAGGCCGGCTCCATCATTGGCTGCAAACTTGACAGCCTGGAAAATGTGGTGGAGAGGAGGACGCTGAGGAAACTGTTATCCATATTGGATAAACCGGACCACACTCTCCACCACCTGCTGGAGGGACAGCAGAGCACTTTCTCCTACAGACTCCTCCAGCTCCGCTGCAATCAGACTGTACAATAACTCACTTCTGGCCAAATCCATCACACTTCAACAACACCATTGCACTGTTGTTTTTGTTTAATTTGTTGCACTGTTGTTTAGTTTAGTTAAATTTAACATTATTGTTTTTATTTGTATACAAGTTGTATAAAATGTGCATTTAAATTGTTTTTTTTATATGTAATATCTTTTAATATTTTTTACTACCTCTATTTTATATTTTGTAATGTATTGCTTTGCCCTGTACATGCTGCTGTTATGACACAAATTTCCCCTTGCGGGATTAATAAAGTATCTCTATCTAACACAACTGTAACTTCACTCCTCTACTACTTGCCAGATTTGGTGCCCTGCACATAAATTTGATCTTTGCTCAATTTTCTGGTTAATGGTGAAATCATAAATGTGCACATACAAGTGGTCACAAAATTGCATGGAGCACTGGTGCTGCTATGGATCAAGTGACATGATGTGGAGTCTCAACTTTTTGGTGCCTTGGCAAAAAGGTTAGGTTTCAGAAAAGATCATTGTTTGGGTTAAATGTGACACAATTTGGTTAGGTTTGGGACCCAAAACTATCCAGTAGGATAAGGTACAAAAACTACTTGGTTAGTTTCAATAACGTTTTACTGTTTGGGTTCAAATAAGTAATTTTGTGTGTGTTCCGTAAATTATGTAAGTAACTTATGTTACTTGAAAGAAATCCACTTTGACTTTTGCTTTCTCATCGAGTCGAACATACCGGTCTCCCGGATGAAAGTAACATGTTTGTTCTATCTTATCTATCTGATAAGTGTATTAAACACACTGTCTGAGTCTTAACAGCCTTGGGATTTTAGGAGTATTACCCCCTTTGTCTGGTGGCTCCTATCTTCGTTTAGACAAACCGAAAGAGGGAAAATTATAATGCAAAATAATTTGAGACATGCGTTTTCATCAGGACCACTTTATTGCATCAAATTAAGCTGTTGTTAGGTTCATCCTATCAGTTAGTTAGAGAATGCTAAAAACAGGATTACTTCAGAACAGTATGTATCTACAGCACAAACATCAGAACTGAGCTTTGCATACATAAGTCAGCCACAAGCAGCACTTATGTGCATGGAAACGATCGATCATTTTTTTTTATTATTTTTTTTTTTAATGTACACGGAAATTAGTTGCAACTTTACAAAGCATATTTCCCTATTTATTTTAAAAAGGATGCAAAATGTAAAAAGACACTGAAATCATTATTATTTTAAGATTGCTGATTGTGAATTTGATTCTGAGTTGTAGTAACTACTTAGAGAAACACCGTATGGTACAAAAATGAAAAAGGGTCTGGCTTTTCCTTAACAAAACCACATCTGACTAGGAATGCATAACCATTATCATTTTATATGTCTGAAAGGAATAACCTACAACATATGCAATAAAATAAATAAACAATAAATTAAATTGGAAAACAACTACTTAAAGACTTCCACATATGGCATCACAGCAACAGCCACCTTTGTTTAATGGTCGCACCGTCTGATTTAAGTCTTGAGAGACGAGGGATAATTTGTAAAAGATAAAAAGCCACAACACTGCTAAAATCTGGCAACTCATTTGAAACCAGAAAACATGAATGAAAATTAAAGCTTAAAATAAGGGAAGAGCTGTTTTGTTGTTTTGTGTGAAATGTTTGTGTGGAGAACTGCTCCAACAACTATCCAGTGGAGGCAACAGTTCCCTACGTTTCCCTCAGCTTCACAAAAGATGGGATTTACCAGTGGAACTTGAAATCAATTGAAAAATGGAAGTTAGGTAGCAGAGATAATAATTCACTTGCTGCATGAAAAACTTTGAATATTTAGTGTCAAAAATTGACCAACAAAATGGGAAAGTCTGGAAGATCAAACCTGACTCAAAAAGAAAGAAAATAAACTATGCAGAGCAAAGCAACACTTTTTCTATGGGCTTAGAAAATAAATCAAAGTAAAGTATTGGGTGGAGGGAAAAAAGAAGCCACATCCTGAGGTGGCAGAGAAACATAAAACAAATAATGTGTCATTCCTTTATGAGATACTTATAGATGTATTTCTCAATGTATTTGTGCATTATTTCTTGTATTTGTGCATTTATTTCCTAAAGGTCAGGCTTGATCTTTCATGGATTTTCTCTAAATGTAGTTAAACATGGTTATTTAACTTTCATTCGTTTAAAAAGGACGGATCGCTTTTTTTAAAGTTATATCTGCCAAATTGTCCTGGGTAGTACATTTAAAAAAATACTTACAAAATTGATATCAACATTTGTGAAACAATATCTAAGACAAGAACATTCACAATAACAGTAGGTCACCTAGAAAAAGAAAGCAGGTTGAGAGGTTTGACAACATGCGGAAAAAAAACTGGTCTTCAGTTTGAGACGTACGAGGCAGCAGCTCAAATTTACAGTTAAAGGAGATGTGAAGCTTAAAAATGAAAAGCAATCCAGGTAAACGTAGCTCCAAAACAGAGTAAGACTTGGAAGAATGATTTAAGGAGGCTCAAAGCAGAATGAAAACATCCTTCAGAGTCAATAAGTGGTGACTCAGACCACAGACAGTGTCACCATATGTATGTCCTTTCAGTAAGACTTTGACATAACATGGTAGAAAACTCCACAGCTCTTTTTCCCTTTTACCTCCATGTCCATCACACTTAGATATTTTTGTTCTTCTGCAGAGGATTAACCCTTACCTTTAAATGTGGGGCAGGAATGTTCTGTACAGCTCCTCAAGAAAATGTCCATCAAGAAAGAGCCAAAATAAAATGATCTCTTTTCAGATTGTAAAATAAACAGGAGATGTCAGAGGAAGTTCCTTTGTTTTGATGTGCTTTGTTTCCCCCTCAGAGTGGTGTCCTTTTACTCCCAAAGTTACAACCTGTGGACATTCTCACAGGGAGTGTTACTGCACTTCCTCGATACCGCCCAGGAAACATGACGAGTCAGTGATCCTCTTTAGGAAATCTTTCCTCTCACTAAAAATCAGTCTGCAAAAGTATGTGCCACATTATTCCTTTGTCATCCTTTATCTAAGAAAACATGTTTTTTTATTTTCTCAAGGAGACATCAAGGAAAAGTTTTCCCAACAATGTTTTCTCTTCAAGCATAATGGACAAATCTATCCGGACCTCGGGGTCATAGGTCTGTCACCTTGTTTTCTACAGCAGCAGCGATCTGTTGGAGCCGGTAACCAAGCTGCATCTTCTGAGCTGTAGAGTCCTCCTCCAGGGCTGTGATAATCTGACAGGAGAGGGGAAGCTTTATATATATTTACTGTAGACGTGCAGAGAGTATACATTGTTTTATACCATAAGTGAAAAAGCAGCTGAGGGAATTTAAGAGACAATGAGGCCATGGCTCCACCACCCGATCACTACTGCGCACTACACAAATAATGTTACCAGGTAGAGATGGCAGTTATGGTGGCTTCACTTTTGTACAGTTTTTAAGTCTGTGGCTACAGCTGATCAAAACTGCCAGCAACAGCTGTCAATTCAGCTAAAAACGGACATATGCCAACTAGAACTGAGAAGCTTTTGTCTATGTGTGTGTAAAAATAAAGGCGCCATTGTTAAAAAAAAAAAATGACAAGGCTTTATGGTAAAAGTGGTAAATCCACAACTGCTATCAACATGAACATGACAGACATGATTTATAAATACATACTTACCTATTATGGTACTGCAGTGTCAGTACTTAAAAAAAAAATGTTGTGCTTGAAACATACAATACCAACAGTCATATTTGTGATACTCACTTGATCATAGTATTTGTTGATGTACTTGTACAGCTCATGTAAAGCCACAAGGCAGTTGACCTCAGCAGTGTAATTCTGTTTTGAAAGGAGAAAAAAATAGAGATGGAAGCTGTTAAAAACTGCACTGGTTGCCATTCACATTTTATTTCCCCACATCCAGCTTGTTATGCATCCACCCAGAAGGAAACGTTCAGGTCCTGAAATTATGTATGCGTACAACCTTTGCCTTAAGAAGTTATTTTTGCAAAATGGGAGAACAAGAGCGGAGTAACATACACGGGAGAGTTCTGCTAGAGCGGAGTTCATCTCCTGGTCACTGGCAGAGATGGTCTGACGGATGTCTGCATAGTACCTACGGAAGGAAGAAGAAAGAAGGAAGCTAAGGGTTGCATATAGAAAACAAACAATATGCTGCATGGATTCACTTTGTAATCGTTTCAACTATATTATAATTTTACAGTAAATACACTACACTTTAAATCTGTCTGAGGTTTAATGCCATTTGATGGAGAACGTACAGAAAATAGTCAATGAAACTATCGTGAAGATTGTATTTGTACAAGGAGCAGAGGATGTGTTCATCAGGAGCCAAACTCAGGTTAGTGTGACGGAAACATCACTGCATCACGATATTGTCAGTGAAAATTGAGACTAAAGCTAAAAGTTCCTTTTCATGTATCAAGTTTGGATTCTATACGTTTTCCTATAGAACAGCAGCATTTAGTCACATCATTATACATGATGATTGATCACCCAGCGTTTGGGTGGGGACAGCACACAGGGACAGTGCAAGAGGATAAGAATACAAAAGCAACATATCATCCTTTCATTAAGTGATTACATTAATAATGTCAGACATGTTAGCGAGAAGTGGCTTTTTTCCACGTCAAACATTCACAAAAGTTCGCTGACATAAACAGCTCTGACACTGTTAACTTTCACTTGACCATTCATTTTCATGCAAATAATTGTTAGTAAAAAATGTTATTGTCTCTTTCCATTCCTTACATGGCACTATTAAAGCATAAGCCTAATTATAATCTAATAATACACTTTATGAAGGAAAAGAGACATTGAATGGCACTGAATAATGAAACATATATAAAAAAAAAATACATGTTTACCTTTTAGGCTTTGTAAACAAAAATTGCACAGGGCAGATATGACATAAGTAACAAATATACAAAGTCTATTAATGAAATATGCAAAGAAATGACCAATAATAGGAGGTACCGACAAAAAAAACCCACTACACTAAGACGGTGCTCATTTTTCACTCAAGTGCCTGTAAACAATAGCAGGAGGCAGGAAACATTGATGGAAACATGACATGTCTGTTAGTGTCATTGAGGTGTTTTTAAACAGATGAATGGAAATGATTGTAACGATTATGCAAAAAGTCTGCTCAAATAATAGGGATCAGTTGATTAGGCAACAATTGTGACAGACCTACTGATGCAAATTGTCCGATTAAACTAAACAGTAAAGTTGTTGACTGTAAAAACGGTGAGCTGAAAGACACTAAAACGGGTACATTTTGACATTAGGAACAATTTTCAGTTGTTGGTAATATACTCTTTAATTTTTTTTTTCACTTTATTAATCCCTGAGGGGAAATTTCTTCACTACAGCAGGGGGGCTCTCAGGGGGGAGCTGCTGCAACAGGCTGCCACTAGCGCGGCGCCAGGTAACCTGACCTGAGGTGCATGTTTTTGGATGATGGGAGGAAGTCGGAGAACCCGGAGAGAACCCACGCAAGCACAGGGAGAACATGCAAACTCCGCACAGAAAGGCCCAGGACCGGATTCGAACCCGGAACCTTTTTGCTGTGAGGCGACAATGCTAACCACTGCACCACCGTGCCGCCCTAATCCAGCAATCATCAGCCAGTGATGTCCATAATCATACTTACCATCCCTGACATATCTTTACTCTCTTCTGATTATTTTCATTTAATTTCAGAAGAGAAAATAGGACGAGTCTCTTTGTAGAGAATGTGTAGGAGATACGACAACTAAGTCTTGTAAAACTTGCTACAGAAAATCTTGTCGAGCTAAGCTTTAATATATCACCAGTGTGATCTGCAGGGTTTAATGTGCAGCAGACAGTAGTAAGTGTAGCAGTCTGCTCCCAGACCATCCATGCATGGAAGCCTCGCAGGCAGTCTACCCTCTTTCTGGCACTGACAGATTGTCCTGGGCCTCAGTCTCTTCCTACCCACCTCTCCCTCCACCCACTCCTCTGCCTTCCAGAGAGTTTTTTTAAGCCCGGGGTCAGTGGGGCGGCTGGCTGCCATATTCTTACCTTTCCACCATCTGCTTGTAGCGCGGGATGTCTCTGGCATACAGCAACTTGTTGATGGGTGAGTCCTGTGCAAGGAAGACAAATGGAGAAACGTGTCCTGAATATTATATAAAACAGGTACTAATTGTAGGCTCTTTATGGCCACAGTCTCAGAATGAGAAAAAGAAGATTCAATCTTAAAATATTCATCGCTATTAATGTTAGTTACTGTCACTGAATAAATTCACATTCCCATCACTTCCTTTGCACAGTACATCCATGCATGGAGATGTAATGTCCAAATACTGTATCGAGTCAGCATGGTTTTACGTTAAAGTTCAGCATTATCATGACTTCCCTGTAGTGTTTACCTAGTGGTTTTGGATTGTTTATTTTAGTGGTGTACAGTAATAGTGTATCCTCTTGGCAGGGCCTTGGTAGGATAAGCTCACCCGTCCCAGTTTGTGGTCAGCGATGGTGCAGGAATCCATAAATGTCTGGGCAATGACGGACAGGACAGCATCCACATGGTCTGAGGTCTGCACGTCAAAGATGAACTGTGGGTTCTTCAGGATATTGATCCAGAAGCGCAGGGGTAAACTGGCAAGGCAATAAAATGGAGGCACATGTAAGTAGTGATCCAGGGATTATAATAGATATCTAGTAAGCATATTTATATATCCAATAAAAACAATATTATAAATCAGAGAAAAGAAGCATCGGTGGGTCTTTCATGGTGATTTCAGACCTTTAGTTGGAATTCAACATACTCTGGAGCATTTGCCCTTTTAGTTAGGTTTATTTGGAATGGCGTGAAAGCTGTCAGCTGAACTCTGGTGTCTGAAAAACAGCTTCATAGATGACCTGGAGGTTTGTTCATGATGTGGAAGAACAAAGATCAACCATAAGATGTTATGATAGAAGCGTGAAACTGCTGTATGAGACATATATAGCCAATTTAGTCATAGATTTATCCAAGATTATTTAGTAACCATGGTGACACGTGTCAGTACATGAGAGTGGACTTTTCCTGTTCAATTGGAAACTGAAAAGGAGTTTAAAACAGTGGGGAACAGCTTATGTGGGCCGGCCTCGGGATCAGCTGATGTGTGCCAGGCTCGGGAACAGTTGTTGAGCTATCAAGAGAGCTGAGCTTGACTTCGTGGCCTGCCTGAACTAACGCTGTGCTCCATATGTTCTGTGTGGGAAGCCTTTACTGACAGAGGAGCATCTCAAACCTTTGGATAAAATTCCTCTTGAAGAATGTTTACAAATTTTCTCACATGGCGGCCCACCAGATGTTGGTCTATCTCCTAACACCCCGACCTTCTTAAGCGGCTGCTGTCCAGTTACCTGTTGGTTTTCCAGATGTGAATGGTCTCGGGATCCGCGATGTTGTGCTGCAGAGCCTGCTCGTCTAACAAGTCGAAAAAGTATTTGACAGCCAGAGGTACGGGACGGCTGGTGCTGAGGATCGCAGTAAATAAATCATCCACAAACTTCTGCAGAGTGCCCTGAGATAGAGCAGAGAAAGTGACGGAGATAAATAAACCATCAAACAAAGATAAGATACTTTCATTCAAGAAGCAATCCACTTATTTTACACATGAAGCTCAGTTTCCAGGCCTGTGGAAGCAGTTGTATAATATCCTCTGTAGCACTAAAATAGCATACGTCTGAGAAAAAAAAAACATGATGTTGTCATAGCGATATCATCAGGGTTTTCTCAGCTTGGGCAGTAGGTAGGTAGGTAGGTAGGTATGTACTTTATTAATCCCCGAGGGGAAATTTTTTTAAGTGACAGTTATAATAGAAAGCCTATATCATGAGATGTTTGAAAGCCAAAGGCATTTAAAGGGTAATTTAAAGGATCTCATTTAAAAGACAATATTGTTTATTTCAACCTAGTATATTTCCTATTAATACGGCTATTGTGGCTCAATGTGTCACACGAACTTTGCACTCAGCATCTTGAGCTCCCTGCAGATTTCCCCCCAAAAAAGCATGAAACCTTTTCACAAAATTCCAACTGAAAGTAAACACAGCAATTAGCCACTTTAGTATTTTACTAACTGCCTTAATGATCTCTATGCGTGACCATTTAGGTCAGCCGGCATGCCAGTTGGTTTATATGTATGAAGCTCAGCTCAGTACAGCACAAGAACAGTGCCATAGAGAGAAAACACATCCAAGAAAATACAGCATTAACTGCACTTTTTGCTGGTGTCTTTTTCTGTGTATTATCTCTCGTTTGCAAATTTCATTCGTGTCTTTGTGTATTCCTCTGTGATAATGTCAACACCCAGGGCCCCACTAATGTGCAATTTATCTTGGTATTTGCAATGTCTCAGGGCATCACACATAAATTACATTCTTGTTGTTGGTGCTCACTCCATATTTTGTATAAATACTGTGGATAATCCACAACCAAACAACTAAACACGTGTTAGTATGCAAAACCCTTTAAGATATGACTGAGTGAGCACCACCTTGATGGATCCCGTTCAGATCATGAGGTTTACCTTCATGGAGAGCAGGCGGGTGAGGTAGATCTCGGGGATGGCCTTGGCTCTCTCCCCACCCCTCTCCCTCACACTGCCTCTCCTGTGCTTGGGCAGCTCCGACTCCTCGCTGGCTTTGACCAGATGCCAGAGCCTCACTCCTCCTTCCTCCCCATCATCCAGCATAGGGGTCTCTGGTGGGAGGGGACAAACAGGAGGATGAGTGTGGCTGCAAATGGAGGAAAAGTTAAACAAGGCCTATTCAAAAGCAAAGGTGATGAATGTAACATCACAATGTAAAGTTTATTTTTGTTAAAATCATTTTTTTATGATTTGGACCCAAAATTGATTCAAAATATACATTTATTAAGTCGTGCTTGTTGTACAGCTGATTGTCTCTCAGCTTTACATTTCATCCTATTCATAGTAAAATAACACAGTAACACAGTTCTGTATATTTATACACAGTCAAACAGCGACCTCCACTGGTCGTTTAGACTGTTAGCTGCTCATGACTGCAGGAAAGTCTGCGCTGATCATCATCAGCTCATATAGTAGTTACATCCAGACATAGTTGCCGATCCACACATACCGACATGTTGATGTGATAATGGTAAATGCTAGAATTTTTTTTTAATATATTTTCTTTAATTTATGACTCATTATCCTGAATAATAAAACAGATTTTATATATTCACCATATTTATTTTCAATTTCCCTTTCTAATTTGAACTGTGTACAGTCATTTTCCATGTTTGGGTGTGTTCAGGTGAAATTTCATCATCATTTGATATTAACAGAATGAGATTGCACATATAGTGTGAAGAGATAAATGCACAATTTGCCTCGTGCATAAAATGCAATTAAATAAAATTAAATGAAAAACGCTCATTGCTCATTTTGCTTGCACTTTCATGACGGTCTCTACCCTCAGCTCATATTCCTGTCTCTTGTTAAGTTGTGCACAGTGCAGGCTTCAATATCAGACCACGGGGTTAAAACAACACTTATGCAAGAAATCCTCATCCTGCACTTACCAACCAGTTTTGTTTACAAGATGAACCACTTATTATCTGAGCAGCTGCACACTATTTGGGGTTCGCTTTTGTGTTTGTAGCCTCTTTGTCTGCATTATAGAAAGTCATGAAGTTCCTTTTCACATTTGTTTGTATCAAAATCATATATCTGTTGAAAACTGCTGTGTGGCTACAGAAAACACTCACTCTCTCCAGGCATGTAATCGTGGCTGTCGTGGAGGTGATGTTTGGTGTTTCTGGGGACGAGGGCCACTGTTGCCCCATCAGGGACCTGCATCACACAACCGTATCACAACTTTAAAACTTTAACATAGTTTATACATTTTACAGACAAATGGTGGTTTAATCTGCAGCTGCTAGGCTGATGTGCGTGTTTTGTGTGTGAATGTTTGTGACTTGCACTAACCTTGTAGTGTTGCAATGTATTGAGGCGCTTCCATGAGCCTTGTACTACTGATGTCAGGTCCTCATCTGATAGGATTAGGTGACCTGCAACACCTGCACGCCACTCTGGGGGGAAACAAAATGTTTATGTGATCTGATACTTCTGCTCATGTTGCAGCTTAGGACTTTCAGTAATACAACAAAACAAACGTGTATAGCATGCTGTTACTCTGCGTGTACCACATATTACTTCTTGCTGGGGTATTGCCTCACCTTAAGTCCAAATCCAATAAGAGATAGTTCAGGTTTTTATCTTTTTGTGATTGTCTAAGTGCACAATGGAATGAGCTGAATGTGTGAAGCCCTCCTGATGTCCTCTTCCACAGCAGAAGTTTCCAGACTTAAGTTAATTTCTTATTACAACAAGCATCATTGGGAACTTTGAACTTAGTGAGCTCATGCAAACAATGTAGGGGTGCAAAGTGTTAACAAACCAAAAACAGTTACGCATCTTTCTCACTCAAAAACAAACACAATAAGCAGTGTGTGGCACCCAGGCTCCTTAGAAATACTGTCGTACTGTAGTGGCCATCTGGAGAACAAATTAGTAAAAACAAGGGCAGGGCTCCACACTTACATATTCACTCATTTTAGGGGTGCTGCAAGCTTGGCTCATGCACAATTACTCAAAGCTTCAGTCTTCTCTGTGATTATTTTGTAAACCCTATTTGCATTAATGTTTGTTCAGGCACTCTGAATGGTGGACTAATCAGCCACCTATAGATGTTAAAGGTGTGTTAAAGGCTGATCCAGTCGTTTTTAAATTAACCGCAAGGTCTGAATTGATTAGGATGCAACAACTGAAAACAGTCCTTAATGGTGCATGGCCAGGCCTATATATTCAAACATTGAAATTTAGGTGTTAACATTGGGTCTATGAATTCTTTTTAGACTTTTGAAATTAGATGTAGGATTTTTGCATGTTATCCTAAATAAATCCAGGATTGAATTTGTTAAGTTGTTCAGTGTTTAACTTTTGAAAGGTCCTAAAATTATTAGTAACTAGTTTTTGACTGTCACTGGTGATATTCGCAGCCTGTAGCTTCACACTAAAAATATCACAGCGGAAAATGTGTAAATATCAAGTCGCAACCCACCCGTTGGTTTGTGAACTGCTATTTTAAAGCCTTAAGTCTGTTTTGGTCATTGCCATCTTGTTTTTTTGGAGCCACAATGGACCACAATGGAGCGAAGAGGGATCTGACTGAGAACCCAGGGCCAACTTTTCCTGCCAATCTATATTGGAAACCAAACTGCACCCTCAACATGTCAATCAAACCAGGCACGCCCCCAAACGTATGCCTAATATCTAATTATAGAATTATTTTCAGCAGAACTAGAAAACTGATCAGAGGGAGTGGAATTAGCAAATGATACCATAATGGTGTGGAAAAAAAATTTGATTTAATGAAAGTTGACACTATGAATGGAACTCTATTGGATGCAGAGATTCTTTGGGGCCAGCTTCTGCTGGTCCTCAGTCATATTGCACTTTACAGCTCTTCTGCATTGGCTCCACTTTTCAGACCTGGAGACCGTGCCCATTTCTATATACAGTGTAGGTAAATGCGCCCACTCGCAGATGACCTTGTTAAAACATTTTTTTTCGAAATTGACATTATTTACATGGATGACCTATTTGGATATAAAAGCGAAAGAAGTTTGAACCCCTTCAAAAAAAAGATTAATGTACACAAGAGCATATCCAAATATGCAATCACTATAATAAATATAAAAGATAAGCTAAAAACAGGATATATTCTTATGTTTGAACATTTACAATAAGATGAAAGTTAATTTGACCAACTGCTCTATCTGACCAACAGTCGTTTATAAAATAAACTCAACTTACCAAGATGTAATGAGTCAATGTGTGGCCTCTGGGAAAAGGAAGTTCCTTTCGAGGTTTGTTCCAGAAGTTTTTCCTTCACTTGGGTGATGGTGTCACAGTCCAGGACCTTGGCGGGTACCGTCTGCGTTGTGGTGCCTCCGCTGGCGCCTGCAGCCGCCATCACGACATTTAAAGTCTAGACAGATGGACAGGATGGCTGGTTATGGATAGAAGTGTTACACATACACTACTTGGCAGGATTTCAGTACTTTTACTTTAATACTTTTACTTAGGATTTTTTTCATGCAGGACTTTTACTTGTAATGAAGTTATTTTTATATTACTGTAATAGTAATTTTATTGAAGTACAGGATCTGCCTCTTAATCAGTGTTAGACATGGACCAGCATTAACAATCTAACAGCATGTGTGTGTTCGGACCAGCGTTCGGTACTCCACGTCCTCTCGTAGCAGCCGGTTGTCATTCAGTGTGTACTTGGCTTTTCCCGTCACAGCGTCCACAGGTCCTTTGTCCACCTGGTGCTTTATTGCTCTGAACAGCATGTAGAAAGACTCCCCCGCTGATTCCTGGCCAAGCATGAAGAATTAATTCATTTAAGAGTTATTTCAGGGCCGAGGGGTTGTCCTTACTTCTGGGCAGCCAAGACCGAGCACCCTTAATGACT
Source organism: Embiotoca jacksoni (assembly GCF_022577435.1). NCBI lineage: Eukaryota > Metazoa > Chordata > Actinopteri > Embiotocidae > Embiotoca > Embiotoca jacksoni. The sequence goes on along the minus strand of NW_027185447.1, from coordinate 537,584 downwards.
GACAACATTTTATTTACACTAACTTGGATGAAGCTTTTCTGGGAACCTTTTTTTAAATGCAGAATATTTCTGACTTAATTAACATTATTGATTCTTATGGAATAACTGATCAGAAAGGCATTCTAATTTTGTAGAAAAAAAAAACAACAACATAAGAATAAGACAGCCGTACAGGTGTATTAATTTTAGCACATATTATATAAACATATGACATTTCTAAACTGTGTAAAGTAGTGGTACACATTGTGCTTACAATGTATGGGTGATTTGTTGAGTAGCCAATGAAAAACTTTTCTGAACGAAAATGAGGTAAGGCCACTGTAAGGTGTCGATCACAATTTCAACATTTGAAAAAATGTCTTTGGGGCTGATGCAGTTAAAGATATTAAGAAGTAAAAAACAATATATGATATCACTATATTGGCAGAAATTTGGACATCAAACACTTGTGACGAATATGTAATGCGGTCAGGATACTTTACAGTTTAATAATATGCATCGATTTCCAAAATGACATCAGTGCACTGAAACACTGAGGATGTCATTATTACAATTAACTATAACCCTTACAGATTAATAATGCATGATGTACATGATGCACATAACACAAAACGAAACTAAAATGTAGTTGGTGTACTAGACAATAAAAAATAATCATTATAACATGGTGTGTTGGAGGGTGTGATTGCTGTGTGTGTGTGTGTGTGTGTGTGTGTGTGTGTGTGTGTGTGTGTGTGTGTGTGTGTGTGTGTGTGTGTGTATTTCATTTGCTGATCAGTCAGGTGTAATATACTGCACCACATACCCTTAGAAAGGTGAAGAGACAGATGGACATCCAGTTTGTCAAGAGCTTCTCAACCACTGATTCAGTTCTGTAAAAAAAAAAAAAAAAAAAAAGGTGTACACATAAACAATCTGTGGATGACAAACGTCCTTAACTCGCTATCAGGGATAACTGAAAAAGCTCCTCACCTCCTCAGCATCAGTTTGGGGTTCTTGGCCACATATTGTTCCACGAGGTCATTGAGCAGCGTCTTCAGGATGTCTGTAAAGTACTCCAGTTTACCGTGGAGGGCCACGGTCAGCAGAGAGGCCACATAGGCCCGGTCCCTGGGGGAGAATGTCCGCTGGACCTCCAGAGTGTGAATAAACTGGAGACAACAGGGATGAGATGTGAAGTAAAGTTGTTTAGTTTACAGGAAAAAGCACATTTATGTCAAAGATAGCAGTCAAGTCAAATCAGTTTTACCGCTTCTGAAAAGGAGAAAATTATATTACTTTTACTTTATCATCTTTAAACAAACATGATGTTAAAACTCCATCCACATATAACGTGCACACAAATAGTTTATTTAATAAAAGACAACTGTGTTGGCTGACCTTTGTGAGAAAGAGTTTACTGTTGAGCAGATTGGACAACTGAACCAGCCCTTGCTCCACCGTCTGCCTTCGACTCTCTGGAATGTCCAGATCTCGTCTCAGTGGTGACTCCTGGTGGCCAGGGAAGAAAATGCGCTCGGCGTATGCCCGGTAATCCAGGAAGGGGATCCCTGAACCCACCAAATCACTGGACATGTCCATCATCTCTGTCATCAGGTCTAAAAGGGATCAAGATCTCAGTTTTATCTTACGTTGAGAGGATGCATGATCTACAAGTTGGTAACAAAGAGTGGATTTGTACCTGTGAACTCCTTCTTACAGCGGTCTCTCACACTGGTCTCCAGGTTCTCCAGCTGGATCTGCACCTTCTTATAGTCCCTCATGGCCTGTTTGCTCTTTCTCCTGACAAACAGTTATGCATAGACAACATTGAGACCAAGAAATAAAGTGCATCAACAGAAGAAGAATGGGACAGTTACCGAAAGAAATGCCATGTAGGGCTGAACATCAACTGTAGCCTGCTGAGGCCAATAAGTTAAATCAGTGGAACTGTGGTGTTTATATGTTTACCTGTATATAAGCACTATGATGAGCACGATGAGAGCCACAATGGAGGCTCCCACCCCGACTCCCACCTGAGCCTCCAGAGGAAATGTAGACTGAGCCTGGCTGTCGTACTGCACTCTGCCCAGGGAGAAGTTCAGATTCCCCATTCTCACCTGAGAGAACAATTACAGATTAAAGGGGTTAAATGTTTTGGTGTGGCTACCAAGATCACGTTAGACAAAATTAGACAGTTTAAAAGAAGAATCCTAAATCCTTAGTCTTCCTCTGAAGCCCACAACTTGCCAGTACAATTGTAAGGGATTCTTTTTCTTTTTTTTTTATTATTGCAAAAATTGCACCATTTAAGAGAAATTGTAAAATTAGAAATTATTGTTGGATCTTTAAGTTTATGATGATCCTTAACCAAATAGTGCTATTTCATCTCACTTATTTTCCACGTCTCATTTAAATGTTTTGCTACAAATAAAGCATTTGCACAATCTAGATTCTGACCAACAGTCAGATGACAAAGACTGAACTGCAGGCTGGAGCACAGAGGCGATAGGACGAAGAGGACAGAGAGAAGTTTGTAGAGGTTGCAAATAGTTCAATACGTGTAACATATGCATGTATTACATACATTTACTTTCACAGAGGTGCAGAAATTTCTGATAAATGAGCCCACAGTATGTAAATATGTGACTGGAGCAAAAAAATACAAATAAAAAAAATGCCCAGACACTGCTCGGGCTTCAACGAGGGTGCTGAGCTACAGTCGGGTCACACTGAAAGTAATGTTCACTGCATTTGGATTCCAGGTTCTGTGGTACTCACAGTGAACTCGGGTAGACTGTCCATGCCATCCATGAGCTTCTTGCTCACTGTGACTGAGGGCTGCTGGGCTGGTGGTTCGCAGTACAGGTGGTTGTGTGTCAGGGTCTTCACCGAACACAAGCCCTCTCCTATCCGAGCCTCCACCTCCTGCTTGTAGATGGCTAGATCCAAGTTCTCTCCCTAGAAGTGAGGACATAAAGGATGACTAATCCGAGTTGAACTGTGATACTGTAATATCACTTGCATATGTCTGTGTTGATAATTACAGTACTGTTGCAGAAGCTTTCAGTTTGAGGTAAAAGTTGTTCTTAAATCTAGAGGCTGATTTATAAGAGAGGGGATTTTTTTTCATAAATATAATCTGGAGTGGAAAGAAGAAAGTCAAGTCGGTTTAATAAAAGTTCCCGTTTATATAACGTGCTTCCCGGGTGATACGATCACAAGTGGCCAACTCCAAGTACATCTGTTGTTATTGTGCGTCTACACGTACATCTCGAGTGATCACTTATGATCGCATCTCACTTGCCCAAACTATATCTAAATGGATACGTATATTAAGTAAGCAAACAAATGCATGAACATGTGAACACTTAGAGACCATTTAACAAAATGAGACATCCTTGCTAACTCCAGTGTCATTTTACTGTGGCGTTTAACACTAGAGTTTGTCATTCTCAACCGTCAGGGCAACCGATCACCTTGATTCGTGCTCAGATTAATTCATTGTAAACTGTGCAAGCAGGCAGCGGGTCTTCCACAGCTTTGGGTCTGATGTGTCAGAAATTCCAGAAAAGGTAAATTAAAAGAACACAACAAAACTAAAGCCATGAAGCTTTGGTGAAACCAGCCTCATGTAGACAGCCGTGTGTATTTAGTAAACAGCTGCTTTATTGCCACCACTTCAGTTTGCAGGAACACTGTAATGTTCCGCTGAGCTCGGCAGAATCACACAGCATAGCGTATTTTTTCTTTTGGATATTTCTATTGCTTTTTCAGAGGACATCAGTTCAGTAGGTGGTCCTTTAATATGGCCCAGGATGCATTTACGTTCACACTGCTAGAAGAACGTGCGTCCCAGTCCACCTCCGGACGTGGTCTGAGCGGATCAGATCTCAATGCATCCCGGAAGCGTTCACGCCTGTACTTGCTGTCCACTTGTGATTGGACTCAGGACGTATGAGAAAGTGTAAACAGGCTAAAAGGTTACGACCACCCACCTCCACAGAGATGATGCTGCCAGGTTTGTGGTGGTACGGCTTGCTGGGGTCATTCTGGTTCAGCGGGTAAAGCTTGGGGTTCGGCTCATAGCTAAAGACTTCGTTACCCACAGTGCTGAAGTCAAAGTGGAGGCTGTCCAACAGGAAGTGAACTTTGACCCTGGCCCTCCTGGCCTCTGGACCCACGGCGGGAGTCGGACACAAGATGAGGGAGGAGCTGTTTACTGTGCAGTGAGACTCGTACTGAACAACAAAAAAAAAATGTGTAAAGAGAACATAGGAATATTTTTAGCCTTACATATTTTACAGGTAAAACAAATGCCCACAGTAAATGAGTATCTTTCTGTACAGTCACATAAACGCACCTGTTTGACGTGACAGAGGGTACCCTGTGGGCAGTCCGCCTCTGGAACTATCCTCCTCCATCTCCTCAGTGGACCCCGGTGATCCTGTCCTCCTGTCAGGCTTCTGTTCTTCTTCCTGTTGACGCTCCTTCTCCTCCGGGGAGGGAGCGTATCAGGAGGGCTGAGGGTGACCCTCATTTTCGGCTCTTGGACCACATCCAGGTTGTGACCGGAAACTCTGATGATTCTGCCTCCGCTGCAGGGGACAGAGGTGGGAAAGAAGAAGAAAAATTACATTAGCCTTCACTTTGAGATTATCCCACTCTTCTACTATGATTCAAACATACAATGTAGCTTAAAATTCACTGTAATATAGGAGTATTTGTTGTGTCCATGCGCATCATCTCTCAAGAGATAACTTAACAAAAAGTCGAGCAATGGAACTTCCAGTTTCTATAGAAACGATTACATGGAACATTTTTTAATCATCTTGTTGTGGATATATTAAACATTGATTCTGGTATTTTTTAACTTGGTGTTTTTATCTTTAACTAGCTTTAGACTAATCAATAAGTAAATAACAGATTCAGTCATTGTGTTATTTATGCTTAGCTTTGAAACAGCACAAAACCAACGAATTGAAATATGTTTCAGAATACAGTTTAATAAATTAGTTAATTGAGTGAAAATATGGTAAAACCAAATGTCTGAATCTTTATCTAAATATATAAAAATTGTAAACTGATGAAACCCCAAAAAAGAAAAAAAAAATGCATATTTGTTGTTTGTTTTCTCTCTAAGAGATGTTACTGCCTGAGATACTGCCATTAATCAAAACTGATTTTAAATGTTAACCCCCTAAATATTCACATTTTGTTTGTTTTTCCTCCAAAAAAAGACTACAAGGAGCATTTATACCATCTCCAACCTTAGAAATGTCCGGAATCTTTCATTGAATAAAGGTGCTGTGTAACAATGTATTCCACTTTTACTACCAAAGTATCTATTAACCACCACTTGCACTAACAAAATGTATAACTGCATTCCTATACAAACTCCTGCATTAAAAATGTTAAGAAAAAGTATGCAAGTATTTTATTTTAAGTGTCCAAAATTAAATAACTCATTTAATTAAGGGTGGCTCCTGTAAGACTTTTATCATCAGATATCATATCATTGTGGATTTCTGTGAACAGATTATTTTAACTGATATTTTTACTGTTGGGTAGTTTAATCTAAGAATGTGGAATATTTTTAATATTTGTATATACAATCTTAATGCGAAAAGTAGTGCAATAAAAAATATATATATCAAATAGTAGTTGAGTAAAAGTACAAAGTTACATTACACCACCGCACCTGAGAAAGCTCTTGGATGGTGCAGCCTTTGTGATGTTCGGGTTGGGGGTGTAATGGTACACCAGACCCTGCAGGTGCCGCTCTGCTCCACCAAACCGCACAGTGATGCTGTGTTCTCCTGTTCTGTTGCTGCCTCGGGTCAGACAGCTGATCTGATCCTCCTGGATGTGTAGCCTGTGCCGATAAATACATTTTAAACCACTTTATGAACATAAATTCCACACAATTATTCGGTCACACTTTTTATTTTGTCACCCATTAGAGACACTTACACTTTGCAAGGCACTCCTCCGATCAGGACGCTGACTTCACTGGGATGTCCAGTCCTCAATCTACGGCCTCTGATGGTAAGAGACGAGCCCCCCGCCTTTGGCCCTCTTGGGGGGAAGATGCTGCTGAGTAAGGGATCCTGGAGACGGAGACGCAGAAAGATAAAACACGAGATGCAAAGATACACAAGACAAAGAAAAAAAGTCAAATCAATAATCTGATACTGGGTGGGTGATTTATTCGGGAGATAAAAAGAAACACCGTGGCATTCTGGGAAACACTGCAGGGTTGTCTCGAAACCAGCGAGTACAACAATTAATCTGCTTGTCACGTGGGCCAATTAATTAAGGCTGCAGTCAGACCTACAGTCCTTTTACTGCTATGTAAATAAGCAGACGAGTTGTTACTTTATTTTATTACAGCGGTTCACTTAAATTTATCGTGGCACACTTTCAAATGAAGCCTAATTAACAAAAGCCACGTAGGAGCTGCTGTTTCCTTAAACTGGCATAAATCTGATGTGTGAAAAGCATTTCTTTCTTGGATGAACAGCAGCATTTGTGGATGATTCTTCCTCATGTTGCATCTGATTTCTGACAGATTACATTTACATCACATTCTCCAAATGAAGCATTTCAGAATTTGTTGTGAAAAACACCAACTGCCCGCCCCCCTCCCACTCTGAGGGAGGTTTCAGTTCATCTGTTTTGGTCCACACCCGGGAGCAATTAATGGGTTCTCATATATACAAGTGAAACAAACTCAAGGGGAAACACTCCAGAATTCTAAGTAACTGCTGCCTGTGAACTGGCTGTGAAACACACTGGTATCAATCTCTTCTGATTGGCTGACTCTTGTCTTGAGTGAAGCACGCCCAGGCCAACCACGGCTTTTCTTCAGTTTTGTGATTTGGTAGCTCTTCAATAGAAAGACCACTATGTTTTCTTTCTCATTAAAAGGTCGGATGATGGGCCACGCTGAGGGCGAACCTGACCATCGGTTTTTGACATCAGCAGCACAATTGTTGAGTACGGGCTGTGTGCATTTATCTGTATAAATTGTTCTGTATTCACCAATGACCGGACTGTGGGTGGTGCAAACAGTGCAGCCCAGGGGCAGTTAAGGGTCCCATGTGGGTTTTATTGCAATCCTGTTCGCATACAATCATACGATTATGAATTTACCATCTCTCTAAGGACATTTCTAAATGCTAAATTTGCTAAATGTCTAAGTGCTAAATTGTGATAGGAATATATATAATCCTCCCACTTTGTACACTAACAAATGCTCATTTATTTGTCCGATGACTTCACTCCCTGTCACTTGTTATATGTTGTGTTTAAAAAAACACAACAAAAAAATAAATCTGAATTTACACAATAGTGGTCCATAAGTAATGTCATGTATGGAAGTAGTTTTCCCGTTTCTCTAATCAAGGTAGGGGATTAGAGAAAGCTGATTCCAAAACAAGACTTCTGCATAGAAAGAGATATTTTCTGAAGTGTACATATATTGTATTTGAATATACAAAATGGGAAAGATTCTGACAGCAAAAAAAGTATGTACAGCAGATAAATTGAATTACTACACACAGAGACAAAGTAGCATCAGAACATCACAATACGTTTAATATTTTACTGAAGTTAAAACTGAAACATATGTATGCTGTTAGAACATGTGGTTGAGTGGAGCAGAGAACTCTGATTCCTCAGATCAGCAGCATTTCTGCATGAATTTACATGAATAGGGTTTCCAGATTTCTCAAGAGTAATCTGGGTTCTTCTAGGTTGAGTGAAAACAGACCCGTCGTTGCTGAATTTACCTGGAAGCTGAAGATCTGAGCCGACAGCCCGAGTCCTCCTCCCGTCACTTTGACTGAAGCCTGGCCGCTCTTCTCCCCTCCGCTGCTCGTAGTCTCACACACTATCCTATAGGTTACAGTCACAAAATTGTCACTGCTGGAATAGATGAGGGAAAGCTGTATTGTACATTGTAATTATGGTTATTCTGAGGTGTACCGGTGACTTGCCTTGAGGAGACTTCATATCTGCTGTGGATGACACTGCAGGGGACACCTGCTACTGTCACTGAGCTCTGGATGTCTTCAGCTCTCTGGCCGAGGTTAGAGCCTGAAATGGTGACGACTGTCCCTCCCTCCACAGGACCAGATACCGGGTCCAGCTGAAATACAAGAATGACAAAAGAATGAGATGTACTGTATATCCTGTGTGATCAAACACAGAGTCAGTCAGTGCACCATGCTGATCTAATGCTTCAGATACCATGGCAGTGAGACATAAAAATGATGTAATGACACATTCAGCGAATTTATGAAACCGGGGTTGTGATTCAGAGTGTTGTTAGGATTTCATTGAAAACTCAGGGTACATTTTCCCTTATTGATTTGCAAAAATCTCCAATTTCTGATTGGCTAAGAGAAGAACGAGATGGGAAATGAAGAGTGAATCTTATTTTGCTGTTTAGCCTTTCATACAACACAAATCACAGTGGCGGAATATAAGTGAGAACATTTGCTTTGACTGCTTAAGTACAAAATCGAGGTTTCTGTACTTTACTTCAGTATTTTCTATTTAATGGTACTGTATATCTATATTCCATTATTATTCAGAGGGAAATTTACAAGAGTTTACACTTAAAACGTGATGAATTTAATAAATAGAACAAATTTAAATCAATGCAACATTAAAATAATGAAATGGCTCTCCCCCATGTTTTCCCCATCATCCCTCTGCCTATCCTATAATAAAAGTGAAAAATGCTTTGACATTTAATATTGGAGGCAGCTTGAACATAAACAATGTCGATGCTGGCCTTTCCTTTGTCATAATATGGACAGTAGATACGTTACTTTGCACTGTTTGCAACAGCATTTGCTGAACGAGGAAATTTTCTCTGTGCTCGCCTTAAGTCTGAGTTCAACACATGTATGCGCAAGCATGACTGTGTGACATAACTACTAGTTTGGAAACCAATCCCAGTCCAGTATGCAACTCACATATATTAGGAGGATGTGAAATCTCAAAACCTAAAAGCTCTGTATTTTTCAATAAAGGAAGAGGAAGTGATGTCATTTCACCATATTTTAACAAATTAATTTGCCTAATTTCCAAACTGAGTATTTTGTGTCTTCCAAGGGTAAAAGAGATCTTTGAACCTCATTTTAGGATTAAAAAAAAGAAACATTAGCAGTTTCTGATAAGTTTGAAAATGAGCCAGTCACACACAGCTGGTGCAGATTGTTGTAGCTAATCTCCACGCTGTCAGAGGGGACAACCGCCGAGTGCAAAAGCAGTCCAAAACACGATGAGAATTCACATTTCAAATTGAATGCACACAACTTGCTTTTCTCAGAATGTACATTTTCAACACAAATGGCCACACACAAAAAAATTAAATCACTGCAGTTCTTTCTGTTGTTCTTTCTCTCTTAAAGCAACAACAATGCATAGAAAGTGTTCAAAAGAAGGTACAAACAAATCTTACAAAGTGGATGACCGGTGCCGGGCAGGTGTGTTTAATCTCATCAGTGCAGGAGTCTTGGTAGACACAGCGGGAGCTGGCAGTACCACCACACCAAACACAGCCATACTTGGTGTCGGCAGTACGACATCGGCTGCAGTCTGACCGACCCACCGAACAATTGAACAGAGTCACTGAAGCCAAGAGGGAAAGGACCGGATTTCATGTTAAACAAATACCCAACACGTACACATTTATTACTATATGTAAACAAACTGTCTCATCTCTGACACAAATACCCACCATACAGATCCTCAGCACTGTCAATGAGGAAGTTGTTTTTTCTCCTCACGTTGATCATGGCTGGGTATTCTTCCATCGAGACAGAATATGCATACTGAAACACGAGCAGCAGTTAGCAGTCAAAACAGCACAAGCAATACACATGCATGACCTGATGTTATGCGAAGCCATGTTGCAGATTGTGTCAAATTATCTGGTTATTAGAGCTAACAAAACACATTCATGCAAACGGAAAAACCGACAATCAAAAGACGTCGGCTTATTGATTTGTGTTTACATAGTAAGGCGGTGGTTTATTGGTGTAATATGGGGTTGGTTGTGACTGCTGTGTTTCTTGATTAAAAGTGATTTGCAGACATTATAAATAGTATGAAATGAGTAAGGTTTACTCTATTAGATTGAGACAGACAGTCAGTGTAGTTGTCAATCTCTACAGTTGACAAAGAAAGCAGTACAATACAAACAAATCCAGGGAAAGTCAGTGATGTTGCAATATGGGGCACAACTTGTGTTAAAACTAAACAACATTCTACGAAGAACCATAAAACGAACACACCTAAATTAGGCAAGGATAGTGTGTAAATGAATATATTCAACATCCTTGTCATTATTTCCGGGCAACAGTGATAATTTCTGACCTGGTGCAGTTGACAGGTGATAAAGAAGACCGATGGCTGTGTGGCATCCGGCTCCACGAAGGCATCCACCACCACTGACTGATTCTCAATGTCCAACACACATTCGTAGTCCAAGTTGTCATCCTTAAAGAGCACACCACACATAGCACATTATAATAATTCATATTTTGAATCATTGACTGTCACAGCAGCACAGTTTCAAAATATAGTTTTGTGCTTTTTCTGCAGGAATCTCTGGCTCCGGAGCTGCATGTTCTGATTAGTGGTCACAGGCCCCACGAAACTACATGACGTTTAGTGTTTTTTGATTGAATGCTGATCATTTCTTTCTCTGCTCTCTCTTTATCCAAACCTTCAAAGCAGATGTTTGCCCACCTCTGAGTCTGGCTCTGTTACAAGATTTCATCAGTTAAAAGGGAGTTTATTCTTTCCAACTGTCAGACATTTTTTTCTTGTTAAAAGAGAGTTAATCCATCAACATGTGGGGATTGTTCAAATTTGGGTTTCTCTCTACAAAGTTGTAAATTTCTGTAGTAAAGACCTTACTATGTTATAAAAGCCTTGAGATGACTTTTGTTGTGATTTGGCACTATATAAATAGAATAGAATTAAAAATTTATAATATTTTCAACATTATGCCATAATGCTTAAAATGTTTTTGGTAGCATGTTTTTTTTTTCCCACTATACCACAGTGATATAAATTCAGAGTAGGATAACATGCTTCAAAAACATGTAATAAATATTTTGTGTTAACAATCTTGACGTATTGTTAGAATGTTTTAGAATGTTTTTAGATAACGTTATCCGACCTGAAGAGGAACATTCCTTGAATATCGCATCTTTTTAGGCGAGTAGTCTTGCACTGCAGATAAAAAGAGCAGTTAACCCTGTGGTTGGTTACATTACCTGAAACAGGTTGAGGTGCTGTCCCACCAGAGTGATCTTCCTCTCCACATTGACAGGGAGGAGAGAAGAGTCCTGAACTTTCTCCACACATGGGCATTCCTGATGACACATTACAAAAGATGATGAGAAAAATCTATTCATGAGAAAACGTAGCCATACTATACAGACCTACATCAGGATCCTGCTCATTTGGCTGGCCTCCAAGGTTCCTCACAGCTTTGCTGGAGTCATATTTGATGAGGATTTGTCCTTTAGCCACCATATAAAGCAAATCTCCAGAACTGCCTTCTTTCATCTACATAATACTAATAAAATCAGGAAAATCATTCCTCAGCGTGATGCAGAAAAACTCATTCATGCAGCCGTTACTTCTAGGCTAGATTATTGTAATTCCTTGCTGTTAGGATGTCCAAATTACTCATTAAAAACCTTGCAGCTGATCCAAAATGCTGCAGCAAGAGTACTGATGGGATTTAGCAAGAGAGATCATATTTCTTCAGTTTTAACTTCTCTTCACTGGCTTCCTGTGAAATCAAGAATATCATTTAAAATTCTCTTGATGACTTACAAAGCCCTACATGACCAGGCTCCATCATATCTTAGAGATCTTATAGAACCATATAATCCTAGCAGAGCAGTTTGCTCTCAGTACGCTGGTCTGCTTGTGGTTCCTAGAGTTTATAGAAGTAGAATGGGAAGCAGAACGTTCAGTTTTCAGGCTCCTCTCCTGTGGAACCAGCTCCCAGTTTGTGTTCGAGGGGCAGAAACCCTCTCTAGCTTTAAGATTAGACTCAAAACATTCCTTTTTGACAAAGCCTATAGTTAGGGCTGGCTCAGGTAGACCTGAACCAACCCTTAGTTATGCTGTTATAGGCCGAGGCTGCTGGGGGACCTCGTTACATGCTGAGCTTCTTTTCTTTCCTCCTACTCTTTAACTGACTCATACCTCACCATCTTTTTCTCTCCCATAGTTTTTGCTTATTATCTGTTGTCTCCATTCAGTTCCCTCGCTCGCGTAGTTTCTCTTCTTTCTTTTGTAGATGTCCCATCATGGAGCTGCATGTCTCGGCCCTGCGCTTGTTGTCTCCACCAACAGTTCTTCTCTTGTATCTCTATGCTGTCTTTTTCTCTCTCTGCTCTCCTCTCACACCAAACCGGTCAAGGCAGATGGCCGCCCACCCCTGAGCCTGGTTCTGTTGGAGGTTTCTTCCTGTTAAGAGGGAGTTTTTCCTTCCCTCTGTTGGAGGTTTTTCTCCCTTAAAGAAGAGGGGTTTTTTTCCCTCCTTGCTTATGTGGGAATTGTTGAATTGTTGGGTTTCTCTGTATGATGCTGTAAAGTTCTGCTGTAAGGACTTTAATGTGTTAAGTGCCATGAAATAACCTGTGTTGTGATTTGGCGCTATATAAATAAAGTTTAATTGAATTAAATGTGATAATAATGACCACTTGTGGTGGACTTCCACTGCACATCTGTTGTTCCGGGTCTTCCCAAAGATGTCTTGAAATGTTCAGGTTCTTTCACATTGATTTTCATAAAACAAATTTGCTAATTTAATTCACAGCGGCACGGTCATGAGTTTCACTGAATGGTTGCTATTTAGTTTAACTAAGGGGTTAAGCAGCTTGAACCAAGAAAATGTATCTCTGACATTAAATTATCCAAACCAAAACATCACACCAGCCAGCACTCCCCTCCCATGAAATCATGCAAACACACCTTATACCTGAAATCCAAACAAAATGCGTGACAGCCGAAACCAAAAAACATCCCAGCAACAAAATATACGACATACAAGAACAACACAAGAAGGGAATTCACTTCTTACAAAACGTCTGATCAGATGTCCCTTAGCTTGCAGAGGAAATGTCCTGGGTTAGTAAAATATAAATATCTATAGCTAGCACTGAATGAGGTGAACAGATATGATATGGAGAGGGTAGACAAGTCAATAATAACTGCCAGGTTAATGTCTACATTGCTGAATTGCGTCTTCACATCACATAATTTGCTGGTTTTGTAGACAGTAGAGCCTTTAAGAGGAACTGCATTCGAATCAGTTTAAGTTTACGTCATATTTAGAATATTTTCACATTCATCTTGTGTCAGTTAACTGTTTCTGACAGTGAACTGAAGCTTTTATATCCCTGTCTTGCAAACCACCAAACTCCTTTAACAGACAAGTAATTTTACCTGACAGTTACTGGTCTATTGTGGAAAATGTACGAAAGGTAATACACCCAAAACTCCATCACATAATCCCACTTAAAAAAACAACAACTATACTATCCCATTAAAGCTTTAATCTTCACAGATAAAATAAACAGTATTACTTAAAGTAATCCTTTAAAATATTTAGGAAATGCAACTTAAATATTTTTTTTGTTGGGAGTTAAGTGAGACAACCATTCTCATATCTGTCTGGTAAATATGCAGGAAGAGAAAACTAGGTTAGCTTAGTATAAATACTAGAAATATGGCGAATAGTTGGCCTGGCTCTCTTCAACAGATGAACCGAAATAGATATCACCTGGTAGTTAAAACAGTTTGAGACATGTTGAGGTATTGAATTTTGTTGTTTGGACAGTCACGCCAGCTACATTCCCCACTGCCTGCAGTCTTTATGCAAAGATAAGGTAACTGCCAGCTAAATGTAGCGTCACATTGAACAAATATTGGTATTAAACCTTTCCTTTTGCTCTCATTGCAAAAAAAGCAAATAAGTGAATAAACTGTTGATTAAAGCAGTGTATTGTGGTGTTCTGAGCAATGTTTCTGCACTGATTCCACACACGGGTTCCAAACTCACCATAAAATAAAAGTCAGTTGAAGAATCAGATTGGACGTTTGTTGCAGATTGAGTGTTGAGGTCAATAACTGTTTCAGGTGATTGTGTAGAGATGAGAACAACAGATGACTCTGTTGCAGAATCTGCCTCAGTCTTTCCCTGTCGTTCCTCCCACCCATTCAGCCACGGAGGTGAGTCATTCTCTTCAGAGGTGGCCAGAGAAACGGCTTCTTTGTCGTCGTCGATAGCACGGTGTGTAAAAAGGGCCACTTCACTGGCAGTAGTCGAACTTATCTCAGAGGAAAAGCCCACCGCTTCACCTGATTGCTCTAAAACTCTCAGGTGAGGGTCTATCTGGCCACTAGTGCTGCTGGGTAATGTAGTGTGGGGAGTTTCATCAGTGATATTTAAGGTGCCCTCATCTTTTGAAAAACCTCTTGTTGTTGTTGTTCCCTCCATATCGGAGAGGGAACCGGCTGTGGTGGGGACGTCGGTGTGTATAGTGGTGGCCTGGGCAGAGGTCCTGACAAAGGGGGAAGTTGTGGGGAGGGTAACTGGTGTGGTGGATTCAGCATTACGGGTGGTGGTGGGTGTCACTGTGGTGTTAGTCGATGGGACAGCTGCTGTGGTGGGGGCAGATGTCTCTGTGGGTGGTGGCTGTGTTGTTGTAGTGGTGGTGGTTGTTGTTGTTGCTGCTGCTGCTGTTGTTGTTGTTGTTGTTGTTGTTGTTGTTGCAGTTGCGACAGTAGATGAAGGGGTCGGTTTGCTGGTGGGTGGGGGGATGGTGGGTGTTGGCTGTTTGAACTTGACGATGGAGTAGCACAAGTGAACGAGCAAGGAAAGGAGGGGACAAGAAAAAAAGCGTGGGGAGACAAAATTAGGATAAAACACAAGGGTATGCAGGAACATTAAAAAGTAACTTATGAGTGACATAAAAAAAAAAAGGGTTCATGGTAAAAAAAAAAAAAAAAAAAAAAAACACAACTAAGGCAAATAGAAAAACATCAAACATGACAAAACAATGCATGCACAGACTAAATACTGCAGTATGGTGCACAAAGCAGTATGATAAATGATCAGCAAGACAGACCCAGTGCTTTTCAGTCACAGTGCTTTCTCCAGCCCCTGAGATCAATTAGCATATAAACATTTCTCAATACAATTGATAAGCCTTCCTTTTTAGACTTAGTGTGCACTCACATTTTGGTTGTAGATGGTGAATCCTTGGCTGCAGGTGTGTGTGTGTGTGCAGACATGCTGGTGGATGCACCAGTTACACCCCCAGCGACTGCTAACGCAGCCTTGGCATCTAGCAGCACACAGAGCAGGACAACAAAAGAAATCATGATAATAATTTGTGACAGTAAAACCATGTGAAAGCCCAACAACAATAACCACCACTGTATTATCTATACTTTGATGTTCTGTTCACTTGCACCACAGCAAGAATTAACATGTTTGGGAATCTTGAATTTATTCAAACAATCACAGTGTGTTAGGCACAAGATCTAACCATCATTAGTCTGGCCTCTAATGTACAAACAGGTATTCATTCAGAAGCAATAAGCTCAAAACACTTTGATAGACATGCTTACACGTAATGTATTTCACTAAATTAGATTTAATAATGTGTTGAGTGATGAGATGTGCGTGCGTGCGTGCGTGCGTGCGTGCGTGCGTGTACTTACGGCCTGCGTCCAGAGAGCTGCTGGACCAAGCTGCAGTTGTAGAAGGTGAATTCTGTCTCTGCTACCGTCACGTTTATGAAACGCAGCGACAGGGTCACCATTACAAACTCTGCATAAGAGCAAAATCAGATGTCAGCATGCAAGTCAGCCTCAATACATCTGATGAAAAATGTTATGTCAAATGCTTGTCATTCTTAGGACAAGGAATCATTCCAAAAATGTTTGGTTACTGATATTGATACCTTGACTTTGATAGTAAAAGAGAAAACCATTACAGACTACAGGGCAAATCTTCAGTTTTCCTGCAGTTATTAAATTTAACCCAGATTTTCTGTAGCTACAATTACCTATATCCCCTGAACACCTCACATGCCATCAGTAAATGCTAACTAGCCAGCTGCCCAAAGAAGCCTCAGTTACTGCAGCTCATGTACCCCAGATGGGTATGTGGCCAAATATTAGTTTGCAAAATGTGAAATCAGCAATTTTTATGTAAAATTTCCCTCAGCTGACTGATTTGTATCTATGTGGGCGAGCCGCCCAATTCGAGGCTACTATGATAAACACAGTGTGGGCTCACTGACGCTGATGATATTTACTCCTACATAAACAGAGAAAAAGTTATGCGTCATAAATTGGCAACGTGTTGGTGTGAATGTATTATATGTGTCAAATTTTGGTATCGAACGGCAAGGCATTTTTTAATAGTAGATATTATTGAAACAATTTAGTCGATGCCATTAAAAGAATACCCAGCCCTGGTTATTCTTATAAGCATTAAAGTACTGTTTTGGTGTGAATTTAAGTTCAAATGACTTGTCCTGAAGTAAAGATTTAAAAAAGAAAATTTACTGAAACATTTTAAGCAGTTCCTAACCGAACACTCACCATCTCCATGGCCAATTGGGGGCAGATTGCTGGCATCAGGGGTGGAGCATACAACACCAGTGGTAGTGAGAAAGGCAGGAGTTTCTGTGTCCTGGAAAAAGCAAGAGTAGGTCTCTCCTTGATTTAGACTGGGGAGGCCCTCGACTGACACTGTGATCTGAAGAGAAAAGGACACGTAAAGAAAAAGAAGGGAAAAAGACAGAAAAGCGAGAAAAAGAGTTTAAGCATTTAAAGTGGTGCTTTTAAAATCTACCCACTGAGGGTTTAACTCGGAAATCTTCGAGGACTAAAACTCGACTGCAAAAGGCACATAGCAAAATATTCTAGTGCATTGCTCCCATTCGCAACCCACTCTTTCCCCTGTCTTACATCAGTTTTCACCCCGCGGCTGATGTTGTAGAGGCTGAGGTGCTGGATACTGAGGCACTGCTGCATCTGGTTGAAACTCCACAACCACTGACCCTGTACAGACCCTCGCTGGCACTCCCACTGCTGGCCACACCTGAAACCCCACAGAAGTGTTACAGGAGAGGAGCAGTGATGATTCATTATTTACTTATCTATGAACTTGTTTTCTTTTTACAAAAACAAGTGCATACTGACTCACCTTCCCTCCAGGACACACCAACCACAATAGGGGTCTTTGGCAGACAGACAAGACTGACAGTCCATGTGATCTCCACATTCTGCCACTGGACGCTTCTCTACCTGGAAATGGCAGATAAGTGAGGGTAAGAACAAAGCCTAATTTTGGTTGATTTGGTCGAGCTTACTGTGTAATAGTTTTCTGTATTTAATTAAGCATCAACTATTCTAAATGGCTTTCAGAAAGAGTAAACCGAGACAGGACTGCTGTATTACTATTTTACATTTCAGAAACTCACTAGCTTGAATATAAATAAAGCATTGCACAACTCATTCAGTCAGTGTGTCATTCAATAACCTTGTGGTTAACAATTTAAAGAAATGTGACTCCCTCATGAATACACAAGCCCTTATAAAATGACTTTTAACTTCCCATGTGCCATGGATTTTCTATAATTCCCAACCACAACTTCATAACTTACGCTTGACACTAACTATGCTGAATGATCATTGCTTAATTGTTACTTTGCTTAAATGTCATTATTTATCCTTCACGCCTCATGTAAAGCTCACTTTGTTTATTGCTTTGCAAAATCATAATTATTAGTAAAACAATATTAAATTACCTTTAATCATTATTTCATGACAGTTTCTTTCATGTCAATGCGCTAACTAGGACCAATATTACTTTATTGAAACTTTTTTTTTTTAGATTTGAACTTAACTGAAAGTTAACAGTATGAGCATGTTATTGACAGAATCATTGTTTTAAAATCCCACATCTCCAAAATATTTGCTTTTCTTCCAAGAAAAAAGTAAGCTTTAACTATTGATGCTTAATCCCCAAAATGTTTGCCCTTCTCTTCCTTCATCTTCTGTATCCTTACCGGGGGCAGGTTGGCACAGCTGGACTTGACCTCGTACTCTATGTAGGCCACCTCTCCTCTTCCCTCCACCCGCCCATCTTACGAGATCAGTATGATAAACTGACAAAGCAGTCCATCCACTTCCAGTTATGTTGTTCGACCGAGGTTGCGTGACATTCACGGTTATCATTCACATTTTTTCAGCCACGAATGGCAAGAGAGTCTATTATATATCCTCTTTATGATACTTTCTTTTTCAGTATTTGAGCTTGTCTGTAACTTAGTGCTTGTGTGTGATGATGCTAGTTCACAGCTACATAGCCGTTGCTTCACAAAGTCAATTTGACTTTTTCTAGAACTTTCAACTCCTAAATTGATCATGGATGTTTAGTTTTTTCTTTTGGTTATAAATGAGAGAGGTTTCATATTAACATATCTTCTTTATGTGCACTCAGCTAAGTATTATTTAGAAAAAAATGAAATGAAAAAAAGCAGAGGCTACTTGGCTTTGCGCACACATGCAAGTTACGGTATGTGTAGTTCTACACACAGCAATGGCTTTAGTCTGCATCTCGACAGGCTCCATTAATTTGGCAATATGTGCTCAAATTCTTAGGCTTGTTTTTGATTGGTTCTTTTGCTTTAATTTGCACTGCCTCTCGTCTGCCAACCACCCCAAGACGGTTGGCCGTGTCGTCGGATAAAACAAAGAGATATTTAAAAAGACTCATTCAGAACCAGTGTCGACAACTGTGAACAGTACTCAGCCCTGCTGCTAGATGTATCATCACTCAGCATGGAGTTGGCCTGAATGCAGACTTGGTTTGAGGTTATGGGAACATTTTTCCTTGACTGGAGTCAGTTGTGAACTACATACTTGTGATTTATTTTCGTGGCAGTGCTTTAAAATCAAAACATTCCAATCTTAATTCAAATTATATTGAAGAAGTCTAATAGTGTTGTGATGTTTACACCGCCTAGTTAGAATTTATTTTCTTAGGACTTTTCAGATTTATGGTCCAATTTAAAACATTTGTTAGGTAAGTAATCGTGAAGTAATCAAATGTAAGAAGTAACATTACTTTATTAAAGAATTCCAAATAGTTACATTAGCCATTATTTTACCGGGGTAACTATTAACCTGTGACTTATTAAATTTTTAAGGTAGCCTTCCCAATACTTGTTAAATGAAACTTGAGGCTGCAGTTCTACATGAGATGAAGGTGTTCAGTGGTTCAGGACTGACACAAGCCATTCGGTGTATAGACTTGTGGTTTCCCACATCCATTTATCAGCACCTATAGCTACCCACACACGCTCTGTAGGGAGTGTGCCAACACAATGCAGGCCACTTTCTCTGATCAATACCATTGTTATGTCCGACCTAACACCTCCTGCTCACTGTTGTACTCATCATAGTGGTGTGTGACCTTTGACCTTGACAGCCAGCTGGCCTCTCTGTTTTCTTTTATACTCTTTGATTCTTATTCTTTTATCCTCTTTTTCAGTGAGAGAGACACAGCTTGAGGAAGTATCAAAGCCTGAAAAACTCTGACAAACGATAAATTGTCTGACGATGAATGACAAGCCATGTTCAGTCTCGTGGATGGAGACATCTGGGTGAGAGGTTGAATGGGGAGACTCACCAAAAAGGCTGCGGCCGGTTTTAGATCTGTTCAGTATTTTGAACATTAAAACACGTGAAAAATAAAACCTGCAACTATCCAAAACTGTGTAACAGCATTCTTTGTAGACTTACGGTAGATTTGGACATGACGTAGATGTGTGCTCCATTCTGATCCAGTAAAAGGTCACTGTTAATGGGGGAGTTGGGATGGATTGTTGTGTTCGCGTATACATCCACCATGCCATCTTGACCAAGATATACCTGGAATATTACACCGGAAAAAAACAGATGATACTCCAGAAATTGTGGTACTTATATGTAAGAAATATCACGAGCATTGGATTTATATTTCCAGGACAAGCATTTTTAACAGGGCTAAATTCCTCACAATGCAAGACCAAAAGGAAAGGCTGGCAAAAAATAAAAATAACACAAGAAAAAGAAATACCTTCTTCGGTTTACAACTCAAACACAAATCAAATTACACGTGCGCAGGAGTGCAGCAGAAGTGGCCATGAATGAGATTATCGCACAGTCAAATCTAATATGAAGCACAGGAAGACACCTCTGGCTTAAGTGATTCCCAGGCCTTCAAACTCTCATGTTACCTCATGTTAATGAGATCACTGTGAACAAAATGGAGAATTAGTCGTCCCATTAAGAGGATGCACTCAACACATAATGGCATGGGAAGTTGTTCTGTAATGCTCTGTGACTTCTAAACATTTAGGCAGTATTTTGTTTTGCCCGTCATATTTGCCTATATTAACACTGGGAGTGTTACTGTAATCAGTCCTCCTGTCCATACCGGCCTTGATGTGATCTGAAGTGATTCCAGTGTAAGAGATGGGGGACAAAATTCAAAATCCTTGTTCTATGTGGAATGCATTGTAAAGTTGAGCTAAAGCTAAAGTTTCAGGGTTTTTCATGTGAAATGATCTCTAAGTTTCCTCAGACTGTTATATTGCTAGTATTGCTAAGCTGAGTTGGAGGAGAGCAACACAAAGAGGACATTTTTTTATTAACAAGACTAACTTTAGAAGATTTAAGAGCCGGGATACTGGAATTTTGGGGGCGATACTGCTTTTAGGGAGTAAAAAAAATTCTGATAATGATGAATCCACTATTATTCTTTATTTCTTTATATCTTTGTTGAAGTACCTGAGCTCACCCGTGTAGAGTATACGATTAAGTTGTTGCGGTTTCTGATGTGTCACCATTGTTTCTAAGGTGGTAAGTTTACATACAATAGTCAACAATGTATATTTCCATAGCTTTAATTCAATACAGTATTGCATTATGTCGGACTTGAAATAAATATGAACCTATCCTTCAAAGATGCCTTTTTGCCTATACACAAAATGTCTTCAAACAACAATACCTGTGCTCCTCATGTGAGAAGTAGGTTGATAAATATACAGGTATTGATTTGCAGTGATTTCATTAAATACAGCAGATTTATCCTAATCTTAAAAGAATAAATCCAGATTTGGGATAATCAATCTTTCAATCTCAATCTCTTTTTTGCCAAGAGCTAGATTAAATATTCAATTCTATTCATGTCTGTGTCCAACTACGACACTCAAGCCAGAGGGTGATTGGTTAGCCTGGCTCCCTCCAAAATCTAAAAATAAGAGTACAAATCACTCTCACTTAAGAACATTAGTGAATGAAAAATATTAGTTCCAGCATACATCTCTTCATAAACCCAGAATTAAGCATTTTAATATTTTACTTTGTGTATGACTTAAACAAAGTCCTAAAGTGGTGGTTGGTGTGTTTTCCATGCCTATATGTCCAGTCTTCGTGCTCAGCTAAGATTAACAACTCCAAGCTCAATCTCCATAGTGTACCAACGTGAGAGTGTTATCAATCTCCTCATCTAAATCTAGGCAAGAAAACACACGGGCATAGTTCTAAATATATATATTTTTTTAAACTACAGATGTAGATCTCGCTAACTACAGCTGCAAATATCTAGTTGGTGACACCAATACTACTGGAGTATTACATTTATTATGAGTCATCAATGGCCACCTTTTGTCTTTGACTTAACCACATGTACACACAGTCAGAGTCCGGTATCTGGATGCTGTGGAATTTTTCCTGCTGTGAAACAATAATCCTGTTACAATAGCTTAATTCAGATGGCTACATGAAGTGCTGCTTTTATCTGCTACCTAAAAGTATTTAGACTGGTAACCCCCCCCCACCCTCCCACACACACACACACACACACACACACACACACACACACCGCAAAACAGGCTTACTATACGAATACCTCTCAGCAGAGTTATGTCTACAATCCTCTTATCTTGATGCCTTCACGTAACTTATCACATCTATGTAGATGTTCAAAAGGTGGTGATACGCTTCCGTTTTTGGACAACAGTGAAAAGACCTCGACAAAAACGTTGACACCCCCGTCAGACATCCATTCTGGGCAAAACATTCCATCAGTTTTCTCCCCCCCCAAAAAAAAACAACTAGCACTGCTTTAAAGTATTAACTAAAAAATGCATTAAAGTCTCCAACAATCACACGCTGCAGTCCGCAGAACAAAAAGCAAATGCATTAAGGATGGGATCATGGTGGTATGCTGGTCTGTGTATGTTGGAACAGGGTGGGTGTCAGAATGATGGGACTTATCCAGGCTGTAGTCACATAGTGATGCAGAAGTATATGGGAACTTGGCTAATAAAAACATGTCTGAAATTGGATTCAAATGTTTTTAGGTGGTGCAAGGTGTGTTTGCTTTGCTAGGATATGATTCATGGGCCAAGCAGAGAGTTAGAGCCACAAGGGCAGGGCTGTATGGACACAGTATTAGTTAAGCCCTGACGCTTGTGTGCCTGCAGTGACTGGAAAATCAGAACACTGCCCTAATAAGAAGTTTCCCAATGGTCTAAACATTTTTATATTACTGGTGATGAGTCAGGGGTGTCTCCCTGCCTTCCGTCCGGTGCATGCTGGGAGAGGCTCTCCAGGGCCCTACAGAAACTAAAAATAAAAGCATGTTAATGTGTGAGCTACCTTGTGAAGAGTCCCTTTGGAGTCTCCCAGGAAGGCGATGCTGTGTCCCTCTCTGACACTGACTGCCACAGCTGTGAGACGGGCAGATGAGGTGTGCCAAGCGGCTTTAGCTTCCAGTGGTGCTCGGCTTGCCATCGGACTTGGGGTGTGATCAGAGCCACAGGGATACGCCTTCAGGGTATTCTACAACATGTGACAGGATAGAAAGGGTTTTTTTTAGCTGCTTTGTCCTTAGGGAAATGCAAACAGTTTTATCGCTGTCATCTTTTGATTTTTTTATATCCGTCTTATGTTGATCACAATCCATTTGGAAAGATTTGTTGTGTTCTTTTGTAAACACAAGCTTCAGACTAACAAGTTTAGATTCCTACTATTGCCTCAGAGTCTTTGAATCTTCTTAATTCATTTTAAGAGGATTGCAACATAGATTAAAGCAGGCTCTCTCTAAGACGACCAACATCCTCTTATAGTTTGCTTTTCAGTAGGTCTCTGCGCTTTGTCTCCAGATAATTGGCCTTGAAGGAGGAGCATCTTTTTTTAGTCTGCTCAGAGTTTGTTTATTAATAAAATAAGATGGCTTATCATTATTGGAAGGGGAACTGTGATCTAATACTTCCTCTTCCTTTATTCATCTCTTTCCTCCCCGTGTCTCATTTTCTTCCTCTAGATTCTTCTCTTCTTTCTTACTGTCGTTCTCTTCGCCAGTCTTTCTTTTCTCATGTTTCCGTTTCCTCCCCCTTTCCCTCACTCTCTCCGTCAGTGGGTTTCAGGAGAACTCCTATCCTTTCTTGTCAGAGCTCATTAGGCAGCAGCACAGATGATCCGGGGTTAGTTTGCTTTATTGATCCCAAACGAACCCATTAAATGGTTGTGAGGGCTGGGAGGACCTGAGCGGCTACAGGGCGGAGGAGGGGGTGCCTCAATAGCTACAACTCGGCAAAGCTACTCCTGGGTCATCTGCGAGCTCAGGGCTTTACGACAAGGGCCTCATTACTAGACTTTTATCCATCCATTATCTGAAGCCACTACTTTTTCCTTTTATTTAGCCAGTCCGGTCATTCCTTGTTATTTGGCTGCACATTGTATCTGTTTTATTTTCCTCAGAAAACTTGAGCCAAATGAGTCAATATACTTGAGGTACAGGTAGACATCAGGGAATACATCCTAAATGATACATAGCTTTAATGTAATGACTATAAAGCCTGTATCCATGCTATAAAAAGCACAGAGCAATACAAAACTGAAAACACAGTCCTCTCTGGGAGGAAGAGTCATTTAAAGAAGCTCATATGAGCATGTTATTGACAGAATCATTGTTTTAAAATCCCACATTTCCAAAATATTTGCTTTTCTTCCAAGAAAAAAGTAAGCTTCAACTACTGATGCTTAATCCCCAAAATGTTTGCCCTTCTCTTCCTTCATCTTTTGTACACTTACCGGGGGCAGGTTGGCACAGCTGGACTTGACCTCGTACTCTATGTAGGCCACCTCTCCTCTTCCCTCCACCCGCCCATCTTGGGTGTAGCAGAGATCACGGGTGGAGTCGATGTGTCTGTCGAGCTCATCCAGAGGGAAAATGCACAGAGCTGAGGTATCCAAGGGATTGTTGTTTGTGGAGCTGAGGTGGGTGGAGAAGACTCCCAGCAGATCCTCGCCTTGCAGGCCGACACCTTGTCCCACCTGTTGCAACAAAGGCGTGGGAGAAAAACTCAAGAACGTTAAACACAGCTGGCATCAGTGTAGCCTTGATTTAAACCCATTTATAAAAGCAAGGTTTGAGATTCACGCACGCTGAAATTCAACAACATTATGAGCTGTTGCCTCGACAAAGCGAGCATTTCCAGGTACCCTGATATCATTTAGAGAAACATACACTGATGAGCCAAAACATTATGACCACTCAAAGATGAAGCAAATTGATTCATATTGATTGTCTTGTAACAGAGGCACATGTCAAGGTCAGGGACATCTTACACAGTCAATGAAAAGTTGGATCTTATGGTCAACATGTAAATACAGGAGAAATCGATAAGGGCCAAACCCTCAGGGACAAATGGATGGGTTGAAGCATCTCTGAAAAGACTTGTGGACTGCACTTGGTCAGACATGGTGAGTAGCTACCAACAGTCCTCCAAATAGAGGCAAACCATGAACTAGGGATGTGCTGGAACAAGTCTGATCTGTGGTGGATACACATCACAGTTTCAAAACTTAAAGGATCTGCAGCTCCTGTCTCGGTGCCAGATACCACAGAGCATGTTCAGACATCTTGTAATGTCTATTCTTTGGCTGGTTGCAGCTGTTTTTGGTGGCATGAGAAGGACAAACAGGTGGACATGGGTGGTCATGATGTTTTGACTCAACAAACAGAAGTACCTGGGCTGCCTGGAGCAGGTTATAAGTCCTGGAGGGAGAGGATGGCAAACGGCACAAGAGAGGAACTTCCACGTATGAATAGTAGGAGGTGTCTTCCAGGCAGACTCGAGCAGCATATGTCCGGTATTCCCTCGATACGGACTTGATGTCACGGCGGTAAAACAAAAAGTACACATACGAGCGTCGTGTAAACGCAGTCACAAAATGATGGTCATATTCCGACAGACGCCCAGCGACGGCTAGCTTAGCTGTCTCCTCGTAGGAAAAGACAGGTTCTGATGAAAGGTGACGGGTGGAGATGGGTGGGTGGCTGGCGGTGTATCCCCGACCCACATACATCACCGTCCTTTCCCCACCACGAAGCCCCACCACCAGCCCCACGGTGGACACAGATGGATCATTGGCCGCCACATACTGCGTATCCACAGGCCTCTCAGTGGAGAAGCGAACCTTTCTGATTGATGCCAGGCTGCGTTTCTGGCAGGTGCCCTGGTGGACGCTGCCGCAGGTGATCAACTCCAATGCCTTTGGGTCCACCAGCAGTAATTTGTTGTGATTACTGGTTCTTCTGGCCTGGGGACAGTTGAATTCAGTGACCGGGGGGAGGCAATCTTTGCTGTCGCTCACTGGACCGGTGGTCTCCTCTTGCTCAAGCCGAAGTCCATCTGATCCATCCAGCTGGAAGAGGTGGTCCCTGGCCCCCACATACACTGTCCCCACAGAGGGATCTGGGTGGAGCACCAGATGCTGGAATTCCGTATCATTGCGAGAAAACCGGGGGTAGGAGCGACCGTGGGCTGTGGCAAAGGTGATGACGATGAGGATGAGGAGCAAGACCAGGGTGGAGTTTAGAGC
The DNA here is from genome assembly GCF_022577435.1 of Embiotoca jacksoni. Lineage (NCBI taxonomy): Eukaryota > Metazoa > Chordata > Actinopteri > Embiotocidae > Embiotoca > Embiotoca jacksoni. The sequence continues at coordinate 511,598 of NW_027185447.1, read as the reverse complement.
CTTCCCATGTAGCATGGCAAATACTCTGAGGAGAAAAAAGCAGGGTTAGAGGTCTGCACTCGCAGATGCTTGAAGTTAAACACCAATCTTTAATAAGTCTAAAAGCTACATGCATATAGTTGAGCATAGTGCATGTTTAAGAGTTTTAGAGAGCTTAGGTTTAAGCTGAGAATAATGATATGGTGAGAAACTCTTTAGAGTTTAAGCTAGCAAGGAAAGTGTTTTTTTTTCCTCGTTGGCTCTTATTAATATTCACTTCAGTTTGACAGAATTTATTAAAGGATAACTGGGGCAATATTCTCTCTTTCTTATGTCAGCAAATACAATTAAATGATCAAAACCACCAATGAATGGAGGCTGATATATCTTTTTTTCCTGGACTGTTCAAACATGAATCTATTAAAAACATCAGTCAGCCACACTGCTAAACACTGACTCTGCAGTTTATTTTGAGTCAATCCTCTTATTTACACCATCCGGGCGGTGTAAATACGTGCTAGTACAACAAACCCATCTCCAAATGTACTGTCTACTCCTACTTGAGTAACATCTACTTAAAGAAGCAGTGCCCAGTTGTTGTAGAAGTGATATATATATATCCAAGGGTCTTTTTCAAGATTCACTAGAAAAGTCAGTTGAAGAAACAAATGCATTGGGCCCGAGAGCCACAGAGAGGTTCGGGCAGTTGGGAAGTATTCAGTTGGACTAACACATTCTTGGTTTTGGTCTTTTATTCTAAATGAATTGACAAAACCAAAACCATAGCATATTCTTGAAATGCAGTTTGCAAGGTTCAAATAATACACTTCTGGCAATACAATGTAACATCTTACCATTTATGTTCTTTGTTAAGCTGAAGACTTCCTTTGCCTTTTCACCTGGAATCATATCCCAGTCTGTTCCTTTGTGTCTGCAAATGGAAGTAACACAGGATTATTAATTTGTTTACAAACTAGAGAGCAAGCGAGAGCAAGCGAGAGCAAGCGAGAGCGAGATGAGTCATAGACAGACAAGCAAGAATCAAGATGAATCTCTTATTATATTAATCTTAAAATGTCACGGCACTTAGTATATGAACACTCGCACAGTGTTTATAACTTCACCACTATGCAGAGTGTATTCATCGGAGTGGAAACACCACCAGCCACGGTATCCCTTACAGCTAGAATATTCAAAAACAACAACTCTCATTTCCTATTTGCACAGCCATCACTCAACACCGCTGAGGAAAGTGGTTGGTGGACACTGAGAGCCTTCGCTTCAGAGATAAAACCTCTTTAATTATTGAACTGGTTCCTCAGACCTTTCACTGACCTCGCTGAGAAAGGTCACATAGAAATGAATACGTAACTCTTGTGCATCATAGTATGCGGAGCAAACCTTAAACTGGGGATATGAAGGACACTGACTCTAAGCACTCACAAGTATTATTAATGCCCCAACACTTGGTGTAATGACAGAGAAATAAAATCTTTGTCTCGACAAGAGTGTGATATATAGAAGGGAAAAAAAAGCAATATTGTGCACCATTACCTTGAAGTGCGAATAGATTGCTAAGACATTAGACATGCAGTGCCATCTCACCTAACTGTCTACCCCCTGGGGCTGCAATCAGAACAAAGAAGAGCGGGGTTCAAAGGACAAGACCGGGAATCTCTGAGTGGGTGTGGGTGTGTGTGCGCATGTGCATTTGTACATAACCAGGGGCCATCCAGGAGCAGGTGCATGTGTCTGGAAAGTGGGTGAGTGTGTGTCTCAGGCCTCCTCTTTACTTATTCATGAGCAGAATAAGAAGTATAATAAGAAGTAACCTCCACGCCCACTGTCACAGGATTTGAGTCTGGTGTGTGTGTGTGTGTGTGTGTGTGTGTGTGTGTGTGTGTGTGTGTGTGTGTGTGTGTGTGTGTGTGTGTGTGTGTGTGTGTGTGTGTCTCAGCGGAGGAGTGGCCAGTATAGTCTGTTAAACAAGGCTGAAAATGCACACAGTCCTCTGAGACGGGAGAAAGAGTCTTTATGAAATATATATATAAAACAAACAAAATCATGGTGCCTCATGTTTTATTGAGTCAAATCTGCTGACCTGTCACATACAAGTTGTTTTTACCCACTTAAACAGCATAGCTAAAAAGAATGGTGGGCAAGAGGCAATGTCGGAAATTTTGGTGATCCAAACTTTTCACTTAGCTCCAATAGGAAGTTGGCATTTTTTTGTTTTTTTTAGCTAAATGTCTTGACAACTGCTGGGTGGATTGCAACACAATTTGGGCCAGACATTAATGTCAATCTCAACACGAATATTCCAATATGACAAAATGACTGTCCCATGAGCCACAGCTGAGCTTGGTGTTTGGTGCTAATTAGCAAAAGTAACATGGAACTAGAGGCAACGGAATTGATAGGTGTTTTTGGACCAAACAGTTCTAAGGACTTTCTTGAGAGAAACTATCCTCTAGAGAGTTCCCCCCCCTAGAATGAAATAGGTTCTAAGGGTTTTTTCCAGTTTGCATTCACAACCGTCAGTAAGAACTCTGAAATGATTTGGAACCATAGTTCTGCCGTAGCGCACCGGAATGATGCTCAGACACTTTTTTTTCCTCCCAGTGAGGACAAAGTTTTTAGTTTTCTTGATCTGGTTGAAATCCATGTTCGACGTGTTTGAAGAATCAAAGCGTATGTTATTCATGAGAGCCAATGAAAACAAATTGAATGGTCAAATTTATCCGAATTACATTTAAGATGTACTAACTAATTCACGATATCAACTTGAAGCCTTGTTATAATCTGCTACCATTTGCACTGTCAGTTACTGCATTACGTGTTAATACAAACTCAACATGTCCAAAGCCCCAGAGCGTTTTTTTAGAGAAACACCTCATTTCCCAAAAAGGCTGTTATTGTGAAACACTTGTAGGAACGTGTTGTGACTGAAGTCTGACTGCTTCAGATGAGTAATCCAGAACAACTATTAAAAACCTCTGAATTCTCTTGCTGATTTTATTAAAAAAAATATACATTATTGACACGTCACCGTGGGAACAGGGGTTACACCCTAGAAAAGAGCTGTGCGCTCGCGCACGTCCAAGGGCCTCACATGTGCCCTTTGGCATTTTAACAAATAGCACTGCACACCCACTTAGCACGACGTAAACAAGCGACATTTGCTACTTGTCTTCTTCGAATCAAAGTCACGCTGTATTTCCTCCAATGCATACAGGCTTAATAAAGCCTGAACTTTGTTATCGGTCCATTTTTAGTTTTGTAAGCCTTCATTTGAAACATTTTCCTCTGTTGTTTTAGACGGCTTCATTCCAGTAGCTTACTGTTTACAAGGTGTTTTAACCTTTTAATCGGTTACCTGTGCTACTGTGTTTGACCAAACACTACACTTCGGTCACCGCAGTTCCTATTGTACCCAGCGGTAGAAGCTGAGAAGTACCACAAAATTTACTTAAATAGGTTTAAGTTCCACCTGAGAGGACATGCAAAAAAAGGGGAACCCCAGCCTAACTGTTCTTAGAACTGTAAAATAGTTCCTGCGGTCCGCAAAATGCCTAATCTCTTTATTCACTTCTCTCCGTTCAAACGGAAAAGGCTACCAGCTGAATTGAACACGCCAAAGTCAGATGCACACCGTCTACAGACCAATCAATATCAAGCTTAGGAATGGAGGGAAGTATGTCGTACAGTTATTTTGTGCACTCGCAAAAATTGCACTGTGTAACCAAACCTATCTGGAACAGATGTATACACTGTAACAAAAACATGAACCTTGGTTCAGACCTTAGTTGGGACTTTCAGGTGTGAAAATACCTGTAGCCTTATGGATCTCATATACTGAAGCAAAACCCTGTAATTTTCTGAACCATCTGAACACGTCATTGCAGTTACAAGCTACTTTATACAGGTTAATGGTAAATGCTTTAATGTACCAGTGCACACAAGTGAAGAGGAGTCATTAAGTCAGCCAACTGATGTTCGCTCTACAACAATGACTGTCTGAGTGTATGAGAATATGGAAGCTCACTGCTAATAATTTCTGCATTTTATGAATTATAAATGAACATTTCCTCAATATAAGGAAGATTGTGGTATTTCTTGTTTCAAAAGTCTCACTTCAAGATGGCAGAAACATTTATTTTACAGCTGAATGGAATAAGATACCGTGCTGAAGCAAGTCCACTTGTATTCAGTAGATCCAATTCATCTGTAAATAACTAAAAACAGTCAGTGCCTCAACGTAGGGCTAACAACTTGTTAGACTGGATATTTTCATCCTTGTGCCGCCTCTGTAACAGAGAGCCTGGGAACAATTCTAGACTCACTGCTTCTCTGAGCAGGCGTCCTCACCTGCTCTTTGACCGGCCAACATGACGCAGTCTATGTATTTATAAGCATGGGAACTTCCTCCTACCAACCAGCAATGATGGCTTCCTAAGAGCTACCATGAGATCAGACTGGATGACTGTGGTGTGGGACAAAGTGGAAAAGTATGGGGAAGACTGGAGACATGAGAAACACAGCTGTAGTTGATGTACAAGACAAGAAGGGGAGGTCCAATTTGGGATATTTCTCTTGACATGCAAGACCTTTTAAGGATATGCAACATTTTCACTTCATCCATCATGTAAATGACCACTCTTTAACTTGGATTAGTTTTTTTCTGTCATCATCCATTTGTTTGTGCTTACTTTTAAGCTATTTAACCAAATAATAGCCAAGTAAAAATGCATTATTCTTGTAAAAGTTTCCTGCCCTAGAGCGTCATCTTTATTCACCACACTTAGTTATTGGCTGCAGTCTACTAAAGTGAAACATCTACTTTTACTTGTCCCGTAGAAGTGTTTGGTAGTAACACAGATACCAGCCTTTAGAGGAGTAGAGGGGCAATTTCTCCCATGCTGTTTCACCAACAATCTCCAAAGTTCATCAGTTGTGTCTGGTATGCGGCAAGTTCGGCCATGGAGCACAGTGCAACAAGTTATAAATATCCTCTGGTGGGCCATTAGACTGTCAACTGAATTGGGGAGGGGAAAGGATGGTTGCATAACAATTATGGAGTAAATATCCAGATGCAAGCAAAGTTAAAAACAAGTGATTTCCTCAGAATGTTGGTCCTGTCAGCATGGAAAAGCCACTGAAACAGTTTTTCTAAAACCCTGAATAATGAATTTCTTTTGGTTTGTTTTGGCTGCTGAAGGCGGGATGAACAGCTCGACCCGCTCAACAGCAGGATGAATGTTGATATACTATATATAAGGGTGTGTGTGCCAACAAGTACAGACCTCTATAAACTTCCCAGAATGTGGTCTCATTTGTGAACTTTTGCCCTACCCGTTCCTATGTCTCGCTTTCTCTCTCTGTCCAAGTTTATTCATCACTGAGAGAGTCGGCTGGGCAAGTTCATTTCTAAAGCTCCTAATGAGCCGTGACAGCCCGCTGAACGCCTAAGACCCCATAAAATATGTGAGGTCAACAGCACAGGGACAGTGAGGGGGACACTGGGCCCAGAGCCACGGAGCACTGCCTCGCATTATGTTGTGGTGGGTCGGCTGTCGTCTCGCCCCGGGCTCTGCAATAGTAGCATCTGTGGATCCCATCCAGGGAGGGCAGTGGAGGGAGTAGCAAAAGGGTCTGTTTGAGATCAGCAAAGCTTTCAGTGACCACACACAGCTGGGCTACCAGTGAGAATATACAGAACAGGCACATCAAATTGACAGTAAATACTTTGAATTGGTTTAAAAGAAGGGAGTGGAAAGAGCTGCCATGCATGTCAGTGTAAAAAAACCCAACTGAAAATACAGTTGCAGTGTTTGTTGTATTTCCTCCTGCAAGTTTCTACTGCTGGGGAAGGTTTTTAATCAGTGAAGACAATGCAAAAGAAGTTGAAGAAAGACTCAGTAATCTGCTACTTTTCAATAACACACAGTGAGCAGTGATAAAACCTACAAATACCACTCTCTCTACGTTGAATAGAGGAAAACAGCAACTGCACAGCATCCTATTTGTACACAAATAGTACCTGGATGTAACTCCAGTTCTATGAGAATGTGCACTGCAGTAAATGAAAGAATGTAAAAACACTATTGCAGAAGAGCAATCAACAAGTAAAATTTGAAGCTTGACTAAAAATGAAAAAACCTATGCTGTGGATATTTATTAGCTTCTTTAAGTTAAACCGAAAACAAATGCAAGGAGAGTTACTATTATGCCTCCCAAAGAACACTTAAAACTGTGACTGAATTCAAATAAATTGATAACTGTCACCAGCCTGCTGTAATAAAGTATACTATGACTAAGCATGGTAATACCAGACCCAAACATTGTGAGCACAAAAGAGGAGAACAGAGAAGCCCTTAAAGTCAGAACAACTGGAGTCTAACATACGTGGACCCCTTTCTGCCAGTGAAACTTCAACCAAATGGGACAATAAGGGAACAAATCTCCGAGTGTGAACCAAAACACAACAAAATGCATGGAAAGCCTACCTACTTCTGCAAACAACAACATGGAGGTGTGATGACACCCTACATGTCAGTACCAATTGGCATTTACATCCAGCAAGTATGTCGACATGCAGTGTAATTGCTGCTTGGGTGTCTCTACTTTCGAGATCAGTTACCATCAGTATGTTTAGATCACTAATATTATGAGAGGCAGATGTACACATGTTTGGCCATTCTCCATTTCCGTCGCTTTCTTTAGGGTCAATGGCCGTCTCTTTCCCCTCAGTTCTCATGCAGACACAGAGGGTCTCTCTCTGTGTCTCCCCCTCCGGTGTGCTGAAGGGCCTCTCTGTCTGCTGCTGGGGGGAATAGTGTCCCTTTCACAGCTCCCTGACCAAGTGGCTGCGCTGAACGGACACAGGATAAAAGCCACTTCCCTTAAAAAGAGAGTCTACACACACACATCTATCATGTGCACACACATGCACTCACTTAGCCCGTTTTATGACAGGATCCTTTCACCCCGGAGACAGTAGTGCTCTCCCCGGGAAAAGCAGGTGTTAAAGCTAGCTGCTTGGTACAGCGTGTCACGCACGACCTGAGGTCCACTGTAAGAGCCACGGTTTTACGTCTGCTGTAAACTATTACTGATGAGCTTCCATTATCTCTATTATCATTCACCACAGCAGCTTATTAACAAAGTGGACAATCAGTGGAGGCCAAAAAGCCATTCACGATGCTAATGCAACTCATCAGTGTGCCAATGTGAAAGTGATGATTAAACAGGCATTTATAGAGGATATTTTGAGATGTCACAGTAGGAAAAGCTTGGGTATAAATATTAAAACTGATGATGGACTGTAACATCTGAATAGCACCGCTATCATTTGTCATTATTAACACCCATGCATGTCTTACTAGTTGTGAAAAAGCTGAACTCATCATTAAGGAATGAAAATGTATTTTTGTTTCTCCATAACAGTTTTTGCTGTCTTTTTTATGGTATATATTTTCCTTTAAAAATGACATTTTGAAAAGTCTAGTGTTATGAAATAGCAGAATTTTAATTTTATAGCAAGATCAGTGACTGACACCAAGTATATCAAACTAGCGCCTCTTAGCTCGAGCTACAACAATGCCAAAGTAATTCGGTAACAGCCAGCTAAAAGCAAGTAAGCAATGCACAGCCACCAACAGTGCGTTAATGAGGTTACAGTGGAAATAAACATGTTCATAGCCTGGTACAAAAAACAGTTCTGGTCTTTATGTGTAACTTCATGACAACTGTAGGGAAGTGTTTCTTTTAAAAAGGTAACCATTTGAAATGTATTCAAATTAAAAGTTATGCTGAGCTGGGGCTGCTTTGAGTGACGTGTGTGTGTGGCGAGCTGACAGGTTTCAGCCACAGACTGTCAGCCAAAGCTATACAGACAGCGATTCTACAAGGTGCTGGTTTCAGCAATAAGACCTCATTCGGCCTGCCTCAGCTCCACCCATACACCACCTCTTTGCCCAAATTTGGATTAACCAGGATTAAGGCAAGGTCAGACGGTGACGAACTAAGCTTCACAACCGCAAATTAGTTGTGTTAATGTTAAAAACAGCAGGACATCAAAATGTGTGGAAATGCAGTGTATAATTAATATCAACCTCCTAAACTCCATGTCGTTCTGTATTGGTGTATATGGACGGTGACGAGGTTGTTTGTCACTTTTCTGGGTTCTGACCAACCGACAGTGACATCACCTATTGGTTTATGAACAGCTTTTTGAGGCCTAATATCTAATAAAGGACAGGTTTATTTTCAGATAGACCACCAGAAAACTAATAGTTGGAACCGGAACAACACCGAAATAACTAGTGGAATAAATGAACTGACTATTTTAGACTATTATCAAGTTGAATGGGAGTCTGTGGAGCTGGAGGCTTTTTGGAGCCAACCTCTCGCAGCACTCGATGTTATAGCAGCTTAAGGCACTTCTGCAAAGGCCTCATTTTTTCAGACCTGGAAGCTGCGTTGACTTTTGTATACAGTCTACGATTTTGACAGCACAAATAGACCACATTTTCTTGGTGCTGCCAGATGTTGCTTGTTTGTAAACGCTCTTAACTCAGAAGTGGGACGTTTCCAGATGGGAAATTTTCCCAACTCCCAGCTGTATGAATGCACGACAGCCTCCCTTTACTTAGCTACACATGCCTGAGCCAGAGTTTAACCAGCAGCTAGCTGCTTAGTTCAGAGTTACATCATAAGAGTTGTGATTCTAAAGATGCTTCTTAAAAAAAAAAAAAAAACTCTGAAGTGCATAAACACATGCAGTCTTCCTCTGTGCTTGGTGTAACCAACATGAACAAGCTACCAAGCTGGCAGTTGCTGATGTTGCTGAGAAAAGTCAAAGACAAGTGATACAACTATTTTCACAACCAGACAATTTGTCATGTCATTGACGAAGGCACAGGTGACACCATAATGTTAACCATGGCTCAGCAAGTGCACTGTTAATGAGGCACCACCCACGACACCAGAACCCTTGAACCAGGTCACCTTCATGGAATATTTTGGGGGGGTCAGTGACATGAAAAAGGAAATTTGCCATTAGGAAATATACCTAACTTAATTTATTAAAAAAAATGAAAAAAAATGAAAAATGTAATACCGATGTCCTCTAGAAACATTAACTAGAATGAGGAAATAGCATTTCATAATCATGAACTGAGCTTTGTTTTTGTTCTTATGTATATTTTAGTTGTACCATAGCATCATATATTTTCACTTACCGCTAATTTGGAATCCTTATTATAGTGATTGTGTGCAAAATATTTACATTTAATGTTATATGGATGGCAATCTCAGGGGACATCAGACTGACATTTTCATTGTAAGGTGTAACTGGTTCCTCTCAGCATATGACGACAAAAGCTTTGACCTTCTGACCTGGGCTGCTTTGAAAGGAGGGGAGGCTAGTGCCGTCATGAAAATATGACAGACTGGAACTGATGCTGCTGTAATTCTTCAGTTCAACATTCAACAGGCAAAAGGATCAAAGAGCAGTCAAGAGGAAGCAGGGGGCGGACGGACTTAATGAGACGGAGAGAGAGATTGATTGACAATAGCAGCTGAGGCTCAATTTAACTTTTTAACCAGGGACGGGCAATCGGCTGTGGGACCCAAGCGGCCCCAGAGGGCAGTAAAATATGACCACTTAATAAGTAGGTCTGCTTTAAATCCAAAAGTGCATGTTTGAATATAGTTTGATGGGAATATGTCGTCTCCAGAGCATAGCCTGCCTACATTGCAAACTAAAACTGAGACAGGACATATAGTTAAACTAAGAAGATAATAGTGACAAATGCTTTTGTGAGCCGCTGCAGGTTGCGTGCTTCCGTTGTCTTGTGTGTGAGCGTGTGTGAGATGGAGTGTGTTAAGTGTCGGGCGGTCAGATCCTCAGAAGGAACCTCTGCTGACAGGGTTGGACCACAGCAGTGTGGAGAGCAGCCAACAAAATCCTGCCACAATTACAGGCCTCAGCTTTCTGGCCTCCCGTAGGAGAGTCAGCCAGTCGGGAATGACAACGTGAGAAAAAGGGAGGGATGGATGACAAAGCAAAAACATAATTAAACCGATTAAAAAAATTTAAAAAAAAAACGTTGTTGCAAGTACAGCCTATGTTTGCTTACAGGACAGAAAGTCTTGTTTGATGTAAACTCCCAGGGATGCAGACTATAATAAAGAGCATAGGTAATAGGGTGTAAGCAATTAATCTATCTGAATTGAGAAAACATGTACTTTCAATATAAATGTTATATATTTTTGTTTCATAATGATAACTCTTTCATTCTTAACTTAATGTTCTTCCTGCTCTGTTACGGTCTGCCAACTCTGTGGATCACTTTCAAACACAGTGAAAGACATTCCTTTTTAGACAGGCGTTTGGGTAACCTGTGTGCACCTGGTCTGCATCTTAAGTATTTTCTGTACTTCATAGTGTATTGTCTTTTCATCTTGTATGGTGTTTTTAGCTTCAGCCTTTTTAATATGTGGCTCCGGTGTTCTCCAAATCTTCCTTCCCTCCTACTTTGTGACTTTGTCTGTGAAAAGTGCTACACAAATAAATGATATTTTCAATTTTTTGACTTGTACTTATTTCTAATATAGAACAAATAAGCATAGATTCTGTGTCATAGTAATATGTCAGCACTGTTTGGGGTCTAAAGCCAGTGTTACATACACAGGATCTAGTCCCTTCATTTCCAAAGCGGTAACCATAGTAGAGAGGAAAAAGTTATAACAACAAATGGACAGAAAGATCCATTTGCATTCCGTCTACAAAAAGACAAAGCAAGTGTCTCTGTGCCAGTTTCGGGTTGGAATTCAGACCGACCATATGCTTGGATGAAGCATCACGTCATCGAGGACGCGCTTGTATGGTCATTGTGTGGCAGAATGCTAAGGAGGCTGCAGTGGGACGTGCATGCCTATTCATTTGTTTGTGGATGGTCTGCATACATTACCACCTACGGCTTGTACAGCCACATCTCCACTCCAAGTCTCGCACGCACGCACGCACGCACGCACGCACGCGCGCACACACACACACACACACACACACACACACACACACACACACACACGGCTGCCTCTTCTTTCACAGCATTCAATAGCCTGAGAAAGTCCTTTGTTGTCCTTCGTTGTCGTGACGACATGCCTGGGTCCAGTGAATAGAGAGTGGAGGTCTAGCTCTCCCAGTCTGTGGGCATTTTAATCAGCTTGTCACACCGTCTGTGGACTAGCAAAGCTAAAGCTCTCCCGTACCCCTCTCTTTGGCCACAGATATGCTTTAGTCTGTTTTGTTTTTTTTGTTTTGCATGGCACATCTTCAGCAAAAACATTTTATGATTTTCTGCTGGATTATTGAAGTGAAAAAAGGGCCACAAGACCAATGATATAGACCCAGAGTATGATTGCTCATATGCCTGGACTGGGGCTAAAAGATTCGATCTGCTTTGTGCCCAACCTCCAGTTTAATAAGTTTTACGGTTATGAAATATGCAGCGCATCTCCTCAAAGAGCCAGAATAAGCCTAAAAAACCCTCCTCTATTCCCTGAGGAACATACTGCTGGATGTTCGAGTTTGAAACAGGGATGTGAGAACACGATTTGTTTTATTCATGCAGCTCATGACCCTTGGCGAACCCTTGACTCATAACATGCTAAGTAGAGCCAGTCCTACGTCCTCCTCCTTTTGTCTCACCCGTCTCAGCGTATCCTCTCGTCTGTCTCTCCCTCTCCGTCCACCATGCCCGCTATCTGAGGCGCCTATCTGGATGCCACGCATTTTCTAAATGTTTAGTCAGGAACTCTTTGCTGCTGTTGTCCTGCAGCATTATAACATTACATCACTGCCTATTAAGACGGGAAATATATTCCATGAGGTTAGACCAGACCATTTACTGCTTTAAAGTTAACTGAAAACTGAATTCTTTCCCATTTTCTGTGAGTAAACAGATGTTTATTTTTTTATTTTTTTGAAAAGAGGGTAAAACAATTTGGACATTAAAAAAGGTATTGAGGTATGGAGCCCAATAGTTTTAAAAGCAATCATCTTTCTCAGAAAGGGACATTTTTCTGGCAGCCATTTAGTTTTTTTAAGTGGCATGTGAATTATATATTTCACTGTTTTTTTAAAAAAAAACCTAAGCTGCTCTAATTGTACTATACTTCAAAGGAAAATGAGACAAGTTTATTTTCCCGTTAGCTGTCGGCCGTTTGAAGCTTGCTTGCAGTCAGAAGAGTTGGGAGCGGTGACCTGAACTTGCAACTCTATTGGCAGCCTGATGAAAGAGCTGGGTTAGTTCTACTTTCACACTGACTCCTCTGTGTGTCTGGAAAAATCAAACATCAGCATGGCAGTTGTAAGCTTTTTGGTGTGTGTGTGTGTGTGTGTGTGTGTGTGTGTGTGTGTGTGTGTGTGTGTGTGTGTGTCTGTGTGTCTGTGTGTGAGCCCTGAAGTGAATGATTCTAATGCAAAAAAGTTATTTTCAGGAAGGATGACTTTTTGAAGTTGCTGTTGAGTTCTCTTAGTGGTGGTCAGACAACTCTTAACACACTTGCCGTCTGTCATTCGTTTCAATTTTCTTGGTTTTTAGAGGCTAGCTGACTGTTAAATCACAGAAAAAAAAACTATCAAAAAAGCTTGGTCTTAATTTGTGACTGCCTGGTCATTTTTGAGTGTATGCATGCAAAGACTGCCTACTTTCATCCCAGACATGTTTCATCTGCAGCCAGGGCACCCATGCTGACATAATCCCACTCAAGCCCTAAAAAGGGACATGTGACAGGCATTCCTAATTCACATTTCAGTCCGGATCGGGCTCAACAGTCCGAAGGGTCTTTTTGCTCATTTGGTGGCTACTGTTGGGTCCCAGTGTGGTTTCAACATAAGGCAGAAAGGGCCAGTTAAACAGCTTTGAGATCATAACCCCTCCATGAAGACTGACAAAGGACAGTGAGAAACAACCATCAAAGTAAGAAGAAATCTATAGAATTGACTGAGCTGTGTTGACTGAGGAAGATGTTATTAGGTATATGCTTACAAGTGGAGCGAACACCTCATTTAGCAAAGGTAACATTGATAGTCTTCATTGATCTCTTTTAAAGAAGAATTCGATTGTTCCTGAATATTCAAATGAAAAAAACCATGATGTAGCTGTTAGTATAATGATAGAAATCACAAAAAAAGACATCAAACAATAAAGACTAAACTTCATCAGAGCTTTTCACCCCGTCTTTGAGTGAAGCTGTTTGGAACAGCTATGAACACTTTTAATTTGATTTGATGTTGCAAATACTGGCTCTCCCTAAGAGTCAGCAGTGGTGTTTTGACCTAAATCAGTGGTTCGAAGACAAGTAGCAACCTACTATGACGTGCATGTGTGTGAACTGCCATTTTGAAGCTTCGAGTCTGTCATTTTGACCTTCTTTGTTTTTTTAAGTCAGAAGTGACCACAATTGGGTGAGCTGGGGAGGAGCAATGGGTGGATTTGACTGAGAACCTGGCGACACTATGCCCCGCCCACCTATTCTGCAAACCTGACTGGCATGTCAAACAAACTAGGAACGCTCCTAGACATCCCTCTCTTTAAAGGCCTAACATCCAATTAAAAAAAGGTATTGTTTTCAGATGGACCACTGATGAGGAGTGAATTTAACAAATGACGTAACAATGACGTGGAAAAAACTGATTGATTTTGTATTATACGAGAGAAGTTGACACTTTATAAATTGGAGACTATTGGAGCCGGAGGTTTTTTGGAGCCAACCCGCAGTGGTTCTCAGCTGTGTTGCACTTTAAGGCACTCTTGCAATGGCAACATTTTTCAGACCCATAGACTACGTCCGACTTCATATACAGTCGATGTACTTTTTCAGTCAGAAGCCAAAACAATTCTGTACTAACTATTTCCTACTAATAAACAAGCCAAGTTGCCTTTCATTGAAATAAAAAAAAAATGGTTCAAGTTAGCAAGATAACCTTGAAAATATCAGAGCACTTTACTTTATTAATGCCACGTCAATCATCTAACGCAACTTTAAGTCTATTCCACATTCTTGCCCCTGATCATCCATGTCCCCCCTCTGATGTGGCTCTACACCCCAGTTTGAGAACCACTCAAGTAGCATGCTCAGTCACAGTGCTAATGTGTTGATGTTCAGCGACTATAATAGTCATAATGAACTTATAGTGTCTTAGTGTGATAATGTTTGTTAAAAATAAACAACTAGAAGTGCAATGATAGCCAAACTGTTACCGCATGTGTGACATTACATTACATTAACGCCATGTTGCTTGTGGGACTAGAGGTAATGTGCCAAGGACAATAATTATGATGAAGCTGAGGTCCAGAAGAGAACAGTATTACTTGAGATTACCAACCGATCTTAAATTTTCAGACCTTTGTGTCAGCGACAAAATTAATTAATTGTAAATACATAAATACATCCATAAATATATTGTTCAATCATCAAAAAAGACAAGTAACCATGGTTCAGTTCATTTACAGCATGAACCAGTTTAGGATGGTTTGGACTTTCGGACCAAACATAAAGTTGAGCCAGGCTATCGTCACTCATAAAACAATATAGGAAGATAAAAAGACAGAAGATAAGTCAAAAGTAGCCTAATAAAAAAAAAAAGATCATCACAGATTTGTAAAATTTTACTGAGACTGTGAATTTTGTGTTCCAGGAAACAACAAAAACCAAAGATAATTATTCAGTTTAAAGCTTGGAGCAAGATTTAGTTGCTCTGCTGTGGAAAATACCCCCCTGGTAAATGACCAGTGAAACAGTAGATGTAGTGCGGAGGACATGCAGACAACAAAATGCTCCAATTATAATATTTTGTCCAATTCACAGATGATTTCAGCTCATTTAGCCTCCAAACTGGTGGTTGTGGAGTGTGGGCAGGTGGGAGTGGTATCCTGGCCTTCTGTCAACAAGCCGTGTGACGGACAGCTTCATTAGAAAGAAAATGGACCCCCCCTCCCTCCGGTGACACGCCTTTGTCCTCCCTTAGCTTCCTGGGATTGGGAGTGAGGACAATCTGAGCAGGTCTTTTAGAGTGGGAGGTCTTCAATTGTCAAATGCTTAATAGACTGTGCTCTCTCCATCTTGCGCAGGAACAGGCACGGGAAAGTCGAACATGTGCGCAGTGAACACACTCTCACACACACACACACACACACACACACACACACACACACACACACACACACACACACACAGTGTTCATACTTGCAGACATTATCCGACTATCTGAATTGGTGGCAGAAAATCAAAGATGATTGATGAGTGGAGTCTGGCTGAGTTAAAGGTCTGAGGTGTGTGATTGTGATCTGGGGACAAAGAAATCATTGCCAAAGGTTAAGCATACGATAAAACCCTCTTGAAAGGCATGGAAAGGATTCTAGATGTCATTAATCACATCGGCAATGGTGTTTTCAATGAGTTGTCATCTTTTTCAGTCAATGACCGACAACGTCATTGGTCTTTTATCTGTGGAATCAGCTGTAGTAATATACATGGTGGTAATAACCAGATCTGGGAGTTCTGTTTAAAGGCTACTCCACTGTGGTGAAACCTGAATCAAAATGCTCTCTTTAACACACATTAAGGCATAATTTAATGACAGGAGCACCATAGACAATGTCCTACATAATGAGACGGCCATGCTGTTACCGCCGCCGACTGCGTCTCCAAGAGGGTGTGCGCCTACAAATCAGAAAATGGAGACAAATGCCAACCAAACTGCTCCAGGAAGCATTCAGTGGTCTTTGTTCGAAAAGGGGCACGGGCATGGACCCAACACTAATATGGCTAATGGCTTAGGAAACCCCATTGCTTCTTTAATTGAAGCTGGCTCTCGGACGTCCAGTGGGGAGAGAAAGGAGAGAGCGAAATAAGAAACAGCAAAGGAGAGAGAGAGGTCTGGGAGAGGGTGAGGATAAGGTTTAACTTAGATCTTGAAAAACAAGGAGTGGGTGTGTGAGGGGCCTGCAGGTGTGTGTGTGTGTGTGTGTGGGGGGGGGGGGGGGGGGGCTCTACACTACGTAGCCAATCAGGATTTCCCCTGAGGTCCCAGGACACCTGGGATCATCAATGATTGATCAAACTGGAGGGTTTAACCAAGGGAGAGGTGAAAAACAGACTGGAGGGGTAAGAAATATAGAGGAGGCTCTGTGTGTGTGTGTGTGTGTGTGTGTGTGTGTGTGTGTGTGTGTGTGTGTGTGTGTGTGTTAGATAGAGGAGAGGAGGTCAATTCTCACAAGCAGAAGGAGAGAAATCAAAAGAAAAAACAATCGGAAACAAACAAAAAAAAAAAACAGAACAAAAGACTGCATAAAAAAAGAAAGAAAAAAATAGAAAGCCAGATTGAGTTCACTATGTGAATCTAATAGGGGCCACTGTGGAAGCAAACATCGCCATCAAAGCCAAACCGCTGCAGCTCTGTAGAGACTGCTGCCTGCACACATGGTTTTGGCTGTGCTCAGACCAGCGAAAGACAAACAGAATCTCAAATTGATCCATACAGACTGGCACATAATGCTTAGGTACACACACACCAGTGCGCTCACAGGGACATAACTGTATATGGTACTATCTTTACAGGGAAACTTGACATCACCAACGCATGTTAGTTACAACTATTTTTGAAGAGATTCAAATGAACTATTTGATTTGATTCTATGAACTGCAGCATGACAAAACAAAACAACAACAATGACAACAAAAGTATTTTTCAGAGATAAAATGAGTCACATTTCTTTCTCTTCTCAGCTTTGTATTAAAAGGAGTGCTGGAAAGCACCAAAGTACATTTACAAAGTAATATATTTACATTTTAACAGGTGCCACGCATATTCTAATTTGAGAAGATATCTGGGGGTGTTGAGTTAGCAGCCCAAGGTTAGTCTTTGTCAACCATAACATGCCTAAATGTATGACCACTATGCACTATGGGTAATGTAGGCTCCCAGAAGTATGCATGGCAGAAAAAAGAAAGCCGCCTGCTGCATCAATTTTGAATCTTTTAAACTTGATATCATGAGTCTAACAATGTTATAAAGATGGAATGATAAACTGGTGGAGCACACTTTCAAGCTTAATTTCAAGGTACTTGAATATTTGCACTTTTCCTACATAATACGCGATACTTGAGATATATATATATAGAGAGAGAGAGATTTATATAGGTATAAATATATATGTACCTACTGAAGATGAAAGTAGTAGAAAAGCAGCGTCCATTTTGGGAACCTAGTCACATTCAGGTATGAGCTGTTTGCAGTTCTACCAAAATATATGATAATTTAGTCTTTGGACAAAAACGTGTATTGAACAGATTTTACTCATTTCTTTTTGATTAGTTTCAGTTAACAATAACATTTCAGGGGGTTTTCATCTAATCTTGCGTTTCACATCTAGAGCATAAGAAAACATGACTGCATGTAAAGTGCCTCTTAGGATCTGAGCATTTCTTTCACCACTTCACTTCAAAGGAGTGTTGTCAGTAGCCTAAGATACACCACTTGGTACCATATTCAAAGCAAGAATACAGTTTAGTGCTACATGTGGCTCACATATCATGTCAAATTTAAATTCTGGTAAATTCATTGTAACAGATTACTCGTCAACAATGTTATAGCGTTTAAACCTAAGTACACGAAAAAGTATTTCAAAATGTACCAGTCGCTCTGCAATTTTGCTACTTTATAATATAACAGAAAGCAAAAAAAAAAAAAGGTAGTAAAAAACTGAAACTTCTTTAAATTGAATGTTTTGAGTCCGGTGTGTTTTTACTTTGTTTTTAAGAGAGATTATGGACTGCCATGGTTTTAGCTCTAAATGTATTTTAATGGCCATTGTTTGGAAACGTGGGGCATGGCCAAGCGGTGAAACGTGTTTTTTTCAGTGGCTGGGTTTCGAGTTAAGCAGATTGGCTCCGAGGGTTGCCTGGCATTGTTGCAGAATCTTTGAATAAAGACTTCAATCCTTTCCCTATGTCAGGACTGCTGCTAAGAAATGCATTATTAATGAGAATAGTCTGACTGATGCTTGGGATTAATTACAGTAGCTTTGAAAGCAGCCCCCCTTTTTCCCCTTTTGTGCTCCACACAACCAAGGCAGCGATATTTTTTTATTCTCATTCAAGATCAGAGTTAAACCATGCAAGTGGAGTCTTGATAGTGAAAACACCAACAGACACTACGTGGTTACATTATTTATACTCCACACTCCAGAAAGCCTTTTTTCCCCCACATCTGACAGAGCAACAGTTGCACTGTGCTGTTGTCACCTGCTTGATCACACAGAAAAAAGCCAAAGGGCTGAGAGCTTTTACTTTATAGTCCACTTGTAACTTCTTTGGTAAACAGGCTCCCTGACAACGCAGCTGGCAGACGCATCACAGAAACACAACTAACGTGTTTAAGTCCTTTTAGTGAAAAGGACTTTTCTTTTATGATTTATGAAAGTGTTTCATGAGTCATAAAGCATAATATGTCATTTAAGGCAATAAACTGTCCAAACCAACTGCATGATGCAATAAATTGTGCTCATGTGAATTTCAGTTCCACTCAGGACTTTGCTTTCTGGGTATTTAAGGTATATTGTATTAGACCTTTCATATGCCATGCCTTTTGTATTTGTTTTTCCATTTCCCATTTAGGACATGGAACGTAGACAATAACAGACAATAAAGGCAAATTAAAACAGAAAAATTGTCAATAAAAAGGGATATCTAATAACTGTTAACCACTCTTTCATTATGTACATCATCAACACAAACTCATGCAATTAATTTACAAATGCCAGGTCCTACCCACTCAAAAACTAAACCCTCACTGTAATCCAATAACAATACCAAAACAGTCACTGGTTTGCTCCATTTTATTTATTTATTTATTTATATATATATAAATAAATAAATAAATAAATATTTATATATCAATAAATATTTATATATATATATATAAATATATAAATAAATATTCATATATAAATAAATATATATATATAGACTGTATGTATTTCTGTATAAATTAATTAGGGGAGGAACTGAGAACCACAGACAGGTGGGGATTGGAAGTCAGTATTGAAAGGTGGAGTTGCACAATGTTTTTTTTGTCTTTCATTGGATTTTCTGAGAAAAATTAAAAAAACAGAATAATGTCAGCCTAACCCTTTAAGTGAGATGCTGATATGAGCTTTTGAATCCATAATACTCAATCCACATTTATCTGGCTGTCATACAGCTGACATGACCGAGCTGCAATTTTTCTCGCTAATCTTGCTAAAATGAAAGTGTGGACAATAGTTGATGATGGGCTGATCACCATGTGAATGTGGCACATCCTCTATCCTCTTCATTCATCATCCCAGCACACACGTAAAAATGCTCATTCTCGCTCACCACGGGTTGTTGTTGGTTTCAATTAGTGGAGCCAACATCTGACACTGGGACACAGGAGTCTCTATTGATTGGCTGGAGCTATAGAAATGCATGTGTCAAGGGCAACTGGGGTCAACTGCAGACCCCAGAATAAGAAAAGATGCAAAGAATGACAGGAGGGAGAGACTGAGGGAGGAGAGGGGACATGGCCCTCTCTGCAAGAAGAGGGGGAGAGGAAGATCCATTTAGACGGGGCCCAAAGCCTGAAGACCATGGTGTGTGTGTGTGTGTGTGTGTGTGTGTGTGTGTGTGTGTGTGTGTGTGTGTGTGTGTGTGTGTGTGTGTGTGTGTGTGTGAGTGAGTGAGTGAGTGAGTGCGTGCGCGAGGGAGGGAGTGAGGGAGTGAGAGAGAGTGTGAGAGTGTGAGTGAGTGAGCAGCAGGGGGGACGAGTCAGCAGCTGGACAAACAGACTTGATCCAACTACTGTTCTACTAATGGACACCACTGACGATCCAGAGCGCGAGCACACGCCCATGCATGCACATGCACACACAACACACACACACACACACACACACACACACACACACACACACACACACGCACACACACACACACACACACACGCACACAACAACTTCTGGCCTCTTTCTCATATTGCCAGCAACCACTTTCATGTGAAAGCATGATCCTATAATAATAAGCATGGGGTAGAACTTGTGGGCTAAGCTTGGTGGGAGGTTTCACTGGTGTAAACCCAGAACAACAAAGGGGGAGGACCCCACCTGGAGATAGACACAGAGTGAGCAGCTACCATCTGTCTACAAACAAGGACACTACTCAAGTTCAGTAAATTAAATGTCCAAAAGGTAACAAAACCTCCCTCCTAGAACTTCTAAACTTCCCACATCACATCTGGTTTATAGAATGTTTAATGTCTAAAATGTCTAGAATGGGTGCTGACAAGTGTACTTTGCTACCTTTGGACAGACCTTGGTCAGCGGTTTCCTACTGTTTCCTAGTTTAATGCTTTAATGCTCAGCTAAGATAATAGGCTGCTGGATTTGTGTTTGTATTTAAAAGTGCAGACATTTCTAACTATTAGTGGGGAAACATATAACTGTATTTCCTAAAACACCAGTGACTCCTCTAAGAGAAAATGACACAATTGAGCCATTTTCTCATATTTAAAATGTTCTCTTGGGTGCAGACTGTAGACTGTATTTTGAAATGGATATAGTCTCCTAGGCTGAAAATTGAAGTCAATTTGGAAGTGCCTCAGTGCAATACTACTCAGAGTGGCTCCAAAACACTTTGGTTCCTTAGATTCCAATCAAAACGCGACGACTTGCCAAAGTCCCAATTCAATACATTCAATCCACAAATCATTATGGTGTTATTAGTTAAATCCACTCCTTCTGATTAATGTTCTGGTGGTCCTTTAAAAATAAACCCATAAATAATAAGATATTAGGCCTCAAAGTGAGGTTTTGAGGGGTGCCTGGTTTGATTGACATCACTGGGGTACAGTCAGGTTGCCGGAATAGATGACCAGGCATAAAAACATCAAATCAAATACAGTATCAAATGTCCTTATAAAAATTCTAATCTCATCAAATCTCTTATTGAATTTCACTACGTTTAGCTTTCATTATTTGTAAAATGACTACTGAAAGACTCAGTTTAGATTAGTGACCACCTGTTATTGGGTAAGAAGCCAGTTAAGCTAGTTAAACTCTACTTAAATCTAACTTAATTAGTACTACTACTACTACCTGTTGAATCTAACATAGATCACTTGTACCTGCAAGACACATGAACAAGAGAGTGTTTTTTGGAAAGGAAGTACTCCTTCATACACTGACTAGGTATCATTACTCTATTATATGGTATCAGTCATAGAGTTGATTTTAATCTGCTACTGAATCTGAAACTCCTTTTCTTGAAGAAGTGAAAACAATCTGACAATAGAGTTAATTTGCTGTCAGCTGAGATGCAAAGAAAATATTTCCTGAAATCAGTTTAATTTCCTTCACAGTTGTCAATAGTTGTTTTGCTTTTCACCTGAAACAGGCCACCAAAATGCAGAGGTGTAAATACAATCAAGTTTTATCCATTTTGGCAAAGTATATGAAAGACTTGATACCAGTACTAGTACCTGACACTGGCCTCTCAACAATACTTGTTTCTATACCAATTTAATAAAATCCATTTTAAGAAAAAGAAAATTCCATGTTGCATAATGGTACAAATCTTTAGTTTTCATGAGGTTTGTTGAAGGAGAGTGTAATCTATCTTGTTTCTGTCACCACAATTAGCAGATGTCTTCTAAGTACCTCACATGGAAGCTATCGCTAGACACTACAATTTACAGATGTTCCAGACATGCTATTGGTAAATGCTAGCTAGCTGACTGCGCATGGAGAAGTTTCCAGCAGCACACGCAACTCAGAGAAATATGTGGCCAAGACATAGTTTAAAAAAAGAGTGAAATAACACATTCTAGTGTAACATTTACTGAAACCAAGTTTTTCTTATCTATATGGGTGGACTGTCCAAGTGGCAGCTCTGTAACAGAAACGCAGAAAGATTTACACTTTGTAAATGTAACAAAAGTTATGTTCAATACCCACATATTGTACCAGATGACAAGGCAATTTTCAATAACAAATTGTACAGAAGCAAAGTTGGTGCTATAAAAATATAAAAACCCTAGACTTGAAATGACTGTTATGTGTTCAGAAGTTACCGTTGACCACTGACTCCACTGTGAACATTTGCACTAATAGTGTACATTAGCAGAGTCGCGGATCAAGCTGTCACAAATGAAGGTGTCTATAAAGATCTGGTTACTGTGTTTGGGTCATCGCCTCCTGTTCTCCCACTGTGTGGTCAGCTCTGCTGTAACCACTGTGAAAGTCTATACTCCCCTCCGACACCCAGGCACACAGGCACTCAGTTTACTTTGCTCCCCCCCCTCCCCCCTGCTCAGACTACTGCGCCACTCCTTCTGTTACATCCAGAAAATCTGCACAAAGCCCAGAGCAGTCATTTCTTGATTTCCTTAAACAGGAAATCAGATTTCTGCTGTGTTGTGGTAAAAAAAAAACTAAATTAACCTGATGCATATTTCATTAGTGGCTGAAGGAATTGTTGTTGATCAGCACTAGTGATTTAACATTACTCAACCCCCTGCTGAGATTTGAGGGTTCCAGAAATGATTAATGGAAACCCATCAGTACTTCACCCATACTGGTCAAATAAAAATAGCAACACAATAAATCAGAAGATTGTTTGCTCACTGTCCTGCTACAAATAGCTGTTCATTCCGTGTGTGGGGTACTTTAAGTGCCTCTCACTGATTTATTTACCTCTGCCAAGGAGGTTGTGTTTTCAGTGCGGTTTGTTTGTTTGTCAGCAGGATTACAGAAAAACTACTGGCCAAATGTTCATGAAACTTGCTGGAGGGATGCAGTGAGAAAGAACAGTTTAAATTTTAGAGCGGATGCGAAACATGGGGCAAATCCATGTTTGTTTGTTTTTTATTAACACTGCAGGTAGCAGTGGATGGTGAGGTTCATTTGTGATAAAACTAATGAGCATTCTACAAATACAATGACTCTATATCACAATCTACATTCATAGGTACCAGTAACCTCTGGGATACACATGAACTTTTCTAAACTGTATAACATTGAGCTGTCGTAATGGCGCACTAGGGTACAGGGATTTCTAGTGAGAGAAACGGGACTGGTAGGATGGCTGGGATGTGAGGCACAAGTGTATTTTGACACCATCCTAATAGTTCTAGAAATATATCAAGACATATTATATGTTTTTGGTTTGCAGTGGATGATTTGCATACAGTATCATCAAAGCATGGCCTCAGCCAAGGTCTGCACTGTGCCAGCGTCCTCTAGTTAGTAATGTATTACCTGACAATGTACAAGAGGTCGCTCAATGTGTTCATTTCACCTCAACCCTATTGGGGCATTTTAAGGACCCTCAGCTCATTGTTTTGGTTTGAAAGCGTGCAGCGTGCCTCACTCGATTCACTCTCTACTTCCTGTCAGGCACTAGAGAGTTGAAGACTAAGTTGGCTGTTAGATGGTGGCAAATAGTGGAGCATCTACCAGATAGCTCCCTCAGAGGTTGGTGGGGACTACAATTTTTTTTTTTTTTTAAAGAGGTAAGAGCGAGTTTAAATTGGGCTGGCATGTATCATTTAGCAAGAAACATGACCCCAGATGAACATTACTGTAGCTCTGTGACTGCTAAAGTTGCAAATAAGCAACTGTTTGTCGGATGATATAATATCAAATGTTGATAACTGCTTAACATACTGTAATACAATATATACATGGGATGATGATTTTGTTTAGTTGCCAGATTATACTGATGGACCTCCACACAAATCATCAATTTATAATACAAATTAGAGCTTGATTAATCAGTCAGTTGATTGACAGAAAAATTATCAGCAACATCAGACAAACATCATGTTTCATTCATTTCGTCAAGACAAACTGCCAAACATTGTCTGGTTCCCATGATAATAAAGCTGTCAGGAAACAGTGACAGGCATGTTTTCACCATGTTGTGACATTTCATTGACAAAATGATTACTCAGTTAATTAGAAAATAAAAGGCAGCACAAATTTAAATTGAACAAATCCAACTGTCTTGACTGTTGACCATTTGCATATGAATTAGCTGACTGATTCTGTGGCTCTAAATAGCTAAGATCGAGCAGAAGATAGGTAAATTGATGAGACGCAATCGATGTAAAAAAAAAAAACATAGCAAACAAGTGCATGTAAGATACAATGATGTTTCCATTCATTACTTTGAATCCTTCACTTGCCAGAAATCATGTGAAATCATAAACATACATGTCCCTTCAAAACTAAGAAAAAAAATTAAAATTCATAATTCCTTTATGCGTTACATTTAGCCACCCAGTTTCAAAAAGGTGTTTAGTATTTTAAGAATAAATTGATAAATCAGCATAAGACATAACATCTCTGAAGACCATGGCTTGTGAAAGTTATCGGCTCATAACTAAGGCACTGACCTAGACATGAACATGCACAAATCCAGCATGAAAACAATTCCACAGGGATTCTGGGTTTCTTATGTCAACAATCTGTGCTTTGTGTTAATAAGCAGGCATGTTTTGATTGTGGCTAACTGCCAAGTGAATGACAAAAACGGGGCAGACTTTTGGAGTGCCGCAGTCGAACCGGTCAAACAAACCATCTAAATGATTTCCTCCTCTTTCTGCTGCAGCTGCAGCATTTAGAGCAAACACACTAAAAAATTATGCTTTTCACTGCTACACTCTGCCCACAGGCCAAGGTCCTTTACTAAATTATACTGTTCTGCTCCTTTCCTCATCTAATAAAACACTGAGTGAGCAGCCACTCAAAGGCTTGGAATAGTTGGGCAGAAAAGCATCTATCTGTCAGTTCCCATGAGCCAAAGAACAGGGTAATTTAAAGCCACTTTCCAGGTTCAATACCAAGTTTCTGGATAAATCTCAGAAAATGAGATCAGCATTTCCTGTTAAACTACTGTATAAGCAGAATGCCAGCAATTATGACATGTAAATTCAAAGGCAACGATATGAAGATAATTGGTTATCAAACATAGTTTTCAGTGTTTATGTCCCAGACAGACCATGAAATACAACTCTGAGAACACAAATATAGTATTCACAAGCTGCAGTAGAAACAGTTGTGTTATTAGAGGGCTGAAGGAGAAGCTAAATATTCCAAGTTTAGAAAAAAAAAAGAAACGGTACTATTGGCATATTTTTAGCAAATCAAAATGCTATCTTGATTGTTTTCCATTTGGATATTGACTAGCTGTGACTAATACTATAGCTCTCTCAACAGTCAATATCATTGCTGCCCGCGAGATAAACTAAGTTCTTAATGAAAAGCAATGGCAACCTCATGCATTTAGAATAAACAGATGTTTCCATTCATTAGAAGAGGAGAAATAGGGCCAATCATTTCCAACAGACTCTTTGTGAACAAGAGGCACTGAAAGAATGTCATTACTCATGGTTCAAGTCCTACACTGCACTACACGGGTTGGTTAGAAAATTCAACCAAAATGGTCGACTATCATAGTCAACAGTGTTGACAAAAAGTCAATAATCCCCGTGGCAAGCCAATCATGTAATGGTGAAATGACCCTCGGTCGCAAAGTCGTGGTTAAAGGCCTGGTTGCATCAGCATTTCAAACAGCAAATTAATTTCAGTGAAATCGACATGACCAGCGGAAAAGTAAATCAGTGCAATTTTCTTTTTGCGTTAAGTTAATCTTTGGAGACCTGCGCCATCGACCAATGTTAGACCAATGTGTTGACAACCTTGACCTTTGAGAGGTGCGATAGAAACTGTTGTAGCTTGTTCGCTGTGTAGCATTACCCACAGTATAAATATATCTATATAGTATAAAGTAAAGCCTTACTGATATTTCTTTTATTAAGTGAAACAAAAAACAAACCTAAAACCAAAATACCAGAACGTGACGAGCGTTAGCCAAGCTGGTTGGCGTGATAGCGTTTAGCTCACCAGCTACAATACTTCATCGACAAAATCATGAACACGTGGATCAATTTTAGCGTGACACTTTCTGCCATGAACAGTCCTTAAAAGGTTTTTCAGGTACTTGACTGTGGGTTTAACACTAAAGATATACACTTTAAATGAATGTCAGTACATCACAACAAAATCAGTTTTAGTGGTTAAACCTCACACTTTTGTTCATTGCGATATGTGATAACAATTTTACATTGTCCCCACCTTCTATGTTTTGACAGTGAAGAAATCCAGATATCTGCACCTGCCTTCAAAAGAAGCTGCAGCCAGCTTTTTCTGCCCTGTAGACAGTGAGTGGACTTCATACTGGGTGGCCTGCAAATTCACCCTGGAGCTGTTATGATTTAGTCTTGAACCTTATTACTTTCCCTCAGCTTTTCATTAATTTGCCGGAGACTTAAGAGGATTTTACTTTCACCAACAATATCACTACATTAAAATCTGAAGTACCACGAGTGGATCGTGCTGAATTTAACTGGTAAACACGAGTATCCACTTGAAACACAACTGAACGAAGTTGACTGATGGAAAACAATGTCCTATACTGGAAGCATACTATTCTGATGTTGCCACCTTAGAGGGGCAGAGCACAGAGAATCTTGGTTTACAATTTACATTAAATGTTTTTTACTCGACACACTTAAAATAACTTTTTTAGTTTTTTTCACTGGAGGCAGGTTTTATTTTCTTTTGTTTAATATGTAAAGTAAAATGTAAAACCAAATTTACTCTGTCAAATCGAAATAGTCACAGCTTAAATAACCGAATTAATATCAGCGCCTGTTTAACAGACCAAGTAAATGCCAGCAACGTGGTTTGCAGATAATCAATGGGCTAATCAAGAGCCATGGACAGATGTGGCCCTGCAGGAAAGGATTCTTCTCATTTCATCCCCTTCTCTTGAGTAGCCTAAGGGTATTTAACCCATCCACTATCTGTCGGGATCTAAACTGACACTCTGAAAATCCCATTCACTGCTGATAAACCTGAGGATCAGATGAACAGCAATATAACAGAGAGCCACTGCAGACAATGAGGAAGGAAAAGCTGACTTAGCAATAGACTGTGGACCTCACTTTCTGTGTGTACAATCAAGTAATACCAAATCCATTAGCTCGATTGACAGCAGAGTAAATCAGTTGATTTGGCTTTGTTTGATCAATCTATTCCCAGAATGTTGTCTTGACAATTGTGCAAATGATATTGATCATTCATTGACTACTGGTGATTCTCTATTCTTGTTCACAGAAGTAATTAATTCAAGCTTGATCCTGACATCTAACAATGAGGCAACCATGACATTTCAGGGCAATAATGACAGTTTCCAAAGACACAACTCAGACAAATGGAGAGATGTTTCTTTAAGAAAGGGAATGCTCCACCTGTGTCAGTCAGATTACTAGCATAGCTCTACTGGGTCCAAAGGCAACTGGCCAGGCCTGGGGCTGGGGCTGATTGTCAGGGGCAACAGCTCAGGGGGAAGAGGGCTTATGTTTCTGGTTTATCAGCAGCTGGACCCCCATATGTAACTGGCCGGCAGTCTGGGCAGCAGTCTGGGCAGCAAGGGCTGCATGGACAGAAATGAAGCAGACAGAATGGAAACTCCTTTTTCAAAGTAACATGGTTGGTGGTGGTTGGTACTACAGGCTCAGTCTTACCCCTGATTACTTTCAGCCAATGCAAAGATCATCAGTGATGTGCCAAAGACAAGTTAGTGGGAAGAAAAGGAACGTGTGGAAAGAATTTCGCAACCATTGAAGGAATGAAGTCAGGACTTTGATAAAGAAAACAAATGATCACATTATGTCCAAAAAACATCCAGTCTGAACAGGTTATGCATGAATATGGCACAGTTGAGTTTCCACAGCCGTGGCTTTCACTGAACCATCAATGAGGAATCTGCATGGAGCTTCAACTTGTCAGTCATTAGGAAACATCACCTATGACACACCACAGCTTTCAACATTCACAGGATCAAAAATTGCATTCCAGTTATCTTACAATCTGCAATGAATTATCCTGATTACACAAAAGGGACATCTATGTATTCTAATTCTGTAGTGAACAGGGGATGTTGGGGCCTGGGTTAGCAATAGAAAAATGGGCAGCTGGGGGTTTAGGGTTTTGTCTAGAGGCTGGGCTGAGGCTCTCTCGGGAGTTTGGTTAGGGGACAGGGGCTGTGGCTGAGGCAGAGGGCTGAAGGCACGGCACATACACAACTGTCCCGGGGCTGACAGGCTGCTTCAGAACAATAAAAACCACACCCTCTGGGTTTAATAAGGCAGGCTTTCTTCTGACCTGTAAGAAGATTACATTTTCAAAAAGGATTACATCAGTAAGGATTAGTGTTGACCGTATTGTTGAATTTGCTATTTACTTTTAGCATCCAAACAGTGACTAGTTGCCGATGTAATTAAATGGGATTCTTTTATATTGTGTTTTTTCTAACTGTAAACACTATTCTGAAGTGAAGCTGGTTGGCACATCAGGGCAGCAATATTACTGTTACCATTTGGCTGAGGTCAGGCAAAATTACTTTAATAACTTAAATACCAGCTCATCAGTGGAGTATTCCATCTTGCCAGCTTTATGTGCAAAGGTGACGGGCAATTGGAAGGAATGTGGGAGTGGATCGAGTGTATTTGAAAAGTTTTCACAAAAATAATTACACTATGTTTATTAGTAAAACTAAGAATGAAGGGGTAAAAAAAAAAGACCAGCGCAACATCCAAACCACAAACAATTAAATTACAAATGTTCTGCAAGCAAGGAGGTGCTTAACAACCCCACTGCTAGAGACAAGAGAGATAGCTTTGTAGCATGACATTAGTGCCTTAGATGAGGTCAATATTTTATTCCTTCATAATGGTAGCCAGTTATACATTCACTGTGTGACTCTATGGGTGTGGCCACGCACTATTGTTGCTTCCTGATGGGCGTAGACCCCAAGTCAGTCTTTAACCAATTAACGCTGACCATCAAGTGTGCATCTAAGCTACACCAGGAAAAATTGCAATATTCTGCAAAATTTTAGACAAGCTTCAAAGAGTAAAATCCATTACTTGGTCTTTCAGATAAAAGTACCAGGGCTGATTGTATTGCCCAACATTTATCTATCAAACACAGTTCTGTATCGGCATATATGCTGTCCAATATATTTTTAAAGAACATAATGCAGAAACAGGTGCTTGGGGTAGTTTAGAAATTGTTCTATTTGTTTTTGTTTTTTATTATTATTTATAGTTTACAATTTATAATAATTACATTCCCAGTACAGTTCACTGCTTCAATTCACTGATGTCATTTTTATTTAATAACCATATTTCCATTGATATAGTGATGCCGCAATTTTGGAGCATCCTAATATCGATATTCGCCCCAAAAACCCGGTATTGGTCAGATCTCTACCGATAAAGAATGAAGCCTGATCTGTGCAGTGCTGGCTATCCAGTTGCCCATCTGCTAAGTTAACTGACATTAGTATGTATAGTTCAGGCTGAATTTACATTCAGGAACTACTCTCTACCCTTGTGCTGGATGCAAAAATATGCATCATGGCCCATTATGTGATTGCCATGATGCATCCGTGTGTGTACTTTTCTTGACGAACGTCCTGTACCTCTATTGTAAAGCTTGCATGGTCAATAGGATGAGAGGATGGAAGGGGATTTCCATTTAAGTACAGTGAATAGAAGCTTGCTGCTAATGAAAAGAAGTATTTATTAAGCTGCCAATCTGACCGTCAGCCAACTCCCCCAAGGGCTTACTAAAGCCTGGGATCCAATCTACCAAGCAGATAGCGAGTATATCTGAACCAGAGTCAACCAAGTGGGAAATGTTTAAATATACGCTTGTGAAAATGATAAAAGAAGTGTCTTGAAGTTGCAGGGGAGAAGTAAATATGGGTTTAAGGTTTGCACAATGCCTTCCAGTTTCCTTTATCGTCCCGAGGATGCCTGTGGCCACACTGGTGCCCCAGCAAGTGTTCTCTGCAGAATCTCTACTTCCACACCCTATTACAGCACAAACACACACACAGAGGAATGCACCATGAGGGACCACCAGCTGTTGCAGTGACCGATATGGGGAACGCCCAAAATACTTCAATCACCAAAATCTGGTGTACATATTCTCTCCCTCTTCCATACACCTACATGGACAGGCTGTTTACACGCTGATTTACTTTCATATTCAATCTTTTCCTATTGGTTATTACAGTTAATCAAACCCCAACAACAAAATCATCCAGCAAGTCACCGACGCAGTCACTCATTAACAAGACAAGAGCTCGTCGAGAATCAGGGAGTGATCCCATCCCAGTCATTCCTTTCCTGCTTTCATTATTACACACATCGCAGCTGATGACCGAAGTGCTAAACATGCTGCTAAAAATACATCTCACATCCTACTACAGTATGTGACACCTGAGATGTACAGATGAGAAACCCTGCTGAGGAAGGCGTCTGATTTCCAAAGCATTAACACGCCTCTCCTTTTTATTGTTCCCACTCATTTCTGGTTCTCACGCTGTTGAAGGACAAACTACTTAACCTACAGTGACACTTATAAATCATAAAAGCCCATCCCTGCCGCACACATGCCCAGCAGCCGTATTTATATGATTCATGGACAGGGTTGGAAAGCGGTGTGTTTGAGCAGCAGAGAATCACTTTTCAATGAGCAGCTGCAGCTGAAGTGGCCTTCGACCCATTCCTCTTCAAGTGTCAGAGGTTTGAGGTCCGGATGGTAACCCAACCACTTCCCGTGTGCCACCTGTAAGGACAATAATCACACCACAACTGGATTTCAAAAGCTCTGCATACAAAAATGGCAATGTTCCTGCAGTAATTGGGGATTTTAAGGGAGACAATCTTGTTTGCTACAGTAAATTATTCAAATGTGGTTCTAAAGTGAGTTTGAATCCATAGGCCAAACAGTAAAACCCCTGTTGTTCCCCTTCATCACCAATAAATTGATAAATGAATTATTTTACTCCTTTTTTAATCTATCATCAGTAAATTTTATGTTTGACCCCTTACTTTTCTTTTTTTTAATCCTGTTTTCTTTGTGACTTTTTTTTTTTTTTATTACTCAGAATTTTTGTATTCTCCAGAATCATATATGTGCATGTAATGAGCCCTAGTGTGTTACCATTTCTAAAAAATCTCCATCACAAAAGGAAACGGCAACCTACACAGTGAAAATGGCAAGTTTTGATCAAGATTTGGATCCAAAAAGATTCCGATCGGTTCAAAGAATTACAAACAAGCCAGAGCATTTTGTTCTTTTTTTTTTTCTCCCCTATAACAGAAAGACATGTGGGTCCAGCCAGGCCCTTCAACGCATGGTGGGCTATGCAAGACTAGGGAAGGTGTACCTTAAATGACATACATTAAAGATCCTATACTTTACACCTTTCTGGTGTTTTTTTGCAGTCTTGATACACATGAAAATATTAACAACCCTCTCTCTGATTGGCTGACTCTCTTCTGAGTGACACAGAAGTGACACCTCAGGTTTTCCTTGGTCTTACAGCTCGCTAGCTCCTCAATGCAATGACCGCTCTGTGTCTTCTTAAGTGCTGAGGCTGGACATATGACATGAGCATGTAGTTGTGACATCACAAACGTATGAAAGTCCAAACGGCTTGTCCAAATGGCACAGTTGCTATAACTTTCACAGTTTTTATATACCACCTAGATCTGCTTTGAAATCCCAAAAACATTAGAAATCTGAATTTATAATATAGAGAACCTCAATTTCATGACTCATTTCTATCAGGATATTTGATCAAGATAAAATATATATATATGCTGGTGAAGATGCAGATATCATGAAGATAGAATCTGTGTCTGATACACACGAGTATACACAGCGAAGCTTACGCAGGAATTAGTGCAACACATGGATGATTCAAATTGCCAACCCATATTATGAATTGACTGCTAAAGACAAATATGACATGCACTTTGTTTTTTCTACAAACTGCCTGGGGCATAAAAGAAAAGTATAAAGCGTTTAAATAATCCTTTCTGCGATCCATTTGACAAACGTGTGAACAGAATTGTGTGAACAATCAAACTTTTCTACACACTACGGTTTCTGGTAACACGCACACTCCCATTCATCCCCCACAGTCCAAAGTGGGTAATGCGATATTGTGCTTGGGAACAGAACCTCAGCTAGCAGATGGCCAGCTATTGAAAAACGCCTGGATGTTGGGACCTACATGATTGAGGTTGAAGGCTGGACTACACAGCCACAATAATCTTTACAAAGGTTGGATACGAGATGTGCATTAAAAACATTTGACCCACTTCAAATATACTTGAGAAGAAAGCTTCCTCTCCTCTGTACTGACTGCTTCTCAATGAGACCTGGAAAATAGTTTGTCTTTGATTTTATTCAATTTCTAAACTGTTCCTCTATTCAATTCTAAACAGCGAGTGAACTCCTATCAAGTTTAAGGACCACAGACAAAGTGGATCATTTCTGTTTTCTAAATGAGGCAATAAATGGGCAGCTGTGTGTGTCCAGCGGAATGCCAGCAGGTGAACGAGGCATTTGACATTTGGCTCACACAGCTCACGCACATTCCTGTATCAGCTGACAAAAGAGTGTGTGCATGGTGGTCCTAAGTGTGTATCCATTGTAGGCAGCAGTCTGGGCTGCGTGTGTTAGGTAAACCGGCATGTAGGTTATGCATTACACTGACAAATGTTGTTTTATATATTCAAGATGACTCGTAAAACAGCGGTTTGGATGCAAAAACGATAGCACCTAAAGCACAAGTTGCCCTACGTTTCAAACCATTACTGAATTCCAGTCTAAAATGGTTCAGATATAACATCATGCATCATACCAGCAAAGTGTCTTGATGAGCGGGACAAAGCACAGCACAAGTGAAAAGAAAATGAGGGCTATTGTTAAACAACCCACTACACAGTCCGGCTGTTTTATTTACTTATTTATTTATTTATGTTCATTTGAATGAAGAACTGCGTTGAACTTACCTGTTAGGTGTAAAGCGGGTGAATCAGCCGTCCATGGTGTTCAGTTAAACAGTGACTCACATCCACACTAAGGAGCAGAAAGTATATGATGAACTCCAGCTCTACTTCACGAAACCAAGAAAACAGAGACAAAAAAAAAAACAACCGGCGCAGTTGTGGGAAAGTAACTGCTCTAAAAGTTAAAAGGCTGTTCTCCCAGAACAAGAGGCCGCCGCGAGCGTTCAGTTCGAGCAGCTCTCCTCTTATGAAACGTCTCAACAACAGTTAGTGCGGCGGAGCGGACAGCTGGGCAGAACAAAACACGCAGTCTGGCACGGAGGGGCAGGAAGTGGGATGGTGTTGCCTTCAAAATAAAATCTCTAAACCTAAAAAGGGGGAAAGAAAAAGTAGGCCTACATATAGGATTTGTGTCACCATTTAAAAAATAGCCCCACTTTGGGGCATTTAATGTCTATTTGATCCCACACATCACAGTTGAAGCAAGGAGCCCTCCTGGAATAATTGAAATAATAATATTATCAATATTATTGTTGTTATTATTCTAATTATTATTATTGTTGTTATTATTCTAATTATTATTAGTATTAGTATTAGTATTATTATTATTATTAGTAGTAGTAGTAGTAGTAGTATTTGTATTGCTGTTGGTAATAGTAGTAGTAGTAGTAGTGGTAGTAATAGTCGTAGTCATAGTAGTATAGTCCTTGCTATAGAAAAAATGTCCAAGACACATACTCCACCCGCACTGTGAATGCAGGTTTGAATCCTGTTCAGGACCAATGCCCTGTTTTTTTCTGGTTACTGTTGTGGATAAAACAGTGTACTTATATAAAGGCTACTTGTAACTTTTAACTCTTATGTTTAAAGTATGTGTCTGTAGATCTGTCTGCATTCATTTTCGTCATTACTTCCTTACCCTTACGACCCAAAGTGCGCGCTAACGTCAGTTTTATTTTGAAAATGTTACCCAGAAATGTTGCTCCACGTCTGCTAACTTCACCCTGGGCCGTTGAATGCTGTGTGTAACTCGGCTGCAGTTTTCCAGTGGTACTCTGTTTCACTGTACAAACATGAACACGGATTTTTCTGTGATCGAGCTTTACAGCTTCACACTGTAGAGTGTCTTCCAGAACATACAGTACATTGGGCCAATGGATTTGTGCTGGCTGACATGTTCACAGTATTACTAATCAGTATGTTTTCCAGTTATTCCCAATTTGGATACTGTTTTGTGACAATGCAAGTTTTGATCAGTAGGTTCAATTGATGATGGTCATTTTTAATCAAACCAAAGAGTGTAGAGCTTCTGTAAAGCACTCTGTGTTTTAGAAACTACAGTCTATTACTGTCATCATTAAATAATTGTTATTAAAAATGTGAATAACTAACTCCTGAACTGAAATCCTTCAAAAATAAAAAAGAAACAGTAACGCATAGAGGGGACTCTCCTCTTTGTCTGTACTTGTACCTGAATGACGTGTGACTGCCCTCTGTTGGTTTAAAGTCAGCTTTGTTTCCCAAATGTGATGTTTAAAGTGGCATGAGAGAAAGAAAAAAGTTTTGTTTTTAATTACAAACAAACCATAATTAAAAGTCCCAGAAGTAAGTTTCTAGTCACTCTGACTCACATTTACAAATACTTTTTGACTAAGGTCAGTCCTAAAGTCCTAATGTTAAAGGTTGGTGATCTGGATACATTCATTTTGGTTCCTTTAAAGCTGAAGTCAGATGTACAATATTTTCATTTTATGTATTTGATTGAGACCATATTCCACCTAAGAGCTCATCATAAATTGGAATGTGCACATTATAGGCTACCTGAAGTATCCTAAGAGCACTAGTACCGCATAGCCTACCTGTAGCGCTTCTACTTCATTGTCTTCTGACTAACATTTGAGGGGAAATCGTTAGTTTAGGTGGATTGCCTTGGACCTGCAATATATTGTTCAATTACCTGTTTCTTTAGGTTTTCTTACGACTTCTGGCCGTCTCAAAAATCTCAAAAAACACTTGATTGTTTTTGTTGTTGTTTGTTTGTTTGTTTAATAATTGCATTGCAATGGTGTATGATCATTGCTGTGTGTAAGCATGGTGAAATACAATGGATTTCCATATGGTGGGTAGAGTAATGATATAATTTGGCATTGGTTTATCACTAGTTTACAGGACATATAAGGTATTGAAAAAAAAGTGATTATTAGAATAAAATAAAAAAATATTTCATAAAAATAGTATATATATACTGTATATAATTGCTACATATTTTTAGCATTATTTTAATTTATATAGGCAGCTTTGATTACTAGCCTATTTTAGCAGACATGCCATACTATCTTCAGGTGTGAAATAATTCCAAGTCACGATTTGCACACTGCATTGAGGGATCACCTAAAACAAAAACTCAACGTAGTTGAATTAATTGAATTAAGTTTCAACTATTACAAAATGATTATCTATGTATCTGTGACATGGTTTAACTTTGTATTCTCAAAACCTAAACACATTTTCTTTTCAAGTTTAAGGATCTTTACAGAGGAAAATGGCAGTGATAATGCCACAGAACGACCATTTTCTTTTCTTTTTAACACAATACAGATCAGATGTGCGTCAACATGTTTCTGACAGCTGATAACGTGGCTCTCTGTGTGGAATGAGGGAGGCCGCAGAGAAACGGGGGCGTCTCCTTGCTCCAATCTTACCTTTACCGCTAGATCTCATTTCACCTCACCTGTCAGGTTGGAGCACCAAGGCTGCCTGTAATCTCTTTGTATGGTTAAAAACCCGACTGAAAACTGAAACAGAACAGCGCCGTATGGCGTCTCAAGTAAAAGAATCCCCTGTCAGACCAGGCTTTCACAGACTGGAGGTCCAGAAAACGACATGGGACGTCCCAGAGAGGTATACCACGCTGCGGCCTATCGGCTCCGGAGCTTACGGGACTGTCTGGTGAGTTTACCCGGCAAAGCGGTGCGCAGGACTTCGAGTATAGCCTACCGACGAGGAAAGGGCTGCAGAGTTTGTGTCATTCCTTTACTATTGTGTATTGCAAAATAAAAAAGGCACTTGCACTTTTCCCCTTTAATAATAATGTAGGCCTAATAGCTGCAAACCATAGAACTGATGAAAAATAGACAACCTCATTTTGTTCTGCCTTTTACTGACAATTCTATTTTACGTGATAAAGTTATTACGCCTTATTTTACATAACAAAATAAAGGCAGTTAAATTACAATTACCCACCTCCAACACAGACTACATTAATGTTTATTGTATAGCTGTTGAAATAAACGTTTTTGAAATGTTAAAATGTAATAGTGATTCTCCGTTAGGCTATCCTCTGTTTTACAAATGGTGAAGGGAGCTCAAAGGCCCACATTTTTTAAACTGAATATTAAAATGCTTTGCATCTCAAATTATTTTCTATAGGCTGTCGTGATTTTTGTAGCCCTTAAGTCTGCATTCCACTCCCAGACTTATGTTGCAGGCTATCCAAGAGGCCTTACCTCTGCTAACAGAAGCACTATTGTCCGCCTGAGGCAGGTCAGCAAGTTGATGCAGGTCCTCCGATATGACAAGAATCTCCACCACCAACCTAGAACAACCCAGCATACAGGAATCCAAGATATCCCAGACATAGTACGATCTAATGAAGCCCCTGACAGACAAAGATTTCATAGCTGATGTTTCTATAGCACAAGGGACAACAGGTCTGAATACTTAACTAATTTGTTGGGTTTAATTTCAGATATGTTATTTTTCAATTATAACTACAGGGATATATCTATATGTATTTTAAAGTCTTATTTCACAAGTCAGAGCAGGCTCTTTTTTTCATGTTTTCTTTGTAAACTTCCAACAGAAACTCCTACACAAATGATTTTTTATTTACTGTAAAGTAATTTCTACAATTACTGTAGAGTTATTAATAATTAGTCAATTAATTGAATAGTCAGCCACAGTACGGCCAAAAAATAGCCAAACATTCTCTGGCTCCAGCTACTCGAAAATGAGGATTATTTTTCTGTTTTATGTGACTCTAAATTGAAGATCTTTGAGTTTTGAAATGTTGGTCTATACATAACCAGCAATTTTAAATGGTTTTAAATTATTTCAGACTAAACAGGGAATCAGTTATTGCCTTTTGAAACAAGTATTGCTTAAGTACTGGGAGTAATAAATGTCAGTTGTTGCCACACATTACAGTAACAATAACAATCATGTGAATCACTGAGTCCTGTTGATTCCATTTAGCTCTGCCCTTGACCAAAAGACCAAGGAAAAGGTGGCCATCAAGAAGCTGTATCGGCCTTTCCAGTCCCTCATCCACACCAAGCGGGCCTACAGGGAACTCAGGCTGCTACGCCACATACAGCACGAAAATGTAAGAACTGGGTAAAAAGTGAAAATAAATAAATAAACAACTGTACCATCATAGTGCCTATCATACAAACGATCATTATTTAAGTCTATTGGTTCAAGCATGCAGATCAGTCGAAGGCAAAACACAAAAATCTTGATTCCTTTTCCCTGTAAACATGTTATTGTCACTGCAATAATGAAGCGCTGTTAAATAAAGGCACCACTGTCAAAGTGACTCTGAGAGCCAAGAGAAAAGCTGTTGAGAGGTTTTAGTCTTACAACCTTAATTCCATTTAGTCCTCTCACTTTCACGAAAAGTAGATTTTGAGGGTAAGCAAACTTTGTTGATAATTCAACAAACACCCATAATCTCGCCCGTGTGCCCTGACTAGCTGTTAGTGTTATGTATTTTTAGAACCCTCATGGCTCAGTATTTTCACTGAACACCTGTGAATGAGTGTGTCTCTTGTCAAAGGAAAAGGCATCAAGAAAAGACTTGTGATCCATTTTTTTAAATCTTGGGCCGGGTTGTTTTTTTCTTCGTATTGTATCAAATTAAAATGTAAGTGGCTGTTCCAGCTTGAGCTCAAACTTCGGAATGGTTCCCACCTCGTCTCTGTTATGAAGACACAACCCACTGGCATTATTGGACACCCAGTATCACGTCAAAGTGTGTAGTACACCCATCAGACCACTAGAGGTGACTTGACTTTTACCTGGGATACCAGTGCCTGAGTCTGTGAGAAAACTATAGTCAACAGTGATTTCTTTTAAGTAACTTAACTAATGTACTTACTTAATACTTACATAATACGTGCATAGCTATTTAACTTGCATGATGTAATTTGCATAATGTATGAAATCTTACTTACATTGCGTAAAATTACTAAATGTAATCAAAAACATGATATTCTAAACTAACCCTAATTTAGGGTTGGTTTAGGCAACCATGTCACATTTAACCCAAACCATTATATTTTCTTAAAACTAACCATGTGGTTTTTGGTGCCTAACTTTAACATTGACATGGTATCCTGTAGTGGAGAGTGTGGCAACCTTAACATCATTGTCAAGAACTCACTTTTATGAGGCTGTCATTTGATTTGTAATTCACACTTTTATAAATTTTTGCTCTTGTTTTTCAAGAGTCCAAATTTTTCCTGGTGATGGGAACAGAGAGAGCTATTGTATTTCAATATTCTCCCCCAACTGTCTCTGATCCATAAAGCCCACAGTTGATCATTTTGGCCCTGCAATCGTGGAGCTCTTCCTGACTGAATTTAGGGATTTTTTTTTTTTTTTTTGCAAAGATAACTGAGGGTTTACAGGGTTAAAGAGAAAATCCAAGCACAATGAAGTCAGTAATGGATGCATAAATTGTTTAGAGGTGATCTCGGAGAAATGCAGTGCAGATACATG
The DNA here is from genome assembly GCF_022577435.1 of Embiotoca jacksoni. Classification (NCBI taxonomy): domain Eukaryota; kingdom Metazoa; phylum Chordata; class Actinopteri; family Embiotocidae; genus Embiotoca; species Embiotoca jacksoni. Next base: position 472,804 of record NW_027185447.1, on the reverse strand, counting down.
ACAGCAATGACTGTGAATGACTGTAAAGGCGAAGAATGTGATCTTATGAGCACAGGAGCCACAGATACTTCAGAGCTAAAAGATGTTACTAACTTTCCAAACTCTGCACCGCATGTGGACTGTGTGCAAGACTTTAATATACATTAAGTCTATTATAAGTATTGGTATTTAAATATGTTGGCTATGTTTTCCCTTAAAGGTGATCTGCCTCCTTGACGTCTTCACACCTGACTCCACACTGGAGAAATTCCAAACCTTGTAAGTTAGGAGTTGAGAATGGCATTCTCCTACTAGTTGTCGCAGCTTGTTGTGATCTTGTGTGTGTGTGCATGTGTGCATGTTTGAAAGTTCAAGTCAGGCAGTAGGAGAGCAGGCTTATTCTTGTTTGTTTTGGTTGGTTTATGCAGTTGTATTTCCTCACCAGAGCAATAAGCTCTTGCCCTTGACAGTATTTGGTGTTTACAGTACAGTAATACAGCATGTATACAGTAGTTTGACTTTGTGCCTTTTGATGGACTTATTGATCAATTTTTGTTTATCAATTTGTTCTTTCCCTCATTGCTCGCCTCTCACTCTTCTTCTGTCTCCAGTTATATGGTAATGCCCCTTGTAGCCCAGGATCTGGGCCACATTATGAAGAAGAGAAGATTAACTAATCGCATCACCACATACCTGTTCTACCAGCTTCTAAGAGGCCTTAAGGTGAGTGTTTATGTATTTGTTCTATCACAGCATGTTTTATATGACGCTCATAGGGCCAATTGCATATAGACACATTTTAAAACCAATGCAGTTAAACCGATGCAGTAAAAAGCAATTTTTTTTTTTGAAGGACATATACTTACAGTTGTAAAATTGCAGATGAATGATGCTGAAATATAATTAGTGAAAGATAATTTTTTTAAAAAAGGCAGTGGAAGTCCTGAAGCTGAAGTCTCAATTCAAGTGAAATTATGTTGACCATATTGGTGCAAAATTCAAGTGAATTTCATGCACCAAGAGAAAGTAAAGCTATGATGTGCAGAATTAAACTGAAGGTGTCAGCTGAACTAATCACTGAAAGCAGACAAACTCTCAATGAGAGATGAAAGCAGTGAAACTGTCAGTTTATGTGTAAGCACTGTAAGCAGGTAAACAAATGCCCCTTTTGAAATGCTCAACTTCCCATTAATCTGACGGCAGTTTAATGTCTTTGTCTCAAGTCTGAAGCAGCACTCTGGTCACTTCTTCGTAAAAGTCATGACGGCAATCTTACGAGTTTGAAAATAGCTATATTTCCATATCACGTTCAGCATGTAACAAGTCTGAACTGAATGCTGTCGGATTAATACAAGACTGCACAAGGTGAAACATGCAGACACCATCTTAAGATCACTGTAATAAGTATATTTTCCCAGTCATCAACTCTCATGCACAAAATCCATCAAATGAGCTATGAAAGAGATAATTTTAAGGTGTTTAGACAAGGTTGCTGTATTTGTAGAGCACATTTCAAAGAGAGTGTGAATTAAATAAAATATTTCTTGAGAGTAAAATCCCAATGTAACATGGTCAGAAAACTTTCCATCCTAAAATAACACACAAAGAAACAAATAACACAAACCATGTTAAGAATATCAATATTAAAGAAATAATGTTAAAAGAATAGCAACCCAGGCCTAAGTCAGCATGACTAGGGTGGACTTGAACCATCCCTAACAATACGATTTGTCAAATAAGTAAGGTTCTGCCTTCCATTCTACTTTTGGAAACTCTTGGAATCATAAGGCTGCATTCTGAAGTCAAATACTGTGATACTATGAAATTTCAAGATAGGACAGAGCTTGGTCGGAAAGAATTCGCAGCGCTTCTCTTTTTACACATTTTGTTACGTTACAGCCTTATTCCAAAATGGATTAAATTCATTTTTTTTCCTCAAAATTCTACACGCAATATCTCATAATGACAAAGTGAAAATAGTTTGTTTAAAATTTTTGCAAATCTATTAAAAATAAATAACGAAAATATAACACGTACATAAGTATTCACAGCCTTTGCTCAATACTTTGTTGAAGCACCTTTGGCAGAAATTACAGCCTCAAGTCTTTTTGAGTATGATGCTATAAGCTTGGCACACCTATACTTGGGCAGTTTCTCCCATTCTTCTTTGCAGGACCTCTCAAGCTCCATCAGGTTGGATGGGGAGCATCGGTGCTCAGCCATTTTCAGATCTCTCCAGAGATGTTCAATCGGGTTCAAGTCTGGGCTCTGGCTCGGCCACTCAAGGACATTCACAGAGTTGTCCTGAAGCCATTCCTTTGTTATCTTGGCTGTGTGCTTAGGGTCGTTGTCCTGTTGGAAGATGAACCTTCGCCCCAGTCTGAGGTCCAGAGCGCTCTGGAGAAGGTTTTCATCAAGGATGTCTCTGTACATTGCTGCATTAATCTTTCCCTCCTTCCTGACTAGTCTCCCAGTTCCTGCCACTGAAAAACATCCCCACAGCATGATGCTGCCACCACCATGCTTCACCGTTGAGATGGTATTGGCCAGGTGATGAGCGGTGCCTGGTTTCCTCCAAACATGACGCTTGGCATTCAGGCCAAAGAGTTCAATCTTTGTTTCATCAGACCAGAGAATTTAGTTTCTCATGGTCTGACAGTCCTTCAGGTGCCTTTTGGTAAACTCCAGGTGGGCTGTCATGTGCCTTTTACTGAGGAGTGGCTTCCGTCTGGCCACTCTACCGTACAGGCCTGCTTGGTGGAGTGCTGCAGAGATGGTTGTCCTTCTGGAAGGTTCTCCTCTCTTCACAGAGCAATGTTGGAGCTCTGTCAGAGTGACCATCGGGTTCTTGGTCACCTCCCTGACTAAGGCCCTTCTCCCCCGATCGCTCAGTTTGGCCGGGCGGCCAACTCTAGGAAGAGTCCTGGTGGTTCCAAACTTCTTCCATTTACGGATGATGGAGGGCACTGTGCTCATTGGGACCCTCAATGCTGCAGAAATTTTTCTGTACTCTTCCCCAGATCTGTGCCTCGATACAATCCTGTCTCAGAGGTCTACAGACAATTATTTGGACTTCATGGCTTGGTTTGTGCTCTGACATGCACTGTCAGTGGGACCTTATATAGATGGTGTGTCTTTCCAAATCATGTCCAATAAACTGAATTTACCAGGTGGACTCCAATCAAGTTGTAGAAACATCTCAAGGATGATCAGTGGAAACAGGATGCACCTGAGCTCAATTTTGAGTGTCATGGCAAAGGCTGTGAATACTTATGTACATGTGATTTTTTTTTTTTTTGGTTTTGATTTTTAATAGATTTACAAAAATTAAAAAAAAAAAAAAAAAATCATTTCACGTTGTCATTATGGGGTATTGTGTGTAGAATTTTGAGGGAAAAAATGAATTTAATCCATTTTGGAATAAGGCTGTAATATAACAAAATGTGGAAAAAGTGAAGCGCTGTGAATACTTTCCAGATGCACTGTACATAGATTAATATGAAAGGAGAAGGACTTTCAATTCTATTCTTGATGTTTAGTTTTGAGCCAATAAAGAGAAGCTAATATGGGAAACATATGATTTATCTTGCTAAATCCTGTCAGTATTCTTGCTGCAGCATTTTGAATTAATCTAGCCATGTGTTTCCAATGATCATCCATGGCAGCTCTGTGGTTAAATAAATGACCATCCAGCAAAACAACTTTCACTGCATCCAGCATTTGAGTTAATACGAATGAACATCCTTTCATTTGATGCTTGAAAATATACTGAATGGGATTTTAAACTCCACAAAATAACAGTATGATAAACTTTGATAAACTTTATACACGTATTGCACTAGACTACAATACCCTATATGAAATGAATTACAGCAGTAGGTAATGCTTAATTACTTTATATTTTTTGGGGTTAGCTCATTTTCTGTTTAATGGGAGTTTGATTAAAATCAATTTAAAGACAAACTAGTCTGGGACATGTTAGCTTGGTGCATGAGCTAGAAGGTTAGTGTGTAGCAACTCACTGTGACGTCAGCCAGTATTTCATGAACAACCATTTTGAAGCCATGACTCTGGCGTTTTGGCTGCTGCCATCAAAGTTTCAAATTTTGGGGAAACAGTAAAATGTCACAGAAAGCCAAATCCAGCGAGTAGGAGAGGTTAGGAGCGACGATTGCATTGTTGAGGGCGAGAATTTTGTGAGTTTTAAATGGTGCTATGAGTAGGCGTCTTGTCATATTGGAGAACCCAAGAGCCATTGCACCACAGTTCAGGTCATGTTTTCCCTCAGTCGCCTCAGAACATCAGAGTGGAACTCACGATTGAGAGTCTGACCCCGTAGGATTAATTCATAGTGTACAACCCCAGGAATATTAGAATTGACTAATTCAGAATACTTACTTACCAAAGTTATTGCCTCCCCATGCTCCGTGTAGAGTTTACTATGCTGCGCTCCGTTAGTGCACAATAGGAACAGACTTGATTGCACGTCATATATTATCTAAATTTAAACTGTATTTTAAAAACATGGTGACAAACAACAGGACTCCAAATGTTAGATACATATGAATTTATAATGAAAGGAAGCAAAATAAAAGAGTTTGGAAGAGCAATGTGTTAACCTTTATTTCTGACACCTTACCAGCACACCTTACCAGCACGTTTCAGTTTAGGAATTAAAATGTCATTCACAGTCAAAATGTGGACGTTGAAATGGATGTTTGACTGCTTCCCCTTTGTTTATGCTAGTTGATGTGTAACCAAGGGTGCTCAGTGGAAACAATCCAGAAAGCACGTTTTAAACTGGAAAGCTTCACCAACCTCTTTGGCTCTTTGTATTTGAATTTAGATGCAAATGTCTTTGATCCCAAAATGTTTTCTCGATCTCATCAGTGCTTCTGCTCTGTGAGAGCAGTCTGGGTTTGGTCTGACGGCTGGAAAATGCACAAAACATAGCCCCCACAATCACCTGTAGGAGGAGACTTTGTGGTGTGTAAGGATTTACACTATGTCATTTAGAGAGCCATAAGTCTGTGGACCTGCTTACTCTGCTAAACAAACACTAGTGTGTAATTACAGCATGTCTACGTCTACTGTTTCACATTGTCTCTAAATATATGTTCTTCCTCTTTACAGTACATTCATTCTGCAGGAATCATTCACCGGGTAGGTATATGAACATTTTATAATACACCACTTAGCTGAGCCGATTTTGTCCTTACGTCTGAAGTGCAGTTATGGGAATAGTTCAATATTTTGCTAAATATATTTTTTTTGCTGCTGGAGCAGTTATCTTAGATTGGCATAAAGATTTGAAAAACGCTGTGATGCGTTGATGATATTGTGTACGAACAGTTTACACGTGTTGAACGCCAATTTATGAGCACTGATGACACTGGTTTACATCTGTTCCAGGGATTCAAGGCTGCAATCCTGTAGTGTGAACTCGGTATAACTACTAAATCCCAAAAACTAGCAAATGTATTGATAACCGGTTGCAGACGCACCCAGGCCTGATTACCAAATGGCCCCATTCAATCCAGACATCGCTTAGATAAACCATTTTAAAAAGCAGGAAGCTTGCTGAAAAGTTTCACCAGGAGAGAGTTGACAATCTTCTCATCTAATTCTCAGCAAAGGAACAAATAAGAGGATTTCCCAAAGTATGGAACTATTGCTTTGAGTATTTCATAGCGTATATTTGCTAAAGGTCATAAAACGCTTCATGATAGAACAAAACTTTGTGTCCTTTAGGATCTGAAGCCTGGTAATCTTGCTGTGAGTGAGAACTGTGATTTAAAGGTAAGTTCTCAAAGCAAAAAAAAGAATCAAAACAAAAGAGCTGCTCTATACAGTCACGATGATGATTAGTTTCAGCATAATGTGTGAAAAAATATTGTAATTTTTATTTTTTAACATTTAACACACTTGTATCCATGGTTTAATGTGCAATGCAGTGCAAATTAAAAGTGAGTACAGAAGATGCAACAATAATCCACTGTAAATATTCTCAGATCCTGGACTTTGGCCTGGCAAGACAGACAGAGAGTGAGATGACAGGTTATGTAGTGACACGCTGGTACAGAGCACCAGAGGTCATATTCAACTGGATGCACTACAGTCAGACAGGTAATAATATGCCCTACCTTCATAACAGGTAATCCCTTTCTGTTTGTTTAAAATAGAACAGAATATTGCAGTATGCCTTTTTATTATTAAAATCGTCTCTCTGCCACCCTCCCTCACAGTGGACGTCTGGTCAGCCGCCTGCATCCTGGCTGAAATGATTACCGGCCAGGTGCTTTTCCCAGGACATGACAGTATCCACACACATGTTCTAATAAAATTGTGGAGACTCAATTACAGGACCCAGAAACTCATGCTGCTATTTTAATTTTTAAAATACAGAATTTTGTGAGAACAGGTGCAGCATGGTCCACCCATTTTACACATGTAGGTTAGTTTGATCGTCAATCGTGTCGTAATGTCCTCTCTGAGAGCTTTCTAACTGACAGCTGAGAGGAAATGAGTGAAAATCAACCTACATGTGGTCATTGTGTAATCTTGGTTTGGAGATAAATGTAAACCTGTGTTTCAGACTGAAGCTGTGGCATTTGAAAGATGTTGCGTTTACCACAAATGGAAGGTCAAATGCAACTATGCTATTGTTTGCTTCATGGGAAAAGTACCATCCAGCGTTTTTGCAACATTTCTGACCTTTTGGAGAAAAAAAAAAAATTGTCTATCGTGACTCCCCCAACTTAATGAAAGTGCGATACTAAACTGCTAAAATACCCATCTAACTGGTTTTTTATTTATTTATTTTTTTTACACAAATTGAAATTGAAATTAAAAGATTTTTCTGCATGTGGGTGATGAAAATGAAATTAAAATACACAACTCAAAGGAGAAAATCTTAGCAAGCATGACAAACTGTTACGTTTTGTAACACTGTGCTGCTACATCATGTGTCGAACTTTAGACTTGCAGAAACGCAGGCTGTGTCAGTTCATGTGACTGCTCTGATGATTGATCTACCTGGTGAATGCTGAGTCCTCCTTAACCAGTGATCAGGTATTGATCAGCTGAAGAAGATCCTCCGTCTGACGGGAACACCAGACTCCTCCCTGGTGCGGAAGATGCAGAGTGAGGATGTGAGTTTTGTCTGTTTTGCATGCCAAATTTTTTTGGGCTGTCATCAACACATTGCATTGATGAGTGCATTTCCAAATATCAGTAACAAATTATACAGGTTTTACATCAGCTTTTTTTTTGTTGTCACGTTCTTCTCTGTATTAGAATAAACTGTAACAATTATTTCCTGTTTTCCAGGCACAATCGTATGTTCAACGTCTCCCTCCTCAAAAGAAGAAAAATTTCAAGGAAGTGTTCTCATCCATGGATGGGAATGGTGTGCTTCACCTTGTTGATTTAAATATATCACATTGTTTAAATGGAAGAACTGGTGTACCATCTTGCTCCACTGTTAAAGAAAAAAAACTTTCAAGGATTTATTATGAACATAATTGATTGAAGTTTATCTTCTTGATAACACTATAGATAAAATAGCACTTCAATGATCCACGAGTTAAAGATAAAGTGCTTCAAATGCAATAAAAGCATCTGATTTATTGCACAATTATTTAAACAACAGGCTGAGTTAAGAAAGTGATGAAGGCGGACAGTTTCAGGATACGTGCTCTTCTAAAACCTGGATTTCTTTAAAAGTAAAAAGATTCTAAAGTGTTTTCTGTCTTGGTGCCTCAAGCTATAGATCTGCTGGAGGGGATGCTGCTGCTGGATCCAGAGAACCGGTTGACAGCCAAGCAGGGACTATCCCACCCCTTCCTGGCTGAATATCACGACCCCGAGAGTGAAACAGACTCTCATCTGTATGATGACTCCTTCGAGAGCTTGGAGCTCGCCATTGGCGAGTGGAAGAGTAAGTACAGCTGCATAAAACAGAGGTTGTGACTTTTTTACAGTGTACATGTGAAGCCTAAACCATGATGGAGAAATATTGCAGTATATTAAAGATTAATCAATACTTTGTGGTAAAGTAACAGAATTCCCTCTGTGCCCAGCACAGTATCACGGCAAAGCATGTAATACACTGTCAGTCCACTAGAGACGTGTCAGTGTCACGTTTTGTCTCAGCTAAGTGTGAGAAGTACAAGCATATATGAAGAGGGTCAAAGAAGGAGGTCATGTGACAGAGGTCATGTGACCAAGTAGAAAAACACTGAAGGAGGTGACAGTGATTCACCGAAGTCAACGTGGATTTTTAGCTACGTACATAACCAAACAGATTTAACAAAAATAACCTCTGTGAAGTAGCTACAAAATGTTACTTGCGCAGAATTACTTTTTAAATCCAAACCAAGTGTGACATGGTATAATTTAGTGGACTGATAGGTGTATCACACGTTTAGCGTGATATTGGTTTGCAGTGACATATTCTCAAAAGACAAATCTACACTTTAGTGATATCAGTTTTTAACACTGCTTTCCATTTTATTTTTATCCAATCAGGTCTTATCCATATGGAGATCATGACCTTCGACCCTGACAATCCCAGTAAGACAGCCATGTAGGAAGCTCTGTGTACTGGTGCCCCCCACTGTTTCGGTATAATACATGCACATAGGTCAATAACACTGGCATACACTGCAGCATCAACTATCTTGAAAGTATATTTTTTTTCTGGTGCATCTGACGTGTTACAATTCAAGTGTATTTTACCAAATAGCAGCTTTACTTGGTACAGTGGCCTGTTCTGCTAGCAGTAATGCTGCTTTGGTCGTGTAAGTGTTGGCCTGTACCTTGGATATGATCAAAACCACTGGATTCTAAAGTGCTGTCTTTTCATTTTAATAAGAGCTAAATATTTGAACAAAATACCTAATTAATTAAGGCCCACTTTTTTTGATGCCTTTCATCTTAATGTTTTCATCAGCAGATCATCTCACTGTTCTGACTGAAGTGTATGAATTTAAGCGCCAAGAAAAAAATAAATAATTTGACCTTGAGTTAAGATGATTTCAATTCCAGAGTCGAGGATACATTTTTAGGCTCAACCTAAGATATATTATATTATACACTGCACAAACTATCAGTATCAGGTTCATAAATTCAGGAAGATGACCCTAGTTTAGAATAAATACATGTGTCTCATTTTGTATGTTTTTGTGTGATGTATCATAATTTGTAAAGGGTCTATCATGCAGTTTTACTGTAGGACTCTTTTCATTTTCTGGAGTTTTATATTTCTTCAGTTATTTTTACTGTTCCATTCTCAGTCATTTGTGTTAAAACATTTCAATAAAAAAAGACAGGACTTTGAATGACTATATTCCAGTGTCATGGAAGAATCTGTCCGTGTAGGAATACTGGGTAGGATTTAATGGCATTCAAGGAGTTCAAATTGTATTGCAATGCTTTGCAAATAACCCGAGTGTCCAATTTGGTGATGTAGGGATTGGAAATAATTCTTGTTTGCAGTCACCAGAGGGCAGCATTAGTTCACAGCAAAGATTCTTAGAGAAGGCTGGAGATGAGGTAATGGTGTTTTCAGACATAAAATCCAAATACATAAGTACTTTAAGGATAAATAGGAAAAAGGTTGTAAGATTTTTCAGAATTTTTTTTATATATTATATGCTCCTAAATTTAGAATATGACTGTTGTATTGCCATGAATTATTTTCATGAATTGTAATAACACTAATGCGGTTTGCTCTGCTGCTCTAGTTAGCAATATGTTTTTATGCACAAGCAGCGTGACTATGATTTCATCAGTCACGACTTTGGTCTGGACTGAATATCTAATTCATTGTTAGCTGGATTGCCTGCTTTAGTGTCATCATGGCAGTCACATTTGAGCTTTTGAAACTGTTGGATGAAATGCCATAAACGTTGGTTCAGACATTCATCTACCTCTCAGAACGAACTGCTGTGTTTATGTGGATTTCTCGGACAGCTGAACAACATAACAAATGTTACTGAAGGTACTGTGGTAACACTACCCATCACAGTCACCGTGGTCAGTCCAAACTGCAGTCCATCTCATTTCTCTCATTCCCTGAATCCAGAACAATTGCCGTGTCTCAGTTTGCGTCCTTCTGTTAGTACACATACAGGTAGTACACCGCATGTTAGCGCACTGGTGTGGTGTGTGAATTTTGACAGGGAAGTATTTTCTCAAATTGCACACAGACGTTGTGCACTAAAATTTGAATTCATCACCTGCCTAAAAATAAAAGGGTCTCAAGCCTCCTGTTTCAGGCACACAATAACAAACTGGTGGCTTCTACCCAATGACAGCGGGGACACTTATTGTTATATTGTTTACATCATCAGCTGCTGCCTCCTCCGCCTCCTTCTGCGACGTAGAATATATATCAAGGGCCAAACCACGTTATCTACATTTTGCAGCTAGTACTTCTGTACTTTTCTTCTTCAGTGGGATTTTTAATGCAGGATGTTTACTTGTAATGTAATATTGTTACATTGGTACTGAATTTAAGACAAGATAAGATAAGATAAGATAATCCTTTATTAGTCCCGCAGTGGGGACATTTACAGGATTACAGCAGCGTAGTAGATAGTGCAAACCTTACAAACAAGAGTAAAAACAACATACTACAAAAAAAACAACGTAGCAAAATAAGTAAATAAGAAATAAGTGATACAGTAATAAGTAAGTACAGTGCAAATCCACAATAACTAAATATGACCAGACAAAAATGGTATATACAGGCAGCATAATTTTTGAATTGCACAATACAGACAGAGTAATTCAAGAATTAAATATATTGCACAGATTTTTGTGTTTGGTGGTTTACTGGGAGCACAGCTGGTTGTACAGCCTGACAGCAGCAGGAAGGACCTGCGGTATCTCTCCTTCACACACCGGGGGTGAATCAGCCGGTGGCTGAAGGAGCTGCTCAGAGCTGCCAGGGCGTCCTGCATGGGGTGGGAGGTGTCTTACCAGACTGTGCTAGTTGTTATTATTTGCCTTTACACACTTAGTCATTATTTCTACATTGCATGGGTGTTTATCATGTGTGCACATCTATGCGTGTCTGAGTGGTCCTCATGCAGTCAGTGATGGGGCCGCTCCATCACACCATCCCTCCCCTCCCGGAGGTTGGCGATGTACGGCAACCTTGAGAGGTAGTCTGCTGCCAAGTTGGTTTTGCCCGATCGGTGTCGAATGACAAATTTGAATGTTGCAGGGAGAGGTACCAACAGGTGAGATGGCTGTTGTGGTCTTTCATGGAGTTTATCCAGGTTAGAGCACGGTGGGCAGTTTCCAGATCAAACTCTCTGCCAAATAGGTTGTACCGCAGACTTTCCAGAGACCATTTGATGGCCAGGCTTTCTTTCTCAACCACCGAGTACCTCTCCCGGGAAAGCAACTTGCGACTCAGGTACAGGACAGGCTGTTCCTCTCCTTGGTCTCCTTGTGCGAGGACAGCACCAAGGCTGTACAGCAGACGCATCGACCTGCATCAGGAACCGTTTGCTGAAGTCGGGACATTTAAGAACCGGCGGTGAACACAGGATGGCTTTTAACCTGCGGAAGGCCTCCTCACATTCTTCCGTCCAGATGATGGGATTCTTCTGGTCCGTCTTTGTCAGTGCTGTGAGTGGGGCAGCAATGGTTGCAAACTGTGGCACAAACCGCCGGTACCACCCAGCCAATCCAAGGAACGATCGTACATCCTTCTTGCTTCGAGGTTGAGGGCAGCTAAGGATAGCCTCCACATTATCCACTTGTGGCCGCACGTCTCCTCTTCCCAGCTGGTAGCCTAGGTACCGTGTCTCCTGTCTGGCCCACTCACACTTTGAAAAAATTAGTCAGTCCAGCATCCTTTAATCTTTCCCAAGACTTTCCTCAGGTGTCGGATGTGTTCCTCCCAGGTGCTGCTGAAAATTACCACATCGTCAAGGTAAGATGCAGTGCAGTCTTCACAACCCTGGAGAACCTTATCCATCAGTCTTTGGAAAGTGTCTGGAGGTCCATGCAATCCAAACAGCATCACTGTGAACTGAAAAAGTCCAGCCAGTGTGCAGAATGCTGTGTAGGGTCTGCTTGAGGACTCCAGAGGCACTTGCCAGTACCCCTTGCACAGGTCGAGGGTGGTGATGTACGCAGCAGACCCAATTTTCTCCAGTAGGTCATCTATCCTTGGAATTGGATAGGCATCAAACTCTGAGATGGAGTTAAGCTTAGCATAGTCACACACGACCAAGATGTACCGGTGGCCCTGGTTACTCTTCACCAAAGGACCAACAATATCCATGGCAATCTTTCGGAACGGTGTGGAGATGATGGGGAGTGGTAGCAGGAGGGCCCAATTAGACTTACAAGGAGCACAGGTTTTTTTGACATGTGGGGCATGTAGTGCAATATGTTTAGATGTCTGTGTACATGCAAGGCCAATAAAAACGTGAACTAACCCGCATGTAAGTTTTGTGTCGGCCAAGGTGGCCAGCCCAGGGGACTGTGAGCCAGGTACATAATCAACTGTCTACCGTTGGCTGGAACCACCAGACTTTTATGACCATCATGCAGTGTATACAAAACACCATCTTCAAAGACAAAACAATTACGTCCCCACATCATTCACATTTGCTTTATCTACTAGTAAACAGAGATTTCAGTGTTTCATCATGTTTTTGTAAATCGGCAATATTTTCAGGCACTTCCCACTCTTTAGCTGCAGTCAAACTATTAATATCATGTCCAGTTAGCCTTAGCTGCTTTTCAAAGTGGCGATGGCGCCTTGAGTTCCTAGGCCCTCACACAAACTGCCATCCATGTCAGGGAGTGGTTGAACACCAGTTTTCGCCTGGGCTCGAGTAATCACAGGACAGGAAATACATTGATTAGCATTGTCCCCTCTGTTAGACTCTTCCCCGTGCAGCAAGTGCATGAGTACAGGAAAGTCCGTTCCCAGAAGAACATCTACTGGCAGATGTTCTACCACCCCAACAGTCAACAGATACGGTTGATCATCAATAAAAACAGTCACTTCAGCTGTAGGGTTGGCATGAATGTCTCCATGTACACAGATAATGTCTGTTTTGTTATTAAAGCCTATGTTACCAACTGGTATGCAACATTTCTTTGCCAGCGATGTGAAGCTGCCAGTATCTAATAGTACAGTCAGCTGCTGGCCATTTACTGTTAATGTTTTGTATATTTTTGTTCTAATTTCCCTGTGCTCAGCAGTTTCTACCTCATCTCGAGGTGCATAACAGGAGCCTGTGATCTTTGCTTTGCGTATAGGACATACAGAAGATTTGTGGCCTGGCTGCTGGCAGTAGAAACAAATCAAGTTCTTATCAGTGGCTTGTTGAGCTGTAGCAGTGTTGGCAGTACCTGCAGGTTCCTGGCTGCCTCTCCTCATTACGATTCTGGTGTGCAGAGGCAGGAATGCAGGTTGACGTCCACTGCTGGTCGGGCGAGGAGCTCTTTAACCCAGATTCTCACCTCTGGAGGAAGGACACGAAAAAGCTGCTCCAGGATGAGACTCTCACCGATCTCCTCCTTGCAGCGTTGTTTCTCCTATTGTCACTGAGCTGGAACGAAACTGCTGCCGGTACGTTCCAGGGAAAATGTCAGGATGACATGAGGATGACGATGAATTTACTGTCTTCCGTGCTGTCTGTCTGACTCTGACTCAAACTCTTCCTCTTCCTGACGTGCCACCTGCTGGGAGCGCAGCCCAGTTCATCTGCCTGGTCTTGGAAGGCGAACTGTCATCTTCCGACTTAGCCATCCCACTTCTGACACCATATGTGACGGGGTTCAACCTCAGTCCTTCGATAAAACAACAACAAAAATGACGTAGCCGTAGGTAGCGATGATGCAATTTACTGTGCGTCTCCCAAAAGTGCAGATTTGTGGCAAAAATATATTTACATGTAAACACCCAGTACCAAACAACAAAAATGTTTGCAAACCAATAAAAAAACAACCAAACAAATTCTAGACTGAAAAGTTTGTGCAAGTCAACTGTTTCTTCATCAAAATGGCTGTTACCTTCTCCATAACTGTGGCCATGACGTCATACAATCGCATATCGTTAAAGGAGTATTTAAACACCTGGTTGGCCTCTGCCTTCAGTTTGAACCGAATGCCGGGACCAGTCTGAGAGGAGAATCGACCCATAGTAAGGTGGCCAGCGGTGTTCTACTAAATGTATCAAGTGTGCACCCTTGATCATTTTCTGACAGCCAAATAATCGTGAAGGTTCCCGGATCCTGACATAGTAATCGGCATGGAGTGTGAATGAACCTCTGGTGTGTGTTTGCGTTTATGTGTACGCATCTATGTGTGTCTGAGTGTGTCTGAGTGCTCCTCAGTGACGGGGCTGTTCCGTCACACGATATTTTATTTTCCCTCCTCCAAGCAGTGACACCATTTTAGATTTTTTTTTTTTTGCTGCAGTTTATAACATGAATAAATAAAATGTGACAGTCTTTGCACCATGATATATTTCGGCAGTGACACAAAAACTGTAATGCCACATCTCTGATATGAACAAGAGTAAACCGAGTTAAACTGACCAGTCTGATACGTATTTCAGTGTAAGGGGTGACTTTGTAGCAGCCTATCCCAGCTTACTTTTGGGCGAAGGCAGGGTACACCCTGAACAGGTCACCAGTCTATCACAGGGCCAACACATAGAGACAGAAACAAAACATTCACCCCTAAAGGCAAATTTGTAGAATCACCAATTAACCTGACATGCATGTCTGTGGATGGTGGGAGGAAGCCAGAGTACCCAGAGAGAACCCACGCAGGCCATGTGAACATGCATAGAGCATGCAAACTCCACACAGAAAGGCCCCAGGCCAGGATCAAACCCAGAACGTCCTCACTGTGAGGTGACAGTGCTAACCACTGCACCACTGCGCCAAACCAATTTGGAGCATTCACTAAAGGTAAACACACTGGATGTTCATGTGTAACCAGTGGGTGCCGATTTATTAGCAGTAATCCTCCTGTCTTTAGATTTAATATATTTAATACATGTTAGGAGAAGCTTTTCATACAAAACACAAATCCACAACAGGTACTGTAATAATCACTGGCAGACTGTTTAACTATCCCTGCTTTAGATGCAATTTAAATGCCTCCACTGCAGACACAGGCGTTTCTCGGGTCATTCTGTCACCACTCTTACTCAAACCTTCGGCAGAGCTACTGACACATAATTACTCGTGGGTGCGCCACATCTACAACATTCACACACTGTTCATTCACCAGCCAAAATTAGCTGAATTGCAAAATAGACAGCTGCCGCAAATAAAATATCAGTCATTAGAAAAATGAATAATATTCTTCCTGTTACTCAAATAAAATGTATGATTATCAAAAATACCAGATTCACAACAACTCACTCCGTTGGCAAAAAGCACAACATGGCGGTTGGTGGCGGCAACGGCTGACCAGCAATATAAAAGTAACTCTAAACAACATCTTATGGTGAAACTCATTTCTAAACACTGAAAGCTGTAACATTTTAAATAACATGAAAATACGTATACAGTGAACCCTCGCTATAACGCGGTTCACCTTTCACGGTCTCGCTGACCCATAATGTCGACAAAACGTTCTGCACCGACAACGGGACCCTTTGATGAGCCGTTCATTACAGCTCTCAAACATAATCGATGGTGGCATGTCGGTTTATAAGAATCTTTTTGCCCGGAAGAAAAAAGAGCGACAACAACTACCGATAACTATGTTCTTCTCTCGAAAAACCACACCTGCACCGCCGCGGGCTTTAGAAGAAAAAAAGGCTCCAGAGCGGAGTCAGGATGCAGCGGCTCAGTCAGAAGAGCAGTGAAATACACGTGAGTCACTATTTGTCCTACTGTACTTTGTATTTTTTTTCATAATCATTTTTCATTTTCTCCCGTTCTAATCCAATGACTCGGGTCGCAGTGGGGCGGTGCTGATCTCAGCAATTTGAAGCCTTCAGTTCGTATTGATGATTAAAATTATTATTTTACAGTACAGTAGTTATTTGTAAAAAAAAACATTTATACAGTACTTTTATTTGTTAAACAAATGCTTGGGCCTGTAAAAAGGTTTTGTTCTTTGGTTTCAATGTATTATGGAGTATTTCATTGTATAATAATTGTAAAAAAAATGAAGGTTACTACTTCACGGATTTCGCCTATCACGGTTTCTATTTGGAACGTAACCCCCGCGAAAAACGAGGGTTCACTGTATATGCATATAAAATCATTTCTCAAAAGTTACACAAAATTACATTCACAACCCAGCTTTACTACATGTAACAGCTAACTGGCATCTTAACCGCGGCCGTTACTCTCGGCAAATTCACTTGGTTTAACGACACACTCCGACATCACATATCTATCACAGTCATTTCAAAACACAGCAAAGTTGTTCCTGAAATATTCACCTTAGACAGTAAACTTAAAGAGTTGTAAACATATTTTACAGTGCCTGGGAATCAATGAAGAAACATACGATGAGGTAACGTCTTCATCAAGACAGCACCATTTTATTCTGACCAATGTAGCATTGGGATTGAAGGGAAACGTCACGATGCGTTCAAACACTCGGTTAGTGTAGTTTCTTCAGTGGTATCTCCAAAAAACAAGAGGGGTGTCTGTTTCATAATAAAAAAAACTTTGCTACAGCGTTTTCATCCTATTACACGTGCCTGGTTTGATTGCCATGCTTTGGGTGCAGTCAGATTTCCAGTGTAGGTGGGCCGCCATAGTGTTGGGCTGTCAGTATAATTGTGTTAGATCCACCCCTCGCTCCTCCCCAGCTCATCCAAATACACTTCTGAGTCCAAAAAAACCCTCCCCTCTGCTTCCACCAATCGGCTTGTTGCTCCCTCGCTGCGAGCTAAACACTCTACAAAATCACGACTGTTTGCTGTCCTGGCTCCTAAATGGTGGAATGAGCTCCCCACCTACATCAGGACAGCGGAAACTCTGTACATCTTCCGCCGCAAACTAAAAACACACCTCTTCAGACTTTACCTTGAACAGTAGAACTTCAGTAGCACTTAAAATGGCACTGACTGATAGCACTTTGTAGTTTGGCTTCCTTGAAGAAATTGTATTTCCTTGATTCCTGTTGTTCTGGGTTTTGTACCCTCATGGTTGAAATGCACTTATTGTAAGTCGCTTTGGATAAAAGCGTCAGCTAAATGAAATGTAATGTAAAAAACAAAACAAGATGGCGACAGCTGAAATGCCACACCTGAGGCTTTAAAATGGCGGTTCAGAAACCAGTGGGTGAGGTCATGGTGGGCTACCGCTTGAGTTTCATATTGGACCACAATTGGTTTCCAAACAAAGCAGATTTTTGATTTTAGGTAAGTAGTTTCATTACTTTGTTGTGATTACAGGATTAGTGCAACTTCCTTCAAAGAAACACTTTTGTTTCCTCGGAAGACTGCAGTGTTTTACCCTGATTTTACATTGGAGAGGCAGCAGGATGTTTTACAAATATAAACTGAGGAGCAATTAATCACTCAGAACCACTCCTTCCCAAATTTGAAGTGAATGTTAATTTGAGCAGCACATTGAATTAACATACACGAAACCCTTCCCAAATCCTTGCTCAGAAATCACAATTAGGCGCAACAAGCCTGACATTTTACACATGCGGAAATACTGTGAGTGCAGCTCTTTGAGCCATCTGGACTTTACTCATACTCACTTTTCTCATTGTAAAGTTAATTTATGTGTCATGCTCGAGTATCATTTTAACAGCCAAGGCTGATTTCTTTAGTTATTCACAATTTCCAGAGCAAAAACAATAAGACCAAACAGATACCAAGATGGATATGAACACAGATTTATTCCAGATGCTTTGGTGGTACATATTCACAATAAATCTGGTAGTCCCAGTCAGCATTATCTGTTGTTTGTTTCTTTTTTTATGCAGAGTGAAAATGGAAGTAAAGGATGACCAAAACACCATTTATATACTGTAGTGGAGAGCTCCTTTTCTCTCAAAGCAGGAGAAGAAAAAGAGGATCCCAAACATCAAATGTGATAATGTTACATGTGATTGCTTTTGATGATATCAAACTGCACAACAAGATGACAGATGTGGGACAACAGAAGAAACACCAAACAAAGAGGAGGTGTGACAACAGATGGGTGCCTGTCATGTAGGCTTTATGAATTCAAGGCTAAGGACAACATCTGCTCTTGGTTTGGTGCAAACCTAAAGACTTGTTGTCACTATGTGCAGTTGTTGTTGTTGCTTTATAAGGATTCTCTGTTGTGGCACTACAAGTATATTGTCTACACAAACAGAACATCCAGCAACCAAAAGACAACCAGGCTGACTGCTCAAAGGAAGACAGGACTGACTCAAATCTCTGCTCACAACAATCTCTCTGCCTTTACTCGCATTTGGATGTCATCTCTCTGTAGGTATGCAGTGCCAAAGAAAACTCTAGCATTACATGGCTCTGCCATATGTTTCTGATGCTGCTCTGTGTCAGCGGGGAGAGGTGGTGGGGTTTAAGGAAGCTTTTCTGAGTGGAGCCAAGAGGAATAGAACAAAATGAGGGAAGAGGAAGAATGGTGAGAGAAATGGCTGTGGCTTTTAATAGCGGCGGGATGAGACCGACATGCTGCTTCTTGAGGTTATGCCGCCGCCGCCGCTGCTCATGCCGCTGCTGAAGCCGCTGCCGCCGCCGCCGCCGCTGCTCATGCCGTAGCCGACACTGCTGCTGTAGCCGCCGCCGCCGCCGCCGCCGCCGCCCATGCTCAAGCTGCTGCTGTAGCCGCCGCCGCCGCCACCGCCGCCGCCCATTCCCATTCCCATACCGCCGCCATATCCCATACCGCCGCCGAAGCCGCCGCCGCCACCTGGTGATCAGAACAACATATTTTCAGAAGAGATGACGGAAATTTCAACTTTCTTACATTGTATTCTCTTTTCATTAAAACTTAACCAAAGCTTTGCTGATGAACCACTCATTTCATTTTTTACTTGAATCGTAAAGATACAGTAAAAGTTGATACATACCACCGCCGCTGCTTGATGACTGTATGTGGATGGTTGCATTTCCACCACCAGCACCAATTCTACAGGGAGGGACACAAATTAATAATTTTAGCTGTTGATAAGGTAGACCGCATTGTGTTAACTGCAATGCTCTTGGTCTGTCTCTCAGAAGATTAAATTAGCTAATCTATTACCTGGACTCCTCTCCTTCCAGAAGCTTCCTGTAGGTGGCGATCTCAATGTCGAGGGCCAGCTTGACATTCATGAGCTCTTGGTACTCGCGGACCTGGCGTGCCATGTCCTGTTTGGCTCTCTGCAGAGCTTCTTCAAGGTCCCTGATGCGGGCCTTGGCGTCCTTCACGGCCAGCTCACCGCGCTCCTCAGCCTCAGCAATCTGGGCCTCCAGGTTGGCTCTCTGGCAGGTTGGAAAGTTAGCAAAAGTTTAGAACGTGATATTTTTCATTAAAAATGCTGTCTACATGCTAAGCATTTATTTTCAACATAAGCTCAACATTGGCTATGAACATAGTTTATTTACCTGTCCCTTAACTGCCTCAATTTCATTCTGAAGGCGGCTAATCATACGGTTGAGCTCAGCAATCTCGCTCTTGGTGCTACGAAGGTCATCTCCGGCCGCACTTGCAGAGGTCTGCATCTCTTGGAACTGAAGGAAGAAGATTAAAGCTAATTATTATTCCAAATTCCAAAGACCATTCCAGTTTTTTTTACATTGCAGACTCTCTCCACATACCTTCTGCTGATACCATTTCTCGGCCTCAGCTCGGCTGTTGTTGGCGATGTCCTCATACTGAGCCCTGACCTCAGCCACAATGGAGTCCATGTCCAGGTTGCGGCTGTTGTCCATCTCCACAACGACTGAGGTGTCCTTGATCTGTCCTTGAAGTTCACACAGTTCCTGCACACAAGATGTATGAGGTTTTTAAAAACTGAATTAAAGATACAGCATCTATTTCTGTTCTTGATTTGTGGCATTCAGTGGAGATTACTTACTGCATCATATATAGCTCTGAGGAAGTTAATCTCATCCTGAAGGGCGTCAACCTTGGCCTCCAGCTCAATTTTGTTCATGTAGGCACCATCTACATCCTGTAAGAGGAGAAGAAAGATGTGGTTTGTATTGGTGATGGGCCACACGAAAAGCAATTATTCATGCATCAACTGTGCTTAATGATGGCAGATCCACTCTCACCTTCTTGAGGAGCACAAACTCATTCTCCACAGAAGCACGCTTGTTGATTTCATCTTCATATCTGACAAAAACAGTGGACAAATTATGGAAAATGACTAAAGGCATCATCTACTGTCAGTCAGCTTTTGTATCCTATGACGAGTGCATCCTTAAACTCACTTGTTCTTGAAGTCCTCCACCAGTCCCTGCATGTTCCTCAGTTCTCCCTCCAGCTTCATCTTCTCATTGCCAAGCCCGTCCAGTTGTCTGCGCAGGTTGGCGATGTAGGCCTCGAACATGGCGTCGATGTTGGAGCGGGTTGTGGTCTGGTCCTGCAGTAAGCTCCACTTGGTCTCAAGCATTTTGTTCTGCTGCTCCAGGAAGCGGACCTAAAACGATAAAATCATTTGCAGTTTAGATCTGCTTTGGATGGATGTATTACTTTGAACAGGACTGCAAAACCATAGCACTCAGATGATCTAACGTTGCATCATTAGAACGACATTGACACTAATCTACCGATGTGTTTACTTGCCAATGTCTGTTCTCATTATCTTTTACTTTTGGGAAACGAAAAAAACAAAAACAAACACGATAATCTTTTCCTGCTGGATTGGGCATGCTCACTCAGAGGCAAGCAAAGATGTTTGTCTTCTTCGTTTTACTTTCCTCAGGTGATCCATCGGGCCACACCTGTGTGTGACTTTCCCACACAAAAATCTCTTGTATGCTAAGTATTATACAGCTGCTGGATTTAAATACCCCTTAGGGCAGGGATGTTCTAAAAACACTCCACTGTGGAGACTCTCTGAACTGTTCTTTCTCTACTGAGATCATTTTGAGAAAATGTGAAAATCCTGAGGAACATGTTTCGATGCTGGTTTCTGATAGACAGACGACAGCTCTTTAGGGGTGTGTCTGAAAGCGGGTTTTTTTTTTTAAGGCCAGGCAAGATGAACAGTGCCACACCTCAGCCTCACCCCTCCTCTAAACACCTGACATTGGCGCTCCCTAGCCTCCAGTATGCATACTTTCACTGAGTGAACTTGCCTGCCTCAGCACTCAGTAATTATTGCAACATGCCTGACGATATTACCTGTCATGTCAAATGAGTTCTGATGCTTTAAAGATATAATATTTGTCCAATAATTCTGTAAAACTGATATATTACACTAAAACGTTCAATAAAAATCTGATCTATCCCTAATGTGTAATGCTTTGAATCATTTAATATTAAGAGGTCTGAACAGAATGAGAACAGGTCACCTGTGTGAAGACAGATGAGGTGTGGTTTTTACACACAGCAGACAAAGCTAACTATCAATTTCTCACGCAGGGTGTGGTTCATTTTTTTCTGATAAAAACGGTCTTCCCTCTCTACTTCTTGAATGAAGACTGCATTATCGTATCGTCCATCATCCCATGGAATAAATGACAAAAGTTAATGCACACCCTTTATGCATCAACCCAACCTTGAATTATAAGTGTAATTATTTTGCACTTTGTTGGTTAAGGTAAAACTCCACTTTTTGCAGCACCACTGAAAGCTTATGAGTCCTTGCTGCTATGGGAACAAGTGATAACTTGATCCCTGCTTCCCCTCACACTGAAAACTATCGGTAACTGGATACGACCGCTCTAGTGTTTCCTGCTTCTCTACAGACAGAGAGACGGCTGGCAGGGGGCCACTTATGGTCAGATGAAGTTAAATGAGAAGTGCTTTTGGGCTTTGAGAACCCTGTTTCAGATGAAAAATGCCGACACTGCAGTTTTGGACAAATGACCAACTTATGCTCGTATTAATGGTGCTCAGTGGCATTCATCTTATGAGCTAGCTGCTGTAGGCACTGAGTATGCATGATATTCAGGTCTGGATTGGTTGCTGTGTAATATTTAATGAGCTCAGGTGGCCCCTTAGAGAAAGTCTGCTGCAGCATCTACCTTCTTTAGTACACTCATTTCAACATCTATTGTTATTTGAAAGAATTTTAGAGTACAACACGTTAAAGTCACTTAAAAATTTAAATGGTGCGGAACATGAAGATAAGACATACATTGTTTGGGTATCCGACAGAAAAGGGCCACTCACCTTGTCGATGAAGCTGGCGAAGCGGTTGTTGAGAGTCTTGATCTGCTCTTTCTCATGGGTACGGACAGTCTGGATGTTGGGGTCGATCTCAAGGTTCAGAGGGGCCAGCAGGCTCTGGTTGACTTGGACGTTTGAGATCGGAGGCATTCCCATTCCTCCGCCACCAGGTCCGAAACCCATACCACCAAAACCACCACCACCACCAGCACCAAAACCACCACCACCACCACCACCAGCACCAAAACCACCACCAAAACCACCACCAGCAGCAAAACCACCACCACCACTACCAAAACTGCTTCCAGCACCACCACCATAACCCATACCAAAACCAGAACCACCGCCCATGCCTGCTCTGAGCATTGAGCCACCTGATGAGGATGAAATTGAATATGATGGCCTCATGGCACTAGAGAGAGATCTTGAGGAAAATCCTCCTCCTCCTCCTCCACCTCCCATACGGCTGCCACTGCTGTAGCCACTGCTGAAACCACTGCTGAAACCACCACCACCACCACCACCACTTCCTCCAATGCTGGTCCTGGTAGTTTTCACGGACATAGATCTCGACGACATGGCTGGTTTCTTCTAAAAAGGAAGATTTCACAGAGAAAAGGGGGAGCAGAGATAGAGAGAGGTTTGGCAGAGCAGTGGAGCACACTAAGAGGAGAGTTAAGTCCCTCGAAGTGTCTTGTCCTCGCTCGGGATGGATTTTTATTTGCCTCCAACTGTGGAGGAGGTCCCAGTAAGCTCAACCTCCTCTGCACCTCCCCCTCCACCCTCCTCCAATTACCTGGATCCTGGAGGGTGCACTTGCAGGCAGGTAGATTTGCTTGGAGCAACTCAGCCTGTCAGACAGGTAACAGTGCCACCCTTGTAAAGTGATCCGGGCTGGACACACCCAGATGCTCGCAGAGGAATGGCATCAGAGCCAGGGGTGAGAGCCGAGGAAAGACATTTTGGCAAAGGCATTTTATTTGATTAGCTGGGAGCTTTTTGAGATGAGTGTGTATGTCACACTGCTCTACGTTTCTTTTTATTTTAAGACAAAAGATATAAACTGACCGTGATATGTCTGATGGTAATACACTAGCATACTCGTGTGTAACTCTTTACAGTCTCTGATCGTTTGTGATAAAATAATCACAGAAAAAAAATGATAATAAAACATAACCAGCCAACTAAATAGTCATGATTGCAAAGTTTAATACTCCTGATATTTGGAACATTCACTATTTAAATCAGTGGTGCAAATTATGCAGTCACTGCACTATTAAGAAACATTTCTTTTATAAAAAATGTATCATTTCTTTTCAATGATTTCTATGAGAACATCTGTTGTATCTTGGTGGAACTCTCAAAGGCATATATATTAAAACCTGGAAAAAACAAACCAAAATGATATGCATGACAAATAACAACGATGAGCGACAAATATCCTTTTGTGTCAGTTGGTTGAATGAACACTTTAACTATATTTGTGGGAATGGAGAGGCATTACACCATAAAATGGACACATATTTTGATACCTGAAATGAATTAAATTACATCACATCTTGTAGATATGTACTAAAATCATTTTAAAATTATTAAATTAACAAAATACAAAAAAGGAATTTCGATTAACAGAACAGAAGCCTGGTAGGTGAATGTAATCTGGGACTGGTTGTGGCCATCATGTAGTAGGGTTAGAGATGGGGGATGAGAAGAAGAGTATGTGACTTAAAAAAAAAACATAGAAAGAAATAAAACTCCCTTTAAGAGAAAAAGTGCTGGTGTTGATTTTGTTAGTAAAAATAATGTTACATAGAGTAGTCACATAGAGACTCTTTAGGAGAGGAAACTGGTTTTACAGGAGGTTCCCTGCAGGTAGCAAGGTACTTACTGCTGCACACAATTAGACGCATAGTGAAGCTCATACAGCGATTACAGTTATACAATGATGGTTATTTAAAGGAAAACACAAATTTCATTTCAATAAATTTAAATGGAATTAATTTGAAGTTTTTACTTCCTTTAAGTGGGGGAGAAAATATAGTTGTTTTTAAGGATAAATAGATGCAGAAGTACACAAAGAAATAAAATCAGAATTCCACTTTTATTATTATTTAAAAACTCACCACCCTGTTTTTTATGTGTTCAGGCCTGCAGATAGTGATTGCTCGAGGGCACTGTACATTTCTTCAAAAGTTATCCTACTCTGTGTTTTTTTTATGATTTGCGATGATGATCAAGGTTGTCCTCTGTGTCACACATCTTTTTTTGTAGTTGCACATAATGAATATCTCTTGCACCGGTGTAAACGTTTCAACTTTAAAATGTCACTATGACCAAAAGAACACAAAGAGTTAAAAGTAAGACCAGATTTCGTGTTGTCACAGAACTGGAACTGTCGATGCTTGTTGAAAGCCATCTTAATAACTCTAGGTGTTGGCTTCCAGGACTCTGAACTATGGTAGCATTGAGCTGTAGGGCATAACTGAGTCACACCCTGAATTAAAATACCTAAGCTTTACTCTCACTTCCAACATTCTCTTGTCTAAGAATTATGTTTATGTGCAACATACTGCACATGTATGCATCTTTATATTAGTAGAACATGTTGGAAAAACATATCAGATACAATGTCTGCAAAATGTTTACTGTTAACACCATTTGAAGGCAGTTGTTTTCAGTGCAGTATGCATCAACTTCACTACAGTTTATATATAGTTAAGTCTGAGCAGCTAAATCCACTTGAAGACAGATTGTCACATTGCCCACGTCGATCAGTGATGAGGGGGGGCCGACCAGCTGAACACCCAATCAGTCAGCACTGTAGACACAAGCATCAGCAATACACTAACAGATCCCTTCAGACATTTTTTTTACTGTCATGACCTTTAAGAGAGAGTTACCACCAGACATCATCTGCAGCCACAAACTGTCCACCGTTAGGGGTTTTTATTTTATCAAATCGCACAATCTATGCAAACCATACATTGATTTTGCAAAGCACATCTGTAATAATACACCAGCATCTACAATGTAAATGAAATGCATTATCTTTCAAACTATTGAGCACTTAGTAGGCTTTGCTCCCAATATTACCCAATAGCAATAAAAAAAAAGTTTTTAGGCCCCATTCATACCTGAGTGTGTCACTTGTTCTAATAAGCACATTTCCCCAAACTCAAGACAAAATACAGTGCTTGGAATCACAGTGACTCATGACTGATCTGTTTTATCTGTGCCTTCCAAAACAGTTACAGTTTCATGATGTGACACTGCTATGGTTAAGGTATGGTGCACTTTAGCCACAAACTTGACTTGATTATGTTTAGAGAAAGAGGATTGGCTTAAAATGTCTCACGCATTGAGTTTGGTAGAACTTTTATCACCGTGTGGTCAAGATTACAGTTGTGGTCATGCTTTCAAAAAACAGTGTTGGTTGGAGACATGAAACAAACAGCGGTCTCAAATATTCTAGTCCAATGTTTTGTTGAATCATCCACCCACATCATCCTCCTCTGTATACAGACTGGATTGCTCTGTGTCGGACTGGATATTGATGAAAAAGTTTTGATACCAGTGCTTCAAGACTAGTTCCTGAATAATACCTTTCTCTATACCAATTTTATGAAAATGACGATACTTCACAACAAAAATCCAAAGTTTTCATGCATTTAGATGGGGAGAGTGAAACACATTTACAAATGTTCCCTAAATGCCTCACATGCTAGTTATCGCTAATAGCTACAATTTATCTATGTTACCTGCACTCCTCGCACGCTATTCATTAGTAGTTGAGTAGAGGCTATTTATGGTTCACTGATGCTCATGAGATGTACTACTACGTAAATGTAGCAAAAGTAATGCGTATTAACCGTATTTGTGTGAATGTAGCCTCAAAATAAATATTTGGTTCCAAATGACAAGATGTTTTTGATAGTAGATAGTAATTTAGGCAGTCTGAGCAATGAGTTGCTCTATGATACCATCTCCTGACTTTCACATTTGCTGCTTCAAAATAAGCAGATGTTGTTTTAGGGCATTGGCTGAAAAGGGGTTGGTGGTGCTTCCACGTATTAATCCAACGTTGTAAATTCAGTTATCCAGCTTTTAGTTTGGGAACTGGTTGCTTTTCCTGTTTGATGCAGATTCTCAGTCATTTCGCTACCATGTGCAAGAAGTAAACCACAGACAAGATTTCATCTATCCATCCACCTGTTCGGCTGCTTATCCAGAGTTGGCTCATTGTGGCAGCAGACTTAACCAGTCTTATGGACCAGTTGGGGTCCATAAGACACCCATGAGGCATCCCAATTAGACATTAGATATTTGGACCATCCACGAGTTCCCTATCTTTAAGGATGAGCTCAGACACTCCACAGGGGAAAGTTATTGAATTGAGACAAGCTTTCAACAAATGTAGTGAAAATTACCGCAGGCCATTTGGCCATAGTGTGTGATGGATCAGGTAAAGAAAAGCTGTAGGGAAAGTATGACAAACCGGAAATCTACTCCCCAACCACACATCTACCAATGGCTACTTTTTTGCAAGACAACACTAGTGATTTTGTGTCCTCAATTGCACATTTGACTGCATATGTCCAGACATTAACTTAAAACCTACAGAACATCTATATGCACATTTTAATGAATATACAGTAACTTCATGAGGACCACAATCCTGCAAATGCTGCAAAAATAATAATTAAAGTGTCAAATAATGAATGTGAATGAGGACCTCACTGTTACATTTTAACCTTTACAGAAAAACTATAAAAAGTGCTACTTTTCACTGAAAGACACATGATTATGAAATGAAAGCTTCTTCGCTCTACTTTAAAGGCCCTGACACCCACAAGTTGGCTAGATTGTATTTGATCTCACATGATGTGATGGGTGGCATTTCAGGCTTTCGAGTCAGCACATGCAGAGGAATGTTCACAAGTTAATTTTCTATGTGAGAACCAACCTTCATATGGGAGTTTACTCTAGTGAAACTTGGCAGGAAGAACTGCTGAGAGAAGCGAGAGTAGTTAAAAGAGGATGAATTGACTCTGACTATACTGGCAATACTTGCAGTTTTCAAATGCCAATTATAGGACAGCATTTGAACTATATAAAGTTGTAATTTGATACTTAACTGTATCCCAGATCTCACTTGACAGAAACGTGCAGTATTGAACTGTAGTAAAAAGGTCAAGTCATTTTGTCTTGGTTGTAACATGAATATCTTTTTAGTCATTTACTGTGTGTCAAGTCTTCAGGTGAGTCAAAGCTGTTGGGAATCAGCAGAGAACGTCATCTCTTAGACACACATAATCACCAGATTTTTTTGTATTACAATCATATTCCTTTAGAAAAATTACAAAACAATAAAGGTGTGTGAAGAGATATTACTAGAGTTGGAGGTTGAAGTCCCAAAAAACAGATAAATAATCTGAGGCCTGACGAAGGGATATGAATACAGAAATTGATCATTTGTAGATATTGTGTTCACAGCTTGAATTTAAACAATCCATGCAAAATGGTTAATCTTTTTGGAAAAGGTATTTGGAAAACACAAATTATTTGGTGATAGTCATTTCATATCAATATTGCATTGCTGATTATACGGTGTTAGCGCAGGAATCTTTGATGTGCATTGATGATACAGTATAATTGTGTGAATGTGACCAGGGTCAATTTACATCTGAAAGATCAGCTGACTTATTAAACAAAACCTATGTAAGGCATGTTGGGAAATGTGTTTTTTTCAATGACCTCCCTCCCTGTCATTTGTGATAATTTGCATTCACCTAATGACAATTTTTCTCAAGTGTTCAACTTTCTGATAAGAAGCTCTTAATGGAAATGGACAAAATGTTTGCTGTATGTGTTGAATGTGTGTATATATATGTGCACGACAGTGTGTTTGTGTTTATGACATTTGAGGCGAAGGGAACCAAGAATATTTGCACCGGGGCCAATCATAATAATGTTACGCTGCAGAACATATGCCCGATGTGTACACTAAAAACGTGTCAATGTATTATTTATGTGTTATTACAGCATTGAATGACACATTGGACTGCACTGACTACGTTTCATTGCAAGAATTTCAACAAGCCAAAGTCTGCCACTTAGCAGCTGTCACCAAACAATTTTACAGTTTAGGAAAGACAGAAATCATAAACACATAATAATACCGTCAGCCTTAAATTGAGTAGAACAGCTTCTCTTTACCAGCTTCAAGAGAAATCATCCACAAATAAAATAAGATCTCTGACAGCATCTATAGATGCAAGTTAATTGCATACAGAAAGGGTTTCACTCTTGGGAACTCTAACATTTTCCATCCATCATACAATAACATATACCCGGAGTCAGATGCATGTGGTTATAAATTGTATTTAATTTTGATCAAGTGTAGAAGCAAAGGGATCTGCTGTCAATCAGATTTATTTTTGTCATGCTGCTATAGCAACTACAGCATACAAGGCCATGTGTTTTGAGTTGTCAGCTCTCCTTAAATAAACCAAGGGAATGACTCTGTACAAGTATCCTTGAGATGACGCGCTAAAGGTTAAACCAAAACATAGCTGTTAAGAGACATTGTGCCAAACTGCATACTAAAAAGGTCATTTAATCCCAAAACTGGTAACATAAGGCTGAAGCATACAGAACACATAACAACATACAGTAAATACTCATTTCTATGGTCAATTTCACTTTCTTTCCAATACATTGTTTTAGTCCAGCCAAGCTGCAATGCAAAAAAAAAAGTGAAATGAAATGATTATTGAGGTGTTTTCACATCTCAAAATCTAGACCGAGGCCTGAACCAAGGTTCATGTTTTTTTTTTAAATTCTATAAATTTGATCCAGGTAGTTAGGGTTCCACACTAAATAACTTTGCATGACATAACTGCGTCCTATCATCATGAACTAAATGGGCTGTGTCTCCCTGTACTTAAATGATTGGTTTGTAGGCGTCGTGCATCTGATGACAATCGGCATGTGTCTCTTTACCGTGTCATCAAATAGGCTGTTAGATACTTTTTTCTTTGATTAGATGAAAATAGTTGAGGAGATTAATTTCAATGTCACTATATTATTATGGTATGACTACCGCCAAATCAAATTACAATTAAATGCGTTGTCTCTTTCTCTTTTCATGAGCTGCCATGGCTCATTTGTACTTCTCTTCTGGTTCTTTTTCTTATTTTATTGTTTAATAGGTAATGACAATCTGGCTCAATTTCCTACAATTGGTCTGAAGGTCCGAACCATCTAAGTGGTGTTTTCACACTGCAAACAACCTGGACGATGGCTCATTTTGATCCACATCAGAGACATTTTGGTCCTCTTGTTCTTGAACACCTGCTATTTTGGTTTGGACTAAACCGAAAAGTCTGAAGCTCTGGACCAAACGAGCAACAAAAAACAAATAAATAAATCGTAACTTTAATGAGTCATCTAGATTTTGTCTTTGGAAAGTGTCATTCTATTCCTCTGCATCATGCTATATTTTTTTTAAAGAGTTGTGTTCCTCCACTTTTTAAAGTTGTTGTGTCCTTCAAAACCTTTGATAGTCAGTGCAGTAAGTTGCTGTGATTAAGGTGTGGCAATTATTACATCTGTGCACAGATTTACTACTCCCAGTCCCTCTTTCTCATACCTTGTTCTACAAAAGCCACTACAAGGGAGTGTTAATGGACCAAGTCCATCAAGCCAGAGGGGAATTCTCCTCGATTGTATAATGGAAAGATTAAGATAGCTAACTGGCACACCTCTATGAATAAGAAGGATGCAGTATGACATCAAAAACCATGGCATCAACATTCTCACCATGAAGACACATGGCCCCGAACCAACTTAAATTTTGCACAGCCCAAAAAAACATGTTCTTGTCCTGCTACTTACTGCGTGCACTGATACCGCAAAAAAAACATGAATGTGGCACCATTCTGCATACCGAAAAAGTGACATTCACTGGGCTACGCCTCTAGAATTCGAATCTTCTGCAACCACTCCCAGTACTACAATAGCCAAAGGGCAAACTGGCACATTTAAGGCAAAGCTGAACTTGACAGTGGCAGCACAGAACACAAGCCTTTCATACTTCCTTGCAGACTTCAGTAATATAGAAAAAATAGATTGGATGACTTAGACTTTAGCTACTTTTTTATTGAGTACATTTTTTCATTCTGTGGCTAAGCTCCAAACGGCCACTAGTGGGTTAAAACCTGGTCTTTGAGTACAGGTTTGAACCAAGTTTTTGTAAGATTATGGATTAATGATTGTGGTTTTAGGCAGTTAGTTGGGGGTTTAAAGTTAGAGGATAAGGAATGCATTATGTTATTGAGGCACAAAGACAAACATACAAACACAGGCATGTTTAAGTGGTTAATACATGAGAAAAGCATCAAAGTAATGACAGCTAATGACAAAGGTGAACTACCCTGGCAATGGCGTACCTGCATTCTGATTATACTTGGGTAGACGGAGCTGTAATCTACAGTTGGTGCAGCCACGCTAGCTGGGCTGTTCCTTTTTTCAGCAATTACAAAACTGACAGTACACTGCACAACAGTGGTTTTAAATGGGCAAGAGGAGCTAATTTGATTGGCCATGAGTGAAGTTGGCTGACACACCTTCCAACTATCTATCTAAAATAAATTAAGAACTTTGGAAGATGTGGCCACTTAATTTATGCCGTGTCAAAACAAAAAGTGATCCATAGTTTTAGTCCATGCTGACTTCTGTGAAGTTTGGAAAAGTGAACTGCACATCAATAAATGTGTCTGAACATTTTTAAAAGAAAAAGTAAATTACCTGCAGATAGAGAATAAAAAGTCAGCAACAAATGTAGAAATACCAGATTTTAAAGACATATTGATGAGTTACTTACACACTCACTGTCAGAAGAGGTAGGACAGTTGTGCAAACATGCTGGACCACACCACCTCGGGCATCCTTATGAGTATGTTCCCTGTCATAAATCATACAGAATATGTCCCGACACTGCATAAAATTTTAAATGAATTTGAACACTACAGATGGAGACGATTTATTGAACTATTCTGTAGCACTGGGATCCATCACACGTTAAACCTTCCTGTTCCACATGTGGTCTGGTTGCAACCCCAAAGGAAAGACTCACTGAGACTAAGCAGCACACTGTGCTACTCTAAATGATCTAAATGATCAGAGCCCATTCTGCTTCAGGCTGTTATCAATACTGTACATCCAGTTATTTGATGTTAGTGTCTCTGACTGAAATAGGTGGCTTAGGAGTGCTCCACCTGAGCCTGAGAGGAAGTAACTACTGCTAGCTGCTAACAAGCTACCGTGGTCAGAGGGCTACTCCCCTCTTGTCCACTGCCCGGCGAATCGGTTGCCCCTTCTGGCTGCCTCCCTTTGCCCAGTTGCAGTTGGGCTAAACTAAAGTCTGGGTGCCGACTGCGGGGAGGCGATTTAACCGTCGTCTCGCCCCAACAGGCTGTGTAGCTCCGGGGGGGCTAACCGCTAACCGCTCTAGCCGTGTGTGTGTGTGTGTGTGTGTGTTCTTTTTTTTTTTTTTGGGGGGGGGGGGGGGGGGGGGGGGGGGGGGGGGGCTAAGTGTGTCCTGCCGGCCACATCCCACCCGTTTCAGCTGTGTTTTTACCTGTTGTTCTTATCCCTTTATCCGGCCTTTTATCTTTGTCCGGCCTTTTTCACCTTTTTCAAAAAGTTTAACCACTTTTTTAACCATGACGCCGCACAGGATAACCCGAATGTTATGAAATGTGATCTGTGCGACATGTTTATCATCGTTCCTGAAGAAGATTTTACCACTAGTGCTTTTATCTGCTCCAAATGTACCAAGATCAACCACTTACAAGACCTCCTTATCGAACTGAAAGGCCACATCAAGCTGCTAACCTCAGCGAAATGCCATTTTAAAGGACCAATCCAAATTGCAGGACAATTTTAACAGCACTGTTCTAGTTGATTCTCCTGGGCTCGGACCTCTTCATTCTGCTCTGTTTGCTGCTACCTTGCCACTTCTGGACCCTCCTGCCATCACTACCACACACACCGTTCCTCATGACCCTCCTGCTGCCATCCCCACCAGCACCACCTCTCACGCTGCTCTACATGGTCCTCCTGCCATCACCGCTGCTCCCCCACATCTCCCTTGTTCACCTACCCTGACTGGTCCCACAAATTTCACCCACCGGTCCCCCTCCTGGAAGATGGTACCATGGCGCCACGGAAGAAGTTCACAAGGACAACATTCGTCACATCACCCTTCTCTCCAGCTCTCAAACCGGTTCAAAGTACTGACCTCAGATGTGGACCGGTGCTCTCTGTCCCACTCGCCTCACCCTGCTCCTGGCCCCCGTGCATCCAGACAGCCTGGACCCTCCAGACCCCACCCCACCCCCTCTCAGTCCCCTCAGCCCAGACTGTCTGACCCAGATGGCCCTCTTCCACCCTATGTGGATTCTACCACCTCCACCCTGGTCATTGGCAGCTCCATGTTTTGCGACACTTGCCTTCACCCCTCATCCGGCCCCTCTAAGACATCCTACCTAAATATCCCAACATCAGCACCATAATCACCCACATCGGAGCTAATGACATCAGAGCTGGACAGTCGGAGGTTTTAAAACGAGACTTTCAGGCACTCCTCAATTCACTGCTGGACTCCACTCTCCAAAACAGGACTGGTGCACCTTCTTTTATTACCACCATCATTTCCTACCACAGATTCACTGCAGCACGCTCAGTATCACACCCAGCTGCTGCTAATTATAATAATTTGATTAGAGTTCCTCTGTAACATCCCTTACTATCTGCAAATAATAGTAATCTGGCAAACTTTGGTCTTTTAAACATCAGCTCTCTCAATAATAAGTATTTTTTTATGCCATGATTTTATTACCTATGACAAACTGGACTTTTTTATTATCACTGAGACATGGTTATCTGAGGGAGACTGCAGTCCTCTTATAGAGGCAACCTCCCCCCTGATTTAACACACCTTCATCAACCCCGGCTGTCAGGCAGGGGAGGGGGGGGTTGCTGTTATTCACAGAAAATATTTTAAATGCACTTCCATCTTACATAGTAACTTTACATCTTTTGAACATCTTGGTTTTATGGTCAACTCGAAAGCACGTGTCATCATTTTAATAATCTACAGACCGCCAAAGCCGAACAGTATTTTTATCCACAAGTTTGCCGAACTCTTAACTTATTTTATGTCACAGTATGACAAAATTCTTATTCTAGGTGATTTTAACATACATGTCTGCTGCCCGTTTCAGACTATTGTCAAAGATTTTATGGATACTTTGGAATCTTTTAACCTCACTCAGGCAAAACAACAACCCACACATTCAAAGGGTCACATCCTTGACCTCGTCCTGTATAATGGTCTCAGCCCTGAAAACTTTAAAATTAAAGATATCTGTGTGTCTGGTCACAAAGCAGTTTTATTCAATGTGGTTTTATCCCAAACTCCCACAAATCTCAGTTCACCTGCCCGTTGCCGGGTTTTTAACTCCATGTCTGCTAGCAAATTCTCAGAGCGTTTTATTGTTGCTTCTTTAACTGCTTTTTATCCACATTCTGATACAGAGGAGCTGGTCTCCCTTTTTAATCACACCTGTCAGACTGTCCTGGACTCTGTTGCCCCTTACAAGGTCAAAAAGTCAAATAGAACACCACAGCCCTGGCTAAATGAATCCACCCAAGAACTCAAGAGAGACTGTAGGAGAAAGGAAAGAAAATGGAAAAAACTAGCCTACATGTATTTTATGAGATCTGGAAAGATGCAATGAAGAATTATCAAAAGGCAGTTAAAGAAGCAAGAGCTTCCTTCTTCTCCAGTTTAATCTTAGATAATCACTCGAACCTCAGAGTTTTATTCAAGGTCATAGACTTGGTCATAAACCCCTCCCCCTGTCATTTTACTGATGCCACAGAGAGATGTGTGAGAAGTTTTTTAATTATTTTACAAATAAGGTAAAGGAAATAAGACAACAAATTACCCCCCCACCCCCAGCCCCAACCCGTGTTTTACATGCCAGTAGGGACATTCAAAGCTATTTTAGTAATTTTGAACCTGTATCGCTGTCCTTCTTATCCCAAATCATATCTCACATGAAATCAACCACATTGCAGCCTTGATTTTATTCCCACTAAATTTCTCAAAGAGGTTATTGACACTGTAGGGCCCAGTATTTTATTGATTATAAATAGCTCCTTAGCAAATGGCAGCTACCCATCGATTTTTAAACATGCTATGGTCCAACCTCTTTTAAAGAAACCCAAGCTTGATCCTTCCGTTTTCTCCAATTTTAGGCCAATTTCTAAACTTCCATTTTTATCAAAGGTTTTAGAAAAAGTGGTTTCAACACAACTCTTAGCTTTTATGAATCATAACAATATCTTTGAGAAATTTCAGTCTGGTTTTAGAGCACTACATAGCATAGAAACTGCCCTCCTCAAGGTAACTAATGACCTCCTTTTAGCAGCAGACAGGGGGGAGAGTGCAGTTTTAATTCTTTTAGACCTAAGTGCAGCTTTTGACACCGTAGATCACACCATTTTAATCGATCGCCTCAAAACCTGGGTTGGCATCAAGGACGCTGCAGTTAGCTGGTTTTATTCTTACCTTTTAGAAAGAACCTACTCGGTCACCATAGGTAATTACTTGTCTTCCACGACACACATTACCTGTGGTGTACCACAAGGTTCAATTTTAGGTCCAGTTTTATTTTCTATCTACATGCTTCCACTCGGCCAAATCCTCCAACGACACGATGTATCTTTTCATTGCTATGCATATATACTCTCTCTTTCTGCCAACATCACTGCAACGACGCGTTCCTGTAGATACATGCTGCACAACATCAGGAGAATCCGTCCTCTTCTCACTCAGAAGGCGGCGCAGGTTCTGGTCCAGGCTCTGGTCATCTCACGTCTGGACTACTATAACTCCTTCCTGGCAGGACTACCTGTTAGTGCCATCCGACCTCTGCAGCTCATCCAGAATGCCGCAGCTCGACTGGTCTTTAACCTCCCGAAATTCACTCACACGACTCCGCTCCTCCGCTCCCTTCACTGGTTACCAGTAGCTGCCCGCATCTGTTTCAAAACATTGGTACTTGCGTACCGTGCTGTGAACAGATCGGGTCCAGTCTACATCCAGGACATGGTCAAACCCTACATCCCAGCCCGCTCCCTCCGCTCTGCTTCTACCAATCGGCTTGTTGCTCCCTCGCTGCGAGCTAAACACTCTACAAAATCATGACTGTTTGCTGTCCTGGCTCCTAAATGGTGGAATGAGCTCCCCACTGACATCAGGACAGCGGAAACTCTGTACATCTTCCGCCGCAAACTAAAAACACACCTCTTCCGACTTTACCTTGAACAGTAGAACTTTAGTAGCACTTAAAATGGCACTTACTGATAGCACTTTGTAGTTTGGCTTCCTTGAAGAAATTGTATTTCCTTGATTCCTGTTGTTCTGGGTTTCGTACCCTCATGGTTGAAATGCACTTATTGTAAGTCGCTTTGGATAAAAGCGTCAGCTAAATGAAATGTAATGTAATGTAATATACCTTCTGCTGAGACCTGGTGATCCAAAAAGCCTGGATGCTGTCTTAGATTGTCTCTCTGACATTAACTGTTGGATGGCTCAAAACTTTCTTCAGCTCAACAACTCAAAATCAGAAGTCATATTGTTCAATTCCCCAAACAATAACACCAGTCTCATTAAAAGTCAACTTGGTCCCCTGTCTGCTTATTTAAAACCTGTTGCCAGAAACTTGGGAGTAATGTTTAACTCTCAGTTAAGCTTTGAAACACAGATCAAAAAAATTGTCCAGTCCAGTCCAGTCCTGCTTCCTTCAATTAAGAACCATCTCCAGAATCAAACCCATACTGTCACACGCTGACCTGAAAAAAGTAATTCATGCACTCATTTTCTCTCGACTCGATTACTGCAACTCCCTCCTTTCTGGCATAAACCGAAAATCTATCTCCCGCCTCCAACTAGTCCAGAATGCAGCAGCTTAGGCTTCTTACTGGTTTTAACAGACGACATCACATTACTCCAGTTCTGGCCTCTCTCCACTGGCTCCCGGTTGGTTTTAGAATTGATTTTAAGATTTTGTTGATCACTTTTAAGGCCCGCCTGGGTCTGGCCCCAAGCTACATTGTTGACATGTTAGCCCCATATGAGCCAACTCGCAGCCTCAGATCCTCCGGTGGGACTCTTCTGGCCGTTCCAAAGTCGAGGCTTAAGTCAAAGGGTGACCGTGCTTTTGCCACTAGAGCCCCTCGACTTTGGAACGACCTACCTGAGGAGATAAGGCTTGTAGAATCATTGACTTCTTTTAAATCACTTAAAACACATTTTTATAGAATTGCTTTTAAGTGATGTCGTTGGCCTTTGCCATTACACTCAAAATTGAGCTCAGATGCATCATGTTTCCAGTGATCATCCTTGAGATGTTTCTACAACTTGATTGGAGTCCACCTGTGGTAAATTCAGTTGATTGGACATGATTTGGAAAGACACACCTGTCTATATAAGGCCCCACAGTTGACAGTGCATGTCAGAGCACAAACCAAGCCATGAAGCCCAAGGAATTGTCTGTAGACCTCCGAGACAGGATTGTATCAAGGCACAGATCTGGGGAAGGGTACAGAAAAAATTCTGCAGCATTGGAGGTCCCAATGAGCACAGTGGCATCCATTATCCATAAATGGAAGAAGTTTGGAACCACCGGGACTCTTCCTAGAGTTGGCTGCCCGGCCAAACTGAGTGATCGGGGGAGAGGGGCCTTAGTCAGGGAGGTGACCAAGAACCCGATGGTCACTCTGACAGAGCTCCACCGTTGCTCTGTGAAAACCTGGCCAGTGAAAACCTGGCCAATACCATCCCTACAGTGAAGCATGGTGGTGGCAGCATCATGCTGTGGGGATGTTTTTCAGCGGCAGGAACTGGGAGAGTAGTCAGGATGGAGGGAAAGATGAATGCAGCAATGTACAGAGACGTCCTTGATGAAAACCTTCTCCAGAGCGCTCTGGACCTCAGACTTGGGCGAAGGTTCATCTTCCAACAGGACAACGACCCTAAGCACACAGCCAAGATAACAAAGGAATGGCTTCGGGACAACTCTGTGAATGTCTTTGAGAGGCCCAGGCAGAGCCCAGACTTGAACCCGATTGAACATCTCTGGAGAGATCTGAAAATGGCTGTGCACCGATGCTCCCCATCCAACCTGATGGAGCTTGAGAGGTCCTGCAAAGAAGAATGGGAGAAACTGCCCAATAATAGGTGTGCCAAGCTTATAGCATCATACTCAAAAAGACTTGAGGCTGTAATTTCTGCCAAAAGTGCTTCAACAAAGTATTGAGCAAAGGCTGTGAATACTTGTGTGTGTGTTATATTTTTGTTCTTTATTATTAATAGATTTACACAAATTTTAAACAAACTATTTTCACTTTGTCATTATGGGATATTGCGTGTAGAATTTTGAGGGACAAAATGAATTTAATCCACTTTGGAATAAGGCTGTAACATAACAAAATGTGGAAAAAGTGAAGCACTGTGAATACTTTCTAGATGCACTGTATGTGAGTACTTGCAGTCCAAATATGAACAGCAAAATAAAAAACACTATCATATTTTATTTTACTTACATACCGAATATAATTTTTTATCATTGTTATCAAAGTAAATGTCCTCCTTTATGGCAAATGGTCTGCACTTGTATAGCGCTTTTTCACCTTTGCGGTCTCAAAGCATTTCCCATTCAACAATTTACACAAACATCCACACACTAATGAGGCTGAGCTGCCATACAAGGTGCTTGCCATCAGTGTTACATTCACACACATTCGCACACCTATGGTACGCCATCGGGAGCCATTTTGGGTTCAGTGTCTTGCCCTTGGGCATGAGGACAGGAGGAGCCAGGGATTTAACCGCCAACCTTCCGATTTATGGGCAACCCACTCTACCATCTGAGCCACTGCCACTCACTATCTTATATAATTTATCGTAATATTTCAAACCTTTCAATTAGCATTGCAATAAAATAAATTGGCCAGGCTAATATGTCCGTTTACATCAGGTATCTCAGCATTGAAGTTTATGTTGACCAGTAAGTAATAAGAAAATGCAATGCAGAAATGCCCAAAATGTTTTGAGATCGTTTTAAAAGTGTCATTATTGAATAGTAAAATGTAAAATAAAATAACCCCTCAGTGCATATCTTGATCAGTTTAAACAAAAAAATAAATCTCCAGATATGTTATGTGTTAAAAATTCATTCAGTATCAGTTTCACAATTTCAATATTGCTTGGGCTATAATTTCAAGTTATATCACCCAGCCATTATAAATGGGTAAATTCATAGTTGAACCCTGACCCCAACCAGTATCAGGAAACCTAAACGACTTTTAAAATGAATTGTAAACATTTGGACATTTAAAAAATGCATGTTAAATGTATTGCCTTACATAGCAAAAAAAGGAAGTGTGTTACAATTTGCTAAAACAATAGATATACAGTCCACAATTAAGACAATAAAAACATTTAGACAACTTGCTTGACAACTTCTGGGCATTGAATTAACCCCAGGTCATGTAACAGCTGTGGTGGATGTTTCAGCCAGCAAAGCTTTCAATTATTTTACACCAGAGCATCGACAGACCAACATTTTTCTCCCTCTGTGCATAATTTTTTTCAGGTTGTCCATCCAACTTTTGGTCCCACTTTCTGAAACATAATATCTCAAAAACAACTTGAAGGAATTTCTCCAAACATGACAAAAAAAATTCACTCTGTACAAACAATGAACTGAAAGGATTTTCTTGGTCAAAGGTCATTAAAGGTAATGAAAACCATATTTGGGAAGCGCCTAAAGGGGATTTATTCACATTTGTCACAAATGTTTATTGCACTTCTGCTTTCTTTAGCGCACCTTTAGGTTAAGGCTTGGTTTCCCGGTGGCATCTCATAGACCAGCTTTATCAGAAAAGAACATGTCAGGATTCCTGTCTGCTCCTACTGTTTGCTCCTCTGTTTTGTCCCCAATCATGTTTTCTGTCATTCCCCTGTCTGTTTGTTATTGTTTTCCCATGTGTTCTGTGTCCTCCTCTCCCTGCCTTCTGTCACCTCCCACGGCCACACCCCTCACCAGTCTCAGCAGCTGCCACCACTCTCCCCAACTATATGTACCCTGCTCCTGCAGTCATCTCGTGCCGGTCCATACTGCCAGTCACTGCCAGTCACCCACCCACCCGCCCGCCCGTCTCAATGAATGAAATATTCCAGTTGAAAATCTTTATTCATTACATAGTGGAATGTGTTAAGAACAAAATAACATAAGAATGATCAATGGAAATCAAAATCATTATCTCATGGAGGTCTGGATTCAGAATCATACTCAAAATGAAAGTGGAAAAATCAGATCACAGGCTGATCCAACTTCTGTGGAAATTCCTCAAGACAAGTCCAAATGTGTTTGGCCTCCACGTGCCTGTATGCACTCCCTACAACACCTGGGCATTCTCCTGATGAGACGACGGATGTTCTCCTGAGGGATCTCCTCCCAGACCTGGATCAAAGCATCAGTGAACTTCTGGACAGTCTGTGGTGCGACGTGGTGTTGATGGATGGAACGAGACATGATGTCCCAGATGTGCTAGATTGGATTCAGGTCTGGGGAACGGGCAGGCCGGTCCATAGCATCAATGCCTTCATCATGCAGGAACTGCTGACACACTCCAGCCACATGAGGCCTAGCATTGTCATGCAGCAGAAGGAACCCAGGGCCCACTGCACCAGCATATGGTCTTCCAATGGGTCTGAGGATCTCATCCCGGTACCTAATGGCAGTCAGGGTACCTCTGGCTAGCACATGGAGGGCTGTGCGGCCCTCCGAAGAAATGCCTCCCCAGACCATCGCTGACCCACCGCCAAACCGGTCACGCTGGAGGATGTTGCAGGCAGCAGAACGTTCTCCACGGCATCTCCAGACTCTGTCACGTCTGTCACGTGCTCAGTGTGAACTTGCTCTCATCCGTGAAGAGCACAGGGCGCCAATGGCGAAGCTGCCAATCTTGGTGTTCTCTGGCAAATGCCAATCGCCCTGCACGGTGTTGGGCTGTAAGCACAGGCCCCACTTGTGGACGTCGGGCCCTCATACCACCCTCATGGAGTCTGTTTCTGACAGTTTGAGCAGAAACATGCACATTAGTGGCCTGCTGGAGGTCATTTTGTAGGGCTCTGGCAGTGCTCCTCCTGTTCCTCCTTGCACAAAGGAGCAGATAGTGGTCCTGCTGCTGGGTTGCTGTCCTCCTACGGCCCCTCCACGTCTCCTGGTGGACCGGCCTGTCTCCTGGTATCTCCTCTGTGCTCTTGACACTGTGCTGACAGACACAGCAAACCTTCTTGCCACAGCGTGCATCGATGTGCCATCCTGGATGAGCTGCACTACCTGAGCAACTTCTGTGGGTTGAGACACCGCCTCATGCTACCTCTAGTGGTGAGGGCACTGGCAAAATGCAAAAGTGACCCAAAATCAGCCAGAAAGGATGAGGACAGAGAAATGGTCTGTGGTCACCATCTGCAGAACCGTTCCTTTATAGGGTTGTCTTGCTAATTGTCTCATTTCCACCTGTTGTCTGTTCCATTTGCACAACAGCAGGTGAAATTGATTCACAATCAGTGTTGCTTCCTAACTGGACAGGTTGATTTCCCAGAAGTGTGATTGACTTGGAGTTACATTGTGTTGTTTAAGTGTTCCCTTTATTTTTTTGAGCAGTGCTCAAAGTGTATATCCTGCCTTTCACCTGAGTCTGTGTGGCTGCATTTAGGTCCAGAAACACCTCACCTCATAACAGAACATCAATCACCTCGAGGTAAAAACACACCTAGCATATCTGAAGCAGAGTGGAGTTTTTACTCTCTACCTTTCTCCACCAATCATGGCTCATCCCAGTCATTCCACCTCTTTCACATTTGAAAAGGTCAGTAGGATTTAACAACAGGTAGTGAGCAATTAACTGCATGCCACTGGAGTCACATTCACAGAGTGTGCAGCCCTTTCCTGCTGGCAATCCGAATAGTGATGTCTATTTGTAAAATTGCAATACTGACACTAGGTTTATTAAATGAAATACCAAAGGTCTAAAACATCCCAAGATTCCCTAATCTTTATACTTAAATTAATCGATCAGTCCTATATGCATTATAAATGTGCAGATAAGCAGACACAGTTTACTGCTGATTCGGGTTTATCAACTGGTGACGATGAACTTTTACAGCCCATAGAAACGCCCACATCTTTAAAGAACTGCTTGTCGATTTTATAAAAGATGCAAAGCAATGTCTTCATCCCTCTTTAAGTGTGTATCATCGGAACTAAACACAACTAATGCTTTGTTTTCTACAAATGTAATGAACCACTCATGTCTAAAGCAGTTGACAAAGTTTTAGTCATCGGACTGATTGTCTTTTACAGAGCTACGACTTAGAATGTGACAGACAAATCCCAGATCAAATGGTACACACCAACAAAGGTGATCACTGCTGCTGTTTTTGTTTTCATCCAGTGTATAAATGTCTAAAGCATGCATGGGCAAAATACAACCCAAGGGCCAGAACTGCCCTGTGGACCATTTCAGTTTAGCCCAGGATGTCCACAAAGCAAAACAAAACAATCCATAACATCAATAAATGGCAGCAAGATGTTGATTAATTTTGAGGCAAATAACTGAGTCTATACTTTTATTTAACTTGATTGAAAAAAAGAAAAAGTGTGCATTGATGCAGGCAGTGCAGTTTAAACCAAAGAAACTAGACAAGACAGTGTTAACAACTTCACTGCAGTAAATTTCTGTAATTCTGTTTTAACTGCTGGCTGCATTTAATTTGTAGCATCTTAAAAGCTTAAAAGAGGATACTGATAGAGAGTAAATTGCAACAGTTCTGTCACACAGACATGGTTTTTCCTCAAATAAATTGATGAGGTAATCTTCTCTTTCTTCCATCCAAAACTTTGCCATTTCAATCAGGTGACAGTTTGTAACTGTGATCAGTTGACTTAACTATGAGCTGAATGGCTGCTGAAAGAGGTGATGTTCCTTACGTTTTAAAACTGTCTGCCTTGAATCCATATTTATTAAATAATGCATTATTTAATAAGTACTATAATCCCATACAAGGGTTAGGTGAACGCATTGAACAAATCAATAACTGAATGTGCCAGAATTTTCTTCGATTAAACAAAGATTAAATAGAAGTAATTGTTTTTGGGGCCAAGGAAGAACGATTGAAAGTCAGTGCTCAGCTTCAATCACTGATGTTAAAAACCACAAACCGAGCCAGAAATCTAGGTGTAGTTATGGATTCAGATCTCAATCTGAACAGCCATATCAA
This sequence comes from Embiotoca jacksoni, assembly GCF_022577435.1. Taxonomy (NCBI): domain Eukaryota; kingdom Metazoa; phylum Chordata; class Actinopteri; family Embiotocidae; genus Embiotoca; species Embiotoca jacksoni. Next base: position 430,096 of record NW_027185447.1, on the reverse strand, counting down.
GACAATTACAAAATTAGCCTACTGTCACCTGAAGCATATATCAAGGATTATAGGATTTATGTCTCAACTTGTCCATGCATTCATCTTCAGTAGACTCGACTATTGTAACGGTGTGTTTACAGGTGTCTGTAAAAAGTCAATCAGAAAACTGCAGCTGATTCAGAACGCTGTTGCTAAAGTCCTCACTAAGACCAAGAAAATGGACCACATCACTCCAGTTCTGATATCTTTACACTGGCTTCCTGTCCAACAAAGAATTTACTTTAAAATACTGCTGTTGGTTTATGAAGCACTGAATGGTTTAGGGCCAAAATACATTTGTGATCTGCTGCAACCTTATGAACCATCCAGACCCCTCAGGTCGTCTGGGACGGGTCTCCTTTCTGTCACCAGAGTCAGAACTAAACATGAAGAAGCAGCGTTCAGTTTTTCTGCTCCACATATCTGGAACAAACTCCCAGAAACCTGCAGGTCTGCTGAGACTCTCAGCTGCTTCAAATCAACATTGAAGACTTTTCTGTTTGCTGCTGCCTTTAATTGAATCAGATTCAAGGATGATGATCAATTTCCTGTATTTCTGCATTTTACGACTGTATTTTATTTCTTAAACTGCTCTGCAACTTTTATTCTATTTTTAGCTTGTTTAATGTTTTAATGACTGTTTTTAATGTTTCTTAATTGTTTTGAAATTTCCTTTTCTTTTGCCTTAAATTTTTATGCTTTTAATGTTTTTTATGTGAAGCACTTTGAATTACACGATTAAAAAAATGTTTTTCTCTTTATGGCCACTCCTTGGCTACGTACATCTGGGCTGGCAAATAGCCTGTTGTAAAGCCTATCTGTAATGTCTACCAGATTCATGTAGTTTAATATAATTCAAAACTTCGATCCTTCAATGTGTGCAGCAAGATGTTGGAGATGTTCTACCAGTCTGTTGTGGCCAGTGCATTGTACTTCACTGTGGTCTGCTGGGGGAGCAGCATTGGAGCCGGTAACACCAACAGACTTAACAAACTGGTTAAGAAGGTCAGCTCCATCATCGGCTACAATCTGGATAGTCTGGAAAAGGTGGTGGAGAGGAGGACGCTGAACAAACTATTATCCATATTGGATAATCCTGACCACCCTCTCCACCACCTGCTGCAGGGACAGCGGAGCACTTTCTCCAAAAGATTCCTCCAGCTCCGCTGTCACAAGGACAGATACAGGAGATCATTCCTGCCGACCGCAATTAGACTGTACAATAACTCACCTCTGGCAAAATCCATCACATAACAATAACACTGTTGACTGTGTTTCTTGGTTGTTTGTATATAATATATATAGATATATACTGTACTGTATATAATGTATATACTGTGCATTTTATATTTATATTTTATAGTTTTTACTGCTATTTTATTGCTTTTCTATTGTTCTATTACTATCTATTGCTTCTGTATGCTGCTGTAGTGAAAAAAATTTCCCCTCGGGGATTAATAAAGTAACTACCTAACCTAACCTAACTTGGAGATAAAGTTTTAGCTGAATTTCAGGAGCAGGACCACGCCTCAACCACTCCCCCACTTCCGGCCACACTCCTGTAAATATCCATCCACTCTAAACCTCGGCCTGTTCGCATTTTCCGCATCCGGAACCAGACGCCACGCAGAAGGAAAAAAACAAAAACCATCTTACCTTGGATCAAACATGGATCTGCTGTTCCTCAGCCCGTCTGACGACGACAACGATTGTTTTGCCTTCACATAGGCCACCCATACACCCAAGGGAAGCCCTCGATCTGCTGCCCTCTCCAAACAACCCCAGGGATACCCACGAGACGCCGCCACTGGGAACACCCAGACAGCACAGCGGAGCCAAACCGCCGATCTCCAACAAGCCGACCAGCTGCATCCACCAGAATCCCTCTCTCCGTTCAATCCTTCTGTACAAAGGTTCGGATCCACAGCCGTCCTCCAATAACTCACTCACTGGTGACAGAGGGAGACCTGCCACTCCCAGACGTAGTCAACGGAAACGCAAGTCCCCTCTCTCTTCCTCCGCTCGCTCTAGACCCAGCGCTCGGGAACGAGTCTCCGACAACTCCGGCTCCCCAGCGCGCCGCGCCCGAGGCCACCGCCACCGCTCCCATGCTCCAGCCAGGTCCCCCGTTGAAGACGCACCAGCCAAGATCTCCGACTGGACCGTAGTCCGTCTGCTAAAAGCGTTAAAAGAGAAGGGGATACTTCACCACCGCTCTGACAACAAAGCAAAACTGTTCCAACTCCTCACAACTTTCCAAAAGTCACGTCAGGCAAAAAACACAGACGTACATCCATCCAAAACACACCGGCGTAACGTCAACAACAGTGACGTCACCACGCACCTCCAAGCCCCGCCCTCCCACCCACAAAGTTCCGGGTTGCCAGGTTTGCAGCGCGCCACCTCTCATCCCCCTCCACTTCCTCAGGCAAACTCATGTTTGCACAGCGGCACCGGGATGCCGACTCTCTTTTCCTCTCTTCAATTTCCACAGCACTCCATCCCACCTCCTGGCTTGGATTCATCAGTCTGTACTACTGCTGTTCTTCCACACACACCCTTTTCTGCCCTCTACTCTGGCACTGGGTTGCCAGGTCTTCTTTCCTCTTTCCCCCTCTCTCATCCATCCACAGCACCCATCATCACCACTGGGCCGCCAACTTACAACCCTTCTGCCCCCTTTCCTCAGGTGCCTCCAACGACCTTCCCCAGCACAACGAGGGCTGCAGTTTACCCTCCTACCATGCAGATTCCTGGCACCGGGATGACAGTCCCTACTTCTTCTTTCCCTACCCTCCAACCATCCCATGCTCTCTTTTCTGGCTCTGCCCCCCTCTTCCCCATTCCTCCAACCCAGCAGTCCCACGGCCACACTACCGGCACCGAGATGCCAGCCCCCCTCCTCCCGTTTCCCCCGCTCCAACCACACACCCAGCACTTCTCCTTGGTGTCAGCGATTCCTCCACCCAACATACCGATACCAAAGTCCTCTCCATCCATCCGGACTTCTGGTGCCTCTTCGGCATCCACTGGAAGGACGCCTACTACTTTGCCGCGAGACTCACTTTCGGCTGCAAGAGCAGCCCTAAATTATTTGACACACTATCAGAGGCTTTGTGTTGGATTCTCTTCAACAACCACAAAAATTCCTCACCTGGTCCACCTCCTTGACGACTTCCTAGTTATATATAACTCCTCCTTCATCACCTCCAGCCCTCGGTCTCTTGACCATGAAATCAGTCTTCGCTCAGCTTGGCGTCCCTCTCTCTGAAGAGAAAACAGAAGGTCCTTCACACATCTTGGAGTTTCTCGGGATTACTCTCGACACTATCCGGTTCCAAGCTTCTTTGCCCGCGGAGAAACTCCACCGCATCATTCTCCTCCTACAAAACTTTCATCTTACTCCCTCTTTCACTAAACGACAACTACGCTCCCTCTCGGGACATCTGAACTTTGCCTTGTGCATCATCCCCCAGGGCCGCTCCTTTATTTCGCACTTGCTCTCCCTCGCATCATCCACACCCTCACTTATCGATCCAGTCTCCATGGATACCCCCTCCAGAACAGAGGTGCAGATGTGGCTGCATGTCCTCTCCAACTGGAACGGTATCACCTTCTTTTACGACGACCAACTTTCCAACCCAGAAGGCATTCAGCTCTATACTGATGCTGCTCCTTCCGCCGGTTTTGGGGGTCACTACGGCAGATGATGGTTTTCAGCTGAATGGCCCATCGAATTCCGCAACTTCCTCCAAGGCCCCTCCAATCATCTTCAGCAGTCCACGAAATATATCCGATCGTTATCACCGCTCTCCTCTGGGGGGCACGAGTGGCCAAAAAGGTCTATACTCATCCATTCTGATAATATCGCTGTAGTCGACATCATTAACAAAGGCAGAACAAACTCTCCCACGATCATGCCCTTCATACGCCGTCTCATGTGGCTGTCGGTCACTCATCAGTTTATCCGCCGAGCTAAACATGTTCCTGGCCACCATAACTCCATCGCTGACTCTTTGTCTCGCTTCTCCTTCCAGATCTTCAGAACCTTAGCTCCAGACGCGGAGGAGAATCCAACCCCTGTCCCACCATTTTCAGACATGACATTCCTCATCCGAAACCAACCATCGCAGAACTCATCTCTTTTTCCCAACAAGCCATCATCAGCAGCTTAGCCCCCAGCACTCTTTCTACTTACTAGACGGCCCGGAACTCGTTCCGCTCCTTCCACGCCACGTTTAACCTTCCGTTCCCTTCCTTCAACGTGGCCTCCGTATGCAGCTCATCTCCTATGTTCACTCAATTCTTCACATCAAGATACCCACCATTAAGGTTGACCTTAGCGGTATCAACTTCTTTGCAAAATTACTCACTGGCTCCCCTGCAACGCTCTCCCAGTTGTCTTTACTTATTAAAGGCCTTCAGCGCCAAACACCTACATCGACTCCTCGCTGATCTTATTTCTCACTGTATTGCTACCCTTCGCTCTAACCACGTTTCCGCCCACCTGGCGCGCACAGTGGAATCCATGTTTCTACTTGCTTTCGTTGGTTTCTTGCGATGCTCAGAATTCGCTTCTTCTTCAGCCAAGTTTAACCCCAGTCTACACCCTTGCGTATCAGACCTTTATCCCATCTCTGAAGATTGCTTAGGCTATTCGCTCAAACGGAGCAAAACAAACCAGGCAAGCAACCCAGTTCCCATATTTTACTTTGAACGAAATTCATATCTGAGCCCCTACGAACCCCTCATACACTATCTGCAGCTCAGGAAAACGCAGCAAACTTCTTCCCATGAACCGCTGTTCATCACCGAAACAGGCCAAGTCGCCAATCGATCATGGTTCCTTTTACACTTCAGAGCAGTTCAAGTCACCTCCGGGATTAATCCCAACTCCTTCTCCAGCCACTCCTTCCGCATAGGGGCAGCCACCACTGCGTCAAGCAGAGGAGTCCCAGACCACCTCATCAAGGTCATGGGCCGCTGGTCTTCCCAAGCCTACCAACTTTACACCCGCCACAGCTTCGACGACCTGCGCAAAGGGCAGGCAGCCTTGCTTTCTTAGGATGACTTATTTTGGGGATCTGCAAGGCCTGGGAGCCGCAGTGGACTCTCAACTACCGTACTTTCCGGACTATAAGCCGCTACTTTTTTCCCACGCTTTGAACCTCGCGGCTTAAACAATGACGCGGATAATTTATGGATTCAATGGGTTTCAAAAGGCTGGACTGCTGCATGTTGAAGAGGGCAGCATGAGCTCAGCGGGGAATTTGCCTCCGGATGAAAGTAACGAGAGCGACAATGAAAACGATCCAACATCGGATGAAGCAATTCTGAGGCTATTCAACTCCGACACCGAAGGAGATGACTTCAGTGGTTTCAGTGCACAGGAGGAGGAAGATAGTGACCAATGACTTTCTTGATAGGCTACTGTTTACCACAATTTTTTTTAATTTTTGTTACAAGCCATGTTTTGTTAAAGCCTATTTATTTTTGTTACAAGCCGTGTTTTGTTAAAGCCTGTGTAAAGTTCATTTGTTTCAATGTACCAGTAGGCACGTGCGGCTTATAGACATGTGCAGCTTATTTATGTTCAAAATAATTATTTTTTAAAAATTCAGTGGGTGCAGCTTATATTCAGGTGCGCTCAATAGTCCGGAATTTACGGTAAGCCTTCCCCAAACCGCGAAACTCTCACCCTGGCTTAATCTCCCTCAATCAATGAAGGTTCGCCCTCGGCCGAGGCGGGGTCCTAGCTAGTGAATTGGAGATAAAGTTTTAGCTGAATTTCAGGAGCAGGACCACGCCTCAACCACTCCCGGCCACACTCCTATAAATATCCACCCACTCTAAACCTCGGCCTGTTTGCGTTTTCCGCATCCCACCCTCCCTCCCTCTTGTTAAACCGTTTCACTTATGGTTGTCATGTTTCATAGCTTTTATCCTTCCGTCCCACATGGAGATCTCGGGGATCTGCAAGGCCCAGGAGCCGCAGTGAATCCTCAACTAAGCCTTCCCCAAAACGTGAAACTCTCTCTTAATCTCCCTCAATCAATGAAGGTTCGCCCTCGGCCGAGGCGGGGTCCTAGCTAGTGAATATAATTTTAATATTACAATTCAACGGCCCAATGTGTGGCACTTTCTTTAAATAAAAGTCAGTATGGCCCTCTAGAAAGATGTTCACCCCTGGTGAACTCCCTTCAAACAGGAAGTACAGTTGCATGAAAGCCAAACCTTGTCACTTCCTCACTTTCGCACTGTACTTCTCTTAAGGCTGTCAGGCACTTTGACACCAAGTAGATTTTCTCTTTCAGAGCATCCCATTGATTAATTCGGTTCAATTCAATATTTGTATAGCGGCAAATGACAACACAAGTTATTTATGATACATAGTGCATGTTTTCACGAGGTGGAAATCTGCCTGAAACTGGAAGTTTCTCCAGTTTAAATACCTCCAGTTTGTCCTCAGTAGTTGTAACAAATATTGAACGTAAGGTGATTTTTCTTGCTGCTGAGTGGATGCATTCGTGTTGGTTTGGATTCGTGTTTGCTCACTCTATAGCAACAAGAGCCTATGAAGACAAGCTCCAACAAGAACTAAATCTACGGGTAACGTCTCTAAGAGGCAGCTTCTTTTTTTCTAGGTGAGTCAAATCTGATTTGTTTTATACGTGGTGAGTTATGCTGCTGCCTTGCCCGAACTTGCTTTCTCCTGGCAATGGTAAAAACAAGCCTTACCTAAAAGGCACCAGTCAGAAAAGACAGCGAGCTATAATTACTGTGTTGGGCGAGCCTTCATAAAATTGACAGTAAAAGACTGTGAATAAGCATTGTGCCCCTACTTGAGAAGCCCCTCAGTTCTTAGGTGAAGCCATTATTCTTTGCACCTGTTTATTTGTAATGATTCTGAGTCATAGTGGAGCTGGAGCCGAACAAACTATAACATGTCCTGGGGAAGAGGCGATGAAATACTCCCGGACAGATTAAGACGTAACACACCTCATGAAGTACGTAAATTGCTCATACGTCCACTGATGAACATTCCAGGTTTAAACCTAAAACTACATGTTAATGATAATTGACTTTTTCCAGCCTCACTACAAATAAGTATAGGCGAGTAGTGTAAAATAACTAATTTAATTTACTCAAGTACTGCACTGAAGGACAACTGAGATTTTTGTAAAATGTACTTTACCTGAGAACATTGCATTTGATAATACGTACATTGTACTACATTTCAAGAGGAATATTGTAAATTTTACAGCTAGGTATTTTGCTTCATATCAATATTTGATTTTGAAACACTAAATAAACAAATAAATAACATTAATGAACATTTTATGTTGAAATAGCGTGGTTTGATTTGACTGTTAGGCTCCAAACACAGTCCAAGCAAGGAGTAAATGCAGATGTTTCCAGCTGTGCAAGGGCTCACATCCGCTCCAAACAACTGCTAATCGCTTTGCCTACGCTTTAGCTAAAGTGTGCACAGGCATGTTTGTGACTGAAACTGAAAATGTATTTACTGTGGTCATGGAAACGCCCTTTGAGGACCGAGATTGTTTTACCCCTAGTGGTGAGGAAGAACAATTGTTCAATTTTTAAACCAGGCTTACATGTTCATGCAGACTGGGTTCATGTACTTACAGTGCATCCGGAAAGTATTCACAGTGCTTCACTTTTTCCACATTTTGTTATGTTACAGCCTTATTCCAAAATGGCTTAATGGGTCATTGTTTTTCCCTCAAAATTCTACACACAATACCCCATAATGACAAAGTGAAAAAAGTTTGTTTAAAATTTGTGTAAATCTATTAAAAATAAAGAACAAAAATATAACACACACACAAGTATTCACAGCCTTTGCTCAATACTTTGTTGAAGCACTTTTGGCAGAAATTACAGCCTCAAGTCTTTTTGAGTATGATGCTATAAGCTTGGCACACCTATTATTGGGCAGTTTCTCCCATTCTTCTTTGCAGGACCTCTCAAGCTCCATCAGGTTGGATGGGGAGCGTCGGTGCACAGCCATTTTCAGATCTCTCCAGAGATGTTCAATCGGGTTCAAGTCTGGGCTCTGCCTGGGCCTCTCAAAGACATTCACAGAGTTGTCCCGAAGCCATTCCTTTGTTATCTTGGCTGTGTGCTTAGGGTCATTGTCCTGTTGGAAGATGAACCTTCGCCCCAGTCTGAGGTCCAAAGTGCTCTGGAGAAGGTTTTCATCAAGGATGTCTTGTTCCTTGTCATTGTTGCATTCATCTTTCCCTCCTTCCTGACTAGTCTCCCAGTTCCTGCCACTGAAAAACATCCCCACAGCATGATGCTGCCACCACCATGCTTCACCGTAGAGATGGTATTGGCCAGGTGATGACCGGTGCCTGGTTTCCTCCAAACATGACGCTTGGCATTCAGGCCAAAGAGTTCAATCTTTGTTTCACCAGACCAGAGAATTTTGTTTCTCATGGTTTGAGAGTCCTTCAGGTGCCTTTTGGTAAACTCCAGGTGGGCTGTCATGTGCCTTTTACTGAGGAGTGTCTTCCGTCTGGCCACTCTACCATACAGGCCTGCTTGGTGGAGTGCTGCAGAGATGGTTGTCCTTCTGGAAGGTTCTCCTCTCTTCCCAGAGCAACGCTGGAGCTCTGTCAGAGTGACCATCGGGTTCTTGGTCACCTCCCTGACTAAAGCCCTTCTCCCCAGATCTGTGCCTCGATACAATCCTGTCTTGGAGGTCTACAGACAATTCCTTGGACTTCATGGCTTGGTTTGTGCTCTGACATGCACTGTCAACTGTGGGACCTTATATAGACAGGTGTGTGTCTTTCGAAATCATGTCCAATCAACTGAATTTACCACAGGTGGACTCCAATCAAGTTGTAGAAACATCTCAAGGATGATCACTGGAAACATGATGCACCTGAGCTCAATTTTGAGTGTAATGGCAAAGGCTGTGAATACTTATGTCCATGTGATTTCTTCGTTTTCTTTTTTTAATAGATTTGCAAAAATTTCAAAAAAACTTTTTTCACGTTATAATTATGGGGTATTGTGTGTAGAATTTTGAGGAAAAAAATAAATTTAACATAAAATGTGGAAAAAGTGAAGTGCTGTGAATACTTTCCGGATGCACTGTACATCTACCATGTTTGGTGCCCAAGGCAAGAAAAACTGTCTGGGCCCATCTCCTAAATGCCTAAAACCTGAAGATCAATCAGTTCTTACATGGCTGGGTTCTGGCTCAACGTCAGCACAGAAAATGAAAAGTTAAAGCTTAAGCTTTAAAAATAACATTTTGACCTCAGTAAACCTGGGCATGTAGCCACGATGGACACTTGGGCCCCAGGACAGTTGTTCTTTTTGCCTATTTGAAAATCCAGCCTCGTCCAAATAGAAAGTAATTCAAAGTAGTCTCAACTAACTACAACATTAAAATCCTCCATACATGTTAATGCATAAATAATAATAATACAATACTATCATCCTTCTCAAAAACTACTCCAGTACACTTTTCATATCTTTAGTACATTTTGCTGGTAGTACTTTTACTTTAGTAGAACTAAGATTTTGAATGCAGGACTTTTACTTGCAATGGAATGATTTTTTTTTAGACTGTGCTATCACTCCTTATTCTCGTGTACTATAAATCCTTTCACCACATTGTGCCAAGCCAATGCCTGAAAATGTCAATGAGTGTAATTACAGAGCAGTCGGACTGTTGTTGTTGGAACATTCAGCTGATGTATGAAATAACACCTGTCATTTACTACCCCAACAATAGAGGTGAATGCTACTTTTTTTTTTTTTTTTTTTTTCATATTTGCGTTGCATACATACTTGAGCATTGACATCCAGCGTCTTGGCTGTTATCCCAGTATCAGAATGAATATGCAACTAGCACTGTTAAAATGCGTGGGAAATACTTGAACTTTAACATTTGTAAGAACACAGAAAGTTCTAACACAACATTCAAGAAGAGGAACGTTTATTCTTAAATATACAGGTGATTTACACATGACACATCAAACAAAAGACATTAACGGTTGATAATCTGGTATGCTTTTTATTTGTGTTTACTAGGCCTACACCCCCAACCACATTGAGGTTAACAGAATCAAACATTTACTGCCTGTTAGAAGTTGAGTAGGTGCTCTTATTTAGTGCGAGAAGCCAACTTGGCCCCTGGAGCCTCCAGATAAAGTGTTGGGCTACACCCATGTGGACTCTTCAGGGCTGATAGATGGCTCTGAAATATGAAGAACAAGAAATGCAGATGCAAATAAATTCCATCACTGATGTTAGCAATTACTCAATACCTGCAACATGTAGTAAAATCTGGCATCCCACAGGTCTTAGGCTAACTATTATTCAACACCTCAATTTGATACCCTCAACTGAACTGTTGTAGTAGAGAAGTTTTAGAAATAATAGGAGGTGGTTATTATGGTTGTCATTTTCACTCATCCTTTGAAAATTAGATTACCCAAAAGATAAGCTAATAATAATTGTTACGACTGTTATAGGTTCTGGTTAATTAACCATACAGGCTAATGCTCATCTGTTGTCACTGGGCAGGTTGATGGTCCATTAAACGTAAAAATAAATACATATTGCAGGCATGCACAAATGACTGAAAACGATGCAAACACTGACAAGAAGCATTACGAGCAGCATCATCGGTCGCCACAAGCACATAGACACAAGGGGCCTGGCACCCATGTCCCTAAAACTACCCGCATTGTCACCTCCCAATTCCACCATACGTGTTTGTGTGAATGCTTTCATTGACAAGTGCACTCTGAAGAGGAGCAGCAGGTGAAGCAATATGTATGACGACATGGTAAGGAGCTTGGAGGGAAACAGAGGCTAGCGGAGGAACTGACATGCACAGCAGACAGACAACATGATTCAATGTTGAAACACAAAAGAAAGAGAGAAGACAAACACTTTTTCCTCCCTTCCCCGGCCTCGCCCACTCTGTCTGCCCGTCAAGGATTATGAATCAGACTTTAATGATATCAAATGATGACACTTTAGGTGTAACTGCTGCATCTGGAAGTGTAGCACACACACTAGATGCTCTAAAGACGGTCGCCTCTTTCAATTATTTTGACAATTTCTGATGCACATCTTGAAAAAGCAATGACTGGGAATATGATTTATTACTTAAAACTTAAAATCATATATTAGAAGCATTTATACGATTTCCTGATAAATACTTAATGAAACAACACATCAAAACTGCAAAAGGATTGAACGTGTGCAGCGTGTTGGTGAGCCTCATAACACAACACTGCCTCTTTGTGGTGAAGTGTAAAATGGATGCCAAATGCTGAAATGCTGGACTTTGCTGCTCCACCTTCCCAATTATTATTCATTAATGGGTAGTCATTTTGACTGAAACTATATCATATAATATATCAAACATGTAGACTACAGGGATACTAATGCAAGCTGAGGTTCAGTTTATTTTCATTTGTACATTGCTTCAACTGTGGATAAGGACTGCAGGGATCACTGAGTGACAGCATCTCTACCTATGTTGTGAGCCAGTATATGCCAAGTAAGCAAACACACAGGCACACACGCACACACACTTTGTAGGCATCATGTATCACTGCAGTGGCATGTTGTGAGTGTGATGGATAGCAAGAGAAAAACTTTCTAAAAGAGCTGTTTCTGCCTGATGCAAACAGCATCAAGACACACACTCTGGAATCTCTGTTGCTTCGCCTCTTGTGTGTCTAATTTTATCATAAACTACTGCAATTGTAATTTTCTAATACTGTGCTAGTGTTACTTATTACTATTCAAATTATGAGTTAGCTTTGCTGATATTTGCAACATAGATGTTGTTTTTCCTAAAATGTCAGAAGTAGTATTTGACTTCAGATAAACTTCCTCATTTTTAGAATAAAACCAGAATAAGAACTACTTTGCAATTATGAAGTTTAAGCATGCTTTGTGTTGTATTGTATTTTGGTGCGAAATTACTCTTGCTCTGTGGAAGACTGTACACCACCAACACACACACACACACACACACACACACACACACACACACACAAGTATCGAAGTATACATAAAAGATGAGCCTTGTGTTGACTCAATTACAGGTCAGTATGGGTCCAGCAGGGTAAGTAACTCAGCTAGAGTTTATGAGACATCGCTGCCCCCTGGTGGTAAATTGTAGAAAAAGGGGGGAAGGATGTTACCTGTTTTCTCCATTAGTGTTTTTGTGTGCACTCTTTGTGAAGTGTTTATAAAATCTGAATGGTGTTCATATGGAGCTGCTCACCACAGCCAACTGCTCTATAGAACAACCATAACCTATACCCAACCGGGAAGACTGTACACCACCAACACACACACACACACACACACACACACACACACACACACACACACACATAATTATTGAAGTATACATAAAAGATGAGCCTTGTGTTGACTCAATTAAAGGTCAGTATGGGTCCAGCAGGGTAAGTAACTCAGCTAGAGTTTATGAGACATCGCTGCCCCCTGGTGGTAAATTGTAGAAAAGGGGGGAAAGGATGTTACCTGTTTTCTCCATTAGTGTTTTTGTGTGCACTCTTTGTGAAGTGTTTATAAAATCTGAATGGTGTTCATATGGAGCTGCTCACCACAGCCAACTGCTCTATAGAACAACCATAACCTATACCTAACCGGGAAGACTGTACACCACCAACACACACACACACACACACACAATTATTGAAGTATACATAAAAGATGAGCCTTGTGTTGACTCAATTAAAGGTCAGTATGGGTCTAGCAGGGTAAGTAACTCAGCTGGAGTTTATGAGACATCGCTGCCCCCTGGTGGTAAATTGTAGAAAAGGGGGGAAAGGATGTTACGTGTTTTCTCCATTAGTGTTTTTGTGTGCACTCTTTGTGAAGTGTTTATAAAATCTGAATGGTGTTCATATGGAGCTGCTCACCACAGCCAACTGCTCTGTAGAACAACCATAACCTATCTTTAGCAGAATGACAGTTGTTAATACATACTGACGGACCAACATTTCAAGCTTTCTAGCTGCACAAACGTCATACAAAATATTCATATTTCTGTAGCGCAGCATATTGTCAGTTTCGTAGTAGCTGAAAAAGAAATTGACCAGTATTGACATCCAAACTCTACGCAGGAGGATACTGGCATGCTTGTACGGGAGGTTTAGGCTTTTAATCACCAAATGTATGGTCCTCGGAGTCAGCCAGCCTTAAAGTGATTTGGGAAGAGGTAATTGATATTACAAACAATTGTTTTCCTGGTATTATGAGAGCCATTGCCCAGTGTAGGAAGAGCTTCAATGATAAAAGACAAAAACCTGTGACTTATAGACGCCAAACACTGGCATTAATTAAATGTAAAAGGGAACAAAGGACACTCATCCAATATAGTGAAATCAGGTGCTGGACCTGGAGCTTTAAGTGTACCTAATGTAGCGGCCTAGGCTGCCATGCTCTAACCTTTTGTGCATGGCTGGCTAGATTACTAAACCAAATGAGAAGGTGAAAAGGCTTTTGCATTGTTACCCCTATGTCTTATTTAAATGCAGTTAATTTGTAGTTAACCGGAGTGCCTTTTATATTTAATAGGTAAGATTGGTTATTGTGTCATGATGTACACAAACTGCCTGATTCAGACAGCCAATCAAACAGACATGAATAATCTAAATTTTGCATTTCAAAAATCGTGTTTTAATTACCGTATTTTTCGGACTATAAAACGCACCGGATTATAAAGCGCACTGTGAATTAACGTGTCTATGTTCACACATAAAACGCACCGGATTATAAAGCGCATTAAGCAAAACAACACAGTCCGGTAAATCAAACTTTCCACTTCCGTACCATTGATTCATTGATGTTGAATTCTTTCGCGGCTGCTCTTTTCCCATGTTCTGCTGCGTAGCTAATTGCTTGGAGTTTGATACCCGCTTCGTAAGCATGCTTCTTAACAGGTGCCATTTTTGGAGTCCTTTTACGTACACACAAATGTACCGTAATATAATGTTGAAGCACAGTAAGTATTACGTATAAAAAGTGGAGGGGGTAAGCGTACTAAATACTGTTCTCGGATTGGTAACGCATACTCCGGGCGCGGGCTGCCTCACATGAATGCACTTTTAGTTTAGACATTACATTCATGTTACGGGGCCGATCAGGTGGTGACACAGCGTACCGTAATGCTCCGAATATCCATTGAGCGGAGCGGCTTCGTTGCTTACCAAAGTCGTACTTACACATTTCGACAGATTTTTGAGCGCATCGACCAATCGACCAATAAGCACAACAAGTAACCATACATAAGGCGCGCTGGATTATAAGGCACACTGTCAATTTTTAAGAAAATTTAAGGATTTTAAGTGCGCCTTATAGTCCGAAAAATACGGTATTTATGTATTTGGCATTAAATACGTAGGACCTCCACTAAATCTGTCTGTGGGATTTTGGATAGGTCTGTTTATGTGCGCTCTGGCCCACTGAAGCCACGGAAATAGCCCTCCGCTGGCTGCGTTGTACTTAGACCTGTTTTGAGCTGACACAAAATTGCACTGCAGGGGCGCATCTTTACTGATACACCCCGTGTTATACTGTTCTGCCCATCTCAGCGCCTGGATCCGCGCTGCGCCTTCACTGTGCAGGGTAGGAAAAATAGGAACGTCGATGTCTAAAGCTACTTAAGTTACTTACAAAGTTATTACTTTCTTTCTTTCATTATTTGACTTAAAGACAATCACCAAACTCTCTTTTTAGTGCTTTAAATGAAGTATGTGTGACCATATACAGTGAGGGTGTTGTGCTCTTTTTAAACTAAATTAAATTATATGTAAAGCCCCATGGGCCTGCCAAATGTTTAGAAAGTAATGGATTATTGCTTTCCAAATATGTCCAGTGTAGTGAGTTTGTTTTATTTATTTAAAAATGTGTATCATGTTGATACACCGTATCACACATCCAAACAGAAAAGATCCTGACGGACTGGGTAAAAGTAATGTATCATTATTCATGTGTTCTAAATCAATGACCAGGAACTATCTTTGATTCCAGACTGCTTAAGTAGCTACTTAAATGTAGTCCTTAACTGTGAATTTACTCATTTTTTTGGAGTCAGCATTTTAAATGAAAACAAACACACCTTTTCTTTTAGTAAACACATTTTTATTTGTTTTGGTAGCAAAAACAACACCTCAGGACAACAGTCTGACGTGGGCAGTCTAATGGTCTAACGGTTTCAGTTACAGGAGACGCACAGGGAAGACATGCACTACCTAATGTAGCAGGCAATTTTGAGACATTAGTTGACCAACAACACTGAAGCACTGTTTCAGAACATTCACATTCCTTTGACAAGACCACTGTCCATTTGATGCAACACAACAGCCCTTCGTGTATGGAATAGCAGTTGCATAGATTTCAAGGGAGTGTGATATAGTTTTTGTTTTTCCTAGGACATTTGCCCAGTTCTTAACTCACTTTCTTCTTTTTTTTTTAGAACAAACATTCACACATATAAAATAAACTCTTTGGTCCCTTTCAGATCTTTGGTAGTGTTAGGATCATATGTTGCTTCATTTAAAAATAATCTGTTAAGGCTCTATTGAAGAGAGGCTTCAGACTTGTTTGTTACAATTTTTGGGGTGAATGAACTGTGAGTGTATAAAACTACCGGAGAGGCAGAAGAGATCATAGTAGACAGAAAGCTACACCTGCAGACTTAGAAAACTCAATCTTCAATGACCTCAGAGGACTCAGACACCACTCTGCCATCCTTGGTCTCAATCATCTTGATGACGACGTTCTTCTTGCTCTGAGTAGTGCTGTAGCCACCTGCGCTGCCGCTGCTGAAGCCACCGCCGCCGCTGCTGAAGCCACCGCCGCTGCTGAAGCCACCGCCGCTGCTGTAGCCGCCGCCGCTGCTGTAGCCGCCGCCGCTGCTGCTGTAACCGCCGCCGTAACCACTGGAGTAGCCGCTTGAGTAGCTGCTCTTCAAGGAGTCCATGGGGAAACCGCTGTAGCTTGCTGTCAAGAGATATTGGCATACACTTTAGAATGTGGCAAATCTTGTTAAACTAAAAAAATGTGACAGAATCCAAACTACAAGAGATGCAGTTTGTCAATGAAGTGACTTACTGCTCTGTTGGGAGATGTTAATTGCCTTGATGCCGTTTGCCAGTCTGTCCTCCTCTCCCTCCAGCAGCTTCCTGTATGTGGCGATCTCAATGTCCAAAGCCAGCTTGACATTCATCAGGTCCTGGTATTCTCTGATCTGGCGTGCCATGTCCTGTTTGGCTCTCTGCAGAGCATCTTCCAGGTCCCTGATGCGGGACTTGGCGTCCTTCACAGCCAGCTCGCCGCGCTCCTCAGCCTCAGCGATCTGGGCCTCCAGGTTGGCTCGCTAAAAGATGAAAAAAAAATAGAGTTCGTCATCTTAAATGCTTTTGGAATAACAGTAGAAAACAATATATGATGCTGACAATGCTGCAACCTGTTGCTGGAAGCCTTTTTTCCATACCTGTCCCTTGACGGAATCAATCTCTGATGTCAATCTCTGGATCATGCGGTTGAGGTCTGCGATCTCTGTCTTGGTACTTCTCAGGTCATCTCCATATCTGTTAGCGGATGTCTGCATCTCTTCATACTAAATTAAATTTAGCATAGAAAAATATTACAGGCAGGAAAGCATCTAAATGAGCTTGATATATGTAGTGAACCAAGAGACTGATGAAAGTTTCAAAAGAGTTGTCCATCACCTTGGTCTTGTACCATGACTCTGCCTCGGCACGCGTGCGGTTGGCGATGTCCTCATACTGAGCCCTGACCTCAGCCACAATGGAGTCCATGTCCAGGTTGCGGCTGTTGTCCATCTCCACAACGACTGAAGTGTCCTTGATCTGGCTCTGGAGCTCACGCAGTTCCTAAGGAAGTACACAATAAAGACAAGGAAAAGAAAAGAAATGAAAAGAAAAAAGAAAAGAAAAGAAAAGAGTTTAGTTGGCACCCACTCCTTAAGAAACCCACTCGAATGCACTTCCAAGGTTGGTGCAAGAGTGGAGTGAAGATGCTAAACAGATGTTGCGGTTAACAATGAATGCAGGAAAGCAGAAAGCTATTCCAAAATGACACCGCAAGCATCATAAGCATGCCATTACTTGATAGATAAATCACAAATAATGCTGATTAAGGCAGCAAGTGGGTTTGGAGGTTTGAGGTTTTAAAGCCAGGAAGGGTTGAGAAAACAAATGCCATCAAGCAAATTCTTCAGCTGTACCTCTTCATAGATCGACCTGAGGAAGTTGATCTCATCTGTCAGACTCTCCAGCTTGGCCTCCAGCTCAACCTTATTCATGTAGGCCTCGTCAACATCCTGAAAGAAAAGCATTTGTTAGAACAGGTGGTCTCAAAAAACATGTATATCTTCAGTGGAAGAGAAGTATAAAAATGTTGAGAGAAAATGCAGACAATGTGTCAAAGGTGTGGCTCAAAGAAAAGATCAGTAAGTAACAGTGCTGACCTTCTTGATGAGGACAAAGTCATTCTCACACTCTGTGCGCCTGTTGATCTCATCTTCATACCTGAAAAGAAAAAAAAAAGTTTCACAATCGGACGTTGATATTTCAGATCTCCTGTTTTGTTTATACAGGAATGTAACACTAGGAGGTGCAAGTAGTCCATCCTAAGTCTTGAGCTGCTCTTAGATATCTGCCTGGCACAGCGCCTGTTGACTCAGGGCCGCACAGGAGGTGTTTCTCCCTCGGGAACCCCTCAGATGAAACGCTCCATTTGTCTGTGGACTAGGAAACGTGAGGCACTATTGTACCTTGCTCCTGTCGGAGACCTGCGCGTCAGCATGTGCACATTTGTGCTTGTTTCCTCTCGTGTAAAGCTAAACACAGCCAACTTAGTAAAATTAGGTTTACCAGCAGTCATATGTAATGTAATGGGTGTTCGGAACATGCTTCCTCAGTGTTGTAATTCCCTTGAGTTTGTATGACGCAAGACAATGGACAGATGTAGGGAGTAGTCCACACAGAGATGAACTCAATGTACTGCAAGGCTCATACTAAGGCACAAATCTACTTGAACTCAGTCATATCCTGACTGAAGCAGATAAATCCTACATAAACCATTCATAGAGGAGTCCTGGTCCCTTTTCCCAACACTCACTTGTTTTTGAAGTCCTCCACAAGGCCCTGCATGTTGTGCAGGTCAGCCTCCAGCTTCATCTTGTCATTGCCCAGGCTGTCCAGCTGCCTTCGCAGGTTGCCGATGTAGGCCTCGAACATGGCGTCGATGTTGGAGCGGGTGGTGGTCTGCCCCTGCAGCAGGTTCCACTTGGTCTCCAGCATCTTGTTCTGCTGCTCCAGGAAGCGGACCTAATGTTCGGAAAAAGACAAACAAACAAACAAACAAAAAATGGTTGTCACTGATTGAACACAGGATGTGTGAATAACTGCAGACTAAGTAAGTAACCAGTCAAATACCACTTAAAAAGAATCAGTGACATTGATTCTTCTTATTGTCACACATGCGAATTATTAAAGTTGTGAATCATCGTGACATTCCCTCCAAAGGCATCATGTAACTGCCGTCTGTAGTGCCATGACATAACAGCATAGCATCAGGGTTAACATACTAATTATCAACCATCAGGATCAAATTGCCTCCTGTTCACAGTCTACACTCGTTGTTCTTATCTATCTTTGGTGCTTCGTAAGCGGGTGTTGGCTATGTTTCCATACTGCCCTTGCTTTTTCCAGAGGAAGGCCTGTGTGATTCATGCATCCTGACAGGAGGTAGAGGGTTGGAAAAAAAGGCAGTGATGGAGAAGCAGATCTAGTTGACCCTCCTCCTGTATGTCTTCCTGTTTTTATACAGCGAGGGAGAAGCGGGTGAGGCAGCTTCATCCGCAGGCAGATGCGGAAGGGCAAATATTTAACTGTGTAATATAGGTGTGATGAGGGAAGAGAAGAGTGTAGAAAGTAGGGGGAGGTGGAGGGGGACAGTGATGGGCAAGTTATTAGTTGGGGTGGAGGGTGTGTGATAAAGAGGTGGGGAATGTGCATATTTGTGAACAGTGAAAGAAAGATGTGAAAAAGTGAAAACACATGACTCAATGGACCTTGAACTGGACAGATTAGATCTAACCACCTCCTGGTCTTTATTAGAACCAGAGAGTAAAAATAAAGGGACTCCAGATGCGCTGCCACCACCAGATACCAGATAATAGGGTGCAAGTTCATCTGCTCAGTGTTGAAGCATGCAAAACGCACTTCATATTCTTTTAACCATTGCACAGGGAAAGGACAGTTGATATGTAGCCAGTCAGCTGACATTGACCAGAACATGAAACCAACTAACCTTTTTAAATATTAACCCACTGAGACGTCAGAGGACTGATACTCTCCTGAGTGTTACACAAATGTTGGGCCTGAATGCTGATTGGAATGATTAAAAGGCAATCTATTCACACACACCCAATGGGCACTCCTTACATTGTGTGTCACTGTGCTATATATTACAATATAGATATTGTCATTAAATTAACAATAGCACTCAGTACTGACCGTATATAGGTGTGTGTGTGTGTGTGTGTGTGTGTGTGTGTGTGTGTGTGTGTGTGTGTGTGTGTGTGTGTTGGGGAGGGGAGGCGTGGGGGACACAAGAGCAGCAGAAAGAGCCACACCCAGCTATGGGAGGGACCATTCCCAAGGTAACTCATATCACAAGCCCAGAGCTCTGCCCTGACACACCCTTAACTTCTCTCTCTCTCTCTCTCTCCCTCCGTCTCTCTCTTTGTCTTTCTCCTTCCTGCATGTCTGTTTTTCATCACTATAAAAGGGCAGCCAGAGCCAAAAGATAATGTGCCTAACCCCAAGTTGCCTTTGCTGTATTTGTGGGAGGTGAGGAATACAAAGAGGGGAATGAATCAACTTGATCCGCACAGCAAAGAGTAAAGGAATCAGCATTACGGGACATGAGGCAAACATATGTGTCCTTCTATCAAGTATTGCAAAACAATGTCACAGCACTGGAACACTTTTTGACGACCCTGTGACTGAGCTTTCAACCCAACTAAAGCAATTTCGGTCTTTTTGAAGAAAAGAATAAACTTATTGTTTGACCCACACATGTATCTGCCCACTATTACAAGATTATAAGCACTTACCTTGTCAATGAAGGAGGCAAAGCGGTTGTTGAGGGTCTTGATCTGCTCCTTCTCCTGGGTGCGGACGATTTGGATGGCGGGGTCAATCTCGAGGTTAAGGGGGGCCAGCAGGCTCTTGTTCACAGTCACAGCGGTGATAGGGGCCTGAGAAACCATGCCACCACCAAGGCCCATACCCATACCCATACCCATGCCCATACCCATGCCTCCTGAGCCGCCCATGCTCGAGCTCACACTGTAGGCATTGCTCCTGGAGATGCCAGCTCCTCCATAGCCCATGTTGCCTGCACCTCCATAGGAACTCCTCACACTGTAGCTCTTGCGGGAAGTGATGCCTCCTGGTCCAGCATAGGAACTGCTGCTGAAGTTCCTTGGGGCAGAAGAACTCTTGGCGTAAGATGTGGTCGTGGTCCTAAAAGACATTCTGAAATATTTTTTCTTTTGGATGAAGTGAGTCTGGGAAGGTCAGACCAAGTGGCTTGGTTGTCGAGGCAGGCAGACAGGCAGACAGGCAGAGGGGAGAGACCAGAGTGGATAGAAAGAGGAGAATCAACTGTGGAGTTTTAAAGCCTGCCCCTGCTGTGGGAGGGGACTGATGTGAGCTGCCATTGGTTGCCGATCTGGGTGAGAGGCAGGGCAGGGCTGTAATATTACACTTCTATGACACATTGTCCAGTTAGTCAAAACCATTACCTGGTCTTTCTACAGGCTTCTCTATGTTGTTAGAGAAAACCTAGTCTTTGAGGAATGTCGGGTGGTGATATTTGCTTTAATCTGCTCTCTCTGTGTCTGTCCCGGTAAAAGTATTCAACATGTAAGATCTACAGGTCTGATCAAACTTTAAAACATCGAAATTCATTTCAGCAGCAGATATGTAGGAGTAAAAGGGCAGTGTTTGTACCCATAGGTGGGTAGGTTGGTGTGTGGATGATAAGAGTTCTCACATTTATGCTGGTTTCCATAAATGAAGGTGTTAATAACTCAGTGGTGATGTAGTGTATGTGTGTCTGTGTGTATAAGGAGGAAGGTGCTGCTGATTTCTTTTTGGAACACAGAACAATGATTGTGGAATGTCGGCTGTGAGTCATTACAGTGAAGTTGGTAACACTTTTAGTCTCCTCTTCTGCCACTTTTTTTCTCGACACCATCCTTTCTATCAGTTCAACACAAAATGATTTTGTCTGGTTGCACAGAAACATCACAGATTATTTTCAGCTCCACCGAATATGTGTACGTCTTTCAGTCTATATACAGTATGGCATGTACTCTACCTCAGGAGTTTTACATTGGACAGGACAGGTTTGACTGGAGGTCGTACTGGATGTTTTTCCAAACTCTTCCCAAGCAATACAAATTTTCACGACCAGCCCCCAGTTTTGCAGTTTGTTTTCATCAACATTTTTGGGAGTAGTAGACTTTCTTTCTTGCTGAATTGACGTTAATCTCATGTCTCAAGTTGGCAAACTCCGCTAGCACCTGGTTAGCTTCACTTAGCATAATGGCTGGAGTCAGATGAAGGGTTGGTAGCCAAGCGCTGTTTGAACGTAACAAAATGTATCAATTTAACATATGTAGTGAAAACTATTGATGAATTAAAAAGCTAAAATTGTAGCACCTTTAAAAATAATTAATTAACACTAATAAACCCTTTATAAATAGTCTTACCAGTAATAAATAGTTAAATAAGTATAACAGAAAGTGGTAGTTACATTTCTACAAATATCAAAGACAATAACAACCAAGTTTTAGATGTGCTAGCATTTGGATTCTAGATTTTAGACAGTCATGGTAGCTGTTCCCCTATGCTTTCAGTGTTTATGCTATACTATGTTAACTGGCTTCTCTCTGCAGTCTTAAATTAAATGTCATCAGCCCATTCTCAATTAAGATTGGCACAAAAACTTAACATAGTTTGAAACAAAATAAATCACAATTTAAACTGCAAACTATTTGAAGAAACTGATATCTACATCAACGATAGCTCCTTTCTTTGTAATGAGAGTGCTTTTATACCAGCTCATGAATCATTGCTTGCTGCACATGATTTTCACCATTAATTTATAGTTAAACATTTAGTCCTTTTTAGGAAAAAGTGGATGAATGTTAAAACCCCTTCTACCTCAGAGGGCCCTGCACAGTTTTAAGAGGTGATACATATAACACAGCACTGCAGATCTATGAATGTTAGCAGGGAGCATCAGGCTCAGTAAGTGATGTCAGACAGGACAATTTCTGGCCTGAACTAAAAGCTATAGTTCAACATTCAAGCATCTTCAAAGCCAGGGCACAAATGTTGCTACAGGGGTGTCTTTTGTGTTGGTACCCTTGAATGCTTTGGGGCTCAAAATTCCTCAGTTGCTACAGGCAACCTTTGCACAACCCCTCATCTTTTTCCAAATATAACACACACCACATGTACTGCTCTGTTTGCTTTTATCTGCAAACCAGGTGAACTGCACGAACCAGCTGGCTTTGCTTACCATCGAGAAAGAGGTACGTTAGGTTAACGCCACTTAGGCTGAGACTTTTAAAAATAATAAACACAAGTGTTTGACTTTATTTATGCTTATATACAACTGTGCTCTTACACATTGTGTCTGTCTGCATGACAGGGACAGGGACTCAGGTAACAGTTGTGATGTTGTGATGCTCATTATAACCATCTTCCATAATTCATAACTGATGCTCATTCCTGAGAGAGCGACTCACTGTGTAAACATCAGTAAGGAATTCTTACACTGCACTGCTAACAGAGCCGCTATTGCAAGTCCACCCTGTACAGTAGCTTCACCATGTTTCTCACCAGGCTGCAGGACAAAGATGGTGGCTCAACTTTCAACTGTCCCTCTACCAATCCCCGCCCTGTGTTCTTCTCCTCCTTCATTTATTTCCTCCTCCAGTCCCTCACCACGATGAGTCATGCGTCTTGGCATTACCAATCCATTCCCCTCCACCATACTCTCTCCCCTTCGTCTTCTCTAACCTTCTTTTTTCCCGCCAGTGCCTCTTGGCCTCATTATTGTCATGGAAACACGGAATAAAAGACAATCCCATCTTCTTTCAAATGCCAAAATGGATGCCAGCTCAAGACTGAGTCAGTTGCGGCTGCACTGAGTTGCAAAGTGCAAAGTGACTGTCTCAGTCAGCCTAAAAAAAAGAGCATGTGGCAATATTAACAAGATATTGTGAATCTGTTAAGTAGCGAAAATAAAGAGGGGAATTCCTGTTTTGCTTTGTGAAATTCACATGACCGCAGTAAAATCATAGGGATCATATATCATCAGCAGGTTTTGAATCATGTGGTAGGTTGATTTATACCCACACGCACAGTCACACTTTTCTCTTGGAAGTTAATTCAATTTCAGTAATTCCAAAGTGAAATATGGACCATGTTTTGGATGATCTCATGACTCTCATTACTTGAGCTTGACAGCCACTTAACTGGGTTCTGAAATATCACACTGCTTAAAGTTAAATTGTCATCTTGAACAAAAGATTTTTGTTTCATAAACCAATGGAAATAAACAAAGTTTCAAATGTTCTTAGAAAGACTTTAAAATTGAAGAAAGCTCCAGAGGTCTCGATTGATGAAATTAGAGGACTATTGTATAGAAACAGAGGTGAGCCTCAGAAACATGTTGACCATACATGGACCAGTGACTGTAATTTCAGAATTGGTTGTTTTAGTCCGTTGCACCACATTTTTGTATCTTTCATGGTTGCAAACAACAAAACTAAAGCTCATAAAGATTTTGTTTGGAATGATTTTTAAATGGACCTTAATTATCTTTGAGTATCCAAATACTAAATGTTATTCAAATGAATTGGTAATTATTCAAATGAATTGTTCATTCAATCAATGGCATTATTTTAAATGGTGGGTTGAAAACTTGTTTATAATTGGCAATTGCTGCTGAGACCAGGTTAGGTCTTAACGTGTTTACGAATCCAGTTGTCAGTCAATACTGTACGAACAGTTTAAGTAAACTCAAGTCAGTTTATATAGCACAGCTTCACACAACATTGACCAAACTTTAAAATGAGACTGCTCACACAGGGTTCATTCTCTTGTTAAAGTGGTAAAACAGGCCACCAGTCCTGTTTGGACATTTAACCTGAGTGTATTGTCAAGCTTCAGTCAATTACTTTGCAGGGGCTGGTATCAGACTACGCCTGCCATTCATACCGTTTGCCTCAGTCAGTTGTAATTCTGCAAAGCTTTCATCAGGAACAGTCACATGCTTGAAGTGATTGTCAGCCTCAGTCATCACAGCCTTAACAACCTGAGGTTGATTCTGTGTTTACTGGCTAATCACAAGCTAAGCAGGCGGCTGATATGTTTTGTTTGCCTGGGCTGGCTGAGCAGCATTGATCAATACTTTACAGCAGGATAAATGAGTGTACACAGAGATAGACCTTTACACTACATTTGCTGCAACTCTCTATAAACATCTCAGAGGCTGGCAACCCTGCACAAAGCTTCCACAAGGCGTGTCTTTAGTGCATCGCTAATATGTTGCGTGTGAGTGAGTGTGGTAAGGATGTGTAACTCTCTCACCCCTGTGCTTCATTTGAACATAAAGGGCATAGGGTGGAGGAACATTTGTTGCATTATTCATCCTACAACATATGTAAAATATTCAAGAATGGCTGGATTCACTTGTTGTGGCTCTTGTATGTATCATGCATTACTAATAAGTCATGTCTTTCTCCCAGTACAAGCGTTACTAATTGTCATCAGCAGGCTGGATGTTTTGTTAACTGGGTCATTTGACTGTGTACTTTCAGGTTGTGCCGCAGCCCTTCCTGACAGGATGTGCCACAATCACCCTGCTTTTTGAACAACTGTGTTACAATTGAACCTTCTATACCATTACATGTTTAACGAGAACCTTCCCTTTCAGACTATACAAACCTGTTTAACTGCATTTTCTTCTGAAGCAGCACATTGTAGGTAGGTAGGTAGGTAGGTATGTATATACTTTATTAATCCCCAAGGGGAAATTTTGATGGGTTTTCTGAGTAAGTCCTAAGTAAGAAAAGTAGCTTCAAACATTAATCAATCAGTCCTTTTAAATACTGTAATGCTATCTTTACAATCTATATTTTTATGGAACACAGCTTAAAATGATCCTTACTAGAATTTTCCCATTAGTATATTTCTGTCATGCAGCATTTCTAAAATACTCAGAAGTTCTTAAACACAGAAAGAACGTAACAAATGTCATCATAATGTAATTCTAATGTAGTAAGTGATACGTAAAAAAAAAAATACTCTTTTGTTGTGTGTAAAAATAACTTCTATGTAATAGCGTAAATTTATGAGATTTAATTCAGATTATCTTAATATTTATTTAGAATTTTTGTATATTAAATACTAATGATAATATTAAGACACTGTAAATCATACTTTAAAAGGATTCCTTCTCAGTCCATATGGACAGGAGAGCAACCAAAACAGATTCAAATGGGCATTTTTAAAAAGAATTAAGAATGTGCAAACCCACTGTTGATAGTAGATTACAAGGTCAAAATGAAAAGGGTGTGTTGTACCAACTGCTGACTATGTACTGCAGGTAAGGCAGTGTTCTGACCTTTTATGCTTCAAGGAAAAAGGGAAGTTATGGGAGAGTCAATTATATGCAGATAAAATAGCCTTTAAAAAAAACAACTTCATAGTTTTCATCACACAAAGATGATGCTTACTTTTCTGGTATGAAGGTGGACCCCAACATAAAAAGGAAATGTAGTTTCCAGTAAAATACCATAAAATGAACAGCAGAACAGAACTGATAAAGAGTAATACCCAATCAGGGATTTAAAAAAAGGAAAAACAAAAGCAATTTGTTTTATTTCCACATGTGTAACAGTCTAAAATCATAATGACATTTTATAAATAAAGATGGGAAGTTGAAAAACAAAAGAAAAATCTGCCATTAAATCTACAGTGTCACATTACTTCACACTACATTCATGTTGTTTACGTTATTCTATATTATTTTCCTTTAGAATATAACCAGATTTGATAGAAATGTTTGGAAAAATAAGTTTCTGGAATTAATATCTTTCACAACAAAACTGGTGACTTGCCATAGCAGGAAAGTCACACATGTAGGTAATAACATTAACAATGGCTCATCTCCATTCAGGTGCCAAAGAGCTGTAAAATTGTTTATTTCTGGTCCCTAATGATACACACACATAATAGTAGGCATGCTCTCTCTCTCTCTCCCTCTCTCTTTTAGTGAAATATATTCATTGAAACAAGCAATGTTAAAATACATATTGGGTTTTTGAACAGCTTTATATCAAAATAAATGTCCCTTGCTCACTATGCAATGTAAGCAGATTGTGCTGATGGTGCTTCTAGCAGGAACCTGCTGAGCTTTAGCACAGGCTACCTGTGCATTTAATGAGTCATACAGTTTTCATGACAACATTCATGGAAAAGGCTACCAAGTAGACTGTTTTCCTCCCAGTAATAGCAGCAAGCATAGCATATATGTAATGGCTGTGTAATGTTTGTCCTCTATTATGGGCAGAAACCAGCCAACTAAGATTTAAATATAGTAAAAAACACAAAGTAAAAGTGGTGCAAAGTACAAGGAAGAGCTAATTGTCAAGGACCTGTGACTCACTTAAGTGGACAAAAATAAACAACAGCAAAGCTGTTTGTGATATGAATATAAAAAAAATTGAATTATTAGATTTTCTTGTGAAATCAATGAATAATAAACTGAAAATAACTATCAAAAGAATATATTTATGTTGCATTTCTTTCCTTTCAATATTTTAGACATGACATCAAGGTTCAGGTTTGAATTGAAGCTTTTTGAGTTATTTCAAACACTTTTGTATGTAAATACTCACTTGGATGATCTATCTATTCAGGCAGCAGAGATTGGTAGCAGTAAGCTGGTTGTGTACCATAGTAAACCGCACCTGTCATGTATTAGTCATAGTTCACCACTGGCTCCCAGTGTGCAGGTGCAGTCGCAGCCGCAGTCCATTCCTCAGCAGCAAATCCTCCCAGAATCGTCCTCCACACCAGGCTCTGACTTATTATTTCAGGCATGCCTATCATTCCTGTCCAAACACCGGATTGTACACCGAGTTCTGTTTATAACTCCCACATGACAGCTCTGTGGTTACCAAGGGTAACGCTCAGGCAGGTAATCACTAGCACCTGTGGAAACTGAAACTAGCCTGACTCAGACTTGTTTTACATGTCGCTGTTCTGCAAAAACATAATCCAAGTTTAAAGGAAATTACACTAAACTAAGCTCCTCTGTCAAATATTGACGAATGACAGCTTTGCAACATTAACCAGACACAGCAGCTCCATCAAGCTTTGGACTTTTCCACATGCGGAAATGGTGTGCATGGAGTTATTAAAGGCACACACTTGGTGAACAGAGTGTGAGGAAGGTGCCTTTTTGTGCCAGTCAACCAAAAACTAAAGAGAAAGCGTAAGAAGTGAATTACATGGTGTGTTTGCATGCTGAGAAGATCCTCCCCTGCACACAATCTGATTTGGTATCTTTACTGAGAAATCAATTGGAGCCGTGGACAGATTATGAGAAAATGGGACTGAAGGCCCCCCAATCCTTTCTATATACTAGGAAGCCACCGATTGGTGGTTTTTCTGTGTCTCTTTGTGATCATTTTGTATCTCTTTGTAGTCATCTGTCTGTAGTCAAAATGTTTCTCTATGAGGATCGGCACACCCGTCCTGGATGATAAGTGGACAGTTGTCAGTGCACATCTGACATTATCATGCCTTCCCACATGCGTCTCAACTGACCACTTGTGATTCGATCTCACTATATGCAGAGGAACCTGTACATCACAAAAATATACAAACAAAAAGTGCAGAAACATGAACACAAACCCAAGGAGACTAGTTTAAACAACAGGCATTTAACCAAATGAGATATCTTAGCTCACTGAAGCCTCATTTTAATGCGCCATCTCTTAAAAATGTATGATAGTTCAGCTAGTTTGTAACTTACAATGTGAATCGTCAGGACCCGATCCGTTTGGGTCAGAATATTTAATTGCTTCAGCGCGTCGAGCTCTGCTACTGTGGATAAACAACTCTGCGAGGGGGCGGCAGCTCTTCCACAGCAGTGGGTCTGATGTGTGTCGGAATTACACAAGATAAACTGAAAGAAAAAAAAAAGATAAATGCAAAGGAGGCTTTGGAAAATCGAACGTCACATACAGCCTGTTTCATTAAGCTTTTTTTTCACTAAAAAGCTGCTTAATAGCCCCGAATTTGCAGGTAAATCTCTTTTGCTTTCTCTACAGCTCTACTGCGCCTAGCAGAATCAGGCAGGATATTTTTTTCTGCTAACAAAAATAAATAAATAAATGAAAAGGCAGGCAGCGATGTTTGAGTGGAGGAAAAAAACACATAAAAGTAACGAATCTGCTGTAACGTAATGAAGAATCCGGTCGGACACAGAGAGCTGCATTTATTTCAATAGCTTATTTAGAGGATGTCAGCTGAGTAGGCGGTATTTCAACGTGGCCCAGATCGCATTGCTAACAAAATGTGGCCACATGTGTCCCAGACCACCTACGAATGTGGCCTGATCAGATTGGATCTCAATGCATCCCGGTTGCTTTGTTTCGTTTCAAGTCTCTGTGTGGTAATTTTGTGTCTCTTTGTATTTGTTTTGTGTCTCTTTAGTAAACAGCCAATTCTAAACATGATATTTAATATTTTTTTCAAAGAAAAACATTTTTAAAAGTCATTAACTTTGAAACTTTTGTTTTTTCGAAATTGAAAATGTTTACATTCAAAGATTATTTTGAACATCCTTCCTCATTGACGCTACAATGATCACCCAACATACAACTATTTTCCTTTTTCCACAAACTACATTCTCACCGCAATACAAACAAAAAAAGATCAAAAAACTGTCATGGGAAGATGAGGAGAGGAGGGAAAGCTAACATGTTCCGTGGAAAAACCTGGTTCTACTCAGCACAGTGGCCCTGCGCCAAGTTTACCAGTGCCCACAAAACGTTGGGTCTCTTATT
Source organism: Embiotoca jacksoni (assembly GCF_022577435.1). Lineage (NCBI taxonomy): Eukaryota > Metazoa > Chordata > Actinopteri > Embiotocidae > Embiotoca > Embiotoca jacksoni. Next base: position 400,839 of record NW_027185447.1, on the reverse strand, counting down.
TGACTTTCTGTCTTCTGCTCTCTCCTTCCTCTCTTTTTGAACATTTGAGCATTTCCCGATTTTTTATAAAAGAGGCAGGATACAAATAAAGTCTTTGTTTTACACAAAGACTTTATTTGTATCGTGCCTGAGTGTGCAGAAACCTTTTCCTCTTATTTAGATCAGTAGCATATGCATTTCATCCGTCTTCTCTGTTTCTATGAACACAAACCACAAGTTCCTCTCGTGTTTCTATATGTGTTTGTCCTCAAGTGATTGCTCAGTCAGTTTTTGGTCCACCCACCGCCCCTGTCACCCTATCCCCTCGCCACTCCCACGGTCACCATGGCAACAAAGTTTACCACAGAGTGGCAATGACTTAGCCAGATGCATATGCAACCGCCATGGAAATAGTGTGGTTGCCATGGATACAGAGATACACAGAACCATACAATGTATAATTACATATTGTATGGAGCGTAGTTATGTGTGGAAACGCTGCAGCATGTGTGTGTGTGTGTGTGTGTGTGTGTGTGTGTGTGTGTGTGTGTGTGTGTGTGTGTGTGTCACTGGAAATTTGTGGTTGCCTCTCTTTCTGGCAAATGACTGGGCAAGCAGACTCCCTCCCAGACATAGTCCTCATGTAAAACAGATTCATGCTAATTCACTGAGGCTCATACTCTAAGCCTGAGTGTTCCGTTGGCATTTTTTTGAACACTGAGTGATAACCCAAACAGTCCCTGCAGGCTGGAGAACAATGCAAGATAAATATACTTTAGCAGAGTTTTAAACAGGAAACGGAAGTCTATGACAGTGTGTGTGGTTTTTTGCACAGAGCTAATGTAGTCTGCCTTTTTTTAACCTGAGTGTGAGCACAGAAAACGGATCATGTTGAATCTGTTACCAATCAAAGTGCTGCTTACAATAATCTACCTTGTTTTGCCTCGTGTGTGGTTTCAATTACTCGCATGTAAACCGATTTTTATTGATTAAAAACAACATTGATGAATGATCTATCTTTTGTGACATTCAAACTGTTCTGAAGCATACCTCGGGATAAAAGGTTTCAACAATGCAGTTCTGTGCATTCTGCTCCTCAGGTGGGAGCTGTCTGGGTGGTTTGTCTATATGATGGTTTCTTTTCATGTATGAGTGAAACCAATATAATGAAAAGATGGTTGAGTGTTATGCAACTTGACAAAAAGCTGAGCAAGACTTTGTACAGCATGAACACATTATTCACAGGGGCCTATTGTGAAGCTAGTTTTTTTCTACTTCTTGCCTCAGTAAAACAATCACATCAATATGTGTTAAATCGAGGAACTTAAGCTCTTCCATTATCAAATTTAAAATACTAACATTAAAGTAAGTTGTTCTTGTATTTTACTTGAATCTAAAAAGGTTTTATTGGCAAGAGGATTTGATTGAAGAAAAAAAAAAAAAAAAAAAAAGGTTGCCAAAGCACAAAGTCTAACCAAGGCTGAGGGAAGATGGGAGGGGAATTGAAAGATTTCAGTTTCGCAATTTTTGGGGGCGCATATGTCCAGAAAATCCAGAGATATCTGCACGTTTACATGTAGTTATTTGTCTGCTTTTGAATTACAGTTGATAGAGTTTTATCTAGATATGTATAAAGCCTTTAGTATCAATAAAAGTTGATTTTTTTTTTTTTTATTTTATTTTATTTTTTTTATTTAATTTCGAACTGCACCAACAATAAAGTAAAAAGAAAAAAGGAAAACACCACAATGAAATCTCAACTTTTGAAAAAGAACCCATAGGTTCTGGTTTCACTTTGGCTCTCTATTTAACCATCATATGTGTAATTAAGTTGATAAGAAGTCTGCTGGAGTTCATAAAGTTGTATTGTACATTTAGCTATCTTGCTAAAGCTAAAATAATCTACTCATCTCAGCAGCCAAAATCTGTGGTCACTTACTAAAAGTTGAAAGCTACTTTGACGACTTTTGTCTGATATCCAAGATCCACTGTTTCAAAATTAGATTACTGATTATTCACTAATTTGGAAAGCTTGAGTGGAGTAGCAACAGGAGAGGTGGCTCAACAAAGGGTCAACTCTACACTATGTAATGATGGCATCAACATGATTAATGGTCCCGTTGAGGAGGATCAAAAGTGGCAAGATAATGCCAATTTTTCTCAAAAAAGGCCATGTAGTGACCCATTTCATACTCGTTTTAGAGGCTGAACGTCTACATAAACTGGGGTTGATTGCCGAAAACCCCGCATTTAAAGGACCAGTGTATGGTTTATGTGTTCATTAGTGTATAATCACCTGATATTTCTACAGTAGCTCAGAAGGGACAAACCAAGCACCTGCTCCAGAGAGGTGTCTTTACATTTTTACATAACCTGAAAGCCTCCAGAGGTTCTTCTTCATGCTTAAACATGGAGGGTGAGTAGAGGGCTATTAAGTTGTTTGCAATCCGTTACCTCAATGCTTGTTGCCACCAAATCCAACACACTATTCCATAATTAGAGAGGCAAATCAACAAATGTGATGGATCGATGGATTGATGGATCGATGGATCGATGGACGGACAAACGGATGGATTGCATTCTCTACTTTGCTGTAAATACAATATATGTAATACTTAGGTAGTAAAACTCTCCTTAGCATCATAAACTGAAATGTGATCACCCGCGCCGAGCCCCAGAACAATGGCTACAGTGTGTTTCCAAGGCCAGCGCTTTACATCCAAAAGGCTTGGGGGTGCTGAGAAGGCACATGGAAAAGGAAAGTAACAGAAAAAACATTGGAGTCAAGCCTGGAAAAGAGACCGCTCTGGGTTGCAGTGGGAATTCTCAGAGAAGGATATTAGAACCTACTGGCGATAAGTGACACTTACCCCAACAAGTGGTATTTGTGAAACTGGTAAAACTCCAACTTTAGCTCATCCTCATGTCACATCTGAATGACAAAAAATGTTTTAGAGTCGCTAAACCTCTATGTAAGAGGAGCTAAAGGAGCTCTTGGCTATGCACATATGCTGTGTGTTGGTTTATGAGGAGTGTATGTGCCTTGGCTACACCTAGTGTGTGTTTTTTTCTTTTTCCTCTGCGAGTGTGCATGCTAGTGTGTGAATAATGTGTTTGGATATCTCTAATTATATGTATGTCAGGTAAAACTTGTAAAACGCACCAACATATTTGCCCATAACTGGTGCAGCTGTTGACTTATCATGCTTCTATGATTCATACCCTAGCAATGCTATTGACTGACATTTGTGACAAACCCATTCATAAAAAAACATCCGTATCTCATCTTTATGGTGGTAATATCTGGCTAATCTGCCTGCAAATGGAATGTCCAAAGAGTAGTGAGAGTCATAATCTGGCACACACAGCCAGGTGAGAGATACAGAAGTTTGGGCTGAGGTAATAAACTTACAATCAACAGCATTTGTAAGCAACACACTTTGTTTGACTCTGCAATGTGCGTCCAATAGAGCATCAACTTGTATCTTGTTAGCCCACTCATATGTACTGTCTTGAGCTATCAGATTTGTCAATCCACTTGTCCTTGTACTCCTTGATGCATGCACACTCCCGCCAAACTCAGTTTCTTTTTGGTGTCATAATGCAACATGGAAGAATGATGTATGTGAACGAACACAGGTGTGTACATTCTGTTTACAGATAGATAATATCCTATCTTTCTAGCACTTGAGAATTTAATTGCCAGTGGTATTCCACAATTAGTATCAGGCCCCGTGCTATGAAATATTTTTAAATTACGTGTATCATACTGTCATCAATTTTGTATTTAGTCAGTTCTACCACACACCAGGCCTTCTCTAGGTTAGTTAGGTGATTAGGACCTTTAATGTCCTCCATACATATTAATTCAATGCCTGTTATGATCTTAATTCAAAGCACCAAATCTTTTACGATCCTACTCTGATCCACGCCTTCAAAGGAAACCGGCTGATTACAAAACTCCAGGTTCCTTTGTAACTTCTGCCTCCGACTGCAACACATAACTTTAATGAAAATCACCATTTTCACTTTCAAATAAGAATCTCGGAGGGATTTATGTGATTTATGTTATAAGTTGTCCCGTTTTAATTGGGTAACTTCAAAGTGTGACTGAGTCACTCCAGTCAGTCCATGTGATCAACTAGCTCTGCTTTTTCTATGCTGAAGGAACAAAAACCGTCCAAAATCTATGTTCAGATTTTTTTTTAAATAACTAAAGTTATCTAGTAAACTCAACAAAGTATCACATAATGTAGTTATACATAAGAAAAACCCATACCTTATATTATTTTTGACCGCTCAGGTATGCCAATTGGCAATAATGTTGTTCACTGATAAACAGCATGTACAGCAGAAAGAAAAGGATTAGTGTCAGAACACGTTGTATGACAGAAAAATATGCCTCTAACAGCCAAGTATCTTTGTGTAATATTATCCTCAGCCAGCAGACACTAGATTAGTACTATGCAGAGTGCAAGTAGCATTTGCGAGCTCAGTTCCACAACATGTGCTTACTTTGTTTTTAACCCTGTGTGAGCTGGGTGGGTCCGCTACAGGTGAGCTGTACGCATCTCTTCTATTTTCATATCTTCCTTTATTTTCCCATCATGCACAACTTGGGCCACATCTTATCTTTTGTTACAGTGACAAACACAGTATGTAAGTAAATATAGTCATGTTCCAGCTTGGGTCTTGCTTGCTTTAGCCTCATAACAAGAAGCTGGGTGTGTCTGTGTTTAAACGCACACCAAAGCATATACAAAGCCTGATTGCACTGTTTAAGTTGGGCCTACTCTAATGCTTGACTGCTGAGTGAGGCCTTCTTCATGTTGGTGTAATGTGGGGTAATTTGGGTTTAAAGACAAAACGGTGGCCATTTAGAGTGGGTGGCATGGGCGAGAACAGAGTTACTGAACAACTTGGGCCACATCTTATCTTTTGTACTTTGTATTATGGCCTTGATTATGTTTTATGGCTGTCAGTGGAGTGATTAGTAATTGTTTAAAGTACAACGGGCATCATTGGTGGGGCCATTTAATATCCCAATTTTAACAAAAAAATATTTTGTAATCGTCACAAAGTTTATCATGATAATATATTCATTTTTATATAATAACTTCAACATGAATGTTTATATTTCCAAAATATAGATTATTTAAATAAGGAAACACATTGTCTGCCAATATTAGAAGTTATTTACAATGACAGACTGTGACTATTACAAACTGTTATTTATTATATCTGTGTTTATATGTATATTTTTGTTGTATTTTATCTGAGTCTATTTATTGTTTTTATTTATGAGCTTTTACGTTGCACACTGATGAAGAGCTGCTAATAATTTTCATTGTTAAAATGTTGTCAATGATGAGTACAATTACACTATTACTAGATTCTATTCTATTTTACTGATAGTCACACTTTAAATAGACTTCTAAATTCATCCATTGCACAAAGCTGTCTACAGCTGGCTATAAGTAAATTACCACTTTTTTCAAACTATAAAACATGACTGACAAAATATCTTCTCAATGCAGAGCTTCTGTACAGGTCAGTCATAAATAATGTTTATTTATAAAAATGAAACAAATTACACTTGTCCTCAAGTGTTGTCCTCAACATGACATTATATAGTACATTAGCTCTTGTTTGTAATTCATACTGCTACGCCTTTTAAATTTTACCACTGGTTAGAATACAAATTAACCAATACACTGCCTAAACATTTGTAAAATTATTATTCAGTGTATGTATTTCATTCATGGAAGCTCAAAGTCATTGAAAATATAAATTAATAATTTATTTTTGTCTTCCTATTTCCCAATTTACAGCTGAATTCCAACTAATGCCAAGGAAATGATGAGGAACCGGAAATACAAGATATGTTACACTATGTTCTTAATGAACAGCTGTTTAGCTGAGATTTGTTTAATGACTGAAAGCATGAGGAATCTTCTAACTTGGCTCTGGCAAGTGTTCCAAATATCTGCCAACCCCCTCTAAAGCACATTAATCAATACATACCATCTCATTTTTGGTGGCCTCCTTCCGACCCTACTAGATGCTAGTCAACACTATAGTGGTGACAAGCCTGCAATCAAGAGAAAGGAAATTAATTGGTGAGCTTAAGGACATGGTATCAGTTCTTACTTTGAACAGAATCAAGCTAGCTCTCTGTGCTCAGCCAAGCTAAAAAAAAAAAAATAGCTTATAATAAATTATTATATATATCAATAATAATTTGTGCACAGATAAGAGTGTGTTAAGTGAATTACCTGAATGTAAACCCATTCCTTTAAGAGTGGAGTAATTCAGTTTCTCTTTAGATCAAAAACAATTATAGCAGCAGTTCTGGGAGTACACTTTATTTCTTTTTGTTGAAGTAACACTTACACTCTGGTGCCTGTGTGGTTTTTGATGATTTATGAACATGATTCCTCTGACATTCCGCAGAAGAAGCACTCGACTGTTCAGTATGTCGCTTAGTAAGAAGATAACAGCGAAGAGAGAAAAATGCCAAGAAGGTCAAGTAAGCCTCTTAGTCTGTTCTCCATAAAAGCACAAAGCTCCACTTTGAAAATGCAGTGAGGAGAAAAAGGAAGAGAGCGAGGCTTCATTTTGGACATATGCTTCAAAGTCAGCAGCAGTATACACCAAATTATTTCAATCCAAACATAACTGTTACATAACTTGGAGGATGGTTGTGTTTGTTTGCAGCAGTATGAGGAATTCATTATAGTTGCGTGGCAAACTAATAGTCAAAGGTTTTGGGACATTACGATTAGAGCTGAATCCCCTGTGGTTCTCTTACAATGGGTGATTAAATTTCACTTTGTGATATGCAATATATGCCATCAGGTGTAATAAAAAGGAGATCAGAGACCTAAAATAAACAGAAGGGGAAAGGGTAATCTGACATCTATTGTACTTGTGCCAAGGTGTGTCACTTTGGTACAGGTACAGTCAGATAGTTAACACTGATAAGCAGTATTTTTTTGTAGTGGGTGGAACACTAGCGGGATCAAATAGCCAGCATTCAGTCTTTTGAGGTGATGAACACAGGCTTGGTCATTCAAACGTCACAAATCTGTCTGTATTTGCAAAACACAGCCGCTTTCCCAAGCATCATAAAATACTGATTTTGGCATCTCAAACACAGCAGCAATCCTCAAAAACATAACTTCAAATGTGGTTATGCAATTAGGCTTTTAACACCTTCCCAAGTAAATCAAATTGTAGGTTGGCACATTCAGAGGAGAACAATAAAAAGAGAAACACAATGGTGTGGTCAAACAGCATCCACTCACGGAAGGGAAATAAAACTAACGTGACTCACTCCCTCAAGGCTACTCCTGTGAGGAAGAGAAAAAAGAAGTGGCAGGAAAAAAAATAGCAAAACATCTCCAAATCTTAGCCTCAAATCTGGATCTGTGCTTCCTGTTCTGACCACAAATGACTCATAAAGGGCTATTATATGTGGAATGGATAAGGTTCGGTGTCTGCTCTTTGCACCAGAATTTACAGACATCGTCCTCTGATGATTTACAAAACAAAGGAAAGTGAGCTCACTTAAGCGTTAGAAGATTCAAAAGAAAAATTAGCATTTTCATAAAAAAAGATCCCCTAAATGCACAAATAAAGCAAGTTTACAGGGATTTCCATGCCAGTAGTCTCTCTGGGAGAGAGCTGGGAACAGCGGGTAAAAAAATCCAAAGTAAAGAGTCTTTGTCCAAAACTTGGTTTACTGCAGAGAGGAAAACTTGCCTGTGTAAAAAGAAAGTATGATGGCAGAGGATTGGAATGCAGCAAAATGGGCAAAAGGAGCAGATGAAGACAAGGAAAGGGAGAGAATATCATCAGGGATTAAAGGGAGTGACTGTAGGAGGCTGAAGGAGGGCAGACAAGCAAAGAAAAGCAGCTTGCAGGATGACAGGAGAGACTGGCAACAGGACAGTGTGCAGTGATTAGTGAGTCGGAGGTGAAAGAGGCTCTGTTAAATGAACAGCATTTGAAAATAAAATGATTTTCCCTTACTTTCCATGCATTCTGAAAGTGCATCTACTGAAAGTTTCTTTTAGCTTTGGAGCAAAAAACCATAAACAGGGAAATAACACCCATTTTCATTGTGTTTTCTCATCATGCTATATTCTGTATATGTTAATGCTACCTGGTGTCAAGCCAAAGCATGCAATACCACCGTCAGTCCACTAGGGAATACCGCGTCAGTGTCGTGTTTTGCTTCTCCTAAGCATGAAAAGTTTACACACATATGAACAGGCTCGAAGAAGGAGGTCATGTGATAGAAGTCACAAAGTACAAAGAGTGATAAAGTGTGAGTAGGGAGGAAAGTCAAAGGTGTTTGAGTCAGAGAGAACGTGGATTTCTTTGAAGTAACGTAAGTCGCGAACGTAACGTATTTAACCTATGTAACATACGTAATGCTATAAACATAAAATTACTTATTTTAACCCAAACTAGATCGTTTCCTGACAATTTTCCCCCCAAAACCTAACCACTTGGTTTTTGGTGATTAAATTGAAGGCAATTTACTTTTTACGCTGAGACGAGGTTAAGCGTGATACTGCCATGCTATTGTCGAGTGGACTAATTCAATTCAATTCAATTCAATTCAATTTTATTTATATAGCGCCAAATCACATAACACATTAAAGTCCTTACAGTAGAACTTTACAATATTATACAGAGAAACCCAACAATTCAACAAGTCCCACATAAGCTAGGAGGGAAAAAACTCCTCTTTAAGGGAGAAAAACCTCCAACAGAGGGAAGAAAAAACTCCCTCTTAACAGGAAGAAACCTCTGACAGAACCAGGCTCAGAGATGAGCGGCCATCTGCCTCGACCGGTTGGGGTGAGAGGAGAGCAGAGAGAGAAAAGGACAGCATAGAGATAGAAGAGAAGAACTGTTGGTGGACATCTGCAAAAGAAAGAAGAGAAACTATGCGAGCGAGGGAACTGAATGGAGACAACAGATAATAAGCAAAAATTAAAACTGCAAGCAGTGATGTACGGGCCCTCGCACTCCCGCGTGCCGCCTCCCCGAAGCCATCTCCCCGACGTGCAGCGTGCAAGGGACCACGTATCCCCGCTTAAAGTTGCTATTTTTGTCTCGTTTCCTGTCTCCAGCAGGGGGCGCTGGCGAGCCGTTTGGCCACGCCTACTCACAAAACACATCAGATGTATCATCTCACCAAGCCGGATGTATGACATGTTTCGTGAGGTTTCAAGCATCCCTTGACCTTAAACATCAACTTCCTGTGTCACGGCGAGCGAGCCGTTTGGCCACGCCCACTCGCAAAACACATATCACGTGTCGTCTCACCACGCCGGACGTATGTGACACGTTTCGTGAGGTTTCAAGCATCCTTTGACCTTAAACATCAACTTCCTGTGTCACAGCGAGACATCCAACTTTGCCGCATCGTCACGGCGACGCCCATTGACAAAGTCGAACGAATGTCTCAATATATCATCAACTACATGTTTAGGTTATTGTGACCCGACTTTACGTTCATGTGATCAACCAGCTCGACGCAGAATGTGAAAGTATGAAAAGTGTAATTTCCAGTGGCCAACAGGGGGCGCTATGACTATGAGAGAATATGGCTGTGAGCCACACAGGGGTCTTCAGGGCGGGGCTGTTATCATACCTGTGATGTTTGGAGAAGGTCGGTCCATGTACATAAGATTTAAAGCAACTCAGTTTCATGGCGAGACGCTCAAAATGGCCGCCTCTTACGGCCACACACATCAATGAAAACGAATTATTTTAAGAAGGTTTAATCCCAAACATGTTATCTATCCATAGAACCTAAATTCAAGTCGGGGCGACAAAATCCCTCGGAGGAGTTCGACAAAGTACGTGTCAGAATCGCCCAAAATGGTGACTAAATTCAAAATGGTGCACTTCCTGTCGAGTTGACATAACGGTGCAATGTAACTTTTTTGTGCGTCTAGGTGTGATACACGTGTCCACCGGATTTCGTGACTTTAGGTAAATGTGGCCGCCAGGGCATCTCTTTAGGGGGCGCTCTCGAGCCATTTGGCCGCGCCCACTCGCGACTCCACCAGAATACGAAATTTTTCACCGGGAGACGTATATCCACTTTCATGAGTTTTTGAATATGATAAAGCCTCCAAAAAGACAAATCACTTTACGTAAGAATAAGAACGTCCAAGAACAAGAACATTTTTACGAAAAACAATAGGGCTTTTGCACCGATGCTCGGTGCTCGGGCCCAAACTATGGGAGAGAAAAAGATGGTGAGGTATGAGTCAGTCAAAGAGTAGGAGGAAAGAAAAGAAGCTCAGCGTGTAACGAGGTCCCCCAGCAGCCTCGGCCTATAACAGCATAACTAAGGGTTGGTTCAGGTCTACCTGAGCCAGCCCTAACTATAGGCTTTATCAAAAAGGAACGTTTTGAGTCTAATCTTAAAGCTCGAGAGGGTTTCTGCCCCTCGAACACAAACTGGGAGCTGGTTCCACAGGAGAGGAGCCTGAAAACTGAAGGCTCTGCCTCCCATTCTACTTCTGTAAACTCTAGGAACCACAAGCAGACCAGCATACTGAGAGCGAACTGCTCTGCTAGGATTATATGGTTCTATAAGATCTCTAAGATATGATGGAGCCTGGTCATGTAGGGCTTTGTAAGTCATCAAGAGAATTTTAAATTATATTCTTGATTTCACAGGAAGCCAGTGAAGAGAAGTTAAAACTGGAGAAATATGATCTCTCTTGCTAAATCCCGTCAGTACTCTTGCTGCAGCATTTTGGATCAGCTGCAAGGTTTTTCATGAGTAATTTGGACATCCTAACAGCAAGGAATTACAATAATCCATCCAAGAAGTAGCAAACGCATGAATGAGTTTTTCTGCGTCACGCTGAGGAAGGATTTTCCTGATTTTATTAGTATTACGTAGATGAAAGAAGGCAGTTCTGGAGATTTGCTTTATATGGTGGCTAAAGGACAAGATAACGCCAAGGTTCCTCACAGTTTAGCTGGAGGCCAAGACAACGTCATCTAGAGTAACAAAGTAATTACAGACAGAGTTTCTGAGGTGTTTAGGACCAAATACAATAACTTCCATTTTGTCTGAATTTAGAAGCAGGACGTTTTTGGTCATCCATGCCTTTATGTTTTTTAGACAGGTTTCAAGTTTTACTAAGTGATTTGTTTCATCTGGTTTTATAGAAAGATATAGCTGAGTGTCATCCGCATAACAATGGAAGTTTATGCAGTGCTTCCTGATGATATCTCCTAATGGAAGCATGTACAAAGTAAAAAGTATCGGGCCCAACACTGAGCCTTGTGGAACTCCATAACTAACTCTTATTTGTCTGGAAGATTCATTGTTGACATGGACAAACTGGAATCTATCTGATAAGTAGGATTTGAACCAATCTAATGCAGTTCCTTTAATCCTCGTAACGTCATCTAATCTCTGTAATAAGATCGTATGATCAATCGTATCAAAAGCAGCGCTGAGGTCCAGAAGAACAAGTACAGAGAAGAGTCCATTATCTGAGGCTAATAAAAGGTCGTTAGTAACTTTCACCAGAGCTGTTTCTGTGCTATGATGAACTCTAAAGCCTGACTGACATTCTTAAAACAGATCATTCCTTTGTAAATGATCAAAATGTTGATTTCAATTCAATTCAATTCAATTCAATTTGCAACAACTTTTTCAAGGATTTTAGAAATAAACGTCAGGTTGGAAATTGGTCTGTAGTTTCCTAAAACAGCTGGATCAAGAGTCGGCTTTTTAAGTAAAGGTTTAATTACAGCCACTAAAAGCCTGCGGTACATAGCCGGGTACAATAGATAGGTTTAAGTATTAATTAAAGGGAAGACTTCCTTAAAAAGTTTAGTTGGGATGGGATCTAACAGACAGCTAGAGGATCCAGATGAAGAAATAACTAGTTAACTCAGAGAGCTCAACAGAAGAGACATTTTCCAAGTATACATCTGGTCTTACAGTTGCTTCCAGGGCTGCTGTGCTTAACATCACATCAGTGATGGTGGCAGGAAGGGTCTGCCCGATTCTCTCCCTAATAGTGAGCATTTTATTGGTAAAGAAGTTAATGAAGTCATTACTGCTGAGAGCTGAAGGAATAGAGGGCTCGACAGAGCTATGAGTCTTCGTCAGCCTGCTCCAGTGCTGAAAAGAAACCTGGGGTTGTTCTTGTTGTCCTCTATTAATGATGAATAATATAAAGTTCTGGCCTTACAAAGAGCTTTCTTATATAATATTAGACTATCCTTCCAGGCCAGGTGAAATTCTTCTGAATTAGTGGAATGCCATTTCCTGTCCAGCTTTCAAGCCGCCTGCCTAGCAGAGTGTAGTTCTGAGTTGTACCACAGAGACAACCTCCTCTGGTTCATGACTCTCTTCTTCAGAGGGGCAACATTATCTAGAGTTGTGCGCAGAGATACTGCAGTGTTTTCTACCAGATGATCCACTTGTGTAGGACTAAGATCAACGTAGATGCCTTCCGCTGCTTTAACACACGGCATCGAAGAGGATAAGCATGTAACTGCTTCCTTAAACTTGGCCACAGCATTATGTGACAGACATCTACTGTAGTGGGATTTATTCCCACATGCTGTGTAGTCCATTATTGTAACTTCAAATGTTAATAAGAAGTGGTCTGACAAAACAGGGTTTTGAGGAAATACAATTAAATTTTCAGTTTCCATGCCATACGACAGAACCAGATGGAGGGTATGGTTACCACGGTGACGGGGTTTATTTACATTCAGAGAAAAGCCTATTGAATCTAATAATGAGCTAAAAGTAGAACTGAAGCTGTCGTTGTCCATGTCAACATGAATGTTAAAGTCTCCCACTATCATCACTTTATCTGAACTCAGCACTAAATCTGACAAAAAGTCAGAGAATTCAGTTAGAAACTCTGAATAAGGACCAGGTGGGCAATAAACAACAACAAATAGAATCGGTTTCTCTGCTTTCCAGTTTGGGTGAGAGACAAAGAGTCAGACTCTCAAATGAATTATAACTAAGTTTCAGTTTTGGATTAATTGATAAACTTGAGTGAAAGTTTGCTGCCACTCCTCCTCCTCGGCCTGAATCTCTAGGAATATGATAATCAATATGACTGGGAGGAGTTGCTTCATTAATACTAACATATTCTTCCTGTTGCAGCCAGGTCTCTGTGAGACAGAGTAAATTAATCTGATGATCAGTTATCAAGTCATTTACTAACAGAGATTTAGACCAGAGAGATCTGATATTTAATCACTTTTAATTGTCCGATTTTTTTGATCCATTAAGGATAAATTTTTATTACATTTTTATTGATACATCTTTTCTTGAGTTTTTTTTAAATATAGGTGGTCTGGGTACAGACACAACCTCTATAGGATGTTGAATGTTTTGGGTGAGTGACAGCTCTAAAGAAGTTGCAGAGGAGCTGTAAGACTGTAACTCTGCATCCTGGCCTCAACCCTGGATGTCAGGTTTTAGGGCTGTTAAGAGACATGGCCATATTTCTAGAAAGAAGAGCTGCACCATCCAAAGTAGGATGGATGCCGTCTCTCCGGATCAGACCAGGTTTTCCCCAGAAAGTATTCCAATTGTCAATGAAGCCCACATTGTTAGCGGGACACCACCTCGACAACCAGCGGTGAAGTGAAGACGTACGGCTAAACATATCATCACTGGTCCGGTTAGGAAGGGGTCCAGAGAAAACTACGGAAAACTACAGAGTCCGACATTGTTTTTTTTAAAGTTGCACACCGATTCCACATTAACTTTAGTGATCTCCGATTGGTGTAACCGGGTGTCGTTACTGCCGACGTTAATAACAATCTGACTGTATTTACGATTAGCCTTAGCCAGCAGTTTCAGGTTTGATTCAATGTCGCCCGCTCTGGTCCCGGGAAGACATCTGACTATGGTCCCGGGAAGACATCTGACTATGGCCCCGGGTAGACATCTGACTATGGTCCCGGGAAGACATCTGACTATGGCCCCGGGAAGACATCTGACTATGGCCCCGGGTAGACATCTGACTATGGTCCCGGGAAGACATCTGACTATGGTCCCGGGAAGACATCTGACTATGGCCCCGGGTAGACATCTGACTATGGCCCCGGGAAGACATCTGACTATGGCCCCGGGAAGACATCTGACTATGGCCCCGGGAAGACATCTGACTATGGCCCCGGGAAGACATCTGAATATGGCCCCGGGAAGACATCTGACTATGGCCCCGGGTAGACATCTGACTATGGCCCCGGGAAGACATCTGACTATGGCCCCGGGAAGACATCTGACTCTGTCCCCGGGAAGACATCTGACTCTGGCCGCTGGTTTTGCTAATTTCACGTTCCGCAAAATAGAGTCTCCAATAACCAGGGTTGGTTTCTCAGCGGGTGTTTCGCCGAGTGGGGAAAATCGGTTGGAGACGTGAAGGGGTCGGTGGTGAACCGTGGGCTTCTGCTTGGGACTGTCCCTCCTTCGTACTGCCACCCAGCCACCCGGCTGTTCGGGTGCTGCAGGGGACCGGCTGACTAAGCCTGCAGCCCTGGGCAGCTCCCTGAGAAGCTCCTACGGCTAGCTGGTTATTTAGCATGGTGCACAGCCGCGATTCTAATTCAGTGACCCTGGCCTCCAGATCCCTAACTACACTACATTTATTACAGGTAGCATTATCATCAAGGGAGGCAGGGTCGTAACTAAACATGTCACACACCGAGCAGGAAAAACAAGAAGAGGTGGAGGGAGAGAGGGAAGCCATTGCTAACTGCTAAGCTAGCAGTACCAAAACGCCAAGTTAAGTGAACATTGGTCAAAGATTTAACAGTAGAATTGCTCAAGAAGAGCAAGCGTGAGTTTTAATTTGAGATTAGAAGAAGTGTGGAGAGAGTTAAGATATGTATAATTCAGGAAAAGAAGCTGAAATAGCAGAGAGAAGTAACACTAGTCACAATGTTTGTGGACAGGAAGTGACGCAATACGCTCACCGTAACGTCAGACGAGATTTCCACTTCTCCCATACTAATGGGTATATTACGGCTTTGGCGCAATTCTGGGTGGGTAAATGCAATCTGAAATATATATATTGTCATATTTATGCACTTAAATGTAACGGTTTTGTACTGCGCTCTGAAAGCTCTGAAAACTGCCAGTGACAACAATCAATACTGAGCTTGAACACATTTGGACTGAAGGTGTGGTCGAGTCACTTTTATGTCAAGAGCCAAGATATTCATCACACTGATATGAGAGTGGTATTGATCTTCCCATTGAATGTTCCACAAGAAACGGATTAAATGTGTTTTCTGAAACGTCAAACAATTCAAGACAAGGCTTTTGCATGAATCACATGGGGGGTGCTACAGCGCGCCAAAAGCAAAGCGTTGACTGCCAGACATGACAGAGCAGAGAGGGAGCAAGACAGACAGAGCGAGACATTTAACAGCCTCACAAACTGTCTCATGCAAACAGTGAGGTGGAGAATACAAGAATGGGATTATGGGATAAACAGTGGGAGTGGAATGGAGTAAAAGTGGAATAAAAAAAAAAAGAGTGTCAGAGCCAAACAAGAGCTTCAGTGTGGTGGGAGTAGCAGATTTATGGGTTTCAGGGAAGAATGTGAGGTGTCCAATTCTTCACTTGTCTTCTGTCCACAACCCATAATCTTGCTTTCAGATGCTGGCTGAAAAGGAGAATTTTAACCTGAGCAGACTTCCCATATGAACTTTGTGTCCTGAGGGTCAAAGCTCTGGACACAAAGTCGCAGCTGACTTCAAATATAGGAAAGGAAAATGTGAACTCTACCAGATAACCTCTTGTTTTAGAATGCTTGGATGTGTTTGCAGTGAAGAAATCTGCTGCTAAACTGTTGCATTCATGTTGGCAAACGATAAAGTGTACAGCTGGGTGAATAAACATGTTTAAGTCATAAATACATTTTTTTCTTAGTGTTACTCATTTCACTTCTAAAATGAAATCTTCTAATCTAAATCTTCTTTATGTTGTTATTTAAACTAAAACAACTATATGAATCCATGGACTTCACACTGTAATATCTTCTAACGCCTTTACTTCTTTTTTATTCTATCTCGCCCTTTATTACACAAATGTGATCTACCTTCAGTGAAGTATCACACCCGGCTCGCTAACTCAGACATTTGGAAGGAGTTAAGAGTGACCTGACCCACAGGGAGTGGTCAATATGTGTGTGTGTGTGTGTGTGTGTGTGTGTGTGTGTGTGTGTGTGTGTGTGTGTGTGTGTGTGTGTGTGTGTGTGTAAGCACATTGTTAGGGGTGGTGGGGGGATTTTGAGGCGAACCCTGCTGCGCTCGACTATGGGTATTATCTAATCTATTTGTTGTAACAAGTGAATTGTCTTTGAAGTGTTTGTTGCACTCTTTTAATTTCTGTGGCAACACATGCAAACACACATTCAAGAACACATTCACCAAACAAATACATGAAAGATGAGAAAAGTTTCCTCCTGTGCCTTGTTCATCTACTGTATTTGTATGTGTGCGTGTTTATGTCTGCAACCTGTCACATCTGGTCACACAGGTTAAAAATGGAACACACCCACGTGTGATAAATTTGTGGATGTGATGATTGATTCTAATGCACTTAAGTTTGTCGACCAACAGGTTAAACCACCTGTCTTAATTGGGGCAACACTAGCTTTGCAAATATAGAACGTGTCTGTGAGTATGTGTGTGTCCATATGTGTGTCATAAAGTAAAAGGTTAATATCCAATATCATTTTCCTACTGAGATTCAAAAATAATATTTTCCCATTGCTTGTTGCCACTGAGCAGTGCTTAGAAGAGGTTAGTTATA
Source organism: Embiotoca jacksoni (assembly GCF_022577435.1). Lineage (NCBI taxonomy): Eukaryota > Metazoa > Chordata > Actinopteri > Embiotocidae > Embiotoca > Embiotoca jacksoni. Next base: position 384,008 of record NW_027185447.1, on the reverse strand, counting down.
CCACAAAAACTGGTTTTGATCCAATATTATCATGTCACCTGATGCAGACACTTTTTACCGTGAAAGATCTTAAGATATGGCCCTTTATGACTCCTTTTTTACACCTCTGACCGCCAGCAGCCTGTTTCTATAGATATTTACAATAAGGAAACCATTTTTCGCAAACACTTATTCCATTTGGTTTGAGGTCTGGCCCCAGGTTCAGCTACAGCCAATTAAAATGAATGAATAATGCAAACTGTTCCTTTTGCCACATCTTAACAATGAGTAATTGATAGTAAAAACAAGACTTTGTATCAGTCACTTTGATGTTTTGGGGATGGATCTGCCCACTCTAGTGCACAGAGAAATTATATACAAGACAAGATAAGCATGCACATTGCTGTCTCCACAGGGTTCAAATTTGTTGATACTTGGTTAATTTGTTCACTGACATGACAGAAGTAGAGTGGAATTTTGTTTAGGGGTTTTTAAAAATCAACATCACCACATGCAGTTCAAGTTTGAGGGGCCACACAGAGGCAGAGAACTTTTCTTTTGACAGCTCCAGAGGCTGGATTTTCTTGTGTAACAGAATTATGTAACTCTCATGACTCGCCATTCTAACTTGGCTCCACCAGACTACCACTCACAGCTTCAGTTTTCTTCAATGTGATTATAGTGTGGAAACCCTGTTCACAATAGTTTTCTCTCACTCTGAATGGCAGACTAATCGGTGCGGGGGGTTAAGTGCAAGGACGTTGAAGTCAAAGGTTTTTTTTTTCTAAATGGAGTTGCAGCGGTGGTAGAGTTTTGGCTCAAATGGTGGTCAATGCTGATTGGATAAAAGTTACTCCAAAAGTTTCAAAATGAACCTGAGGTGAATAGCCAATAGGACGCAATGACTGAAAACGATTCCCTTTGGAGCATGGCCAGACCCAAATATTTACACTGTAAATTGGTAACAGATGATCGCAATTCTGCTTTTGTATTATTAAAATGTTTGCATTCAAATTTGCTCAAAAGAATTCTGACGAACAGTTGATTTGCTTGCTTGTTTTCATTATTACAATTTCTTCTCATTTCGACAATTAATCAACCTTTCTAGAACAATAACTAGTCCTGTACAGTAATGAACAATGTGTGTGTGTGGGGGGGGGGGGGTCTGTGTGTGTAAGCACATCGTTGTGTATACACCTCTGTGACAGAGTTTGTGAGGCTCTGTCTACACTATCACATGACCACTGCTGATGCTTCAACACCTTTTGTGGTCTTCCTCTCTTGACAGTTTCAATTACTGATACGGGTCTACACCTGGTGTGTGTGTTCACACTCTCACACTCAACCGTGAGGAGTGTCTTTCACAACTTTACATTTCAGCTTTATCTAAAACATATGAGGGTTGGTTACGATGAAGAACACACCCTCATTAAATAACTTAAACGGAACTGTAACCATGTACAAAAACATCAATTTCATTTGGATTTTCTCTTCAACTTTGCTGGTGCTTGATTGTTATGAAGATTTTATAGCTGAAATATAAATGCGAGGGTCTATTTTCAAAGCCCAGTATCTCGGGAATTACTTCCAAAATGGACGATTTCACACGTTTAAATATTCAGTACTACCATTGCACAGTTTTTTGGTGAAGCGAAAGTAAGGTTGTGGAAGTTGGGGTGATCGATTAACATATAGCACATCAGACCTCCATGCAAGAGATGGGAGTTTGTGTCTCACCACAGATTTGTTATCAATGCTAGATTTTGTATTAGCTGTAAATACAATAATATTTTTCATTATATCGCAGTTACCATGCACAAATGGTTGAATTGTTAATGAAAAAGTTTGGTTGAACTTATAGTACAGCTCCTACCTCCAGTTTCAATAAATTGAACTTGTTCAAATTGGACCAATCCCGTTTGTTAGCTAGTTGTTCTAGTGAGCTAAGGTGATTAGCTGTGCTCCCTGTTCACCCATTTATGAATGCGATAACTAATAAGAAAAGTTGTCAAATTGGAATCAAAATTGAACATTGTGTTATGGGCTACTTTAAAGATGCTGTAAAGTAGAAATGAAAATGAGTTTTTAAGTTCATCACACCACAGAAGTATGGGTTGTTAACTACCCATCCAAATTTGAATGAAAAAAAACAGGCAAGTTTGTTAAATTAGGCTTTGAAATCGTGAGAAAATCATCAGTCTTCTCTGCTCTGAGACTGAGGGGGCGTGTCCTGAAGGAGCTGAAGCTCCGCCCACTCGCTGGAAGGTGTTCAGTGTCCTGTAGGACAGTCCTGTGGCTGCAGTTCTTTTCCCCACTGAGCGGTCCGTCTGACATCCAACCTCTCGGTGACTTTATGCGTGATGTCCCACTGGCACTCTGTCTCTCTGCTGGACGGAGCAGCCTGCTTTATGAAAACAGAATAGAATCAGAATTTATTTGTCCAATGAGTGAAACATACAGATGCATATAAATGAAGCTTGTCCCCCGAGCTGTAACACAGGAGTCAAACTGGACACCAGAGACAGAAGACAGTGAGTCTCCAACTACTTCTAACGCACCTGCATTACAATAGTAGAGATAATAAGAGCGGAGGAGTTGCCTTAGTTCTGTAACGACTGCAACATGAACGCTGCATTATATCACTCAATTCATTACATCACATCAATTCATTACATCACATGTCAAATTCAAACTTTGAACCTGCTCAGGTCAAGCCGACATTCTTTCTCTTCCACTGATGTCTCTCCTCCTCTTCCTCCTCCTCCTCCTCTTCCTCCTCCTCCTCCACCTCCACCTGCTCTCTGCGGCCTCCTGCACATGTAGTCGGTCTCGTTTATCCGGACCGGTACCGGTGCATGTAACCGAGAGGGTCGCTGATTGTAACGTTACACCGGAGTACAAAAACAACAACCCTCATTAATCGGGAGGATTAGATCTCCTCTGGTCCATGTTCACCATCACCCCGACATGTAAAATACAGAGTTACATATATTATAGGTCCTTATCGGAGCTATATTGAGACGCATAAAAAAATCTGAGGTTATCAGAGCATTTTCCTCTGAACTCTGCTACGAGCTCAATAGAAGCTAATTAGCACATTAGCTCCCATTTCATGTAAATAAAGTTATTCTACAACGAGTAAAATCACGTTAGCGGTAAATATAGCAGAGTTACTGTGGAAAAGTTATCTAGTATAATTATAACAAGCACACAGAACTTACACTGAGTGGTGAACTGCTGGGGGCAGCGGGGGACCCTGCCGACGGCGGTGGACACGGTCGGCGGTGGTGTCCACCGCTACTGGTGGCGGCGGACCCTGGTGGCGGCGGCAGCGGACGGTGCCGGTGCGACCGAGAGATGAACGGCCGGGAGGACGATGCTCGGTTCGGCTCCGCGCTGCAGGAGAACTCCGTCCGTCTCCGGTGGAAGTTGGTGAAACAATCCGCCGTGAAATGGGTCACTGCACAGGCGGCTATTGTTGTTGATGCGAAGCTCTCCATTAGTGTGGCTGTTGACAAAATCAATCCACCTCTTTTTCCTTTCTTCATCAGTAGAGAATTTAAATAACGATGCAGCGCTGCTTTGGAGGTTCTTGCTTCTAGGAAAGATGCACTTGCGGGTGGAGGGAGACATCCTGTAGCAGCTAGCTGATGTACGATAACAATCTGACTACGGCAGGAGGAGCAACTGAAGTCGAGTGGGATGACAAATGAGCTCCAGGCTTTTATAGCGTTTCACTGTGTGAGAGGAGGAGCCATGCAGAAGATTATATAAACCGGCTGTGATATGACGTAGATAGGTTGTTGTGAGGTAGATAGGTTAGCTTTTAGCCCCGCCTAAACAAAACCTACTAATGTACTGAGAAGCAAATCATGGAATTTGCTTTACAGCATCTTTAAGTTGTTGCTGGAATTAAACGGGAGAAGTTTATTTTAGCAGTGGGTTGCATATGTTGCAGGAAGACTCTTGTTGTTCTTGGTGCTGAAGAAAACGCAAGTTTGGACTTATTTTACTGCTGCAAAGTGAATTTGCGACGGTATGACACCTCCCTGAGGGTATTATGTGAGGGACAAGAATCCAAACATCTTATGTGCCTAAAATCTTTGCACAGCTCTGCACATTTTTAAAGTTGCCTTCACATACAAGAACTTGAACCCTCCACCCTCATGTTACAGAAACAGTGGGATCCTCGTATAACTAAATGCTTGAGTGTGGCTTCCCCGCCTCCAAAAAAGGGGACCACAACAACTCCACCCATCCCAACTCCACCCACAGATACAGTAAATCATGCTCCTGCCTTTTTCTACATTGAGCTGTACGAAGACTGCCCCTACACCTCATGTTACCATAACTATAGAGCCTCGTCTTTGACATGCAGGGTTTTTGTCTAGAGTTCAATCTACCCGACACACAGTTAGGAAGAAGAAAAAAAAAGCCCGTCGACATGTTAAACAACACAGGTTGGCCTCAGGGAAAATACCTGGAGGTTAGAAGGGTGCCGCTGAAAACTTCACACGAAGAGGACATCTCTTTACTCTTTTTGGACAAAGAAGAGAGAAGAGAATTAAAGAAAAAGAAAAGGGGAATGAGACAAAGAGATGTAAAAGAGTGAATGGAATAGGAAACTTAAGGCAGACTGAGGCAAAGGCAATAAAAAAATCAGCTGTGGTGGAGCAGGGAGGGGTGCAGCGTTGCAGACCTGTTATTTCCTACCCACTCAGTATGCTGCATTGAGATAACAGTCAGAGACTTTTTTATTTATTCAGCATGTGGTAACGCACAGTTTATTTTCTCTATAAATCATTGTTTTGGAAACCAGTCACAACACCTTTAATGTTGCTGGCTTCCCTGGTGCTGATAAGAGGGCTGATTCCGAGAAAACACCCACACACGCCCACACTTTTGAATTCCCTCAGTGGTAGTTTCTGTTCTCCATTGGATAACCCCCCCACCCCCCACCCCCATCAACACACACACACACACACACACACACACACACACACACACACACACACACACACACACACACACACACACACACACACACAGATTCAATCGTCCAAGAGTAACCCACGTCTGATAAGCCCACATTGGGCGCATGGAGCGAAAATGAGCCTTATGCAATTAAGGACAGCAGAGGGTGAAAGCTACAATGCGGAGAGGGGTGCAAAGAGATTAAAGTGGGGCAGATAATCACGTTCCTCACCTGATAGTTAACCTGCTGCTTCTACCTGTGCAGCAAACACCTGCACTATACTGCCCCCTTCTGCTGTTGCTGCTGCTTAAAAAACAAACAAAGGGAGCGCCTGAGTTTTCTTAAAACCAGCACGCATGCTGAATAAAGATTTAAGCTGACATGATTTTAATGCATAATTTTTACTTTCTCATGTGGCAAATCCTAGCTATTCTTTTTCAGCACAGCAAAAGACAGTGCTGCCATAGTGTGGCCCAGTTGCATGTGTTTGCATGTAATCCGACACCGTTATGTAATACCTTACAGGGGAGATTTGTGCATGGAGGAGCAAGATCCTGGGGATGTAAAGTCTGTCAACTAGAGAGTAGGCTGGACGTTGTGCAGCAGTGAGCATCATTTCCTATTTGGCAGAGGAGTTGAAGATTTATCCATTTTTGTTCAATGAGTCAGCGGCCACCTCCTGTTTCCATGGAAACTGGTGCGTCTCCACCCGTCATCTCATGGGAGGTTGGTGCAGGCATCCATGACTAAGTAGTAACATTCAGCTGCTGCTCACTCAAACTCAAGGTCTCTTAAACCACTGCAAAAAATGAGCAATGAGAAGATGAAATTACAAAGAGCGAGTTAAATTTGGGAAAACCATGTAAAAAAACATTGGAAGGTAAGGTAAAGGTAAACATGAATACAGGTAAATAACAACTGTTACATTAAAAGAAATATCACTGCATCAAAATTATCCGGTGACACACACTCACAATAATATAGAGTTGATGTTTGATCCAGTTTATATTATATATGCATATATAATATAAACTATTCTTAAAATAGTTACCTTTGGATGGTAGTTTTAATCCTCTTTGTTTGGGACTTTGTTTAGGAATCCCCCCTTACACAACTGAAACCTAGAATTTGATGACTAATCTTGTCTTCCTTCCCCTTCTGTTCCCCTGATTGTGTTACTGGTCATGAAGCCGTGTCCTTGTGGAGAATCACTCTTATCAGCCCTGTTGTGTTTATGTACAAACAGTACATTCCTGTCAGGGAGACAGGCCAGTGAACCAGGATCCGCAGCTCTGCAGCTGTAAGGTCAGGAGGAGACGGAGGGAGAAGAGAAGGGAGTGAGAAAAAGAAAACACACCAGAGCTAGAAAATTATTAGAGGACCCTCAATACTGCACACAAGAAGTGGTTGGGGTGATGGGAGGGGAACAGAAGGAGTAACGAACAGGGTGGTTTTGAGATAGAAAGCCATGAGAAGAAAATGCAATCTGTAGTTATGTTTGATTGGAGAGAGGGAGAAGCAGACAAGTAAGGCAAGATAAGACTGGAGCAAATCACAGCAAAGCCTATGAAATGAAGATAAAAGGCCCCCAAAGAAGAGGACTGGGTACATGAAGGAAAAGAGACAACAACACGAGAACTGAAAAGAGAGAGTTGAAAACAGGGGGAAGTGAGACTGTTTCAGGAGAGAAAGGAAAGAGAGCAGTGCAAATTTGCTAAGTTCTGCATTCTCCTGACTGTTTTTGGTCATCATCTGCCACTCTTAGGTTAAAGGTGAAGAGAAAAGGCAAACTGACATACAGTCCACACCCAGAAGTTACACATGGGAACAATCAGAAGGCGTACAAGGGCACATGTGCACAAAAACTTAACACAAATGGATGCACGCATGCAAATACTAAAGCAGGAATGTTTGCATATGCATGATGACAGCCATGTACACAAGAAGACACATACTAGGACTCTCACACGTAACTAGCCAAATAGAAACACTTGTATATTGTATGAATACAGTATACAAACCTGTTTATGAACCTGAAACAAACAGTGACAAAATATTTAGAGTGGAGTAAAATAATATAAGATTTGTGCCAATAAATCTTTTAATATATTCATTGTGTTCACTTTGCACGTGGGTGCTTCTTTAGTCAAAATTGTAAATAAATAAATAGAAGAAATTTAAGTTATTTTTTTTCCCTTTTTGGGGGGCAGTGGCAGCACCCCCTGCAGTATTCTCCAGGGATGTGACTTTTTTGTTCACAAACAGTGTCATTACTGTAATTTAATTGGTATAATGTCTTTGTGGACGGGAACGAAAAAAAGTTTGTAACTTAAATTCTATGGCCACGTAAAGGACTTGTTAACTGCCTCACCTTCACAGGTGGAGTCTTCACGGCTCCACTTGGATCTGAGGAAGCGAGACCCGACCCAGTACCTGGTGTGTGTGTCGCTGTGATCAATAGCTGAGTAGATCCGGATGGACCAGAGCATGGAGGTATCATCTCTTTCATTTAAATGATATAATGTCATCTTCCATCACTTTACTATTGAATTCTTGGGGACACAGGTGACAGAAGACAGGTGCTCTACTGTCATGGGAGACAGGAGTAACTTCTGTGATGTAACGTTATGTAGAATTACTACATTATTTTTAACCAAACCATGATCTTTTCACCTAATCAAATGGTTCAGCGCCCTCACCTATGGTACCTTACACACTTATGAGGTAAAACGTGACACTGACACAGTATGACACACTTTGGCATACGGGTAGGCAGATTAGGCCTGAGTCTGTTTTGAGAAAACTTCTCGGGATGTCTTAAAATCGCAACTGTTATATGACCAATGTTATTGTTAAAAAGGCTGATTGTATCCATGTTTGTAGGCTATATAGTACAAAGTGCCCCAAGTAGAGAACATGTCTTTGCGATGCACTTTAAATGTCACTAAACAACTGTCACTCGCTCACCCAGAGGCTTTAAGATAAGCGTTCCATTAAAAAGAAAAAAATTGCACAATAGCTCCAGCATCATCATCGTCTGTATTGCCTTATAGAAACAATTTGGAAAATCTAATTTCAGTTCAACTTTAAAGAAAACTACAAAAAATGTATTGCCTTTTTTATTAATTCACATTAGAAATTCAGCATTCAGCGATACAATCACATTTCATGAGCGTTCCCAGAGCTCAGCAAGAGGAATAGGGAGGGGTGGAGGTCAGCGAATGGTCCACTAGCTCACTTCTCAACATGTCAACATATGGTTGCTAGACAGACAAATTCCTGGGACGAGACATCGGCACCATCCGAGATGCACTGAGGTGGCTGAAGATTGTCATTTTGCATTTTCATGCTGATATGCTGCACCTAGTGAACATATGTGATATTTATCAGCTCTCTCAACTGGCTCTCCCTATTTTTCAATGCAGCTTTCTTCTTCTCCTGCCACTTTTACTCTCACTGTCCTTTTGTGTGTGTGTGTGTGTGTGTGTGTGTGTGTGTGTGTGTGTGTGTGTGTGTGTGTGTGTGTGTGTGTGTGTGTGTGTGTGTGTGTGTGTGTGCCCTAGTGTGGGGAAGCACTGTATGAATGTGCACTTAAGGTTTGTTTTCCTAAAAATGATTGAACTGACAAAGGCCATGGAAAAAGAAATAGCGAAGGGAAAAAAAAGTTTTTCCTGCCATTTGGAATAAATTAAGACCATACACAGCCACCGTGGCGTGGCAGGGGGGAAAAAAAAGGATAGAAAGAAAGACATGGCAAAGTGGAACGCTCTAGCAATATGTAATAGTTTCCAGAAGTGCATATGGCCATTGTGTATGTTTCAGGGTGGCGCTGAGGGAATGGGATACAGACGGATTCCCTGATATGGGGATACCCCCTTTTTAGAGGGATTTCCCTGAAGCAGCTTCCGTCCCTGCACAACTCATTTACTGTACAATCTATGAGGTGGCGGCTGGTCAGCCAGGAGGTAATTACATGGGAGGAATGAGTCAGCCTCTGTACCTGAAATAGACACAGCTTGCAAAAAGCCGTTAACAGATGGGACACATTTAAATACAGGCTTTCAGAACCAATGGAAAGAAGGGATAAAAAAAAGGGTAAACCAATTCATCTACAGACATGTCTGCCTGTTTCATGGGATGAATAAATAACGAAATAAGCTGTTTTGACTCAGAATATTTTCCTAAATAATCTTAATAACAGTTGCTGATATTAACTTTGAGTAACAATACTTAAGTTCATTTTCTTGATTCATGGTCACAGAAAATCTCTAACTATTTTGTGTCCTATGTAGAAAATATAGCAAATTCCACCATTTCCAAACAAAAGGTTGAATTCATAAGCAATAAAACATACACCTTGTGTTTAATAAACCTTTCTTGAACTGGTATATGACAACAACTGAGTGTTGGGCCCTGAGCATTGCCCAAACACAGAGGACCTACACCGTGGCTGTTTCAGGCAGGGTCTAGCAGTTGCACTTGTCTGGGCTTCACTCCCAGCCAGACATCCACCATCATTCTCCACCAATGTGATGCACCCCTGATGTCCTGCTCCAGGGGCTGATGTGGGGTCCCTGTCTGGTGAGACCCCACCCTGGACCGCCCCATGAAACCTTAACCTCACCATTATGTAGCTGCTTTGCCCTTTTCACTCTCTGTGCGCCACCGGGTGCCCATCACTCCTCCATCTTTCAGGCACAGGAAATGAGGGCAATAGGCTGCATTTATCTGGTATAGTCTGCAGTTGTCCATTATTTAGAGTAACAAGTGATGAGCCCAATTCAATTGCTGTATTTTTAATGTAACCAGTAAGCAACTCTCTCATTTTATTCATTGCATTATTGCAATTAGTAGTCTCGAGCAGTGTTAGGAGTAATTCATTGTAAGTTATCACTCCCAACGCTGGTCACCTATAGCAGATTAAACTATGAGTGTATTAAATTGAGTAAGGTTGCATTTTGTTGCTTAACTCAATTTCTCATTTGTAATAGAAAGATGTGTTATTTCCTGTTCCAAATTACAAAGTCTAACTTGAAACTATTATTTATATGGGTAGGATAATTTCAGGTTGTCCAACATGGATGCAACCTACAGTATGTCATTGGCTTTACATTTAAAGTCAGTGCAGACAGGAACACTTGCCTCTCACACACATCTCAATCAATGCCTTTTTTCTTCTAAGAGTCAAACTTGGCCCGTTTGAACATTCTTTGAGACCAGACAGTGGTCATTCTTTCTCTCCCCCTTCTTTTCATTCTTCTTATCCCTGAATGAGACTGAGGGCTCTTTGGAGAACTTTTTCCACACTGTGCCTGTCCGCTCCAATGAGGCCATTGTGTTTGAAAACATGCTGTCCAGCGAGTCAGACACAGAGGGGAGCAGGGCAACAGCTCTTAAGAATTGGACCCTGGCTACTGCACTTTGTTCTTGCACACGCTTGTGAAATGTGGTGTGTGAACATCACCAGGCAGTTGCCAAGAGGCTTCTACAGTATACAAGCCCATGTGTACCCAGCGGGGGTTATAAATTAACGGCCTGAGCAGAGCGCTTTCCCAAAGTGAACATTGCAAATTTGTTTCTCATCACTATGGTAGCTTGGTGAGGACCCAGTTTGGAACTTTCTTTCCCTAGGAGCACTCTGCGTCAGAGGGAGGCATTCTGGGAGCAATTACAGAGTGGGAATGTGGGCCGCGATGGGGAAAAGGAGGAGACACAGTGGCTAAGAATGTCTGTGTGAAAGGCACAAAATGGGGGAGTGAGACAGAAAGTCACTGACACAGCATGCTGTGTATTCACTTGTGTATATGTGTGTGTGAGTGTGTGTATATGCATGAAAATATTTCTCAGACATTAGGCAAAATAAGGTGTCAGACACTGGGCTTGCCTTGTTTTGAGCTGTTACTCACACCCTCAGTGCTCATATAGGGGCTTATCCATACTGAACTAACCTCCACCCTACAGCGCTTATCAAGAAGTGACACACCCTCCATGAGCCTTTCCTGTAGCATCCTTTCAAATCCTTGTATCTTGGAGCTGGCGATCACTCAAGAAAAACATCATATTCGAATTCAGAACTTCTCCCTGACAGCCACATAAATGAATTCTTCCCCACTACACAGTGTCATACACATTTATTCTCTGTACAATATATCCCCAGATCGCCAATGCACTCCCCTCCTTTACGTTGAAAAACTAAAGAGTTTTTTTTCAATTTCATTGTTTGTTCTATCATTTTTATGATTGATTTTAATGATTGTTTGTTCTATCATTTTAATGATTGAACAACATGAACTAGACTTATGATGCTCTATTTATTCTTATCACTTAATCATTTTCCAGTACTCCACCCTGAAGACCACACATCCACTGACATCACTGCAGCCAATACTGGTGACCCATGACTTCCCTTTTTGTCTGTGAAACTGTGCACTCCTCCGTTCCAGTAAACCTAGAACCTTCCAGTGAAACCAACACCCTGATCCAATGTGTTGCACCCAGATGTTACACATATTTTATTTCACAACAACATTCGTCCTTTCTTTTTTATTTGCACCTTCTTCAAACATATACATATACCTCTCACACGTGTATCAAGTTTTTCTGTCTCGTCTTGGCCAACTGCGGCCTCATCCGCCTCCTGCAGACCTGAACAATTACATCCTTGGCTTCCTGGAATCAAGCAGCAGCCATTCTTTTAATCAGGAGCTCATTCTGAAAAACACCCTCTGACAGTGTGTCTGCTCTTGTCATTTTCTCACATATACACAAACACACACACACACAGGAACCTCTGACAGACATTTCCCAGCAAAAGATCTCCTTATCGTATCAGATCAGATTCCGCAGTATCTGCAGTTGGCCACTGCATCTGGTAGGAATGTTCCACACAAGTGTTTCCCATCTGTGTACCCCCATCCTCACCTTCACACCTAGTGAGTCACCCTGAGCTTCTTTATGCTGTAAAAATCTCACAACGGCATTGTGAGCTGCATATTCTCATGTCCATTACAGAGATACAGCACAGCCAGATGATAACTTTGCAGTGCAAGTGAGTGACTGACTATGTAAGGAAGTTGTGACTGAAGGTCCTTGTGATAGTAGGAGTTTTAATGGGAGCTCCACTGAAATCTTCTATGGTGGTTTGTCCAACTGAAAGATGTGCTGAGTGATAAATAGCCAAAGGCTCGGTTAATATCGTGCCACAAGGTCAGATGCTTGACGATCCCTTGGCCTGTAAATGAGACTTCTCAGTGGTCATCCTTTGCTTCTGTCAGACTTTTGCTAATTTAGTGCTTTCCGTGGGTGTTCTGGCCTCTGAGGTCAGGACAGCGAGAGGATGGGCCAACAGAACAACAACTCTACAGTCTCACCGAACCACTCAAGCCAGCCAAGCTACTGATAACTACTTTTTACCCCAGTAAGGAAGAGTTTCAACTCATTATCAGATGATCATGAGTCAAACTCAGTTGTTAATAAGTATGTTTTCTCTGTATCAACAACAAACAACCCTTGTAACCAAACAAACCACAGTCCAAACAGTGCATTTCAGCATAAATGCCATATATAGGCATAAACATATAACCCTTTTTGGTATCTATACAGTATCTAGTGAAAGTGAGAGTATGGACATGGCAGAGTATTTGTCATTACACAAGGTTGATAAGGGTGGTGGAGTAGAGTAAACAGAGGCTTAACATTGCCCGGTATCACACACATACGTGTTAAATTGGCTTTCCATGAGAAAATCCCTGTAGCTCCTAATCCAGTCAGATATTTAATGTCTTAGATCATGCACTCTAGTAAAACTTGGGGGCTGTGGGACAATTGTCTTCAGAGACATTTAAGACTCATTGTTTCAGTCTTAAAAATTTAAACTAAATAATTAAAAATAAAGACTTCAAATGAAAAAACTATTTTCCAAAGGAAGCAGACGGGCTTGAATTAATGTTCACTCAGATTGTATCTCCTCACTCACCTGAAAGTAGGCTAATTGTGTGTTGCTCTGCAGCAAGTTATGCATCCTGTTTTTCATCAAAGTTGTTAAAGGTAAACGAAGGGCTCTTCTTTCATGTAAATGTTTGCAGTATATAAAAGACAACTTAAACAGACAAAAAAAAAAACTCTTTATTATAATAGTAAATACTTTTGAAGCAGAGTTTATGTCAGTATCGGTTTTTTACATTTAACATTTTTTCAAAATAAAATCCAGCAAATGAACACAATAAACAGCCCAGTCTAATGTCTGTCTACAACACCCTCAACAACCTCATAGCACTTTGATTAAACTTGAAGCCACCCATGATTTGCTAATATGTATGGGAACAAACTGTGATCTGCCCCTTGAAGGAACAGATTAGTGTGTAGCTGGGAAGGGAGCCAGTCATGGTGGGTGATGACTATCAGGATAATGACAGACAAAATTCTTGACAATGGGCCAGGTAAGTCCTCGGTGGCGTCGCCGACTACCAATTCTTGTGACAAAGGATGGAATAATGTCTTACATCCAATATATCGGCAAAATGGTCATTATTTTCCTTTTTATATATAAAACCCTTTTTCAGAAATATTGAGTCTGAAGTAACAGGAAATCACAACAAGTGTCAGTTAATCTGACAAATAGTAACATATTGAGATGACATAGTAAAATGTAAGTACTAACCAAGAAACATGATCAAAAGGAAAAACATTAAAGAGGTTTCTGTCGCTATTGCCTTGTGACACTATTGGCAAGTTCTCTGTGAAACATTGTTTTTTTCTCATTTCTTTTAAGATTGAGATGAGAAGATAAAGTAATATCTGTGCATTAAGGAGCAGGAGTGGAAAAGCTAGCTCAACTTTTCTAAAGTGCAGAGTACTCCTACCAACCTGGCTACAGGCCACTAAATTTCAATTTTCAATTTCAATCAACAGTGGAATTCACAGACAAACAGAACTTTTAAATTAACAAGTTTTTAACAATTTGCAAGTTTTCATAGATGTCCACATTTGGCATGAACAAACAGTTATTGCTCTCCCTGTATTACCCCTAAAACCATCAACTTTGTAATCCTTCATTTTCATATTTCTATTTGTATACCTTTTAAATAAACGTGACGTGTATTATCTTAAATAATCTTGAGTATTACAAAAAAATATGGGCCGATGTCTTTGATGTGTCATATTGTTTTACATGGGAAAAGACTGAGGCTAATCTCCACCATTTATCTCACACATACACACAGGGAGTTTGAAACATGATACTCGGTCTGCTCTCCACCCGCTATCTTCTCTTTACCTTAGTCTTTGTTGTCTCTGCTGGGCGTGGCAGCCATCAGTACCAGACAAAACATTGCAGTCATTACTACCGCTGCAAGGTAAAACAAAAACTCCAAAACTGGTTAACCATGAAAAAGAGCCTCTTTGATAGGGGCTGTTTTTGTCTGTTTCCTGGCTTTGGGAAGAAGATTCAGGATTTATAATATGTATCTGTTAATCACAAATCATGTTTTTGTCTGCTGCCCTCCAACTTGAATTATTTCCCTTTCTGCTAACTGCCCTCATAAACAGCTTATGAATATAACAAGAACTAGAACAAATAGGCTATGCATTTGGTATTTGTTTCATTGTTATTATAATTCGTGTTTTGAAGCAACCTCATGAATCTACTTTATTGCTATGCTTAGAAGGAATCCCTTTTGTTTGCCTGCTCAATGACAGAGCAAGAGTTGTTTTGATTTCATCAGGAGCGCTTTATATGTTAATATCCTGTTACATGTCATTTCCTGAAAAACAAATGCAAAAACATGGAGCATTGAGGAAACTGAAAACCATTCGTAGGAATTGTATCTGAGGACAGGTTGATGCTCGTGTAGGGAGATTGTTGGTGGGAAGACAACGCAGGATTTCCAAAGACTGATGATGATGATGTTGTTGCTTAATTGTTTTCACACTGGATTCCAGAATTTGAAGGTTAGAGATACTATAAAACACATGCTTCTGTGCTGATTCTATTTTTCACATAACAAACACAAGAAAATATAAAACTGTGAAGAAACTAAATAAAGAAGATGTATTTCAGCCCTTGTTACAGCCTGGTACCAAGTAGTGGAATGTGTGTGGAATTTGCTCATGTTAAAAACCTGCAAGGGGGCACTGAAATATGTTTACTGATGTAGAAAAGTCATTGTTCTTACGTATCAACTAACCAGACTGCGGAATTGTTCCTTTGTTTGACCATATCCTTTATGGGAGGGAGGCAATCAGACACACATCCGGCTATGTAGGACAGATAACATACCGTACCTCACATAACATCTGGAGCTGTCTAATACCTAAACAACTTTTGTCTAATTTAATCAGATATTTTTGTCCCACTTTATCAACCATAACGGCTCTAAAGTATCAAACCATTATGTTTAAAGCATTTTTAAAATGATGATCTTTTTATGAAGGCACACTGTGTTCTTATAAATATCCAGATGTGCTTTTATATCATAGAGTGATCAAAAAGTTCAGAGAGCAGCAAGGTAATGTGAAGCAGAGGGAAGCAACAGGTTTGTTTTCATGTTTGGGAACCCAATTGCCATCATGCCAGAATTTAGGTCGAATAAGCTAAATGTTTTACCTTAGACACGTCAGAATGTCACAGTAGATATGGTTATACTGTTTTCAGTCTTGGAAAGTGAAATGTGTATGCCACTCAGAAAACTTTGCCCAGCTCATTGCTTCATTGCTATAGATTTCTGAAGCATATAAAGGGTCTCAGTTGGCAATTTCTTGAGTTTGAAAAAAAATTAGAGTTGCGCTCTGAACTTTTTGTTGCCTCTAGTTGCCTATTTAAAACCGTTTTATCGGAATGCAGATTTTCACTTACAAGATTTGATGCACTGAAAACCTGTTTTGTCCATAGTAAATCTAATGGAGCAATTAAGGTGAGTTTTTTTTAAGACAACCAGACCATATTTTGATGATTTTCCTCCAATGGCGCCAGTTGAGTGAGACATCCTGCTCCTCCAGGTGTGACATGACCTGATCTTTCCCAGTCACAGTGACTACAGACAGTGATGAAATCCTTTGAACATGTGATGCAGTTTGTTAACTGTTCAACTGACTGTAATGTGGGTGTCCAAATCAGACATATTCGTTCATCATGCAACTTAATGTTTTTGGGATATTAGATATTGGTTACCTGTATCTGTAGCAAGTGTCGACACAAAAATCTATTTTAACAGCTAAGAGTCTTACCAAGGCTGGTTTTATTTTATGTTTTTATTACAAACATATTGACAAAGAGTCTAAAACTAATAATGGATTTATTAATTGTCTGTTTGGCAGCATTATATAAATATAATAATTATAAATATAAAACTAATACAATACATAAAAGAAGAAATAGGTCTGTTCAGGGGAATTGTTGTTAGAGACAAGAGGCAAAAATCAACTTGGACTTTACTTTTTTTTATTGAAGTCCAAGTGTTATTAAGTATCATTCATGTCTGGTGAAACATTTTTTACATTTCTTTTCTAAATTCCCTCAAATCTCAAAGTTATTGAATTCCTTCGAGTCCGAAGAATTTACCAACTTAGGAGGGCCGTGAAGGACAAAGGCATGCTCTGAGCAGTCCTGCGGTTTAGGTGGTGGAAAAGAGGGAGGTGACAGGATGAGGGAGGAGTGGTTGGAGGGGCGGACCTGAGGGCCCACAAGGTTTATATAGTTAAACAGCTTCCCCTCTCCTCCTGCCTTGTGTCTGTGAGCTCCAAATTCTGCCTGCCCAGTCTGTGACTCTCTCTTACTCACAGTCTCTCTCACTGAGTCTCAAACTCTACAGCAACAATGAAAACCTCCAGGCAAAGTACATACTCTGTGCACTCCTCCACTAGTAGCAGACCTGCTATGTCAATCACCCGCTCTACTCCTGTCTACAGGGCCCCCACTATTCACGGTGGTGCCGGTGGGGCCCGCATCAGCGTCTCATCCAGCTTCCGCAGTGGGTTGGGAGCCGGGATGGGGGTGGGCTCCGGAGCAGGGGGCTTCTCCGGAGCAGGGGGCTTCTCCAGTAGCGTCCAGGTGAGCGGCAGTGGGAAAAACGCCGACATCATGGGCAATGAGAAGTTTGCCATGCAGAATCTGAATGACCGACTGGCCAGCTACCTGGAGACAGTGAGGAACCTGGAGCAGGCCAACTACAAGCTGGAGATAAAGATCAAGGAGGCCCTGGAGAAGAGTGGACCTGATTTCAGAGACTACAGCAAGTACCAGGCTATCCTGGACGACCTGAGGAAGAAGGTGAGGAGGGGGTTGGCGAGTGGCAAGGGCAGACATTGGAATGTACATGTGTTGATTTATAAAGTGCTGAACAAAAGCATGTGGGGGTAAGTTTGGGGGAGGGTGGGAGGTTCAGTGAACGGGTGAACTGAAAGATGAAAACCAGAACGAGTTGTTGTGAAATGAGAAATGTTTTGAGATGTAAGTGTAATTGATTAAGACATGGGTAAAACTGACTATAAGGCACTATACTATTATTTTACAGAGCAAATGAGTTCATAGTCATATATCCTTTACCTCCTGAGTCAATGTAGCCACTTCAGTATTGAGGGTTTCAGATTGTAGATTCTTGAAAGAAGGGGTTCCCTGCTGGTCCTCGGCACAATGCCTGCTGCTACTCTGTGGGCTGGGGGCTGAGGGCTGGACCGGAAACAGTATGGAAGAGGAATGTTGGAGCATCAGGGGTCACAGAGACAGGAAACCAGAGATAAACCAAAATTAGGACAGTCCAGGGACTGAAAAGGGTCATCCTGTCAGCCCTTTATGACATCATGACTTTAACTACATTTTTCCTCTTTCTTTAGTGTTTTTAACTGGATAACAGGACCCAATATACAGTAGTAGTCATTACTACTGTGCATACAATAGGAGCTGATAAGGAAAGGGAAAGAAGAGGAGAAACTTGATTAACTGATTAATTGATGAGTAGGATCTGTCAGCTCGTTGTTCCACATTTAAACTGATTCATTTCACACTTAGCAGATATACCCCATATACTTTCATTTGGTAGTTTAATAATGCAAAAAGTTTTAAGAATGGGCAGTAAATGAAGCCATTACACAAGCAGGACAAAATGTTAATCATTCATCCAGATTCTGTTCCAATAAGTGCCACATAACAAAATGTTCACTGAAAGGGACACGCTGCTATTCTTCATTCAAAACACCAAGACAAGAAGTCAAGAGTAGTTTCCAAATTGAACATTCCTGTTGGAAAAACATCTAAATACTGTGTATCTGCTGTAACATTGGAAAATTGTTATTTTTGCATGTTCTCATTGTGAGGAAATGCGCATATAGAGCATTTTCTTCCTCTAATCTTCTGCCTTGTGGGAGCAGCACAGATAGACACATCAAGGTCAGCCACCTTGAAACGAGGTCATGACTGCAGCAGGCTAAACAGGAGGCAAAAAAAAAGTAGAAAAGGTTTTGTTTATTCTACCAAATGCTAAGGACCTTTACAACCCAGGTTCAAAGAAGCCTAATTTTTCTTCTGGCATGATGTAAAAAAAAAACAACACAGAAATGGTGTCTTCAACCTCAGCCCCCAACTGAGAAAACACAGACTCTCACAAGAACATTAACAGAGACCAGTCGAGTAAAGAACGCAAAATTAACTACCCGTGCAAACACGCACATGACTGAGCATGCACACACACAACACCATCACGACAACCAGCATCATCACCTCCCTCATGCAAATCCCTTGCTGACAGTGTAGATCCTGTTCCTCCACAGCGACAGGACAGTCGCTGCCTGGCAGCCACTGATTGGTCTGTGGACTTAGCCACCTTGATGCCTCCCCTGCCATCCATCCCAGCTTTTATCTACCATAACCTGACTGCTAAAGCAAATATTTGCAACCATCTGTTTTTTGAGTGGCCCAAGTTCTTATTTATACATGAAGACAGTGACATTTATTCTCTGACAATGAACTTGCTTCTGCTTATATCAGTGGAATAAACACCCAAACTTTCAAATTCTTAGTTTTAACAGTGGCCAGTTTAAATATAATTTGTTTCTGACGTAGAAAAGGGCTCTTACAAAATGTATAGGTGGCACAAAGCCCTTAAAGATATAAAATAGTCTGACATTTTAAGAAATATACTTTTATTTTTTTGAGTTAAACAAGAATGTGGATTACACTCAGGTGTCTGTTCACTAAAAGTGTAGCTACTGCCAGCAGCTGGTTGGCTTAACTTAGCGTGAAGAATGGAAATGGAGAGGAACCTTTTGCTGAAGTCTTTTTCATCAGTGTCAGGTTTCAAGGCACAAGGTCAAGTGCCAGCAGGGAGATTTTCTCAGCTTCAAACAGTTGTTTCCAGGCTTTATGCTATGCTAAGCTAAGTGGCTGATGGCTATAGCTTCACATTTTACTGACATGAGTAAAAAATGAATGATTCCCTTTATTATTTATTATCTTTGTTGGCTCCGTGAATGTTCACCCATGCTGCCCCCTGTCTTGAGTTTGCAATCTAAATAACCTATTTTGTTTTTGTTTTGTAGGTTTTTGATGCCACCACTGACAATGCCCGCCTTGTTCTCAACATTGACAATGCTCGCCTGGCGGCTGATGACTTCAGAATGAAGTAAGACCCGCCTGCTTTACCACTGAGACTGTAAAACATTAAGCCAGACAGCTGTGGGCACACCCTGTTTTACTGCTGAAAGGATGCAGGATGAATACACATGACATGATCTATGGAGACAGTCATTTATCTTGTAGTCATAAATCCTCACCTTTACCTAATAACCGGTGGCGATATTGCAGTTGTCATAAATTTGATGTCATAGTATGTCATTGTATGCCGACCAGATAATGACTGTCTACATTTAAACATAAAGGAAAGGTACTTCAGAAAAGATTTCTCTAGCCAACCTAGAGTTAGGTAATTAATCAGCAAGACTTTTAGCACAAGTTCTGATGGATCTCTGTGAATGTGAGCAACAGTACATGGTCTTAAGTTCTTCTTGCTACCCTGTTTTGTGCTGTTCAGATATGAGTCTGAGCTGGGCATCCGCCAGTCTGTGGAGTCTGACATCGTCGGCCTGAGGAAACTCATCGATTGCACCAACATGAGCCGCATGAACCTGGAGAGTGAGATCGAATCCCTGAAGGAGGAGCTCATCCACCTCCAGAAGAACCATGAAAATGTGAGTTTGATTGCATTGAAATCCAAACCTTCATCTTTATAGCTCTTTAAAACATTGTTCATTTCTACGTCTACATCTGACTATATTACTCATTGTGAGTTTAACATTCAAAATGTGGCTTATGTTTGTCAGAACTGTGTTGATTTAATTACATTTGACAGTACCGTCAACATTAGCAAACAACCCTCTCGACTGTCAGCACACTAAACTCTGGTGCACAGTGACATCACAATCCCAATGATTCGCTTCAAACCAGTGACCAAAACCAGGATTAAAATGAAATAAAATCAGCATAAGATATAAGATTATCGATATAAGATCCATTCACTTATCATAACAACAATAACATATTCAGAAATTAAGTTTTTAAAGTCAGGTTGCAGTTTTGTACATTTTGTCGGTGAAAGTCAAATATTGCATCCATCCCACGTACTGTTGACACTTTTAGTGCTGCTTTCAACAAAGTCTAATATTTTCTCAAACAAAAACTCAGGACATCATTTAAGTAAACACCCACGCCTATAGAAGACCTTAATAAATATTTGCTTACTAGCTGATCTCAATCATCCCCTTCATTCATCACTGTGTGCGTAATGTAGCACACTCCACACATCTCGAGTAAGTTTCAGAGAGTTCTTGAAAACAGACTTCAGAAGTCTTCATGGGAAAGACAGGGGAGGTTTGTTAAGAAATTTGGAATATCTGGATGTGAAATCTGTGGGAAGCCTCATCGTAAAACTGGTTCCCATCCATATTTGGCAACACAGAAAGCACAAAAGAATGACTATGATTTGAGTGCATAAACCAGAGCACAATCATTTGTTTACTGAAGGAAGTATTAAATGAAATGTTAAGGGACCCAGACACAGGGTTAGATATGTCCCCCATGTATTTACTTGACCATAGCATGTGATTATGGTTGGAACAGGCTTGGGGTCACAACTGGGTCACAATTTAATGAAAAAAAAAACTCTTTAGAGATAGAATCTGAGAACTAACATCCAAAAAGTACTTCATACACTTGAAATAACGAGAAAATTATTTTATTTTCCCATTTTGAATGTGCGACAATCTGCACACAGCCTTGAGGTTTGTGATTTTGTTTACTAATTTCTAAATCCAATATTTATTTTTGTAGGAAGTTATGGAGCTCCGTAACCAGATTGCCCAGTCCGGAGTCCATGTGGATGTTGATGCCCCAAAGGGCCATGACCTGGCTCAGATCATGGCAGAAATCAGGGCAAAGTATGAGAAGATGGCACAGAAGAACCAGGAAGAACTCAAAACATGGCATGAATCTCAGGTAAATGATTAATGAAAAATTATTATCTGGAAACAGGGAAGTTCTTCTCAAGCAAAAAGTCCCTATTAAAAAATAAAGAAGTCTTATTTGTCTTTTAATCTGAATTACAATTTTAGATAACAGAGGTGCAGACCCAGGTGGTCCAGAACACAGAGGCACTGAAAGGCGCCCAGACAGAAGTGAACGACCTGCGCAGACAATTACAAACCCTCGAGATCGAACTGGAATCACAGAAGAGCCTGGTGAGAAGCCCTCAGTCAGCACACACACTTCATTGACCTCAAAAAACGCTTATCTTAACTTCCAGCAATGCCCAACTCAGCACTCTCACTTCAAGTCACTCGCATTTACTTTGTTGAAACAAGCTTTACACTCTAGTAACCCGTCGCTATGGAGCAGCTGCCATCACAGATCTGGGTTCACTGTAAAACTTTAACCCATTCTTTTCATCACCCTTTCTCACAGAAAGGCTCTCTGGAGGGCACACTGAGGGACACAGAGCTACGTTACAACATGGAGATCGAGTCTCTCAATACCATCCTCCTGGGTCTGGAGGCGGAGCTCACACAGCTGCGTAACAACATTCAGCTGCAGACGCAGGAGTACGAGGCCCTGCTCAACATTAAGATGAAGCTGGAGGCCGAGATCGCAACATACAGGCGTCTGCTCGACGGTGAAGACTTCAAGTGCGTGGGATAACTTTATTCTTAAAAACGACATAAAATGTAATCTGCCTGCAGAGGCAAAGTCTGTTTATAGAAAAGAAATGTGTTAATAGAATCTTCCTGGTAATTAATTGGATTTTGATATTTTTGTTTAGGCTCCAGGACGCTATGGAAGACCAGAAAACCGTGAAGACCAAAGTCATGACTGTAACTCAGACCCTGGTGGACGGCAAGGTGGTTTCCTCCAGCACAGAGACCAAGAACCTTTAAGTACAAGAAGAAACCAACTGCCACTCCCAATAATCACTGTCACTAACATACAACAGGCCAAAATATAATTTCTCATGACATCTCCTTTTTAGTCATTCAGCACTAACCATCAGACCCTCAGCTATCTCTGCGATTAGTTTGACTTCCTGGGTATAGCGCTCTTCCACAGGCTGATAAAAAGCTGGATCAGAGGAAAACAAAATCATCTTTTATTTATTTCATCATGGTATATTTATGTGTTTGTGTGCAGACCTGCAGATGTTTACAAAGGTTCATGATTGGAGATATGTGAGCTTTTTCAGAGGCAAACTAATTGAAGACATTGAGTATTTCAAAGTAACAAAATCGTCAAATTGACTGCAAAATTGTTTTTATATTTCATCATCTTTGGTTTTCTTTCTGTCCAGTTAAAGTCTGCCTGTTGTGCTGTGATGTTCAGACATATCAATAAAGTCCAGTTGAGGAATTTGACTTGTGAAAATGTTGTAATTTCTGTCAAACATGTAAAAAGCTAAAAGGAAAAAAGGACATGTAATGCAGGTAGGAATCACACCAAAGCGTATAATCACCCATCAGTCCATTAAAGGATACCGTGTCAGTGTGACGGTTTGCCTGGGCAATGCGTGAAAAGTACAAGCATGTATGACCTGGGTTGAAGAAGGAGGTCATGTGTACAAACAATAGGGGGAAGGTCATTGGTGGTTGGAACACAGGACGTTCACCTGGTGTCTCCCAGTGTTCAAGTCTGTCAGAAAGCAAAAGTCAACATGGCTTTCTTATGAGTAACTCAAGTAACATACACATGCATAATATAGCGTTATAATTCACAGCATATGTAAACTACATTAAGTAATTTGCATGACATACGTAATGTTACTTGTGTAAAAATACCTAATTTAATCCAACCCTTTCCTAACATTTGATGCCCAAACATAACCACCGTGTCATGTGTAGTCCAAAAAAGGATTTTTCCTAAACTTAACCACGCGGGTTTTGGTGCCTCATCCCAGGGCATATATTTAATACGAGCTTTGACGTGATACCGCACTGCAATACATGCTGTATAATGAGAGCAGAGGGTGAAACTGCGTTTACTACCAATAACATCTGAACTCCTGAGAACAGTAAAATGAACAAAATCTAACAAACCCTTGACTTCTGACAAAAACAAACAGGAACACAAACTGAAGGGATGAACCTCCCACAGTTGTTGTATGATTAACATGATATCCCTAATTTCTTGGGTTACTTAGCTTGCTAATCTTTATTACCTCTTTATTTTTACTGACTCTGTTTTCTCGCACAGTTATAAACAGCCTCCTCAAAGGCAGGGTTGTGCAATATATATTAATATATATACTATAATTCTAATGTTAACTTTGCGATTGTTGAATTGATGGATACAATTATCATGGACATGATGAATTTCCCAAAGTTGGAACATAATTCCTTGTAGTATTCTAAAGTACTGTACCTTATCTCCAGTTAATCATTCTGTATTGTGTGCCAACTACGTGACAATGCCCCTGCCAACATTAGCTCTTTCATTTTCGGTTTGAGTACCCAGTTCAAGGACACAAATGGTGTAACTATTTCTTTTTGTTAACAAATTCCAGGAAAAGACCAAAACCAGTTGGTTACTCCATACTCTTTCCTACCCTGTCTGTGGCACTCAGTTCCAAGCCCACCCATTCCTCCTGAAGACATACAGTCATTTTTTATTTATTTTTTTCATTTTCATATGGCTCACATGTGCGCAGTATTCCTTAAGTAATTTCCTAAAACAGGTGGCTGCTGGTGGGTTTGGCAAATGTTACTCAAACAGAAGGAAATTGTCCATTTGTTCAAGTCTATTTTCAACTGCAGATAAAACACAAATTGTGCTCTGATGAGAATCAATATCAATAAACTACAGTGCCAATGTTCACAATAATGAAGTAATGTGTATCCTAGTGTGGCTCAGTATTACTTTTAGTGCAACAAATGGACTCGACTATAGCATAAAGGAATAAGATGTATGAGGCTTTGGATTTTATTGGATTTATTGTTAATAAGAAAAATAGAGGAGATGTCGACCTTATCCTTTAATCTGCTCTTTATATTAGTGTACCATATATACAGCAAAATGAAAATGTAAGCATATCTTTCTGCCTTTGACAGGTCATTTGGCAGTAGGTGTTGGGGGTCAAAGGTAAAACTATAATATAGATAGGAGAGGAGTGGCAGGACGGATATTGCCTTTCAGTGTCATATATAAAACCCCACACTCCACCCTTGTCCTCCACTCTCAGTTGCCACACTCCTCTGTGCCAGGCTGTGCCTCTTCTTCCTCTGATTGACCAGCACACTGCTATCAGCTATGGAGTCCCGACTGACACGCCAGATTTCTCAAGGTCTTAGTTATAGGGGACATACGGGCTATGCCCACAGCGTCACTGGAGGGGCAGGCGGCCGCGGAACCAGGATCTCCATTGGAACCTATGGCGTGCAGGTTAGCGGTGGCTTCGGCGGTGGGTATGACTACCAGTCCTCGTCTTCTGGGGCCACCTCTGGGAACCTGGCCATTGCGAACGAGAAGCTTAACATGCAGCACCTGAATGACCGCCTGGCCAGCTACCTGGAGACAGTGAGGAACCTGGAGAAGGCCAACAGTAAGCTGGAGATCCAGATCAGAGAGACCATCGAGAAGAAAGGCCCCTTTGAGGGGAGGAACTACGACAGGTACTATGATGTCATCACGGAGCTGAGGGCCAAGGTGAGCAAATGAATCAGTTTTGACAACACCTGATGTGTGTAATTTAGTCTAGTCAGGAAAAAAAAAAACTTATAAAGGATATATTTCACAACACAAAGTAGAAACAGAAAAAAAATAAAAGACAGTGAATGGAGCAGAAATGTCGCTTTTTCTAATAAAGCATAGGGTGCAGTCACTATAAGGAGCTAATAGTCCAAAATTTCAGTTAAACTGTAAAAGTCATGACAGCCTGAATCACTTACTTTTTTTCTATCACACCTCCTGCAGTACAAAGTGTTCATGAATCTGTAACTGATGGATTTCTCAATGTTTATTGCCTGTGGTCTGACTTTTATCTTTATACACATGCCAAGCTAAGATAGCAAAAAGTTAACCAGCTATCAAAGTTATCAAAGGCCGTTCTTTTATTGGCACCATTCATCAAAGTGCAAGTTACAGTTACGGTTTGCTGTCCATCACAAAAACTCTTTAATTTTTCCAGATCTTTAATATGATCAAAGGCAACGCCCATCTTGCTATTTCTCTTGACAATGCAAGCTTGGCCGCAGATGACTTCAAAGTCAAGTGAGTATTCAGTTTAACATGCACCATTAAACAAGTTTTCCATCTAGCTTAAGCATATGTTATATAAAGTATGTGTCGTTAGGATGGAGTACGAGTTGTCCATGCGCCAGACAGTGGAGGCTGATGTTTCCAGACTGAGGAAGCTTCTGGATGACACCAACATTGTTCGCCTGCACCTGGAGGGTGACATCGAGTCTCTGAAGGAAGAGTTGATCAGCCTGAAGAAGAACCATGTGACGGTGAGGGACATTACTTTGAAATTATTTGTACGATTATGACAGTATTTCAAAGAGAAAAACACATTCGATAACCACAAAATACTACAGTACAATACAATCAAGGTTCCTTAGCACAGGATAACCTTACAAACCTCGCTCAGGAAATCACTCCCTGTCTATTTCCTCCTCAACAGGATGTTGCGGAGTTGCGTGCCCTGATCGCCCAGGTTGGCGTTAACGTTGATGTTGACGCTCCTAAAGGACAGGAACTTGCCAAAATCATGGAGGAGATGAGGGCTAAGTATGAGAAGATAGCACTGAAGAACCAGCAGGAGCTCAAAGCATGGCATGAATCTCAGGTGCAGCAGAATTCAGCTGGGAGTACATCAATGACGTTTTAAGTACTATTTATGAATATTAAATGTATTTAATCTTGTATCCAGATCACAGAGGTGCAGGTCCAAGTGACTGAGAGCTCAACAGCTCTGGAGGAGGCCACAAGTGTAATAAGTGAAATGGGGAGGAGGTATCAGGGACTGGAAATTGAGCTGCAGTCTCAGCTTAGTCTGGTAAGAATCTTTATGTTGGTCCATGTAATTAGTGCAATTTGAATTCTCTTAGTGTCAAGATTAAAGCCTTTAATCGAGGCATCCTCTCCATTAAGTGATTTTTCTTATCGTTTGGAAGCCAGATACCCGTGCTTGCTTGAATTATACATTTACACCTAGCAACAGGTGCTCCTTAGGATTAGCAAAAACCTTAGCAAAAACTCTACAGCCAGGAGAGAGTTACATTAATTAATTTATTTCCAAAGGTAGACGAATTCCAGCAACCAGCAACCGTGAATTCACCAATTAATTATTTTTATCTAGCTATGAAGCTGGCTGTAGCTTCATATTCAATAAGCAGACATGTCAGATATCAATTTTCTTTTCTAACACTTGGTAAGACACCTGTAAAATAAATGTTACTCCTTTTCTCCACTTCATCAGTAAATTTTCTCTTTCACACCTTGACAGAAAGCGTCCCTGGAGGCCACCCTGCGTGACATCGATAGGCGTTACAACATGGAGACAGAGAAGTACAACACAATCATCGTGAGGCTGCATGAGGAGCTGAGTCAGATTCGCAATGACATCCAGCACAGCACCAGAGAGTACGAGCACCTTCTCAACATCAAAGTGAAATTGGAGGTTGAGATCGCCGAGTACAGGAGGCTGCTGGACGGTGAATTAGACTTCGAGTAAGTATGAGGAGAGAAGCAGAAAGAGTGAAACAGTGGAAACGGTTTGTAAAAGTGTCGGTGGCTCCTTTGCTTATAAAGCCAATCATTCAATGCTCGGCTTTTGGAGCTCACTGATACTAGAGCTTTGTTCCTCCCACGGAAGCGTTTTGCAAATTTGATTCAAATTAGCTTCATGCAAACATAGAGCTTCATTGATATGGAAAGTAAAAGTGACTCATCTGTCAATATTATGCCATAATTTACATGTCAACTGCTAAATTTCAGCATGTGGACACCACATAACCGAAAGGTGCAAAATATTTTTTTAAGCCAAAAAAGGGACAGAAAGTATCTGATTATAGGGTCTAAACTAATTCATGTTATGTTTTCATTCTACCAGACTCGAGGAGGCAGTTGATCAAAGGAAAGTCCAGACCAAAGTGGTGACAATCACTCAGACTTTAGTGGATGGCAAATTGGTGTCTGAGAGCAAAGATGTCCAAGCCAGCGAAAATGTTATGGATGAGTAAAAACTGAAAACAAACCCTTTGTAACGAAAATAAATGATCAACAAAAACTATCATGCCAGTGACTTTTTTTTTTTTTTAAAGCTTTCTGCAAAGAAGTAAAACACGCATCACAATTACAGTCATGCATATCAAATTCCCAGCTATCCACTGATTAAAATATAGGGCTAAAATATGATATTTATATTTCACAATTACCTTAAATTAATATTCTCAGCAGTTTGGGAAATAAGCTTTATTCCTATTTGTCAAGAGTTTGCTGAGAGAATTAAAACCACTCCAATGTGTGTAGGTTAAATGAAGCTGCCCACCGGCAAGTTAGCTAGCTTAGCATAAAGACTAAAATAAGAAGGGAAACAGCGAGCTCTGCTCTGTGTAAAGGAGACAAAATCTACCTACCAGCACCTATACAGCTCACTAAGAGCCAGATTGTAGCTCCTTAATTTATTCACACATATACCAAAGCATAAAAGCATCAAATTGCAGTTTTACAGGCAGCTATGTGCTGTGTTATTTCTTTCTATACCTGCCAACAGTAGTTTTTGATTTCTCCCACCATCTCGCAGTGCCCTTCCATTTTTTTTTCATTCAGGGGAACTCGTAATTTGTATTATGAATAATCACCATACACATATACACTAATTTTGTATGTTTGTCTGGAGTTATACCTGCCACAACTGTGCTGATTAGCTGTCATGTAGCAACTTTTAGTGGCTTTTTTGTGCAGGGTTTAATTGGCAACACTATGCATAATGAATTAGCTGGCCAACTTAGTTGTGAAAATGACAGAGCAGGACGATGTTCCACCTAAAAAAAACAGATACACCTGAAAATTAAAGCAAAGTTGAAGTTTCCAATTATATGTGCCAAAAATAATGTTGATGTGATTTTTTTGGTAGGGGGCAGAGACCTACATGAATCACTGGTTGCTTTCCAACATCAGTCATGACAAGGCTCCTGTAAAATACTAAAAAAAAGTCCCACACAGCGCCCCCTGTAAAAATACAACTTGTTGTTAATAAAGAAAAGATAACTGTCCCAGTTTCTCAGCTTGCAGTCTTTAAACTAAGCCAATCATTGCAGCCTTGCAAAGCTACATGAGGGGTTTTGAGGATGTTTTTTGGGCACGTTAAACACATAAGAGGATCTTTATTTAGTATGTTATCAACTTTACTAATGAAAAACGATACAACGTATCAACAATTTTCTTTTAGATCTACCTTTTTGTTTGTTTTTGTGTATGAATTGTGTTTTGCGATCTGCAACATTGTATTTTTCAATCGGAGGTCAACAAAGTAATAAAATTTAATATATCAATGCGCAACTTTAACTTTAAATACAGTTCATATACGTTCACATTGAATTCAGTTCATATTGAATTCAGTTCATATTGAATATGCGTTGCGTGCATACACACTGATTGCTGATATCCTGCCACACATTCAAGTCTGCAGTGAAATGCAGGAAATTCTTTTAGCTTCTGAGAAAGTCACATCCTGACCTGCAGGTCTTGAGCCTGTTCCATTAAAGGCAGAGGGCCACTCTTCCCATGCCATGGTCAACAAGCCTGCGAATTGCTGTTTCTCCGCTTTCTGTTTATTTATATTCACATTGGTCAGTCTAGTTCCTGTGTGTCTTTGATAAAAACAAATCTCTTTTGGTCTCAGTTGAACCACTGCATAGCGTTGTGTTAATAGGCCACTCGTGTTGTTAATAGAGACATAGGGGTGAACAGATTTAGATATAACAGGCTGGGAAGATTTTTTTTGACAGTTTGGGATGATTGTGCAGAATGTACTCACATGTCTCACAAATCAATGCACTGTTCAACATCATAATGTCACAATTTGGGGTTTACACAACTTCAGCATTCCACAGAAAGCATCATATCTTCCTGCTAGATCAAAATTTCCCAACTGTGGCAAAACATCAAGTCGGAGTAAGGCGCAGCTGTTGCTCAGATGGTAGTGCGGGTCGCCCACTAAACATAATGTTGGTGGTTCAACCACAGAAAAGTGTCCTTGGATAAGACACTGAACCTCAAGTACCTTGCACCTTGCATGGCAGCTGTGCTGCGCTAAACAGGTGAAGTCCATTTACCCTTTTAATTTGTGCCCCTCTCATCCACCATTTTAAAGCGGTTGTTGTGTAAAGCGTGTGTCTCAATTTTTGTTATGAATAAAGCTGTTTTTCTTGACACTCTGAGCCTTTTTGGAGGGCTCTGTTATCCCCTGTAGCCAGACGCTTCATATTATGGCCTTGCTGAAAGAAGCTGCGCAGATAAACCACAGAGGGGGAAGGAATTTCAGACAAACAGCAGAAAAGGAGGGATGTTGGGACAGACAGGAGTAGGAGATAGAACAGAAAACATAAAGGGCAGAAGTGTTTGTATCTATTGCATGCCTGTAATCCCTCAGTGGGTCCCAACGAAAGCTGGCACAACTGTACTTTTCCCTCTGAGGCTTCACTTTGCTTGGTCATGTCACTCACTAAAAACAGTAATGCAGACGGGCGAAAGTTCCTACTTTAATATATAAAATTTCAAAGCATTTTTAGTTTGGCACAAAATATAGGCAAATACTGTTTCCACTTAAAGTACCAGTGTGTGAGATTTAATGGCATCTAGTGGTGAGGTTGCAAATTGTGCCCATGAAATATGAAAGGACCTCTCTGGAGACTATGTTTGGTTTGCCCCTTCTGGGCTACTATTGTAACATGGCGGTGCAACATTGTGGACTCTGTGGAAGATGTAGAAATTAAGGGTTGATTATAAGGTAATGAAAACAAAACAATTCTTGGCTTCAGGTGATTCTGCACAGATAAAAACATATGAATATTGTAATCCATTTCTGCAAATAGATCCCGCTAAATCCTATAGATCACAAATAAATTGTCATTTTGTTTTACTGCAGTTAAATTGAGAAAACCCTGTCAGTTCTCACTGAGAGATTTAAAAAATGCATCAAAGTGATTGAGACTGATAAAAGATTAGTGTTTGTGAGAAATGTTGCAGAGGCCTGCAGTATACACTAACGCTATTTAAACTTTTTCCTCCGTTCAGTAGTAAAACATTTAACCGTTTTAACATAGACAAACATGAATCATCTCCCACAAACAAGCACACATTCTTGATGTTTCCCTCTACCCCACACATCTGCAGGGTGTGTCCAGTTGTGAGTCAGTCATCCAGTGCTCCCAGTTTGCTGGGCCTCATCCCAGGGGGAGTAAAAGAGAGTGAAAAGTGGGGGCCGGTGGTGGAATAAAAAAGGGTGTGTCTTTGTGTGTGTGCAGGAAAAAAATTGAGAGACATAAGGACAGCTGTACTAAATTAATGGGAGTAGTGGCAAAAGAAAAGACATACAATTAAGAATTGATTAGAGCTTCACTAAATTCACTCTAATTAGAGTAAACTTTCTAGTTTACATACATAGACCAGCCCACAGGAAGTGTTCATAATCAAAATCCAAACAAGTGGTGAGGAAATGCTCTGCACAAGGAAGGATTGACTCACCAAAATGAGACGTTTGACTTCTCACAGCATCACAGACATGACAGATTAGTAAACAGACTAATTCCCCCTTAAATAACTTCTGGGAACGGAAATGATTCTTCAAACAGTTACTGTTAGTCCCACTATTTGGAGAGGCCAGTGTGCAAATGTGCTAAGCATAGGGGAGAGGTGACAGAAAATAGGTGCAATTGAGGGTGGGAAAATATAAGTGAATGTAAGGAATCAAATTGAAAATGAGTGATAGATAAAAAGAGGGAAAACAGGAGTGTGGGAGAGCAGAGGTGGCTGAGGAGGAGGAGGAGGAGGCACAGAGGGCAGGTTGAGTAAGAACAGAACTGGGCAGCAAGCCATGGTCCAGCCACTGTTTGCTCTCCCCACTTTCATTTTCCAGTCGTGTTGCATGGGGGGAGAGCTGGAAATCTGAGGCTTGCCTCCCAAACTGAAGCGCTGAATTGGCTGAACTTGTTGGGTGACTCACTCGTCTGGTTTCCGTGGAAACTAACCAAAAGAACTCTGTGACCAGAAGGTTGAAAGCTGTACACCCAAAGGAGAAAGATGATTGCTGCCTATCCTCTGCTAAAAATACAGCGGTGCGGGTCTCTGGTGTGGATGAATCCAGCCTAAAACAGAGATGTCACAAAGCTTAGTTCATCAAGTTAAAAGCCCCTCAAGTTGGTTTTTCCCTTCCATACACTCCAATCTCATTATCTGAAGCAGTTTCATTAACCTTGGCATTCTTTGAATGAGTAACTGACTCACATTCCAGAGCAAAGGGTAAAATGATTAAAACTGCAAGTGAAACCATGCTGCACTGAAGTAAAACCCGATCAAGTTTAAAAGACAGAATATACAAAATAAACATATTTTCTTCAACTGTCATGCAGGTTAGACCAAGGCAGACCCATCCCCACGTTACATGGACAGTATATCACGAAATATATTTTTTCATAGTTTAAAATATTTCATAATAATGTGAACAATGAAGAACTTCGGACAGATTCTACAACACTTTAAGTTTTGTTTTTCAGAAATATCAGCATTGAATATGTAACATGCCTAAGCAAAATGAAAATTAAGCAAACTGTAACCATAGTGCAACTATAAGGTATAAAATAAACCATGTGAAATTTTTAGCAGCACTCAAGTGGTAGAGTGGGAACTATAAACTTCCAGTTGCCACAGACTCAGCTCCACCCTAACTTTCTCTCCAACCTCACTCACCGCCCTCTCATCCTCCAGATCCACAGTAGCCCATAGTTCTACAGTGTGGGACTTTGCCTTTCTTCACAAGGTACACGAGTAACCGCCTCACTAAGAAGCAACAGTGACTGTTGAGAAATACGCTGTATTTATCTCATTCCAAACTATACTACATGTAGTAGAGTAGTAGTGCTTGTTGTGGTCAATATCAATTAAATCACAAATAATATTCCTTTTAAATTTCACAAAAATGTGTAGAGATAAATATAGATATTTTCAGATTGGCAATTTTGTTTACCAAGAACAATACCAATATTTACAGGGTCTCCTCCACCTCCACAATACAGAATACAATGGCATTGTTCCTGTCTACACAAACGCAGTGCAGCGCAGTAAGGTGCATGAAGCAGGGGAAGCAGTAACTTTTGTGAGTAAGTATCCCAAAGTCACGTCGCTTGATCAGCACCTATGTTATATGTATATTTGTGACCAACGTTCTGTTCCCAATGATACAAGTATTCTGTATATTGATACATATCTGGCATTAGTAATAAGCAGATTAGCTTAGAAAATGAGTGGACGTTTAGACAGTTTTCATTTTAATGGATAGATCTCCTGTCCTGATAGACACACATGTATTTGGAGACAGGGCTTCATATAATAAATTAAATGAATAAAGATAAAGTAACGATAGTGGGAGACTTTAACATTCATGTTGACATGGACAACAATAGCCTCAGTTCTACTTTTAGCTTATTATTAGATTCTATAGGCTTTTCTCAGAATGTAAACAAACCCACTCACCGTGGTAACCACACCCTCGATCTGGTTCTGTCGTATGGCATGGAAACTGAAAATTTAATTGTATTTCCTCAAAACCCTGTTTTGTCGGACCACTTCTTATTAACATTTGAAGTTACAATAATGGACTACACAGCATGTGGGAATAAATCCCACTACAGTAGATGTCTGTCACATAATGCTGTGGCCAAGTTTAAGGAAGCAGTTACATGCTTATCCTCTTCGATGCCGTGTGTTAAAGCAGCGGAAGGCATCTACGTTGATCTTAGTCCTACACAAGTGGATCATCTGGTAGAAAACACTGCAGTATCTCTGCGCACAACTCTAGATAATGTTGCCCCTCTGAAGAAGAGAGTAATGAACCAGAGGAGGTTGTCTCCGTGGTACAACTCAGAATTACACTCTGCTCGGCAGGCGGCTAGAAAGCTGGAAAGGAAATGGCGTTCCACTAATTTAGAAGAATTTCACCTGGCCTGGAAGGATAGTCTAATATTATATAAGAAAGCTCTTTGTAAGGCCAGAACTTTATATTATTCATCATTAATGGAGAACAACAAGAACAACCCCAGGTTTCTTTTCAGCACTGGAGCAGGCTGACGAAGAGTCATAGCTCTGTCGAGCCCTCTATTCCTTCAGCTCTCAGCAGTAATGACTTCATTAACTTCTTTACCAATAAAATTCTCACTATTAGGGAGAGAATCGGGCCGACCCTTCCTGCCACCATCACTGATGTGATGTTAAGCACAGCAGCCCTGGAAGCAACTGTAGGACCAGATGTATACTTGGAAAAATTCTCTTCTGTTGAGCTCTCTGAGTTAACTAGTTATTTCTTCATCTGGATCCTCTAGCTGTCTGTTAGATCCCATCCCAACTAAACTTTTTAAGGAAGTCTTCCCTTTAATTAATACTTAAACCTATCTATTGTACCTGGCTATGTACCGCAGGCTTTTAGTGGCTGTAATTAAACCTTTACTTAAAAAGCCGACTCTTGATCCAGCTGTTTTAGGAAACTACAGACCAATTTCCAACCTGACGTTTATTTCTAAAATCCTTGAAAAAGTTGTTGCAAATTGAATTGAATTGAATTGAATTGAAATCAACATTTTGATCATTTACAAAGGAATGATCTGTTTTAAGAATGTCAGTCAGGCTTTAGAGTTCATTATAGCACAGAAACAGCTCTGGTGAAAGTTACTAACGACCTTTTATTAGCCTCAGATAATGGACTCTTCTCTGTACTTGTTCTTCTGGACCTCAGCGCTGCTTTTGATACGATTGATCACACAATCTTATTACAGAGATTAGATGACGTTACGAGGATTAAAGGAACTGCATTAGACTGGTTCAAATCCTACTTATCAGATAGATTCCAGTTTGTCCATGTCAACAATGAATCTTCCAGACAAACAAGAGTTAGTTATGGAGTTCCACAAGGCTCAGTGTTGGGCCCGATACGTTTTACTTTGTACATGCTTCCATTAGGAGATGTCATCAGGAAGCACTGCCTAAACTTCCATTGTTATGCAGATGACACTCAGCTATATCTTTCTATAAAAGCAGATGAAACAAATCAGTTAGTAAAACTTGAAGCCTGTCTAAAAAACATAAAGGCCTGAATGACCAAAAACGTCCTGCTTCTAAATTCAGACAAAACAGAAGTATTGTACTTGGTCCTAAACACCTCAGAAACTCTTTCTGTAATCACTTATTTACTCTAGATGACGTTGTCTTGGCCTCCAGCAAAACTGTGAGGAACCTTGGAGTCATCTTTGATGAGGATTTGTCCTTTAGCCACCATACAAAGCAAATCTCCAGAACTGCCTTCTTTCATCTAGGTAATATTAATAAAATCAGGAAAATCCTTCCTCAGCGTGACGCAGAAAAACTCATTCATGCGTTTGTTACTTCTAGGCTAGATTATTGTAATTCCTTGCTGTTAGGATGTCCAAATTACACATTAAAAACCTCACAGCTGATCCAAAAAAGAAAGAGTACTGACGGGATTTAGCAAGAGAGATCATATTTCTCCAGTTTTAGCTTCTCTTCACTGGCTTCCTGTGAAATCAAGAATAGAATTTAAAATTCTCTTGGTGACTTACAAAGCCCTACATGACCAGGCTCCATCATATCTTAGAGATCTTATAGAACCATATAATCCTAGCAGAGCACTTCGCTCTCAGTACGCTGGTCTGCTTGTGGTTTCCAGAGTTTATAGAAGTAGAATGGGAGGCAGAGCCTTCAGTTTTCAGGCTCCTCTCCTGTGGAACCAGCTCCCAGTTTGTGTTCGAGGGGCAGAAACCCTCTCTAGCTTTAAGATTAGACTCAAAACGTTCCTTTTTGACAAAGCCTATAGTTAGGGCTGGCTCGGGTAGACCTGAACCAACCCTTAGTTATGCTGTTATAGGCCGAGGCTGCTTGTTACATGCTAAGCTTCTTTTCTTTCCTCCTACTCTTTAACTGACTCATACCTCACCATCCTTTTCTCTCCCATAGCTTTTTCTTATTGTCTGTTGTCTCCATTCAGTTCCCTCGCTCGCGTAGTTTCTCTTCTTTCTTTTGCAGATGTCCCGTCATGGAGCTGCATGTCTCGGCCCTGCGCTTGTCGTCTCCACCAACAGTTCTTCTCTTCTATCTCTATGCTGTCCTTTTCTCTCTATGCTCTCCTCTCACCCCAACCGGTCGAGGCAGATGGCCGCCCACCCCTGTGCCTGGTTCTGTCGGAGGTTTCTTCCTGTTAAGAGAGAGTTTTTCCTTCCCTCTGTTGGAGGTTTTTCTCCCTTAAAGAAGAGGGGTTTTTTTTCCCTCCTAGCTTATGTGGGAATTGTTGAATTGTTGGGTTTCTCTGTATAATATTGTAACGTCTTGCTGTAAGGACTTTAATGTGTTAAGTGCCATGAAATAGCCTATGTTATGATTTGGCGCAATATAAATAAAGTTGAATTGAATTGAATTGAATTTTGGGGCTTTTTGGTTTGGGCAAATACAGTATTTGGGTTTGAATCTGACAGGACCTGTTACAAGACAAACCCTCTTTCCCTCTTTTTAAAAAAGTTGTTTTTAAGAAATACCATAAGTTAAAACCAGTGTCAAATTTGAATGAATACTTTCTACAGAGACTTCTTTGTTTTCTTATTAATTGTCTTTATTTAACTCCAGATAATCCACTTACTGCAGGATGCTGTGTGAGCAAGGGGGGGCTCTAATTATAGAGATTGTTTGGGAGAATTCTTTTGACGGGAGGAATTCCATCACAGGAAGGGAGGGTCTTTTTTTAAAGAGCTCCAAAAGGTTCCACTGACCCTCTGTCATAACAACATGCCCAGGAAGAATGACACACAAACACAAATACACATGGTTCAAAAGCACATTCCGGCACACCTGCATAGTTCCTGCACTTTGCTCACATACAAAAGGTCTGTGTAACATAATCTTGACAAAGCTCTGGCTTGCTTCACCTATTTAAAATCTAAATCTTAGTAAATGAGGCGGAGAGTGAAAACGAAGACCAGCAGAGATGGGAGTTAAGCTCCTGAGGCCCCTCTCTAATAGTTAGTAGTAAAAACAGGGGGATTTAAGAGAACACCAGTCACTGGCTCAGATCCAGTGGTGAAAGAAGTATTCAGATCCTTTATTAAGTCAAAGTATTAATACCAAACTGTAAAAAATACTTCTCTACAAGTAAAAATCCTGCATTAAAAACATTACTTAAGTATGTGAATGTACTCAAAGTATACAAACTAAAAGTACACACTATGTAGTAATTGCTATCTGTCAGTGTTTGACTATTTTATATTTAATTTTTGGAAGAATATTTCTGCTGCACATGTACAGTTTCCTGCTGTAGTTGTTTACCGTTGTGCTAATTTGAAGTATATAGTAAACTACAGTGATGCATCATATTAAATAAGATCACTATATTCTATCCATATCTACATATACTATATCTCTGTTTACAACTATATCTCTGTAGCATCATTGTTCTGTGAGAACCACGTATCTCTGAAAATGTCAACAAGCTCACAAACTCAGTCCTATTTTCAGCTTTGCGACAATGCATTTTCCAGTTGATCCAAGAGGATTTTTACATTGTTTATTTAGCTTAAGAAGTAGATGGATTCCCTCAACCCATAAAAGAATATCCATCCATCCACAATTATCTACAGTATACCCGCTGTATCCTGAACAGGGTCACGGAGGGGCTAGAGCCTATCCCAGCTCACTTTGGGCAAAGGCATAGAACACCTTGGACAGATCGGCAGTCTCTCACAGGGCCAAACATGTTTAATTATTCAAAGTCAAAATCATTCAATTTGGAGGTACATGGTTGTCACTGGACAGAAAGAGTATGAGAAACTGAACTATGAAAAGTAATTAAAGCTGTCAGACAAATGGAGTAAAAAGTAAAATATTTGTATCTGAGATGTAATGAACTGGAATATTATAACGCTGAATAAAATGGAAACACTTAAGTAAAGTAAGTACCTTGAATTTGTATTTAAGTATTGTACTTGTGTGAATGGGATGAGAGATTGCTTCACTTCTCACACCAACTCACCGATCAATTTGTAATTCCTAAATCAAATGGTGCGTTGTTGTTAAGAAATGACACCATGCTCCCTGGTAATGGCATCTGAAGGATCAACTACATTGTGTTGATCATTGAGCCACAAACCTCTGTCTCTGCAGTCAAAATACAATTCTTCAGCTGTAAAAGTAACAGTCACTTTGACCCCTTTTAAACTTTCTACTTTTATACATATAATTTTAAATCAATAAGATTGTCATTTTTACCATCAATCTACACTTAGTAACCCGTATGTTTTTAAAATTTTTTGCAAAAACGGAAAGTTACAAAAGTAATTAGTTCAGTGAATTGTTTTGGTTCTACAGAACACAAACTTGCTTTAAATTAGGTACCTCTCTTACAAACCCCTGCATTTAACTACGGACAGCTGTACCAGCAAACAAGTTGAAACAAATCGAATGTCGTCTGAGTGTCTGGTGGATTAAGTTGACCGAAAAAAGACAAAGGTTAGTAAAAATTAACCCAGAGCTGAATTCTAATGTGAAACAGCAGCTGGAGAACAAAAAGCTAAGACTCATAATTAATGCTGCTCAGTGTGCTCTGACACACTGCCTTCTTATTCTGTGAGGTAGCCGTACAGAGGAGCAGCACCTGCCTGCACTTGACCTAAACACTGGAAGATTATGTGTACAGCTATCCATCAGAAAAAGAAATCAGTTCCCATGTTAGTGTGTCAGAGCACAGTGAGCCTGAGCAGTATCAATTATGAGTCTTTGTTTTTGTAGAGAGTAGAGAGTATGTCTGGCCTCACTGTTTGTTGTTCTTTCTCAAAGTGTTCGGTCTTAAAAGGAAAGCGTTGCATTCCTTTCATATAGAGGCATGCTCTCCAAAACCTTTTACTTCCCTATACATTCTCAGATAAAAAGCCAGAGGAGGTTCACCTGACATCATTGTGTGCCCAGAATGTTTTGGGTTGTGTGTGTGTGTGTGTGTGTGTGTGTGTGTGTGTGTGTGTGTGTGTGTGTGTGTGTGTGTGTGTGTGTGTGTGTGTGTGTGTGTGTGTGTGTGTGTTGATTTGGTTGCCGTGGTAACAGTGACAGCAGTAAACTGTCACATTCTGTATGGTAAACACAGCAGCAAATAATGACTTTCTTTTGTTTGTTTTGTTTTTGTAAAGAGAAGAATCATTCGTCAAACAGTTGGAGAGCCCCTGGAGAAGTGAATATGGTGACACTTGTAGAATTATGCAAGTTTTCTGTCTGTTCCACATGCATTTTCCATCTCCACCTGTGTCCTATCTTATTTCTTGGGGGCTGCATTTGTATCCAGTTGAGTGTGACAGTCTATCAACAGTGCTAACAGGCTAAATGATGTCTGTCATCACATCAACACCTCCCCCTCAGGCAAGAGCAGGGGTGGGACAAAACTGTCACAGTCTTCTGCACATCAGTCATGAAGGACAGCTTCCTAATTCTTAACCCTTGTGTTGTCCTTGGGTCAAAATGACCTGCAGCTGTGTTCAACCAAGTTCTATTTTATTTTCATATTTTTTGGGATCATTGGTGACAAGGAGGCTGTGAGGGTTTCTTTAAAGAATGATGACCAATGATCCCAAAATATATAAAAATATAGAAATAAAATAGAGCTTGGTTGAGCACAGCTGCGGGTCATTTTGACCCAAGGACAACACAAGGGTTAACTTCAGAAACCGTTTCAATCCTGATATCCTGTTCTGTTAATAGATATCTGGATGTTTGGATGTGGGTGATTTGTACAGGAATACCTCAGCTGGGTCAGGGATTAACATTTATCGTCATCTTGGTGGTAAAAGTCCCCTTATTCTTTCGCACATCCTCTCCAGTGGAAGTACTGTTCCCAAGGGAGCCACTTTTAGCAATGACTAGCAGACAGGAAGTGCCAAAGGTTGTTCCTTTCTACTGTAAGCGCTCGACAGAATGTCCTGCTGGAATTCAACAAGTGCTACAGAGCAGCACTTTCTGAGATTGATGATATTTAGTTATTAAGTGAATAAAAAGATTGTGTAGTGAAAAAAGTCTGTTCACAAAGCAATTTCTGTGTTGCAAATATTAGCGCTTCACTCCCCCTTGTGTCTGTGTAGACATACTTGCACAACTCTGGTCATATCTGTTTCACA
Source organism: Embiotoca jacksoni (assembly GCF_022577435.1). Classification (NCBI taxonomy): domain Eukaryota; kingdom Metazoa; phylum Chordata; class Actinopteri; family Embiotocidae; genus Embiotoca; species Embiotoca jacksoni. The sequence continues at coordinate 344,158 of NW_027185447.1, read as the reverse complement.
GAATTTGCCAAATACAGTTACACAAGACAGTAGAAAGCAAATCAAATTCTTAAAATGTCATGTCCTTTGTGGGGAAAAAAAAATCAACTGTTAATAAAATCGTATTTAATCATGAGGATCGAAACTATTCCCTTGATCCAAATCTCCAAAACAGACCGACTCAGACAACCACTGCATGCCGATGAGTTTTGCCAGTGGTAGGTCAAGCAGCAATAATGCAGCTCAGTGCTGAGTCTACAGAGTTCTTCCTCGCTACTGGCTTATTTGGCCTCCGATTACTCTGATATGACCAAAAAAGGCTTTTCACTGCTCACTGCTGCTGGGAATCCGGCCTTTATCTCTCACCCACGTGGGCTTGGACTGTTGCAAAATTGTGCTAAAGCTCAACATGGGAGCTTTGGAAAGACAATGAGGGAGATGGGACAGGTCGGACAGAAGGTAATGCTGGTCGTGTTCTCATGCGTTTACATGTGAGCGTGTGACCTTTGAAAGCAGCTTGATGAATAATAAAACCTTTTCGGACTAGGTAATTATTAACTCATCCACCTGATACAGTGCAGGTATGTGGGAACAAAAACCTCTGTCAGAAGAGTTATTTTATCTCTCCTGGTAAACATTTACAGACCAGGAGATTGCCTTGACATGACAACTACAGTTGATATAGCGGTGACACATTAGGAGTTATGGGGTCAGCTGAGGCTTGAAACTGAAGCACTGAGCTCCGGTAAATGAACGCTGAAATAACACTGTGCAAACAAGTCCTCTGTGTAATGAGGAACAACTTCAAAAGAGTGAGAGAAAGTGAAGGGAAATGATTTCAAATTCCAGCAGATGGTTTGACCACAACCTCTTAAGGAGCATCGACGCTTTGGTCTTGGCTCAAATGCAGTTTTCTTACATAAGCAGGCTAAAGAGCACTCTGGTCTTCCTGTGGTATCTGGAGCTGACTTTGTGCTGCTGAACACGGGAGTGACTGAGGCTATGTAAGGGAGACTCCCGCAGTGATCTCATTTTAAAGGCATCTTGGTTTTTTTTTGTTTTTTTTTGGTCAAGTGAACACACTGAGGTGACCCCTTAATATTTTGCCCTGACTTCACCTAATCTGGTGCTCCTCTGGGGAACTGGCTCGCCTCTGCATACCCACAGCTACTCATCCTTCTCTGTGTTCAATTTGGGCTGCATTGGTTAACAACGAGCCTTCCTTATAAGAGCAGAGAGGGAAGTACAGCTTCCCACTGGAAGAGTGTCAAAGGAATAACCTCATATTTAGTCCTACTGATGCAAAATATGAGTCAACTGTGTTCAAATGGGCTCTGACGCTTTAACTTTCTCGCTTGATGCATAGTGACACACTGACCCACTTCAAACCAGCAAAACATAAAACATAAAGAACCACATGTTTCATGAAGAACAAGACAATAGAGAAATTGCCCAGACTGAAATATTTATCATGAAATATTTTGTTTGATGGACAGAAATTTGTTTGTAAACACGGTACCTCAAGTGTAAATCCTGAATACTTCATTGATCCCTTGACTTTCACAATTAAGATTTTTTGTTCTGAGGGATATTCTGCATCTCATTAGCTATAGCATTGATTGTGTTAATTACAAGCATGCTAACATACTAAGCAAAGATGGCGAAAAATGGTCAACATACTTGTTATACCACTTTAATTATGAGCATTGTCATTGTGTGCATGTTAGCATGCTGACCCGAGAATTTTATCGTAGCACTGCTGTATTAAAATTGCATAAATGTATTTATTTAATTGTATTCTTTCTATGTTTTGTTGTTGTTGTTGTTGTTGTTGTTGTTGTTGTTGTTGTTTTGGGGAGTGGGGGGGGGGGCAAAACAATCTGTAAATACTGATAGGTTATCGTCCTATTAAATATGTACATAAAAAAAAAATGTAATGTCCATTTTTACATCCAATAGGTTATTATTGTTCAACATTTCTCCCTTTCTTAGCTGTTTTGGTCTCAACCATCTCTTGAATAAAATCTGATTCTTTAGCTGCTTAATGCTCCGTTATGTTCACCGGCTAGTGACTAACTGTCTATTATGATGTGTCAGAGCCTTTCTGCTGAAAACAGCTCCCTGTTGTGGATGGAAGCGAGTGACTCAAAACCCAGTGCCTCCAAAACAATGAACTTGAAAGACAAGACAAATCTGTGTTGAGCTGGAGAGAAAGGTAATAATTATTTGAGGATTTATTACTATGAGTGACATTTCTCACTGATCACATCATAGATCATGACTTCATCCAATGCTATTATAAAAGTATTGGTAGCAGCTTTAATATCAGCCTTACAGAGAGTTGTGGGGTGGCTGCAGATGTAGGCTAACTAAACAAAAAAAGTTTCTTTGAAATTTTATTGAATCTTGAACAACAGTGTGAGAGTAAGGACCAACTTAAAATTATTCTGGCTTCTTGTCTCATTCTGCATTGCCAAATGTTGTACAGTGTAATATTTCTACAGAGAACAAAGCCAAACTTGTGAGTTCTTAGAAGCCCATTCATGGTTACACTTACTGTATGTCAGTAACTAAAAGATTCCATCCTTGGAACAGAGTACTCTTCAGAATACTCTTCAGAGTCATATAATATGTTATACCATGATGTTTCTGGATAAGGGTGGAAGTTATATTGTTGTTTGTTCAATATTTAGGTTTTTACCAGCTTTCAACCAACACCATGGCCCATAAGCCCTCAACATTTGCGGGCTAAATGTCAAGTGCTCATGAACAAATTTAATTGTGAGTTTTAGGTTTTTCAGTGCTCAATGTAATCATAATTAACATTGTTAAAATCTCAAATTAACTGAGCTCGAATCTAAAATAGGGAAAGTAGTCCGCTGGACAAGCTGCACAAACAATAAAAAAAAAATACTAAATAGGAAATTGCATTGATTTACTGAAGCTAGTGGCACAGAGACATGATGTCATGACTTTAGTTTCATGTCAACTTTTTCTCATTCATTGTATATGAATACAGGATTAAACTAATAATACTTCTTTCAAACCAGCCACACCCATGAAACCCGTTAAACCCTAAAATTGGCACTCACAGCTTCCCCTTATCTCGTGAATGGTGGAGACAAATGGATATTTGTTTAAACATAAGACACACACAGTTTTACAAGACCTCACCCAAACTCACACTGGCAATCCAAATCTCAGAACAATCTGAGAAGCCGAGAGCCGGATAATGCCAGCCAAGCCTTAAGCTCCCGTCTGCTGTCTCCAGACTCAACAGAGGGTCTGAACAAAGTCTGGGCATGTCAGACAGCAACACAGTGACAAGTCAAATAAATGAGGGATATTAAACTAAATCAGCTGTGTCTCTCAGGGCAACAACTGAAGGATTTAGATTCTAAGTAGTTTATCTACAGCCACAGTTAATAAAATTGGATTCCATGACGTATACCTGTCTCAAAGACAGTGCTAGTTTTTTGCTTAATGAAATAATAACAAGAAGGTTTGGGAAACCGTTCCATAACGATGGCATCAGTTTGTATAACCCGGCACCTTCTTCCCTATAACTTAACTGTGTGATACAATAATCCACAAGCTTTGATTGACCTAAGGGGTTCACATGCTATGTGTGATGTAACCATTTATATCACACATACCGTGTGATCTCATCAACTGCCTCATGGTTGAAATGCACTTATTGTAAGTCTCTCTGGATAAAAGTGTCAGCTAAATGTAATGTAATGTAATGGTTAATTTTAGGGTTGTCAGGAACGGGTGGTATTAGCCTGAAAAATCAGAGATGAATCAAACTCAAAGATATAAATGGGACACCTAATTCATGTTGTCTCTGATTCATGTCTTTCTTATTTTCTTCTTGTGTCTTTTCTTATTTACTTGAGGGGGGACAAAGAAAGAGGATGGAAGCAAGTTTAGGAAAGTGTTGAGACAAGGGAAGACAATAATGGAACTGTTAAGTAAAATGACTCAGCGCTACCGTAAGCCTTTCACTTCAACTGCTCTACATCAAGCGTAATGAAGTGCAAACATTGATTCTCTGCAGGGAATCACTTTACAGCTACAGCAAGCATGACAGAACAATTCCCAACATTCGCATACCTGATTTTACATTTTTAAAGGAATGGTTTGTCAATTTGAGAGATAAATTTGCAATTCTGCAGAGAAAGATTGATACTGTCTGTTAATTTTTGTAACTAAGATCCTCTGCATTACTCACACAACTAAGGGAAACACAACACATAATCTGCCAATATATATAATTAATGTGCACAGTAAGAGGTAGGAAATACCAGCACAAACATAGATTGAGTATATTTTATTGACTGAATTTATTGATTCTATTTCTTTTTTTTTTTATTTGTGCTTTGTTGATAGCTGCCTCTCAGCTGGCACAAACAAAGGCCTGGTCTGTGGAAGAAGCTCACAGTGGGCTCTACGTGTCGAACTCGAGAAATTAGCACCAGTGACCCTTGAAATGCTAACCCTAACCGTCTGAGGGAAAACATTCGTTGGAAACAACCTTAACTGTGGCGCGATTGCAGTTGGGTTCTCCAACATGACAACGTTCCTGAATTTTTTTTTTCCCCTCAACAACACTATCATTGCTCTGCAAAATTTGACAAAATCTGATGGTTGTGTAGTTTTTGCTAGTTTCAAATCTATGGTGAAATTGCAGGTTCGCATTTACCTGTGGTATCAAACACGTATGTATCTTAGGTGCTGATGTTGATCAAGTGACATAATTTTGAATACTTACTCAAAGGTTATTCAATGAACACTGATCTCATTATACTCATTATGATTATCCATATGTAAACTTCACTGAGTTGGTCTATTCTGCACAGTGTTGTCAAATGTACGATAAGGATTGTATTTATATACACAAACTCTAATGTGGGGATTTACAGGCAGTTCTATGCTGCAACCATTTCTCTCCAGGGTAAGTGACTTCCTGGGATCTTGTCTTTTTCCACAAACATAATTGATATCAATGTTCTTATCTAAATCCCTGCACAAAGGCAAATAATCTCCAAAACTATTCCCTTGACAAGAAATAAGACAAGGAAAATATTTGAAGTCTGCCTCATTGGCATTGTAGCCTATGTTGGTGCACAGTAAGTGATTCAAAGCAAATTTATCTGGAACCAGGAAGGTAAACCCAAGATCTTCTCCTTTCATTTGGCATCTGCCAAGTCATTATCCTTAATCATTTTTGTTGTGGTTCAGTCAGAGCTTGCAGTCACTCGTCTTCCTGCATTAACAGGCTTACTGTTTATGACTGCAAAACTAATGAGTGCCTCTGTCTGTCATTTTTATGTGGTGATAAATTGCCTGGGTCTGTTTGCTCTGCAAAAGAACAAATCCTCTCTCAATCATGCTCCTTGTGCTCACCTTATGTAATGCTGAAAGGGGGTGCCTTTTGTGGGGTTTTACACAAGGATGCTTCAGCAAATAATCTGTCATAGTAATCTGTGAGGAACTGAAAGTTTAAAAGTTTTAATATACACACACATATTTCACCAACTCACAGGATGCCGTGTCTGTGGACTACAGGCACAACACTGAGAGCTCTCCCTGGAATAAATTAATCGTGTTCATTTCAGCTTAACTCATAAATAAAATAATACAAAGATCATATTGTATCTGTCCAACCAAACTCTAATACCAAGATTTTCAATAAAATCTTTAGAACAATTTGGCTGACTCATTTTGTTCTGAATGCACACAAAACACTTCTTTCTCCGCTTGGTCAGAGAAAGCAGCCTGAAGGGGGTTATGCGGTTGGGTGAAGTGAATCAGAATTTCTAAAAGCCCTTCAGTTCAAGTTTAGCAAGGACCCTTTCTGCACTGAGCGTCTCCATGCTGAGGAATCTGAGGGATGATTCTGCCAGGAACCACACAGTGATCGCACTCAAATCAAAATTTGACATCTGCAGAGAGCTGCAAGCGATGCCCTGCGAAAGAGTTTGCATTAATTTGACCTCCAATGCAGTACAATTTTAATTAAAACGGGATTCTTTATGGTCATAAGGTAAAATATGCATTACCAATGCAGGGAGTTCTGTGTCTTTTTATACACGGTATCAGAGCTCGTGTAACATCACAAACCTGCATTTGATGTTTGTTTTCTTATTAACTGAGACCATAATCTTTCCCTAACCCTAATCCCTTAAAATCTGGGCAATTTCTTTACACTTCCAGCTAAAGAATATCCCCAAACAGTTCCGCAACTGTACGGCCAAACTGAACAAGTCTGGGCTCAATGAATGTGGAATAGTTGGAAAAATTTTAAAAAAAAAAACAGTGTACTTGTTCCTATCAAAAGGCCAGAATAAGATTTAACCAGAGTGAAAGTTGCCTGTGAATGTACATTTACCGCTCTATTGGCCGTAACCAAATTTTTTTTTCTAGCCCTGGCCACAGCTGCCATGTAAGTTGTAAAAAAAAAGTTACAAAAATAAAATAAAAAAGGAAACAAACAAAAACATTAGCATCATACATAATCTGTAGTTAATAAAGCCAACTTTGTCTGGTTATAGATTTGGTTTGTGAGTCCAATATCTATTCTTTCTCTTCTTTAAATTTTGGGTTCCACTAAGTCCTGCTGGAAAATATACTCCACTGTGCTCATCAGCCAGTTGCTAACGTTGTCAGCCTGTGTTTAGTTCTGGTCTAGTAGCACATTATGGATTTATCTGAACTTTTTCACTGAAAACAGCTGCCTACTGCATCTGGAAATATGACCGCTGAGAACAGCGAACCAGAGCAGTTGCAGGCTGCAAAATCAAAACATTGAGCAGAAAGACTGCAGTGTCAGGCCTTTGTGGGTTTATCACTACACAGTCAAAAAGTGCATTGGTATTAGTATTGGAAAAGTGTGTTTACTAAGAGTACACAATGGCGGAGCTGCGCTTCCTGCAACTATTTATTGACACAGCCTAGCAAACCTCAACACATCATGATTCTGTTTTTCCTAGAGTCTCAACACCAGGTATAATACACTGTCCTTATTGTGTATCTTTTATGTGATTGTCGAAACACAGGCAAGCTGATGATCTAAAGTTTCTATGGGGGTTGAAATACACCTAATTAAAAGGTGTTGTTGATTAAGAGGTGAAGAGTGGAGCTTTGACAGGAAAACACTATGGCTACATTTGTAAATCACTGTTACTCCCAAAAGAAGCCTTCAGTCATTCAGTCTAGCTTGATCCAAGTGAGGTTTCTGGAATTGTGTCACTGCCTGACAGACTTCTGCTAAAGATAACATTTTTGGAAAAGAGCTATGAGGAAAAAGTGACAGAGTAAAAAAAAAAAAAGCTCTTGAGAAATTTTCCACAGAAAAGAAGACAGAGCTCCCTATGTTTCCCATGTTAAATGCTTCAAAATGTTGTTCTATCGTTTCTAATATCACAATCTTCATAATTATCCCAGCACCGATGAAAGTATCTTATCCCCAGAGCTGTTTATTAAAGCTTTAGACACAGAGATCCCCAGCTGCTCATGGAATTGGACTTAAAGTTTAGAAAGCAATCATTTCTGTGAGTTTTTTTTAAGGCCAGTTAATGACTGTCTTGTTCTGTTGAGACACTTTTATCTGTATCAGTGTCTGAGCTGTGTGTCACTCAGTAAATATGTCATTCACAGTAATGTCTGAAATAAAGGCAGAATAAAGGGCGCATTTCCTCCTTCGCATATGCCTAGCACTGACAAGCAACTGCCGTGCATTTGTGCTTTTGACTGTTGCCATGACGATCCGAAATAAATGGGAAGTACTGTGAATGCCCAGTAACATTACTCTGTCACTCTTAAATTAACTTCCTCTTTTTCTTGTCTGGCCTTCTCATGGCAGCCTCAGTATACGTGTATAACCAGACAGAAGCTGGAACGTCCAGGAATAACAAAGAAAAAAACAATTCTGGATGGTACATTAATGAAAACCATATCAAACGGAGAAATCTACAGCAGCTCAGGTCTAGCAGCTACTGCAGGAATGTGAGGGGGTGTCGGTGTTGTCAAAACAATGACTGAACTGTTTTGGAGTTACCAAGACTTTCAGGCTTTGGTTTTGATGACCAGCAGGAAAAATCGACAAAAGAGGAATGAAATATTCCTTAGCTGGTGCTCTTTTCTCCTTCTTTCAGCTTAACTCTCATGTTCACACAGATTTTAGTCCCCAATGCAACTTTGTGCTCTGACAAGTATTTGCTTGTACACAAATAATATCTTGTTCTTCGGAAGCTGTTGCCAGACAGGTAATGGTTAGGTTTTAAGCAAAACAAAGCAGTCAATTAACTATTTGAATGCGTGATAGCAGCACACGAAACAGTGGTGGAAAAGATCTGTTAATATACAAGGACATGAACACACGTATACCAAAACAGAACCATTCAGTAGTTGACACAAACCTCACAAACATGAGACACAATCAGCTATCACCTTATTCCAGTATCACTTCTATCATGAAATGTCAACCGTTCGTCCTTTCCGATAAAAATAAAAAGTTTTAACAATAACGATATAATGTAACTTAAAGTTCACAAATGTAACAGCTTAAAATAATGTCATAGCTGTGCAGATTTATTTTTTTATTATCATAATAATAAATATAATTTAGTCACTGAGTTAAGATGAGAGCAGAGGTTCAGTTACAAAAAACCTACTGGACATCTATTGAAATATGAACGGCTTTCGTTTTTTGTCCCACAGATTTCTTTGCCTGCACTGCTCCCTAGTGAACGCTGGGTAAAAATGTTTGACACCAGAGCATCGCCACATGGTTGGCAGATGCTCCACGCTTTCTAATGAGCTTACCTTATATAGAATAAGATTATACATTATAATAATGGTTCCCAACCTCGGGATCAAGATCTACCCACGGAGTCACAGAATGATTTTACAACATAAGAAAAGGAAAAAAAAAAAAACATGTCTGAGGTTATTTTTTCAATTCTTTAGGCGGTGTTTTTTTTTTTTTTTTTCTTGTGAAACCTCTGACACGATCTTCTCACAGAATCACGGTTTTGTTTTTTCGTGTCACTCCATCCACCCACCCCCATCTCTTGCCTGGTTCGCCCCAGCTGCAACTACTCTGCGGTCACTACTATTGTTACCGAATGATAAATAAACCTTAAACCTTAAATAATAAACCTTTGTCACAAGTCTTTGTCTCTTAAAGTTAATCTGATGAGTTTTCTAGGCGAGAAGCCTGTGTTTTGTCAGCTTCATACCCTGCATGGACTTTCGACTCAGCCTTTTCCTTGGTATTGTGTTCACATGGCCAGCTACTATTCTTTGCAAGAAGACTTTGCTTTGTGTGCTTTAACAGCTGTGTGTCGTGCATTTAGGTATTTCTGTATTTCTGCTTGCTTGCATATGTAGTCTCTTTTTTTTGTCATCCTAAGGACAAAGGACATATCCTCCACACTTCATCAGGCTCCAAAATGAAAAGGTGAGTAAAATCTGCGATTCCAAAAATTGGTGCAGTACTTGGAACCATCAAATACCTTTTGACAGTTCGTGTCCCATAACATCTGTAAAGTAACGGATTGTAGCTCAGCTACTACAGGCTATGCATGTTAGCATTAGCTTAAAGATTAATAGATTATTATTTTTTGCCACCTGCATTAACCTCTGAAAGGTTTCAAGACCATTGCAAACACCTGAATGCATGTGCAAACAATCAAAAGGCCCAAACAGTGTTGTGAAAGCAATCTAACGCTGTACTACTGCCACCTGGTGGAAGTCATTTGCAAGGTCAAAGGTGAAAATATATGTCACCTTTCATCGATCCATCATCTATACCCGCTTTATCCTGAACAGGATCACAGGGGAGCTGGAGCCTATCCCAGCTGACTTAGAGCAAAGGCAGGTACACCCTGGACAGATCTATCACAGGGCCAACATAGAGAGACAGACAGAAACAAAGACCATTCACGCACTCATTCACAACAATTTTTTTTCTTTTTCAGAATCACCAATGAACCTGACATGCATGTCTTTGGACAGTAGGAGAAAGCCGGAGTACCCACGCAGGCATGGGGAGAACATGGAAACTCCACACAGAAAAGCCCGAGCCGAGGTTCAAACCCAGAACCTTCTTGCTGTGAGGCACCACTGCGCTGCCCTTGGCACTTTTTAATGCATCACAAAACGTATCTAAGCAAATTCCACCTACTCAGGGAGGCGCTGGTTCTGGTCTCTGACAGAAAGACAATATCAATAACCCCAGTGAATGGTGCTATATGACGCTCTCCTGGCAGATAAACATAAGAACACTTTTGGGGAGGTTACTTTTGAAATGTAATACGTTACAGATAGTTACTATGTTATAAATGTAACAAGTAATGTAACTATTTTAAATAGTTCATCAAAGGAATATAACTTATTACATCTGATTACTCTTTGTTACGTTTATGTTCACAGCAGGGCAACAAAGTTAAAAAAAAAAAATTAAAAAAAAAATAATTAAAAAAAAAAAGACCTGATAACTAAATTTAAACGAGTATGTGTAAACCTCACAACAGCACTCAACATGAGACTTTAATCAAAAATTATTCAGTGTGACTTGACTTAAAATTGAAATGTTTTGAATATAACTCAAATCCAAACCAATCACAAGTGTGTAGATTATAACTGAGTGCAGTAAAGGAAAAATATTCCCTTTATCTTTAACCAAATCTACATTCAGTCCACCTGCATGGTGAGTGATGATACTACTATCAACAGGGCTGGGTACTGTTCACAATTTTTGGAAAGTGGATCCTGAATGACACTTTTAAAATAGTTCTTCATCATATCTGACATCATGGCCAACCACCTTGCTATGCTTGCTTAGCGCATTGCACATTGATTTGAAACCGCAATATTCAGACGTCATTCCTGCACATCTAATTGTTTCTGCTTTGCTTCTTTTTTTCTTTTTTTTTTATCTGACTTCCATGGTAATATTGTGGCTTCCATTGATAAGATGACAAAGATCAACAATGAGATGACCGCTGAACATGTACAGCAGAGACTGCAGGCAGATTTAGATATCTCACTGAGTCTGACCAGCATCTGCCGCGCCCGCAGAAACCTGATGAAAGAGCGCATCAAAGAAACAAGGCTGCAGCAAGTTCTGGAGTGGTTACAGTCTGGGGAGAAATGGCATGATGTGCTGTTTACAGGTGAAACCACGATAACTCTGGAACACTGTGCCAGACGGAGATCCTGCAGAAAGGATCACTGTTGCAGAAGCACAACCCGGACATCCCGTAGATTTGGCGCTATATAAATAAAGTTGAATTAGAGGTCAACATATGGGGATTGATTTCACGATTCGGTGCCGGCCCCGTCGTCATATTTGAGGGAAAAATGGGTAGAAAGTTTTGTGAGAATACTATAATTATAGAACAGGCAGCCCCATACATCAGGGAACAACTGGGGTCACATCATCGCTTCTTCCAGAGCAATGATCCAATACACAACGCTGCTGCAGCTTGCATGGCGTCAGAAGGAATCAACTTGGTGAAAACTCCACTGCAGTCACCGGATTTGAATCCCATCGAGCTTGTTTGGGAAAAGATTAAAAACTTCATCAGAAAGGAGGCGAAACCAGGCACCGCCAAGAAGGAGCTTATCCGAGCCATAGAGGTCTTCTGGGAGAGGAGACTGACCCTCAACCTCTGTAACAGAGTGATTACAGATGTAGCAAGCGTTGTGAGACAAATTTTGAAGAAGAAAGGAGGCAATTGTGGAAAATAACATGTTCAAAAATCCACGCACATTTAGTGTTCCCTTATAACAATATCTCATTGTATATTGTCATTGTTTTATTTTTATTTTCATTGGGAATAAACACGACACACAAAAAAAAATCTGCTGCGTTTTTTTAATTTTTTGTTAACAAGCAGACCTTTATAATAGGACAATAATAACTTAAAGATAAACAAAATAATTTCCAATGGAATTGTTTGTATTTTCTCATACAATCCATATTTAGCCTATGTTAAAAATAAATAACATTCTGAAAATACCCAACTGCAACTCACTGTATGCCCACTTGCTACAGTCCACATGGCCTTTCGCCAGCAATGGAGGACTTAAAGCAATGTCTCAGTCTAACCACAGAAAGGCGTAACAGATTTGTTGTCAGGAGCTGAGAAGGACACAAACTACATTTAAATTTCAACTTTTAATCAACCATTTAATATGTGAATCCTACTTCAAAGACATGTATTAACACATAATCATGGTTTCATTATAATCCTGGCTTTATTGTTTGGCTGCGATGCATTTAGATATAAGTTTTAAAAACAGCATATGGTCCAACATTCCCTAACTGTCCATAATGCTCACACAGGAACCCGTTTCTCATACAAAGACAGCCATGGGAATTTATAAAATTCATCCAAATCAAGTCCGCAAGACGCTGTTTAAGAGTGGTACAGGTTAACCAAAATGGATGTGAGGAATTTATTACTTAACTTGTCCTCTAAAGGCAAGGGCCAACCACATATGCCAATCATAGCCTATGTTACCCTTTAAAAATTGGCCAAACCACAATTGACTGTGTGGTGTGGCTTCTCCGTGACACCAAAATATCCAGCGCTTGTAGAACTGCTAAGCAGAAGTCAAGGCAGCGAGGCGGAATGTAGGGTTACATCACATAGTAAAGACAGCATAGTTTCAAATCCTGGACAATTTATCTGCCAACATGTTCCTTGGTCTTGCCTCCACTTTTTCCCACCCTTTCCTTTCTGTTTTCCATGTTGTGATCAATACAGTGGACACTCAACATCATCAACTTCCTGCTTAGTTCCATCTGTAAAAATAGAAATGCCATTCTGTTTACCAAAATGAGAGTTTATCATCATTCATTTCTTCTTAAAGTGCACATTGATTTCAACTACTACTCCTTGTTTACATGAACTGTGTGTAAGTGGTCTGTATGAAAACTGCAAGCTAAAAAAAACTTCTGTGAAAAGTTGTGGAGAGACCATTGGGTAACTTTCTAGCACAGGACAAGCAACTAGTTTTCAAACAAGGACTTTCAGAGATTGAAGGGCTTTTAACAAGATGTCAGTTGAACTAAGCACTATATAAGTTTTTTTTTACTCGTCCATAACCTCCTGATAGCTGCTGGTGTTTCACCAGTTGTGTGGACTAGGGAAATGCAACAGAGGGCAACAGGGGTGGGAAATGTCCATCCTGTCTGGTTTGATCACATAACTTTGTCCCGTGCTGATTCTTTAACTTTTAATCTTAAACACATTTAAATCTTCATTAATTAGGGTTTAACTTTTATCCAAACTTTTAAATATAAATGAACCTTTGTTAAATTCAAACCCGTGCCGAACATGTTCACTGAGTACTTATTAAGTCTATATTTCACAGTATCAGAGTTTTTACATATGGTGTGTTGTGATACATTCCCGCAGTAGTGCACCGGTGATGCGTTTTACATCTCCCACCATTCATTGTTTTGCCAGAGCTGAAGAGGGAGAATCAGTTGGGACCAAATGAGCGTTCGAGTTTCCAAAGTGGATGCTCCTGATAAGAAATACTCTTGGCATTCAGAGGGTGGATTTGGGAAGGGAAAAAAAAAAACAGAAAGGAATCGACAGTGATCGCTAGCACAGATGGCCACGGGTGTCGTTTTTCTTCATGTTACTGCTCTTGGACAGGTTGTAAAATATTTGGCTGGGAGGGGTCGGCAAAAGTTCCCCACTGTTTAAAGGATTGGGCCGGCATCTCCATACAGTTTTCTTTCTGTCAACAAATCCAAGGAACAGTCTAAAACTAAATTAACGAGTAGGCTACATCTTTCTGTCTTTCTTACTCCTGCTGTCGCACTAACTTGCGAAAACATTGGTCCTTTACTCAAGGTGTAAACATTTAAAAAGAAAAAAAGGAAAAGACGGAGTAATTTTCTAAAACAGCTGGGCAGAAATAATCCACTTGTCAGCGCTATTTTCAGCGCTGCATTAATACACATTACGTTGATTAGTGAGTATTCACAGCCGGACGGTGTCTGTAGGATTGATTCAAAATAAGTCCACATGTTCATCATAATGAAGGAACATGTCAGCCACTGTGGCTTGTTCATGTATTTTTGATAGTTTTCTTTACAACTATGGGACAGAGGGAAAGGATAAATCAGACTTTATACATACACATGTTAAAAGGGTCATTGGATTGTTGGCTCTGGTCTTTTCATAAGATTTGTTGATAATATGAAAAAAATACTGTTACATGACTCATCCATTACATGTTAAATCTTCATAGTGCTATTTTTCCCCACAAGGGGGCAGAAAATCTCCAAGACAAACACATAATATTTCCCATCAGTAGTGTCTCATTGTGACATTGCAATAGTCCTCCTATACTTTCAATTCTGTGGGGCTCATGCTTAATGAGGTGTAAGTGTAACCAGTGTACACACCCTTGGCTTGGACCTTCATCCTTAGTTAATCTATGGCCTGACAAACATGTTATCGCGCTGCACATTTACCACACACACACACACACACACACACACACACACACACACACACACACACACACACACACACACACACAGTGAAGTTGTGGAGTGGTAAGACCCCCCCAGAAATAAAAAAAAAAAAAATTGGGCACAACAAAGAGGCCAAAGAGAGAGTAAGACAGGGCTTTCTAGCATAAGGTCATGCTAATGTGTACACACTTCTGTTTTACAACTAAGTGCCGTTGACAATGATAAAAGTCTTCAGTCAAGAATCCTCGGTCAACCAACACTGATGTTGTAGAACCCTGTGCTTAACATCATCTCTGACATCATCACAACTGTGATGGTTCTGTGCTCCTTTGTTTCTGTAGCTTTTGTTTCATCACATTACAATCCCTTCTGTTTTTCTCTCCATCTCCAGATTTGGACTTGGTTTATATTGTCTTGACTGTCCTTCTCAACTCTTCTCTGAAATGTTACTCCTTTCTTTCCTCCTTATCAAAACTTTCATTGAGAAGTCTGTCATTATCCTCATCACTGATCCAGTCTGCCAAGTCTCCTAACAAGTGCTAAGTATTCTTTGATTTACTGGCATTATTGCCAGAAACACTGAATATTAGATTTAGTATATATGTATATATAACCGTTTCTTTTAGTAGCCTCCCATATTTTCTAATCAGATGGAATTTGGATCTTTCCTTTGGCTTTAAAATAAGCTGTGGATAATGGCTCAGTCTTCAAACTACCCTGTGTCTTTCCCCATGCAAAAACTAGCATGTTGGCAGGACCTGGGTTGATTAGAAGGAGTCCATTTCACGGCACGTAAAACCAGGAGGGGGGCTTGTTGTAAACACTGTCTGCAGCCTGAGCTCATGTCTGAGACCTTGCCTAAAAGACAGCACTGGTTGTGGGAAAGCAAAAGGAGGGGCTGAGGTCAAGTGGAGAGGGAAATTAATGCACAGGGCTGGTGGAGACGCAGAGATGGAGGAGGGATAGATTGATGATAGGGCATATAGGAAGGGAGAAGAGAAAGGACACCTGGTAGGTTTGTCTGGGGTAAAATGACTGCAACAATAAGACTGGTTTCAGTCTGGAGAGAGAAAAGAAAGACAAGGGAGACACAGAGAGAAAGAAAACAAAATTAGAGGAAAGGGGGAACGTAGAGTCAAGTTGGGAGGAGGGGGGTGGGGGCCTTTGGAGGAGCATCAAGAATTTGCCTTTTAAGGGGTATAGTCTCACTCTTCCAAGCCTTGTGAGTTTCTGCGTAGCAGCCAAAACCCTCAAGGGAAAAGAAATAAACAACAGCAAAGAGACCGTGAGGAAAAGAAACATGAGCAACTCTAATCATTTTAACACTTAGGCAGTATTAAAAATGCAGAGGGCTACTTTTCTTTCATTACTCAGTTTATCTAAATAATGACAAGAATGCATCTGATGCTCCTTCACGCAACTTCTCACATCTGTGTCATATAGGTATGGATTCTGTGCTGAAAGAGACTTTGTTTCACAACAAACAGGCCATGGCATTGTACACAAAGGGAATGCTCAGTCCACTCTGAATCACTGACTTGCGCAGCATCCCAACAGCTGCCGTCACTGTCGTGCTTTTCTTAGTTGTTTTCTGGACAATACCAACAATGTGTTGGCAGCACTAAGGAGAGACTGCCTGTATCTGGGAGCAGGAAACAAGGGGGGAGCTGAGGAGGAGAGCTGGGTGGGGGCGAGAACAGAGAGGTAATTGTATATGTAAGAGTGAGGCAACCTTGGCAGAGGGGTAGAAGCAAGAGGAGAATGAAGGAGAAATGGGAATGGGAGAAAGAAGAAGTGGAGAACTCTTGGGATGGGAGGACTGGGAAAGGAAAATAATAGCAACAAAGGAAGAGAAAAGACAGAGGGAAGAAATAAAGAAGAGCTTCACAGGAAAGACGAATTTTTAAGTGTTGATGTTTGAGTCAGTGGTCTTGAGTCCATAGAAAAGGGAAGGTGTGAGTGTGTTCGACAAAGAAAAACAGAAAGTAAAGCAGGAGACTGAGGTGTGCTTAAGAAAGTTGGGGTGTTTGTGTGAAACAAAGAGGGACAGTGAAAGGGGGTGGAGGCAGAAACAAATTGGGAGTCCACATGTGACTGCAACAGGGCTGAGTTAGAGAGAGAGGTGTTTTTAAAGTCTGTGTCAAAAGGAACAGGGGTGGAGGAGTAGGGGGGCAGAGTGTATCCTCCCCTCTGTCCCCGTAGCAGAGCTGAAGGAGAAGCAGGAAAAAGGAAAAAGGGAAGGGCCTGCATCTCCTCCTTTCCAGCTGACAAAAACAGCTGCCCATTAGCCCGGGACTGGAACCCATTCAGAGAGGACGTGTGGAAGAAGACATAGAGGGAGGAGGAGGGAGGACAGAGGAGCAAAGAGGAAAAAGTCCCAGGGTCCTGGACCCTGTCAACCTATATGGGTTGCGTCCTGAGCTTGGACTGGTGTGGGGAGGGAGAGGTGAAACCGGTGCTGGTGGTCAGGAACCCGTCTCTGAAGAGGAGTGAGAGTGGCAGGATGAGGCTTATGAAGGTCAGTGTGCATGTGGCGTTGATGTGTGTGTGATGAAGGTGTAGTTCAATAACAGTGGCATGCCGATGTTGATATGCACCTCCCAATTGAGATACTGGACATCACGTGTCCCAACATGACAGTGTAATAACACAGCTTTAAAAATTTTGACCGCAGCATGGCTCTATTCTGTAATTGGGTTATACTGAAACATCTCAAGAACTGAATGGTTTGATTGATACAGATATTCATGACCTGCTAAGGATGAATCCTAATGTCTTCAGAGATCCTTTGACTTTTCCTCTGGTATTACCATTAGCTTTGTATTTTTGTTTAGAATGCCAAGCAAATTGGTAAAAATGATTATACTGCTTAATTTTCACTTATACACTGAAATATCTCAACAACTGTCGGATAGATATTGGTAAAATATTTCTTTAACACTTTGGTTCATGACCACAAACCTGCACAACCAATAATATTTCCATCAGCCTCAGCTGCACTTTGTGTTTGTGCTAATTAGCAGATATCAGCAAGATAAGAGTGAAAAAGATAAACATTACAGCTACCTGCTAAACATCAGCATGTTGCCATTGTGAGCATGTTAGCATTTACTGTACCTCAGTACAGCCATACTCTAGTCTTACTATTCAACAAAAATTGTTATTTAAAGATATAGGGGGTATAATATACATAATATATTTGTAATCCACAATATTGAGGTAAATAATTTCATGAAATCAACATTATTTTAGCAACACAGTTAAGTTGGAGATGCTCTACTCAAAGCAGTCATTTTCAGATAATACTTTTGACACCTGCTGGGTAAGAGAAGTGTGAGTGTGATAGAAAAGTGAGGCACACCCCTCATTGTTGTTTATTTTGAGCCAAGTTTAATATTATCTTAATATTAATACTAATAAATAATGAATATTTAGTTATATCAGTTTCATGCATATATGAGAATAGAAAAAGTGATTCTTGACATTGGATTGTTCCATAGTGTGTGTGTGTGTGTGTGTGTGTGTGTGTGTGTGTGTGTGTGTGTGTGTGTGTGTGTGTGTGTGGGTGTGTGTGTGTGTGTGGGTGTGGGTGTGGGTGTGGGTGTGGGTGTCTCTTTTGTTTGGCCTTGTTTTAAAAGATGTGGATGACGATGGCACATCTGTTCAGTTACAAATGTTCTGTTGTGATGCCTCAACACTGCTGGCGAGTTACAATCCTCTATATAGAGGAGGCATCCAGGCTGGCTGCATGGAGGGATCTTTAAGAGAGCATTGACCTCTTTAGCTAGTTTATATCACATTGGATAACATTTTATCCAGTTGTGTGAACTGTCTAAGTATGTTTGTGTGCAATTTTGTTTCTACATGCGTGCGTGCAGTCATCCATCTATGCTTGTTTTCCATGAGTGTGTGTGCATGTGTATCTGCATATGTGTGTGAGCTTGCTTGGTCCCAGCGGCTCCATATCAAATGGAGAAAAGCAGTGTGGGAAAGTGGAGCTTTCGGGACTACGTCATGCTGCAGTGACTGACCCCACGACATGGGTGTGGGAACCAGTTAGATTCCAATTACCCTTGCGTAGCAGATGTTGTCTTATCTATTCATGGTCTGTTTTTTAATGAACTTGTTTTTTACTTTTCAATATTTTTAGAGACATTCATGTGGGTGAGGGTTACTATAGGTTGCTATAGTTCAGATGCAACTATCACTATGAACCTAACAAATATGATTTAAGCCTTTAATGCCTTTATATTCTGGCAAGAGCTGTATACATTCCTAATACAACTCATGCCTAGTACTTACTGGAAACCCTTGTCAACAAAAAAATTTTGTCTGTGATTACATAATTTGCAAATGTTATGTTATGGGACAGGGATGTTTTACAACAATTTATTAAAAGATGACATTATATAAGCTGTTTTTTCACATTGTATGGGCAGTGGTCAAAACATTTTTCTCGGAAAGTCACCTGTCTTGTTTTGGGTTGTAAATGATTCTGTGAGCATTAGTATTTTACATCTAATTAGCGAATTTTCCACAGCCTTCTCTAATTTTATATTCTCATCACCTTATGCTGCTTAAATGTGCACAGTATACTCAAAACATGCATGCCTGCACCACATTTTCTTCCTTGCCTAATTATTCTTGGGCAGTCGATAAACTGCTGAGCATCGATAGATTGAGGATGGATCCTTGAAATAAACAGCTTCATCCAGTGAGAGTCAATAGTTTATATGGTTCTCTTTAAATAAAGCACTGAGCTATGTAGGAAAGCCTCTGTCAGATGTAATGAAACTGCCACCTCAATCAGGATTATTATATATTCTTATTATATATACTTTGTTACCTGAGTTGTCTCAAAGCACTACGGTTTGCCTCCCATTTACCCACTCACAAACACACACATTGACACACCAATGGCAACAGAACTGCCATGCAAGGTGCTCACCTGCTATCAGGAGGAACTTAGGGTTCAGTGTCTTGCCCAAGGACACTTCAGTATGTGGACAAGAATTGAACTGGCAACAACATGATTGGTGTGCAAAGCACTCTACCATCTAGGCCACCTCAGAATTATATCCTTGTCTTTAACTTCAAGTTTCTTTGATTGATGTTATTGTATGTTATGATCACAAACTGACTACATTGCCGCTGAAAGTTAAATGTCTTACTATCTTGGCAGGCATCATAATAAAGATGAATATAATTCACCTGTATGTACAGGCAAGGGTATAATTCTGAGAGACATTCATGGAATCAGTTACCAGTAAAATTCCAACATGAGACTTGTTCTGTTTGCTCAGTTCCCTTTGCCAGGGACAGACAGGATTTCATTTAGCTACATTAGCAGAAAGTAGATGGTCAAGTCAGTCTGTTAATCATTTTGGTCCAGAGTGAAATATGTTATTAACTAATGGATGTATTGACATAAAACTTAGTACAGATATTCATAGTGCCCAGAGGATCAATCCTCATGACTTAATTAGCCCCTTGACCTTTCCTCTAGCCCCACCAGTGTGTCAAAGTTTGTACTTCTCCTTTCAAATATCTTATATTTCATGGATGGGCTACTGCAAAATGTTGTTACAGGCATTCATGGTTATGTACCCAGATCATTTTAGAAATTTATTTTATTTTCCTCTAGGGTAATGAGGTTAACATTTTCATCATGAGTGGTATGTCTCAACAACTATTGCACAGATTGCAGTGAACCAGCATACAGATAAGTATGCTCCCCTCAGGATGACCAGAAATAACTTTTACCATCACCAGACTTTTCATCTAACAAAACCTCAGGTTTATTTTGAAACTATTGGAGCAGCCTTTATCCCATCAGCATTGACCACCACATACCGTATGTTGTCATTGGAAATTCTACCACTGCCTCCATTGCTGGAACTACCTAAATGTCATCACACATAGCCACGGCCACTGGTTCCTGATTGGTCTGCCCAAATAATAATGCCAACAGGGTTTCCAGACTACAGAAAATACAAAAACTGTGAGTAATAGTCAGGCAGAGTCAGTCTGGAGGCGGTCAGACACAACTCTGATGTCGGTAAAGTGTGGTGGTAAAGGGTTTCCAAAGCTGTTTGATCATCCATAAATTGAAGCTTCAGATGGAGTATAGCAATATAAGTTTTGTCAAGGTCTTTTATATTAACCGTTCTAACTCTAAAGTGTGAAAGTCCCACTGTTACTGCCAATCTTGCTGGTAGTTGACAGTGATCTAGGAATAAAAGTTTAATATATTCTTTCTTCCAGCTGTTATTGTGCCCCCACGGATAAAAAGTAAAAGCAATGTTCTTTTTTTGTGTTGTTGACTGTTGAAATATATAGAGACCTGGCGTTGAGACAGAGGTTTATTATGTATTTGTCCATCTTCCCTGTAATTACTCACGAGCAGCAAAGTTTAGATTGGCCATGACCAATACAGAGGCCTTGAACCGCAGGCATTCACAACAAACACACAGGAAGCAGGAGTAACCAGTTCTGGTTAAATATGGACACACACCCCCGGCCCCACCCCCTCCCACAATATCAATAATAGAATGGAATAGAACAGAAAATAAATAGAAGTAATTCTCACAGTGCTGCATTTAAAAAAATTGGTTACTATGTAAAGTCCAGGCTCAGGGGGCGGCTGTTGTAGACTAGATTCCTGAGGCTTGAAAACAATGATCTGTCCCAAACAGGGTTTGAGGAATGCTTGTTGTTGTGTGTAGCAGGCCGGCAGATGAAAGCCTATTGAGGGAAAAGGGAAAGACATAAACCATTTCCTGCCTCAGTGAGTCCCCAACAAATCCTAACACCGCCCTTAAAAGAAACACCTCCCAGCAAACTGTGCATAAAATGTTTTCTTTTCTTACACACAACAATGTCGAGCCTGATTTTTGGCCAAGTTCTGAAAATGTTTTCGGGAGTAAGCAGGACTGGCTGCCAGAGAGGATTTTATTGAGTTCATCGGCACAATAAATATGAACATGTGCACATTTCTGTCCTCTGTATCTCTGTCTCACCCGCTTGTCCCTCTGCTTTCTCGCTCTTTTTGCTCTGCCAACAGCTGCACCTTATCAGCCTTTGGCTTAGTGCTGTTTTACACAATCCATCGTTAGGCTACACAAGCCCCTTTTTTAGCCCCCTCCTCCCCTCATTTCCTCTTGGCCCTGGTTCCCTCTCTGTCCACCTCTCTCATTTACCTCCAAGCGTGATCCAAGTCCTTCCACTTGTTCAAGACTCTAAAGTCTGTGTTTTAGACAGACTAGACAAAAAGACACCCAGCCTTCCAAATAATAAGTCATGCAACATGAAGCACTTTGCATTATGGGGACGTTTTCCGCCATTTGGTGTGCAGATAAAATGGGATTCATGTTTCACTCCATGTGTTTACCAAAAGTGTTGTGAGCCCCTCACTTCATTCACCTCCTCTCTTTCAGCGACTTTGTTCCCCCTTCTTTCCTCTTCTCCATCTTTCTTCCAACATGACCCTCCCCCACTTTACTCACTGACTCATACCCCTCATTCCAATCCCAAGCACCAGCTTCCTGTCTCTGTGGTCCCTCGCTATTTTTTTTGTCTACCTTTTTCACCTTACTATTCTGCTCCCCGCTTCATAATCCAACTGTCCTCCTCTTTATCGCCCTCCTTTTCCTCTTTGCCCTGCTAAAAAGGAGTCAAAAATGCCACACACAAGTAAACTCTCTGAGACCCCCCCAATCTATCAGCCAGCACTTTTCTTCTATTATGAACCGGAAACTCTTGGAATGCGAGCAAAAGGAATGTACCACATTCATACACGTGCTGTTTGGTGGGTGGAGGGTTTACTGCATATGTCAGGTTATGCACTGATTGGCAGGGATATATTGCACAGCCTTCATACCTGCATTTCAATGCAACACATGAAAAGATATTGAGGCAGCAGACAGAAATAATGCAGTGTGCATTAGGAGTCTGATGCTGAAGAATATTATGAGCTAACAATTTAAGACAGGCTGATCAAAAAGCCATATATAGAGTAAAATCCCAGCCAGAAGCATGTACAGATTTTGGGTAGTTTGCTGGTTTGAATTATATTGAAGAACACAAAACCAGACTGATATCTGCTTTTACCTTACTATTAAATAATACAAAGTTTTAATAAGCATATATTCATGCTGTCAAAAAGCACAATGTGAACATTTTCCTGGAATTCCTTAACTGCTGAGAAGTTAAACTCAATAAACAGAAAAAGTTGTAACTGGCAAAGAAGCAGAGCTCTGCCTTACTTCTGGCATTTCTTAAACTATACCACTAGGTGCTGCTACAAACACACAGGTCACTACACTGCAGCAGTGTCATTGCAAGTGTTAATCAAGGCACATGTGTTTGTGTATGCTGGGGATGGGGAAGAAAGGTGCTGACCACAGAGCCTCAGATGAGGAAGGCATCTTTGAATTTCCTTGTAAATTGGGTCAGGTTTTTTTTAAAAAAAAGAAGAGAAAAAATATAATATGATAATTAGATATTCTCACTTCACAAAAGTATATCCAGCAAGTAAGTGGAGAAGCTAAAAACACTGTGCTTGAAACTCAGAGAACAAGCATTGAAACAAATTTAATATCCACATATATGCCATGTCTAATATAATTAAATAACACCTAGTTAAAAAAATATGTGATATTGTGGGTTTATAGGAGGAGGAGAGGAGCCACCTCGTGCACATGGCATTGAGCCCATAATCAACACACCCTTGTGTGTGAGCTAAATTGCTTCATGTTTGTGAACATGTTCAGATTTCAAATGCTTCTCATTTTTGGGGGCACACTAAATACCTCGCTGATTACCTCATCAGATCCACCCACCATGCCACAGAATGGACCTTGTTGTCAAAGCCTTGGACGAAATCAAGTCGATTTTTTCTTACAAGTGCATCATTAGTACACTTTCCGATAAGTGATTCTAGAGTTACTTAATTACACTCATTACAATTTATTTTAATGCATATTTTTTTTAAGTCTCCCATACTAAAAAAAAGTGCCTTTCTTATTGTTGGTAACATGGACTTTAGCCAGTCCTGGTAAAACATGCTTTTGCATAAGTGTGACATGGCACATGAGCACATCAAGCAGTTAAAGAATTGAAATTAAAAATATGTCCATGTTAATACTGTTTTAACCTATTAATTTGTAGGAAATCCATACCAAACACAAACCATCATTATAAGGAAAGTATTTTATATTTCCTAAAACATGTCTGGAGGGCATCACTGAAGTAACTATACTATTGGACAGGCCACACAGATCAGAAAATGCATTAGAAATAATGTAAGGGTCTAATATGTGATTTAAAAAAAAAAAATACATTGAAAAGTAAAGTATATTCTGGATTGACCACCTCAATCACAGCAGAAGTTCTTATATTGTAGCGATTAACTCAGCCAATCCGGAGTGAGTGTCTTTATGCTCCCCACTAAAAACTGACCAATCAGGGGGCGAAATTCCAGTAATAGTACTCCACACATGCGTTTAGCTCCGCCCCGCAGCTCCAGAGCTGACGTTAGACCAGAGAAAAGAAAACAAGTTATCTCATATAGTCCCAGACCATGTTATTGATAGACTTCCTGAGAAAGAGGGGCAGCCCTTAAACCAGGGAATATGATGAGCGGGAAAATGAACAAGGCAAGTATCAAGTCTATTATCCTGGGTAGAAAGTTTTGATATCACTCGCTTATCGATTTCCTCATGATTTCCTCGTATTTGCAGTGAATATGAATGGTTTTGGATGGATGGATGATGCTGCGTTTTCATACGCAAGTGTTGCCGTGCAGTTGCGCACTTTTTCTGTTAAGACGCCATAACTTCAGAATCACTGTATAGGCTTTCTCAAAGACTTACTTTGACCTCATTGTATTAAGTCCTACACAGTGCTACATACTCTAACGATTATAAGTTCCTGTATGTACTGTTCATGAAGAGGTGGAATATGCCTTTAACATACATGGCTGCGTGTCCTGACCCACGTCTGTGTGATATCCCATATTTAGCATAGCCTACATATTGCTCATTTTTTTTTTCTACTGCAGTTACCATTGGAGTTTTAGGGGAAAACGTAGTGACTTCAGTGACTTGGTGCTGTTCTCTGAGTAGTTGCTCGGTGTGTCGCACTTCATTAAACTGACATAAAATGTTCCGAATAGGGTCATATGATGCATTCGGCAGCCGCCCTACAGCCCCGCGGTGACTGCCCAGCGCCGAGCAGGATTTGTTCACGTCGCAATGTCACAATGTGTAGACGATCAAATACAACAAATAAAAACGTAGCATCTCACGAGCGCGTGCGCGCGTGCACGTTTTTTTTTTTTTTGATGGTAGCAAAACCAAGTAACAGGTGTTTTACAATTGCAGGTACTAACTTGATTTAATTTTGAAGTTAAAAAAAAAAACCCAGCCAGTATTGTGTTTAGAAGTTAAGTTGCTAGACGTGAATTTGTTAAATTAGAATGGGGTCTATTTTAGAGTTTACTTATTTCCATTAGCATGCTTCCAGCTGTATTAAATTGGACAAGGACTACAGCTGGAAAGGTCACTTGGATTAGCTATCTGACTTTTGTGAAGTAATAAATAAATGAAGTTTGTGAATGTATCTAATACAATATAAAATGTGCCCAAATTGAGTTAAAGTGTAAGAACATGTTTAAAAAAAAAAAAAAAAGTAATCTTCAATTACACAAGTGATTACAATTTGTTGCTGCCTGCTTTGCCAATTTAAGATGACACTCTAGTGCTGAGTGTGTGTGCACATTAAACTGTACCTGTGTGTACAGTATGTATGCATATGAATGGGTGATTACTGACGATGCATTCCTCATTCCATTAGCCAATTAGTGTTGGCTCCACATCATGACGCAGGCTTCTTAGAGTTCCTATACTGGTTTTCAGCAAGAGCAAAACAGCCACGGATTAACAACAAGATAACATTGTGTCCAACATCTAATACCGTCCCTTTACTGATAGCGGTGTGGTCATTTTTCTCCTGTGACCTGCTGGAATTTTGATCAGATTGGAAAAGGAGTTTGTGATGAAAATGTTCAACTATCTGAGAAAACCTGTGAAGGAAATTGGAATAAATGTGCTGCCTCTGAGCCAGGCATTAAAGCCAAGTCGCTCCAATAGAGATGCTCAGTGACCGGCAGTATGATAGCGGGCTGTGTTCAGTGTACAGTAGGTACTCTATATTTGTAATTATTGGGTGTAACTGAGAAGTTTGATGGCCCGGAAATGGAATATGATGGTTGGGTTTACTTGGGACACCTGCCAAGTCAAGAGGCTGAAAACAGAGGCTGGTTCACATTCCCTTGTGCCAGATGCAGTTACTCGTTTGAAAAAAATCAACAGGAGCAACTATTCACTGTCACCTGGAAAATCCTCCAGCTTTAAAACAGGATGGATGCAAACAATTCCCCTCTACTCCAGCAGACTCTGCGACAGGTTCTCTTGGCATGTGTCTCAGGCTGCAAACAGATTACCTCTGGGAGGTCATTTATTCATCACCCATGGATGTTGTTGTGCACTTACTGAGGCTACGTCACAGTACATGGGTAACATTTTAAGGCCAAAACAGTTGGTGCACTTTACCAGTTGATATGAACAAATGCAGCAGGGGTGTTGCTGCAATAACCTTTCTGTGTGTGTGGATGTTTGCAGCAGGAGTCCAGTTAGGGAACGGAAGTGTATCATGGCAACATGCTGACCTCACCTCGGGAACAGGCCGTCTCTGTTCCCCCTGCTGCCTGTCACACCCTTTGGACACATGCGTGCACACACACAATTATTAACACACATGCTGGCATTGATGCCAACAAATGATGCAGGAACTCAGGTCCCGGTGAGATACTCTCAATGGAGGGTGGGATTTAAGTACACAAGAAGTCACAAACAAATCACTGTATGACTGGGTGTGTTGTTGTGCATGAAATGCAACATGCTGTGATTAGCAGCCGTTACAAAATGGACAGCTTTGTCTTTTGAAGAGAAAGTCCAGCTCTGACGGACAGTAAACATAAACAGTGAGTGAGGATACGTCTGTTGGTACTGAGGGTCAAGTCTTTAAATTCCTTCTATAAGGACCTAAGAATGTTTCCCCTCCCTGCAGTAGAACGAGGTTGTGATTGTCAAAGGGAAAACCTGCTTTGCACTCACACCATTTGCACACCAGATGTGATTTGACCTGCCAGCCAGTTTACCTCTGTTCATTACTGACCTGATACAATTATATTATGTGTTCATTCACCTTTTGACAGAAAAGTAAAAACTGCTTTGATAAGAAATCCTTCACATCAGTTGTCTGGCAAATATGCCAAAAATAATTCAATGATAAGAACTCTTAGCTTTTCTTTGTCATATGTGACAGTAAATGGAATTTCTTTGGTCTGATACAAACACAGAACTAATCCTTTAATACACGTGTGAATTTGTCGCACTGTAAAAAAAAACTCAGCTAATGCGCTAACGGGGCTTCGATATGGAAGAAAAATACATTGCATCAATTTTTCATTATATAGAAACCAAGAACTTTGCTGGAAACCTGTCAAAATAATGTAGTGTAGTGCTGAAAGGAACATTTAGTGTAACTTGCATTGCACTTTGTATCTAATCTTTTTACCAATGTCTTGTCTTACATTCTTTGTGCAGGTTAAGGTAGAAAAACATACTCAGTTTTTAAAGGCGAAGTTAACGGCCAAGTACAGAAAATATATTGTGTGGCTAGGGTGTCAGTGGCTAGCTTGTGAGCGCCAGTAATTCACTGAGTTATAACCGTAGGTGTAGTGCTGCCGGAATGATGCTCTGCCATTATTTTCTCCAAGTGAAGGCATATCATGTTCTGGTGTTTCAGGAGACAGAAACCTTTCACGTCTTAACAGGGCTTTTATTCTGAAATATTTTCTAAAACATGTTGTGACTGAAATCGGACGATAACACTTGAGATGAGCAATACAGAACAACCCAGGAACAACGATTGAAAATATTTATTGTTGACAAAAATAAAGTAATGGAAAACACATTATTAACTATTGTTTGTAAACTTGCCACTGTAGGAACTGTAGGTTGGTGTGTAACAGCTACTATCTGGTACAAATAACTACACCCTTGGTCATCACGTCAAACATCTAAAACAACATTTTGCCTTCAGTCAAATAAAACACTCAACTCTGCCATTTTGCCGTTTCTTCTACATTTTACAAACCAAATTTACAAATTGGTTGATTAGGAATATTAAAAAGAGTCAGCTCTAATTGTTCATCAGGGATTGGACAGACCATTTGATGAAATGAGAAAAACCAAGTGGCTAGCGTGATCAAATAATGTCAAACCAAAAGCAGTCACGCTGGTGCTTCACGGAATACACCGTGAAAAAACCTGCCACTGTTGGTAGAAGGACACACAAAATGAAGTGGCTGTGCTTGGCCTGAAACTAATGACCTCAAGACAAAATCCTATAATATTGTAAGAGACAATCACAGAATTCTTCTGAAAACATAGACTTTCCCTTCATCTGCCTCTAAAGCTGAGGTCACAGTTACCAGTCCTGTAGTCAGTAATGAGCCACTCCCACACAAGGCCCATCATTGTCAAATATCAAGGCTATTTTTAGAAAGAAACAAGAGGGAAGGGGCAGGAGAGTTTCCAGGGACTTGTGTGTGTGGCCAGGAATGACCCTCTCTGTCTCTGTGTATTTGTCTTTACGTTTGCATGCTTGTGTGTGCATCTCTTGTGTACGTGTCCGGCCCCTTCCTCACTTAATCCAGCTACTGTTCTGTGAGGGCTGGCAGGCGCAGTGAGGAAGGGGGAGGGATCTCTGGTTAGAAAGCGTCTCTTTGACTCCAGAAACTTCTGGCTCCTTTTTCTGCCAGAAGGCTAAAAATATTAGAAAAAGGACCTTCTTGTGTGTAGCAGATGTTATGGAGGGTGGGGGGGACGAGGGTAGCCGGGGAGAGGGGATTTGTCCTGGAGCACATCGGGACGGGAAGAGGAAAGGGAACGGCTGTCTGTTTCCACCGGCTGCCTACGGGGACACACGTCTGCACGTGAGTGTGTGTGTGTATGTGTGCGTGTAAAGTGTCTCTTCCTGAGGTTTCAGGTAGCTGTTTATAACTTGTGTCACTTCTGTCAAAATGTCTGTTTCAGCTGGTGGAGGACATTGCAGCTCAAATGTGCTGTATATGCAAGATGGGTTTTGTCGTCCATCACTGTGCGATTGTGATGACATGAATCCAGTGTGATTGCCCGTGTGGTCGTAGAAATGTCAATCTTCAGTGCATAAATAAACTAATTTGATGGTTTATTCTGATTTTGAACGTACCTTCATATCTTTTTTTTCCCCTCAGCCAGCAGAAACGATCTTACCAGTGACAGTTTCAGTTTCTTTATTAGTTCAGAGTTCTGAATCTTGAATAACACATTTTGCCAGAGGAAGATGGTTTTTTTGATCCATTACAATGGTGACAGTAATTACTATCCCGGGGACCGGGCTCGCCATCACGGGTTGTTTTTTTTTGTGCTGATACACTCAGACTCTACTGGCTGTTATGGGTTTGTAATCCTCCATGAAGTTGTAAAACTCCCTCACTGTGGTTTCATTGTCTGGACTCCCAAGTTGAGCTGAGTGTGGTGTTTTGATAGACTTGTTTGTAACCTCAGTTAACTTCATTCCTTAATTAAACTGTTATACATTGTGACTTGCTATAGTAAACAGTTCATGTTTTGGATCCCAATGCTGTCCTTTTCTCTCTCTGCTCTCCTCTCACCCCAACCGGTCGAGGCAGATGGCCGCCCACCTCTGAGCCTGGTTCTGTCGGAGGTTTCTTCCTGTTAAAAGGGAGTTTTTCCTTCCCTCTGTTGGAGGTTTTTCTCCCTTAAAGAGGAGTTTTTCCCTCCTAGCTTATGTGAGAATTTTTGAATTGTTGGGTTTCTCTGTATAGTGTTGTAAAGTTCTACTGTAAGGACTTTAATGTGTTAACTGCCATGAAATTAGCCTGATTGTGATTTGGCGCTATATAAATAAAATTTAATTGAATTATAGAAGTCGCCCCATACAGGACTATCTGAGTTTCTAGGCTGCAAAACAAAGCATTGATCTGAAATTGTGAGGACTTTTGATTTCTTGCCGTCATAATTAGAATGTTAGGATGTGCCTATGTTTCTACGATACAGTGTTAACTGCAGTCTTACAGGTACAACTGGAGGACAAAAGGTTAGCAACTCCTTTTAGACATTTAGATGTTCATTTTGTTGCCCTTTATGATAGGATCATTTATTAGAAATAGATACAACAAGTCAGTACCAAGTCTGTACCAAAATTCTGAAAACAGTACCAAAGAACAGAAAAAAACAGGTCAAGCAACCAGTCCACTGCAACGTGGAAGTTGGGACCTCTTTCCCCCTCCTGAAAGAAACAGAATATTCATATTTACTTAGATTCTGTGCACTCATTTAATTTTAGCTGAAGGTCACGCTGTCTGTCCTTTGTCTCATCTCTGAGACTATTTTGATGGAGCTAATACGCCTTCACTGTCCCGCACAACGAGCAAAGTAGTTTGGCTGGTTAAAGGCTTTTGTTTAGTGATTTTAGCTTTTTCTAAGGGAAGATAAAGTGTCTAGTGGAGCTTTCTAACACAATATTCCAAATGAATATTCAGCTAGATAGCTGTTTATTATAACATACAATGGGTCATTTATGTATCTGAACAGCTAGCCACGAAGTTAATTTTTTGCTAGTATTTAATTTGTCCAAAGAAAAGGTGTTGTTGAGGTTTTTTTTACAGTGTGGTAATGCTGCTTATTTCACCCATCGTTTGTTATTTTTGTCTCTCCGTTTAGCTTCATATTGTTCCGTATGTGCTTCTTTCTATTGGCCCTTTAAAAAGTAGAAAAATTGATCCACTGCTCCTGTAATGCTGCTTCCAAATAGAGCTCATGGTTACAACGTGGAAAGTTGTCAAGTAAGTCGTGAGAACATTGCTCTAAGGCAACGGAAACATGGGGAGTGTTTTTTAAACCTCTACGGGTTGATTATAATTTTAAAACAGGTGGGGTTTTTTTTCACAGTGTTGCATATGTCATTAGGCCATCCCCTTTATTCTATACATTTTAGATAATGCATTGTTTATGAAACATGCTTTTTTCTGGATATTGTATATTTTGTTTTATATATATCAGATTTCTTTTTTTTCAGCGCTTTTTACCTTTATTACATAGTCAAGACAGGTACATTGTGCTTCATGGTCTGCTCATAACACATCGCTGCCTGACCATGATTGCTTGTGGTTGGACCATATATTGGTCTTGATTGTGTCTGAAACAGAAAGAATGCTGCCAACCTCTCCTCCATGCTCTGTCAGCCCACATCACCACTGCAGTTAAGCTGACAATAACTGGTTTCTTTTTTTTTTTTCACTAACCATGGGCCCCATGCATATACTTATAGAAGCTGATAGAAACTCTGATCCTACATGAAAAAGATTGCATAGACTGAATCTGAAACCGCATACAAGAAAATGTAAGAAATGTTTGGTGTTCTTTTGTGTATGGCCGGCTTCTGTCTACTCGGTGTGCATAAATGTCACTGCAGTAGGAGTAAAGATGTATATCATAAGGTAGTAGATTGGTCATGAGGAAAGGCCAAGGGGCGTCTGCTGTATTTGGGGTTTCAGGAATACCACCAAATCTAAAAAATGATCTGGACAGGATCAAGATGAGATCGAACATATTTTGGTTTGTTATTGTGAGAGAAAAAAAATAAACAAGAATAGTCCAAGTCTTACTGAGTCAAACAAAAAGGAATGAAAACCCCAACATAAAAAAAAACATGTAACTTCCACAAGTAATGACTATACAGTTTAAGAGAAAGGACATCAATCTCCTGATCGCACCATACTACATACCCAACATCGGCCCATGAGCCACCCACTTTGTCCACCTCCGCCATCCAGGGTGCTGCGGTTGTACTACACTTGTGCCGAGGGAGGCCAGCAGCCACTGAACACAGCTGGCGGAGGGTGATGCCAGGCAGGCAGCTGTCCAAACACTGTTCAGTTCCCGAGAACGGAGTCAGAGAAGCCGGAGAATGGAAACTTAGCAAACAGCCTCCTTTCTCTGTTACCAATGAAGAAAAGCACAGACATAGGAAGCAAAAAAAAAAGCTTTCCGTGTACGTGTCACCTAAATTATCCAAAGTTTACAGACACTGAGTAGCAGCATAATTGCTTACCTACATATAGCTGTTTGCTCCTGGTGTGATGTGATGGTGTGATGTGTGTGTGTGTGTGTGTGTGTGTGTGTGTGTGTGTGTGTGTGTGTGTGTGTGTGTGTGTGTGTGTGTGTGTGTGTGTGTGTGTGTGTGTGAATGCAAAAATAATTGAAGTCCTAAATACTGCCCTTTAGAGTGAATATCTGTCAGTTTCGAGAATGCCTCTGAGCATGACATAGCGGACAATTTATTCACATGCCCACCCCCTCTCCTTTTCCCATCATGCATGAGGACACGCTAAGCAGTCCTCGTACTTAGCCCGTGGTCCTTAGCATTCTCATGTTCAAAGCCTCTATAGAGTCACGTCAAGCCCAGTCATCTGTGGATCTGATCCCATGTTGGGAAACAAAGAGGCACTGGGCGGGAACGACTACACACACACACACACACACACACACACACACACACACACACACAATGAGGATTATAGTGGGGAATGGGCGGGAACCACAAGGATTATTACTGGAAGACAGTTACACAACCAGAACAGAAGTTCAAGAGGCAAAGAGAGTAGAGAATGGATTTTGCCATAGTTCTGCACATATATTCACACACACACACACACACACACACACACACACACACACACACACACACACACACACACACACACCACCATACACCCTGTTCTGTCATACGCACAGGTTAATGCTGACAGTTCTAAGCTCTTGTCAGTATTGCAGTCAACTCACTCACTCAAGCATTACCATATGTCTTTGTTTCGGCTTTTCTTTCTCATCTTGGAAAGATTTAGAGCGGTTGAATGACTTTGTACTGCAGCGTATAGACGGCTCACAGAAGACATTCACTTGCCAAGTCGAACTGTTGGATTAGTGTGAAAGAAGATCAGAGTAGGCAGTCCACAAGCTGCATTATCATGTCTGGTGCTGTTTCAGGTATCTAACTCAGAGTAAATTCTGTTTTTTTTCTGTGTGTTGTGTGTGTGGAAGCAGGCGGGGAAGGGAGAGCCCCACGTCTTTAAGGAGAAGACTTTCAAGAAGAAGCGGCAGTGCAGCGTCTGTCGGCAGAACGTCGACAACGTGGGCTCCTTCTGCAGAGGTGAGCGTGTTGCAATGTTATTTACCCAAGTTCCATTGAATGAGCCCAGAAAAATGTGCTTGATGATGTGTCACAGGCGCTTGTGCAACTTCAGCGCTTGCACACAGGATGCAGGGCTTCGAGTAGAAGATGGAGGGTGAAGTGATCAATGGCACAGCAATACAGACGAGTGATTTTTACTTTATTTTATGTACTTTTATTTTATTTGGTAGATGGACCTCACTACTTCTTATGTAGACACCTATTTTGTAAGTTAACATAAATAACTGCAGCTGTGGCAGGACTAATTTGGTCTTCTTTTTTTTCTTTCCTCCCTCCTTCCTGACTCGCATCTCTCATAGTATGCAAAACAGCCACCCACAGGAAGTGCGAGGCAAAGGTAAGGATCAACATCAGAGAATTTCAAAATAGTTTGTAGCTTTTTCTGACTTCTTTGTCACTCGAGCCACCACTATGTGTGGAGCAATGAGAAGACTTTGATGTTCTTCAAATTAACACATGAAACAAACATGAGGCATATTTCCATTATGCTCTCTTTGTGGTTATCCTCCATTTGAGTGTGAACTCTTTCAATAAAGTCATATTTCTTATGCCCTCTGCTTTTGCAATAGTTTGATGGCATCTGATTGGAGAATTACTCCGCCTAGGAAGAGGGAGGGTTGATCTGTAATGGAAAACGGAATCCACAAATGCGAGTTGAGAAGTATGACGTTTTTGACCCCAATGGACTTCAGGAAAAACACAGAAATTCTTATCACAGTTTAGTAGATATGAGGTGAGGTGTGAAAAAAAACACATGACGGTGTCTCTATGAAGGCAAAAGTCCCGAGATCCCTGCTAATAAGAAGGCTGCTTGATTGCATTTCTCAGAACAAGCTGCAAGCCTGGCTGGAACCCACACTGCTGCCTCTGTGAAAGGATCATTGATGGGGGGGACGGTTTAATGAATAGACAGAGAGATGCAGAGGGGGAGAATGCCAGCAATGGCCATGGAGTGACGAAGAGCGGGGCAGAGGCTGAGGCAGGGGGGGCCTTGGCAGGCAGTGAGCACAGGAGAGAAAGCCGAGGGCAAAGGCATGTGGCAAAGACGAGCCTCATTCCCACCGTCCTCTTGTCTTCTATCTGAGGAGAGGAGAGCCTTGAGGATCTGTTCAGAGATGAAAGGAGGGCTTAGAAACAGCACATAAAAGTAAAATTGGGCTTTTCAGGACAACTTGATATATGGGTTGTAGCTTAGCATTACATTTACAATAGATAGATATGACTAGTTTTCCTATTTCCAGTGAAGGAGGATATTATGTTATTTCTGTATGTTTGATATGATAGAGTTCAATTTTGAGAGTTAGATAAGAGGATCGATACACTCTTATGTCTGAAGGACAAATATGAAGCTGCTGCTCGTTAGCTTTTAATTTTAGCAATTGGAGATAGCAACACAGCATTAGGTATGTTACGAGAAGATGCTCTAGTACCAAGTCAATACCCAAATTTGTAAAACTTGTTTCCTGTATCAATGGTACTGTAGACTCCAAAGGTACCACAAGAACAGAAGAGAACAGCAAGTAATCATTTCAAATGACAAATCAAAGAGATGTTGTAGGTCCAATGTTTCCCAGTTTGTTAGGAAACAACAAATCTTGAAAAAAATATGTATTATTCAACAGAAATTCTAGACAAACCCAAATTAAACTTAAAATTGATTACAAAAAGGAAGCACAGGATGTTATTTGACAGCCTTACCGTAACTGTGTGATGTGTTTCTAACTGGGAGTTAAACTGTGATATCCATCACTGCTGCCCAGGAAGGGAGCGGTTCGGATAAGGCAGGGTGGGGAGGTCGATCTGCTGTGTCCATCCTCGCTGTTTTCTAACCTTTTAGTGCAATGATTTAAAGGTTCAGTATGTACAAATTAGGAGAATCTATTAGTAGAAATGGAATACAATTTTCATGTATAGGGGGAGATCTGGGGAGGGATTTAGCTGGGATGGCATCAATCTCTACAGTGTGAATTCAACAAGGAAGACATAGATTGTGCTGAATAATAGATCTCAGCACTGCCAGATAGATAAATATATATTGTATGGTTTGTGCTTAACAGCTGTTTTTTACCAGTGTTACTGGTGTTATTTGTTCAAGGTGTTTCCTCTCTTGCATGTCATTAACATTTGGAAGTTCATAGCCATAACCCTGTATTTCAATCAGCCACCTCTACCCTACACTATGAGCATATTTACCATGGTCATGTGTGTCCATGCTCACACACACAAACACACATCTGGAGACATCTGTTAGCCATCCTGTTCTCACCAGACTTCTATTTACATCTCCACCCGGCTGCTGTTGCCATAAACTTGATGACAAATCATGTCACTACCCCACCGTCCAGTATCCTGTCAGTTTGACTCATCCAGTTCTCCGGAAAACCCTTACAGTTTCCGAAACTTTCGAGAGAGAGAATAATTGGTGGTATTAGCTAGTCAGTGTAGGGTTCATGTTTTTGTTTTCTCTTTTATACCTTCTCTGTCATTGTGTTCCGTACTCGTTGCCCACAAGGTCAACAGCCTCCAGCTGGTCCGTCTCTATTCTATTAAAGAACACTCCCAGGCTCTCTCAGAGACAAACAGAAGACTGTAAACAGTTGTATTTCAGCATGTTTTCTCTAAGAGAATAGTTCCCTCTTATCTTTGATCCCAAGTGGAATATTTAGTCCATGGGGAATTGGTCGGGGGCTCTGAGGGAAAGTGCCTGGGGCCCAGGGGCAGAGAGATGAAGAGGGCGCTGGGGAAAAACACGGAGGAAGGGAGGGGGGGGAGGGAGGGAAAGAGGTACAGTGGGAGGAGGAAGGATTAAAATTAGTGAAATGCAGCCCGTGACGAGTTGACTGGCCCGTCTGTCTAATTAGGCAAGAAGAGGCATTTCCGCTGGTCAGGGAAAAAAGTCCACAACTGGCTGTTCGACTGACTATCTGCTCCGCTTACAGGCTGAGTCACACGCCACTGATATAAAATCCCACAGGCTGGTTTAGTGAATGGCTGTATGGTTGACTGGCAAATGTACAGTATTATACAAAATAGTGCAATAAGACTTGGAGTCTTTCTGACTGACTGACGAGTGTGCTGAAAGATTGATGGACATTTCGATTGACTGATATGAGAACTTTCTGTTATCGTACATAGCCAAATGTCATGATGTAGCTTTTCTATTTTGCTCAATATGTGGGATCTACCAAGGCGATACAATTAGAAGTCAAATCTGATTGCCTTCTTCTGACTAATATTGCAAATGCATTAACATCAGTGGCAGGTTTACTTAACATTACTTAATAATATTCAAATAAACTACCAATATTGTTATGCATGTTTGCTAAACTGGTCATTTTTCAACATAAAACAAAGCAAGTTTACTTTAAGGTTGACTTTTCTCTAACTGTTTTAAAATTAAAAAGAATTGTAGGATCTCGACAACAAGCGGCAATATTATTTAATCTGATTCTATTCATGTACATTACATTCAGTGAAATTTTGTGACAATACTAATCATACCCGCTTAACATGTATAGGAGACAAATACAGGCCTACAGTGTAACTTGATGTACTGTTTATTTCATTAGCAATATTAGTCAAAAAGAGGCAGTTAGATTTATCAGATCTAATTGTATAGCCTTAATCGGTGCGATAACACTGAGCAAAATAGAAAAGCAACATCCTTCCATTTGGCTACCCAACGAGTGCGTTTGCTGTAACGTTACTGTGCAACACTCATGTAAAGCTGCAGTACTGATTTCACTTCTGTGAATAATAATCCTGAAAGTGTGATCACCTCTGCTGCTGCAATTGTCTTCCTGCCGCTTGTTGTTACAATTGTTGTGTTCTTATTGTAAATGCAAAGTTTGCAGCACAGTAAGTGCAAAGTTTCTCATGTATGCTTCACTCACAGGTTTGTGAATGAACCTGGATACGAAGCGTCTGTAGTCCGTTTCTAAAGAGATGAGACTGAGAACAGGACAGCAGAGCAGAGGACTCATAGAACAATAAATCAAAATCTAAAATCCCAAGTTCATAGCACTGACTGGAAAAATGGTTGAGTGATAAGTCGTCCTACAGATGGTCTATGTTGGCAATGCAGAGATGTGTATCACAGTAATTACAAATCCTTCTTCCCCATTGTATCAGGAGTCTTCCTTGTTTCTCGTCCTCGTCAGTCCTCTTATCCGCATATATCAAAATATATTTTACATGAGACTTGGCTGTGTACTGTTTGCACCTGCACATAGAACCAGATAAAACAATATCGCTGCTTATTGTCGAGTTTCTGCCAGGTTTTTTTTTTTTAAACCAGTCAGAGAAAAGTCGACCTTAAAGTTCGCGCTGCCCGCTCCTCTCTTCACAAGAGGAGGATGTAGTCAAGTACAGATAGTCAGAGCGGAAGTGGGGGAGGATGCAGGGATAGGTGGAAGAGCAACATCATTCACCTGATGTTCCACTAACATATAACCCTTTCACGAGGAGAGCTGTGGTTACAGCCATGCTCCTCACACATGGAAATACAGTAAAATAAAAAACTAAACCATTTTACTGAAGACTTCCAATTCATATATTCCAATTCTCTTTCCTTTCTAACTTTGCATTAACTGAAGTGATCCTTCCATACAAAACATACGGCAGAAGCAGAATGGAGGAAGTGATGATGAGGAGATGGAATGATGGAGTAATGGCAGAAAAAGAGAACCAGAGTCCGTGTTTTGCCAACATGCAGCTCACCCCGACATCCATGCTACTCTACAGACTTCCCGTCAAACTGAAGTCACTCATTACTGTTAAAACATGTCAGCCACAGCTTACTTTTTAGTGGTCTTCAGCTCCAGGGCTGTAAAAACTTGCAACAAGTAAAAATATTCATGCCAACAGTTTATTGTTTAGCAATCTTCTTGTTTCAGTAGGTTGTTTTGGGGGATCTGAATGACATCAACAGCGAGTAATTCTTGTGGCCTTGAGCCCAGGCCTCTGATTTACTCCTGCAGACCCAGCACTTCACCAAATATTCGCTTTGTCAGTGTGAGTCATTCAGGAAAATAAGATCCAACTGTTTCAAATGTGTATTTAATTTTACCGGGACCACGACTGTTTCTCCTGACTAAAGGAGTCGCAACTTTATCACAGACAGCTTTGGTAATTGTGTCGATAAGCTGACATGAGTTCAAGTTCTCTCTCTCTTTCTCTCTCGCTCTCTTTTTCTCTCTCTCTCTCTCTCTCTGTGTGTGTGCGCGTGTGTGCGCGTGTGTGTGTGTGGCCAGCAGCAGGGTTGAGCGAGGGAAGGAACAAGTGAGTGAGCAGGGTTGATGAGAGTTAAAACCATAAGCATGACAGCTAACTTCGCCAAGTTGGGACTAAGCCAGTCCGCTGTGTGTGTGCGTGCGTGTGTGTGTGCGTGCGTGCGTGCGTGCGTGCGTGTATATGTGTGTATCTGCAGTGGTATAAGTTGCACTAATTAGCCTTTGAGTTCGGTCTGTCCTGTGTCTAACAGGAAGAGACTATTTGGATAGCTCTGCTAACAGCGATCTTAAACATCGACAACCACATTGCTGCAGTACACGACACACAAAGGGATTTTAGTGATACACACTGTAAAAGTTTGTACTAGTTTTTAATTTTGGGGCATTTCACATTCACAATTCAACCCAAAACATCTATGTCAACTGATCACCAGTCTAGCTCCTGAACTACTGTTACAGATCTTCCTAAGTACAACAAAAAAAAAACATACTCTCAAATTGGGTGTATCAAACGGGTCTAATCGGGTAGGCCTGGTCTTTTTGTCTTATTCGTTTAGTGCCCTGCTCTAAAATTGACCTTATTAGGCCATAATGACATGATGAACAACAAAAATAAAATAAAAATCACAGGAAGACAATAAAGACTTGGACCACAGAGTCATCTTGTTTGGGAGCTGTGGTGTAGGCCCTGAAGCAGCTGTTGACAAGGCCCTTCTAAAGAATGTGAATGCATTTTTTGTGCGTATGGTAAACAGTGTTTAAGCTAAAGGGTGTTGCAAATATAGAAAGAGGAGGGAACAGTGTGCTTTTGTGAATTGTGTGAGTGTCTACTTATCAACAGGATGAATGACAGATGCAGCTCGACTACAGAGGGTAGACATGGAGGGAAAGACATGAGATTTGTAATAATGCCCCACGTCGGTTGGTTTACAGATTTTTCCATTGTTGATCTCTCCCAGTCTCATCACAATAAATGTCTTCATGCTGTGTTTATTTACCCACATTTATTTGTTCTTGTATTTGCACTTTCAACCCTTGTTTGGCTTGGGAAGAATATAAAGATGAGTATCCACTCATCCGAGAGTGCTGTGGTGTGTATGTGCTTCGGCATTGAGCATATACCTAGAAACCGTCTGTACAAGCAACATGTGGCATTCCTGTTTGTGTTTCCATCTGCATTACTTTATGCGCATATATATGTGTGTGTGTGTAGTCACTGTATCCAAAATTCCCAATCTCCATAACAGGGAATTGTATCCCACTCGGTCATAAACGCTTCACCACAGGGACCCATTTGACCAGCAATATCTTCGACCTCCCTCTCAGCAGAGAGGGAGGTCGAAGGTTCGTTTTCTCTTGTAGCGAAAACGAAACAGCAAGACACGGACACTTCTTTCTTTCCTTTCGGGGTTAAAATACATTTTGGGAACAAAAGACAAATAGTGAGAGAGTAATCCGTATTTAAGAGTTGGAATTAGCTAGCAAGGCTTTTGTGTTTCATTTCTTTTTTTCCCTCAAACAGCGAAGAGATTTGGTCTTCTGGTCATAAGTGTTTCCCCTATAGGTGTTGTTTCTGCTTAACTGTGGCCTTGAAGTCCCTTTGAGGTAGGCCGGGTGCCTTCCGGATTTCTCTTGAAGTCCACCTTGTCATGATTAAGAGGCATCAGACATGTGGGGTGCATTTGAGGGACAGTTATACGACTAACCCAGGTAATTCTCTAAACTGCCATAAAATACGTGCACTCCTTTGTGCCAAAGAGAGACCATCTGCATTTTCAACTGCCAGGCATACATTTAAAAAAGTTTGAGTTACTCTCAAGTGTTGTCTGAAAAGTTTTGGAGAGGGGCATGGAGTTCAAGAAATAATTCATATTATTGAAACTTGAAAAACTTTGAAGGCTTGGATAGACTTTTGAAAATAGTATTTGAAACAGAGATACTTAATTGTAACGGACTTGATATAAACCACATAACAAAAAAACTTTCCAAATCATTGCACTTTGGAAGACACTCAAGTATAACTGCAGTGATCCAGCATTAAGGCTGGGTATTGTTCAAACGTTTTTCGGTACGGGTACAGGTACTGATACCTTGACTTTGGTGCTGGTACTTTTTTTGATCCCAATTTCATTATAGGGATATGAAAATTAGATTGCATATTATTGTACACATATTGTTTTAATGCATTTTAGAAGGGGAGAGTGTAACCCATGTTGTTTCCTGTAGCTTCAGTTAACAGATGTCCACTAAATGTTATCATCTGATGCTACAATTTACCAACGTCCCTTAAACGCCTCACATGCCGTCAATAGATGCTAGCTACCGGCTCCACACAGAGAAACCCACTGTTACTGCAGAACATGCAACCATGACACGCAAACGCCCAAGTAGAAACTATGTACTGCTGCTGCTCACTTACACAGATAAGATTAACTCTTGAGGAATGGAGTAAAAGTTATAAGCGTTAAAACCCCATTGATGTAGTCTAAGTATTGAAATTGGTACCGAAATGATAAGGCATCTTTCGATGCAAAATACTAACGGAGGATTCGGTTGTTGCCATAAGTTTGGTTCCCATCCCCAGCTATAGCATGTATGTACGTAGGATGTCTACCATCTAGAACAGAGGTTCCAAAACTTTTTATTGGAGCCCAACCGATACTGGATTTTTGGGGACTATGCCAAAAAATGCAGACAGTAATATATTGGCTGATATTGTTTAAATAAACTGTATTTAGCAGTCAGGCTATACTTACCAGACCATGTACCACAATGTACAATGGTACCAAACCAAAGTTTTGGTACATTGTGGTACATGGGAACCACTTCCCATTGCAGAAATAAACATGTCTTTTGGACCTTTAAACATTTAAAAAGATTACCCTAATTCCACTTGCATTTTGTTTAAAAAATGTTTAAATGATTAACAATTCAGTTTCACATCATTGTAGTGTAATTCATACATGGAACATTGTAATGAAATAAATGAAATGACCATATTTTGGACATGGGCCAGTTTGAGTGATTTTGTTTGGACTGTCAAACAAGACTCTTAAGTAAAGCCTTGTGTACCACCAGTGGTCCATGTACCACTGTTTAGGACCCAAATTGCTCCCTATAACTTTCCAAAGCAAAATGATACACACTGTGGGCAAGAGCAAAGCTACTGTAGTATGTTCAACCAACTGAACAGCTTTAGTCAACAGGGGAATATGAAACTGCAAAAAAGAATGTGTCATTACCATTTCTGTCTTTTTTTTTTGTGTATGAAAAGAACAAAACATTCCCGTTGCTTCTTTCCTTCTTTTTAGAAAGATTTTGATTAGCTCAGACACCTTTAAACATGCACGTCTTTTTGTTTATTTCTGTGGAATCTCAACTATGACAGAAAACACGTGTAAGACATTAAAATGTACCATATTGCTCTAACTCTTGTCAAGAGCATTGTATGTATGTATATATGTATATATATACACACACATATATATATATATATATATATATATATATATATATATATATTCACCAGCTCTTAATCATCCACTTGGACATGTTGTCCATATATATATGCACTATTTCCTTGGGCCTGTAGGTGCTTCAGTGAGGCTGACACATCTGCTGCATCATTGCAGTTTTTACAATCAGAGAAAAAATATGCCTTCGGGTTCTTAAAACACATTATTACTATAATACATTACTTTATTATGTTCACTTTGATACCCCTGCATTCTTCTCGAGCTTGTTCCCTTGATGATGATCATGATGAAAGCGCAAAAGGTCAAGGCCAGCATTGGCATTCACTGCCGACTCCTTGCAACTTTAATCAATGTTCTCTGATTGGCTCTCCCAAGGGAGCTGAGGGAATAAGGACTGTTAGACCTAAGGCTGACTGTCAAAGGAAATAATGCACGAGTGCAGCATTCATATGTAACTAAGGAGCACACATACTTTGATGGAGATCTGGATTGGGTGTCACAGTTTGCAGTGCTCACAGATATAGTTACTATCACGTCCCAGTTACTCACTGAGCAGCTCTGAGTTAGTCGCTGCACAGATGCTATTAAGTGCAACACACACTGACCACTTCACATCTTTTGATGTACAGTTGTGGATAAATTTGTTGGTACCCTTAACAGATCATTGACATTTTCTCCTGAAAAGTAATTAAATTTAAAGCAATTTTCTCATGTATACCTTCTTTTCTTTGGGTATGTGACAGTGAAAAGAAAAAAAAAACCTTAAACTACTGCTTCCTCAACAAAGCTATTTTAAAATGGCCTTGATAGATTTGCTGGTACCCTCAGAATTGTTTTTCTTTAAATTTGGATTAAAGTCATATGTCAAACCAACTAATTTGCCTCATTAGTTTCACACGTTTTAAATTTTGTAATCAGTGATTCAGCCTGTTTAAGTGGAGAAAAGAGGTCACTGCTGTTTGGTATCATCTTGTGCAACACGCCGAAAGTGGACCAGAGGAAGCAAAGAAGAAAGCTGTCTGAGGAGATCAGAAATAGAGTTACAGACAAGCATATTAAAGGTAAAGACTAAAAGAGCAGCTTGATGTTCCTGTAACCACAGCTGCTAATATTATTTAAAAGTCCAGTGTCCATGGGATTGTAGCCAACGTCCCTGGATGTGTCCGTAAGAGGAAAATTTACCCCAGATTGAGAAGAAGGATGGTGCGAATGGAAAACAAAGAGCCAAGGAAAACTTCCAGAGATACAAGCTGAACTCTGACATCTAGGTACACCAGTGTCTGATTGCAGCATGCGCTACATTTTGAGCAACAGTGAGCTCCTTGGA
This sequence comes from Embiotoca jacksoni, assembly GCF_022577435.1. Taxonomy (NCBI): domain Eukaryota; kingdom Metazoa; phylum Chordata; class Actinopteri; family Embiotocidae; genus Embiotoca; species Embiotoca jacksoni. The sequence goes on along the minus strand of NW_027185447.1, from coordinate 301,249 downwards.
AGATGAATCTGGAGGATTCCACTGGTGAACGAAAGACATAAAACTGACTGGAATTTGCTTGACTGCATATTGATAAGCTACACTACACCTGGGAGAATCTTTTGGACAGATGAGAAAAAAGCAGAACTTTTTGGCAAGTCATATCAGCACTGCGTTCTCAGGCAAAAAATAAAGCTTTACCAGGTAAGAACACCATGCTTACTGGGTGCTGTGAATCTGAGCAAGGCAGAATGAAATTTCAATGCTATCAAGGCATTCTCTCAGAAAGCTCTGTTTCAGTCGCAGGTCATTGGTCTTCCAACAGGACAAAAGCCTAACACCCACAGCAAAAAGCACCCAAGAATGGCTAAGAACAAAACATTGGACTATTCTTAAGAGTCCCTCTATGAGTCCTGACCTGAATCCTATCAAACATCTATTGAAAGAGCTGAAACATGCAGTCTGGAGAAGGCACCCTTCAAACCTGAGACAGCCAGAGCAATTTGCTCAGGAAGAGTGGGCCAAACTACTTGTTGACAAGTGCCCAAGTCTCATTGAGAGTTACAGAAACCGCTTGTTGATGATTGTCTCTAAAGGTTGCGCAATACAATAAGAAAAGGGTCCCATTAGTTTTATCATTGCCATTTTAATTATGTTTTATTATTTAAAGTGTTTAGTTGAATCAAAAACTAAAAGCAAAGTCTGATTTTTATGTATCACTGAATAAACAATCATCAAGTCCACTTACATTTATCAGTTTCAAATTATATTGTTCTTCTTATAGTCTTTAAAGGGTAACAACAATTGTCCACGACTATATGTCATTATTGATTGTTGCCCACACCAAACACACAGTTGGTGGCTCCTGTGCCATAACTGCTTCAATCATTTGTGGTGCCTCCACAGTGAGAAGTGACGAGGTAATGTTACTGTAGGGCAGCTGGGTTTACAGAGTTAGTAACTTTTGTCCACAGTTTCCTCACACAAACCCAATATGCTTCATCACGTTACTCCTCAGGTTTGGCACAGCATTGTGTTTTCCTGACCAACATGGCTTACAGGCGTCTCCATGTTGCGTTAATAGAAAGAATAACAATACCAAAGTGATATGGACCTCAACACTTTTTCATGTTGTACGTTATTTGGTCACACAGCTTTACTTCTTCCAAAGTATTTTCTTTGACAGATAAAATGTTTTATCTGATTAAAAAAAAAAAAAACATCAAATATCAATCAATTCATTCCAAGGATAGACTTTACTAAGATAGGAGCTCATATACAGGAACTATATCAGGATTCTTTTAAAACCACAACAGCTCAGAAATCCATAGTTAACAGCTTCTCAGAATAGAGCCCATGGCAGTGCTTCGCAGAGATCCAGCACCTGTTGGGAGGAGACTGAGACCCAGCTGAGATGGATTGGGATGAGTTGGTGTGAAGATATAGCAGCCAACAAGTGCTCAGCATATGTGGAACTCCCGTAAGACTGTCGGAACAATTCCAAATGATGACCTCACTAATCTGGTTGAAAGAATACAGAGTGTCTAAAGCTGTTAGTAAATCTCTGAAGAATCCAAAACTTTGAAACATTTATTTATTTCCATGGGTGTACTTGCAAGAACATAATAAATATACCTTATCTTTTACAGGGTATTCACGTACAGACACACTGAATCTCTTGGGGTCTCACAAACGTTGCCCTCACATATCAATTTCTCACACTAATAACATACCAAGGCCCCTACCTCACCCCTTAGCTATCCCTCTTAGAGCCCACAGCTCTTAAGCCATGCATTAAGAGGAGAGAGCTGTGCATTATCCATTTGCTATGCTTCCTCTGGCTTTTGATGAATCAAAGAGTGTGTTAGGAGTTGGAGGAGCCGGGGCTACTGCAGAGAAAACAAAACGCTCAGAGGACGAGGAAAGAGTGCTGGCAGAGGGAGATGGAGCAGAGGGTTATGGGGGTCAGGGTCTTTCTGAGTGTCAACAGCTGGACCCACCTGAGAAGAGGCAGCAGAGGAAAGGGAGGGACAGCGTTTCACTGAGTGTGTGTAAGAATAGAAGATACCAAAACAGAAGTAATGTGCGTCTGTGTCGTTTTGATCATACCGGTCACTTTGCAGTCACGCTCTCTTCTGCTACTTCTGTGATTAGGCATGCAGCTAGCACTTCCCAGGGCAAGTTAGAATAAGCTAGCTTTTCTTTTTCAAGGGTATTTGGTGACTGATGGACACACAAGATCAAACCTGTGACCTTCAAGTAAAAAGACACTCAGAGACAGGACCATGAAAACAAACAGCAGCAGTTCAAAAGCAGAGTTAAGGGAATGAAAAGATTTCAAGAAAAGTAGGAGGTCACTAGGGACTTGGAAAGGTGAGAGGAAGACAAACAGGAAAAGCTTTGTTGGAAAGAGATTGGAGAAGAAAAAGAATGGAGGAAAGAGGAAGGAAATATTGGGATCGAGAGAGGATATACATAGGAAGAAGAACATTGGTCATTCGGAGGAATTTCAGGGAGTGAGACAAGAAAAAAAGATGAAATCTATGAGAGGAAGAAGTAAAAGTAAGCTAGAGAGGAGGAAAGATAAGAACAAAAAGAAAAGTAGGAAGAAGGAAAAGTAGCAAAAAAAACCAACCAAAAAACAGTATATAGCTAAAGCACAAGTAAAGAAGGAAGTGAACAGGGGATATAAAAAGAAGGGAACAAGACGGGAAACAGGAAAAGAAGGAGCATGGGGAGTGAAATGAACAGATAAGAGAGCAGTCGAGGTAAGAAAAAAAGGGATCCCAGAGGGATGAAAGGAGAAGGGGAGAGATGGGTGGAGGTCTGTTAGCAGGAAGTTTGTGCGTAAGTGTTGGCCTGGGGAGATGGAATCTGGTGCGGTGTGGTGTGTTTGTTCTGGCTTAGCAGCCACCCTCAGCAGGCCCCTTCACTGGGCACTGTAAGACAGGGATGTAGAGGAATAAATGCAGAAGAGGAGGGAAACATAGGTAATGAAAAAAGAACGGGTCAATAACTGTGTGAAAGCCTCAGCCAAGGTAAAGCCTGATTCACACTGCCTTCAGAAATACAAGCAGTAAAGGTTACATGGTCACAAATTGGGTAATTATAGTCAAAACGACTAGAAATTTAGAACAATGTGGACAACATCCGGGGATACAAAGTGGAACCAGTGAATGATGCCATGAGACTTTGATACTTCTTGTAAAAGGCCAGTTGAGTTGCTGCACTTTCTAACAATTCCACCAGATTGCATGACGAGTTTTGCGGCTTGTCTTTCATTGAACATTGTGCACATCAAGTCTCACAAAGCATGAATGAGGCGTTTGCCGACTTGGTTAACATCCAGTGCAGTATATTTAATGTTCAAATTAAATGTAGTAATGTTACTGGAATAACAACACCTTAATGAATGATGAAGATGAAAGTACTGCGCTGCATTTTCATAGTTACAGTATATCATAGAGCTTGACCAATGAATGCAGATGCTATTGCTCAAGGTCATGCATGATATACTTAGGAAATTATTAACCTGTCATGCTCTGTGTCATGTAAAAATACTGAGCAGGCCCAGTTGATCTCAATTTCAATCAAGATGGCAAGAAGTGACTTTGCAAGAGGGTTTAAAGGTCAACCAGAGGAGTGAGGTACTGAATGAATCCAACCACAAGCTCACTAAGACACCAAGGTTGTTAAATTGTTGGGGTTTCCTCATAAACTGTAAAAAAAAAAAAAAATTGGCACAGGCCCTGTTACTCCACCCGTAGGTTTCTTGAAGAGCAATTTTGAAGCTCAGTTTCAGATGGCTCAGACTGTCACCAATTGGCTCTACCTAACCCAGTCTGTCTCCCGGCTGATCCAATAATGGGCAAAAAGGTGTTGCGTGTTTAGGACTGAGGGGGCCTGAATGAAGCCTAATTACCAAAACCAGCGCTGAGGAGAGTCTTTGCCTGTGTGGCTCTGGCTGACAGTTAATTTGTAAGAATTAAACCCAACTTCTTTGTATATTAGGGGCAGTAGTGAGTCACCAAAGCATCCAGCCAGTCACTGAAATCTAATAATTCATTCTTCACCCACAATAACTGAAGTTTGTCATCAACAGAATCATAAAAGATTATTCTTTCAGTGGACCCATCTTTGTTGCTGCTCTGCTTCAAGACCGAGCTTGATGTTTGACCCATTATTTGCGAAATGAGAATTAAATAAATGCCAAATTTTTCAATGAGAGAGTTACCTCTGCATTAAAACGTAATCTTAAACCAAACTTGAATGAAATTAAAAATACTCACAGAAAATTATCTATCAAATAAAACATCTGCATCTTCCCGACAATAATATGACTAAGTTGCCCCCCTCTGATTAAACCTGATTGCTGATGTGATCAAATCATCAAATGAGGCGAGTGTATCATATCATATATATTTTAGGCCTGCTAAGATGACTTGTTCACAGTGGGGATAGATATTACAGATCACGTGGAAAATTTGTTGACGCTTTTGAGCAGTAGTTTTTAATTTTAAATAAAATCTGACAGCCCGAGTAGCCTATCAGGGGACCGAAAATGTATTAAAACAGCACTTTTTCTGGAGCAATGCCACACATCAATGCAAGGACATTAGGACAACTACTTTTAATAATTGTACGTATAGTTTATATCTACATATTTTGTGATCCATTCCTTCACTGTATTTCAAAAATGTTTGCCACATATCTGAGCTGAAAACTTTCCCGTTAAAGGAAACTGGAGAAATCAAATCTGAAGTCTGGGTATTTAACCCTAGCATGGCGTCACTCGACTGTTGCTCTTGGCTTCAGTCTTCTCTGTGAATATAGTCTGCAAACCCTGTTTTCATTAAGGTTCACTCAGTCACTGTGAAGGCATACCAATCGGCAACCACTGGGGGTGGCTATAGGTCAGATGATGGTGAAGTTGTTCCAACAGTGTTGGCAGTGGCAGAGTTTCGGTGCAGAGCATACGGAATATAGTGTTCAATGGCAAATGGTTCGAGGCTGCTCTAATGGTTTCAAAGTGAACCTGATGTATACGCCCATTAGGATGCAACGACTAGAACCAACCCCCATGACCAGACCCATATATTCACACAGTCAATTTGGGTCTAGTAATACCGGGCTAGTCAAACCTTACACTTAATTGATTTGCGACATCGGCACTCCTTGCAAAGTTTGGTCGAAGTGCTTGATGTATAAAATAAAAGTCTAAAGATTGAAATAACTGAAGTTATCTGGCTATTCGAGAAAACAGCAGGAGATGGTAAAAGAGAAAAAAAAACAAGCATCTTTCTTTGAGATGTAGTTAAAGAGCTATTTGACAAGGACAGTAAGGAAGTAACTGCTTGCTAGTAGGAACTTCTTATAGTTTGACATAAGTACAGTACATGCTCTGCTTTAATAGAAAAACAGACATAAAATGAAACTGACCTGCGTCAGCCAGAGGGAATTAAGATAAATTTGAGCCTGACTCATCTGCCGATGCATTTGGTTCAGAATGGGAATAGAAATCTCAGGAGAAGATTTGAGATTCAGTCCCCCTGTGGAAATGGAAAACAAACATATATTTCCAGAGTGAGTCATACAGGAATATTGTCCAGTTTGTCATTAGATAGCCAAATGTACGTTGTTGTATCTGAACCAGTTTCCTGCGACTTCTGTCAAACACGCCGCATCTCAGTTTAGCTCATTATCTGTTCGTCTGCCTTCCTGTTGATGTCCGTAGTTACGGACACAACAGCAAGCTACTGAGATTTATGCTAAAGCAAGAAAGGAAGAAAGAAAGCCTAACACAAACTGTACAACACAGAGTCACTGTGGTGACACACCCCCAGGTTCAGGGCCTGTGTAACTTCCCCTTTGTGCACAATGAGATATACACAGGCCCTTGCCCTTTTCCTGTGTCCAAATAAACAGTCCAAAAAGGGCCATTTACCGGGAACACTGCCTTGAATGTTTGTGTGTGCACGTGTCTGTGTCCATGTGTTGCCATCGTTATGTAAGGATGACTATGGCCCTCAGCCCCCTTCATTAGGGCTGCTATTCAGCTCCTGCTTCCTTCAGTCACAGTTCACTGACTTGTAGGCCCATAACAGACATGGGAATTGGATGTGTCATCCTGTGTGTGTGTGTGTGTGTGTGTGTGTGTGTGTGTGTGTGTGTTTCTATCTCAGTGCTCCTCCAGCTGTGGAGCTGCATATTTGGCTTTCAATTCGCACATACTTAACTTGCTACAAACAGGCACTCAAACACGAGCTTGTATTTACCAAACAGTAACACGAAGTAGTTTTACATTGTGCTTTATTCATCATCATGTAGGGTTGTTGTCTATGTGTTCCTCCCTTGTCTGACCTCAACAAGTTGCTCTGCAAGGCTGTCTGAGTGTGGTAATCCAATTTAGATTAAAAGATCATGACTTTTGGCAGTTACACATTCCCACACTGTAATACTGAGGCAATTACAGTTTATTGTTGATTGACAATCCAAATTGACCAAACCTAAAGCTTAAGGTTTGGTCAACTGAATTGTTTAAATATCAGAAACAAGTGACTTCAATCGCGTGAATATCCTATTATCAAGCCCAATTCAGACCAGATTCACAATAGGAAGTCAAAATTTATTTTAGAGTGTGGTAAGGAAACATTGCATCAGCGTGAACTTGCCCATCACCGCTCCACTCAAGCCAGCTGAGAGTGTCATCCGCGATTCAGCTTGTCAAGTCAGACTGTAAGGCATGATGTATTTGTCTGCTTACTGGAGGAGACACCAACTCCTCTCAACAACGGAACTGCTCTGGGGGAAAAAAATGAGAAAATGATAAGGCAGGGATAGATCTCTTGTCCCGAGTTCACGGCATACATTTGAATAACTCTCAAGCGTATTCCGTTGGAGCACCCATGGGGGGCTCCAAAGTCTCAACTCTAGTTTATTTTGTTTTCACCATTTAATCATCACGGATAACTCACTATCACTACTTTCTCACTCACTATCACTTTTAAAGCGCTAAAAACTATAAACAGCTACGTAAAAGCCTGCAGTTCAAACAGAAGTACAGAAAATTGATAGATGATACACCATCTCTTGTAGTTGCTTTGGTGGAAACTGGAAGGTTTCAGAATGTTGCAGACTTGCGAATTGTTCGTAGTTGCAAGTTTCAAATGTTCTCAACACAAACTATCGGTCTTAAGATGACCATGGACTTTAAAATTTGTGTGAATATTTACACCTTGGGAAATACCACTTTTATTTTTAATAACAACACTTAGCTCAAAATAAAGAGTGGGAACAGCTGGCATGACTTCTTTAATATATATATATATATATATTTTTTTTTTTTTTTTTTAAAGGCACACCTCCAAAGCTCAATAATTAACATGATATAGTTTATCCTTGTTTTATCTTAAAAGAAAAAAAAAAATGCCAATTTGCTATTTTATGGGAAGACACACTCTGTAACTTTTACATGTGCATTAGCATTTTGAAAAGTCACAATATCCTCTATTTCCACTTTTAGTGTTAAATCCAAATTGCTTCCACACATTACTTCAGACATTTTGACACATGCTTTTTTGTTGTTCGTAAAGAGGACAGCTCTAGCAGTCGGAGGCTAACTATGTTCTGGCTCCTTCATATTTAACAAACAGATGTGCTATCAGTTTAGTCGAAGTATAAAGTAAGAGAGCAAATAAGTGAATTTCCCAAACCTTCAAACTATTATTTAAGAATGTTGGAGTTTTTTGTTTGTGGATTTTTCCACTCTTATCTTGTTGTCTGAGGAAGCATTTCCTTTTAGTCATCTAACAACGCCATCGCTCTGTCCACAAGCAAAAAGGATGTTTGTTGTTTTCTCTCTCTCTCTGTGTGTGTGTGTGTGTGTGTGTGTGTGTGTGTGTGTGTGTGTGTGTGCATGAGAGAGTGAGCGAGATCAGTCTTGTATTCAGATGTGGTTTTCTTTGTGTTCCAGGTGACCTCTGCATGCATCCCAGTTCCCTCCAATGATCTGGTAAGTCCCCATCATTTCATCTTTCCCTCAAGAGCATTCTGTACAAGTGTGTACTATTTTCCCACTTTGTCTGTCCATTGTTAGGAGGTAAGGCTCCCCAAAACCACCGTATGGTTTCCTCCTGCTGAATTACTTCAGGGAATCTCAGTCCTCGGCCGAGCTTGAGCTCGGTTCATTCCTGGAGCACTGCAGGATTTCTGCCTGAAAGGAAAAAAAATAGTTGATGTTGCTATAAGAAGTAGTAATGTTTATCCATTAGGGAGTCTGTTTGTTTAATTAACTCTCCATTCCTTCCTCTGTGTTGCCTCCTCTTCTCTCCCCTTTCTCCCCTCTCTCACCTCCTTTCAACCTCCTCCCTTTGCCCTACTTCCTCTTACCGTCCCTCGCATCCCTCCCTCCTCTCCTCTCCTCTCCTCTCCTCTCCTCTCCTCTCCTCTCCTCTCCTCTCCTCTCCTCTCCTCTCCTCTCCTCTCCTCTCCTCTCCTTCATCCTGTCACCGTTCATTCCTCACATCCAGCAGCGGAGAGGGACCGCTCCTTCTCGACACAACCAACACCTGGTGAGCACACTTTAACTCAATGCTCTCTGCTCCTCCTCCTCACCTTCATGCTTTTTCTCTGTATCTTCCCTTTTCCATCTTTCCCTCCATGTCCCCAGTGTCATGCTGTCTGTTTTGGAGATTCCCAAACCTTCCAAGGAAAAAAAACCACAGCAGCTTCACTGAATGCAAACAAATTCTAAAGCGTGTGCAAACAAAGGCTGAAAGTTCTATTTTATTTCTATATTTTTATATATTTTGGGATCATTGGTCATCATTCTTTAAAGAAACCCTCACAGCCTCCTTGTCACCAATGATCCCAAAAAATATGAAAATAAAATAGAACTTGGTTGAACACAGCTGCGGGTCATTTTGACCCAAGGACAACACAAGGGTTAAACAGGAAGGTGTCATCCTCTGGGGAGCATAAATGTTATAACAATTTTTGGATCTGATTTTGAAGTAGAATTTTTGGCTTGATGTTGCTGTTAAAGAAAAGGTCATGGGTCACCAGAAACAACAGAATTCATCCTCATGGGACAATAAATGTCCACCTCATTTTTGAATGAAAGTCTAGTCATTATTTTTTGCTTTAAGTTTAACTCTGGAAGGTAATGGTTCCACAACTCGGGAGCATGAAACCAGTGCAGAGAAGGTATTTACCGAACCAGAGGGGAAAAATGTGCCCTGGTTCTGCTTGACGGCTGCTCACACTCTTTGTTGTGATGAGTCTAGAAAACCCTGTTTGCATTAAAGGCTATTTTTCAGCAGATCTTGCTCAGACACGGCCACTGCAGCTGCTCATTGCAATGGCGCCAGTCAGCAGCGTTCCAGAAGCAGGTCGGCACTCTGCTGCACTAAAGACTGTCTACTTTGAAGGAAGCGCGACAGGTTGCGTCAATTCGCACAGAGCAGATCAGGTAGACAGAAAGAGAAAAGCAAAGAGCATCCTGTCAGTTTTCAAAATAAGACACATCATACATCACATCACTGTCTACCCCCACAGTCTTTCAAGTAGGACAAGAAATACATTCTCCTCCTGCTACAGGCGCTGTATCTGAAATAGTTGCAAAAATGATTAGGAGGATTCATGTTTTTTTAATGACTAAAACACAGCAAGCTGTATTAAATTTGTGCAAAGGCTACAGCACAAAGTAATAAATAACAGCAATGAACAAAAAAATGACAAAACAACTTTTAGACATGCTAGAAGCACAAAAATCGAAACACTTAAAGGCTGAAACGCTTCCAGTGGGGTATGAGGATGGGACAAAATATCGGGTCACATTCGACATGACAAACCAGTGCCTGGTGGAAATGCAGGTAAGGTTTGCTCAGCCACCCTAAAGGGCAGACCAATCAACAGCCAGCGTTCATAATGTTCCAACAGTGGCAGCGACTGCAAAGTTTTCGCCCTTCCACATACGTCATCTGGTGGTCAATGCTGCTTGGTTAAAGGCTGCTCCAACACTTTCAGAATTAACAACTGGAAACGATACCCATTGGAGCGTGGCCAGGCCCTTGTATTGGCATGTTTGATTTGGGTCTGTAAATATCAAGCTGGAAAAAATGTGAAACAGAATCAGATTCCATCAACAAACAAACAACAAACACAAACGCCAAGTCAAAGGCTGTCTCAAATCACGACCCTTTTACTATGTCGTGCAATTCATTTGCTTTTTTGAATTGTGTCTGTCAATGTATTCACACTTTAAAAAAGTTGAACAAAAACAGTACTTTCATCCAAAAAAAAAAAAATTCTCTGAAAGCCAAAAATGTAATGATGCTGCCAAAAAGTCAGACTGTGTTGACTGTATATATATTGGTTTATATAATGTCAAGGCACCTAATAGTTGTGAATATATTTTTGTCTGAACTGCAGTGATTTTTGACCAAGAGAGCCTCTGTTCTTTGCTGCATTTGGGAATAGATTTTATTATTGTACTATAAAAAATACAGGGTATGCTGTTCTGAATCCCTAATGACCTGACGGTGCTATAGGGGGCTATATTAGGGATGGATACACAGGTGACTGGCCAGCTGCTCAGGATTTTCATCATCACATCAAAGGGCCAAAGTATATAATCTGAATTGGTCAATCAGTAATGGATAAACTCAGAGTTTTTATTGTATTTTTTTCTTATTTTCTTAAACAGGGATCCACGAAGTCTCTAACTTACACGAAACAGAGAAACACCCTGCCAAGGTAAAGTCATCGTATTCTATTCTCATTGTACATGTTGAAGAAATTTCTTCAGAATTTAGTTAATACGAATGCAAATAAATGTCACCGTGACAGCACTGCTCTGCATTTGGCTCTCATCTGTGCCTGCTCACACTTGTTCCTCAAACTACTGTTTTTTCCCCTTTTTTCTTAGTGGAGGGTTTAGTGTCACCCATGTGATGGAGCGAGTTGATCCGACCTAGATGCTACACACTGTATCCAGTTTCTCTCCTTCCCTTTCCTCCTCGCTTGTTTTCTTTTTCTCCTTTCATCCGGCCAGAGGATTTCCTCACAGCATGTGTGAGGTTCACGTCAAACACCGCCTGCAATATGCTCTGCTCACATTTCTCTGTGACCACCTGACCCCCTGCCCTTTCCTCTCCTCTTTGGGTGTTCCTTCAGGAGCTTCAGCGTAGACCGCGTGATGGAACGAGTGATGGAGCGCAACTACGACTTCGACCTGACCTACATCACTGAGAGGATCATCTCCGTCTTCTTCCCTCCAAAGCTGGAAGAGCAGAGATACCGGCTCAACCTGAAGGAGGTGGCTGCCATGCTCAAGTCCAAACACCAGGACAAGTTTCTGGTGAGGGAACAGAGATGCAGCACTCTCATATCAGCCGGGGATACACAGCATTTACAGGAGCTGGTATTTGCTGTCGTAGTGATTTCACCTCTCTCCTTGAAGTATTTAGTTAAATTCAATGTAAGATGCTTGTTGCACAATGGAGTTTGGCCTAAAACCTCAAGAGGCTGCGAAATACACTTAGCAACCCACAAATAAGCAGTCTATTTGTTTTTTCTGTCACACCCATAGTAAAATAATTGACATGATAACTGGCTGCAGTGATAGAGTGGAGTAAGAATAAAAACATCTTTTCTCTTTCAGCTCCTAAATCTCTCCGAAAGGCGCCACGATATCACTCGACTAAATCCAAAGGTAGAATATTTCTTCTTATAATTCTCTTGAGAATTCAGTTTAATTGAATTGAATTTAATCTCCTCAAATTGGCACAACCTTTTTGTCTGTCTGTCAACTACCAGGTTCACGACTTTGGCTGGCCAGACCTCCACGCCCCACCGCTGGATAAAATCTGCGCCATATGTAAGGCCATGGAGACCTGGCTGACCTCTGACCCCCAGCACGTGGTGGTCCTGCACTGCAAGGTCAGAGTTCAGGGGGCCGCTGAGGGCTTTCAGACAGACATCCCGCTGATTCCCTCGCTCTAAAACAGGCAGATGTGGTGGTATAATGAGTGAAGTTTTGTAACCAGGTTGCAATATGTCTTGAATTACTGTTAATTGTTTTGTTTTTAATAATGCAGATTTCATATTCATTTTGACAACAATATTTGAAATAGGACTGGTAATAGGGGGGGGAAAAAAATCAGATATGACAATTGTGGGGATGGCTATTGGGAATTTCACAATAGTTTTAAATGATGTGATTTTTTTGATCAAAAGTCATCAGTAATGTGGATATAATGATGGTTTTGAGGCAAACAGTAGAACAGCTCAAACAGTGTGGTTAGTTCAGAGGATTACACTTTACTGTGATGCAGCCTTTAAAACCAGTAAAAGACAACGCTTAGAATTGATTATGATATTACCACATCCAAAACCTAAGAAAATATCTAGTCTCATACTCCTGCTCATATACTGCAGGCTATTTTTTTCTAGAACAAAACATCATGTTTTTAAATCAGTCATATACTTTAAATCTAAAATCCTAACTGCAGCACGTAATTAAATAAGTGCCAGACGAATAAAATGGAGTAAAAAGAACAATATTTCCCTGTTAAATTTCACGGTGTAGACATTAAAGTAAAATACAATATATATACATAATAGAAAATAAGTTGTACATCAAAATTATGAGTGGAAAAGGTTTGTATAATATGATGGAGAAATGTTACAGAAATAAAAGATGCACTGACATTTGGAGAGCTAATATTTAAATTGACCATTTATTTCACTTGATGGTTCAAATTTATCAGCCTTAATCTCTCCAATCACTATTTTCTGATAGTAATGCAATAAATTAAATCTAATACTAATGCTAAGACATGACTTGACCGGAGCCAGTTCAATAAGCTCCTTCCACCCATGCCAGAAAATTAGCTGCACGACTTAGATCAAACTCTGTCAACCTGATATTTAACTCCCACACCCTCATGCCACATTTAGAGTTTCATTTATATAATTTGTTCAGGATATTTTAACTCTTCCATTGTTACCAAACAATAACCATCTTACGCTGAGGGTGACTGATCTCCCACAGCTTGTCTGGATGTTTTATTTATTGGTTTTGGTCAGGAAAATTGAAATACCAAAACCACACTGCTTCTGTGGTCTGCTGACTTCCCAGAACATTCCAGCTACAGGCAGCTGGATCTGCAGCTCTTAGCCAGCTGCAGATCACACTAGGGACCAGAATAAATAAGTTGTTGACAATGTCCCTTTTAGGGACTAAAGCACTTTTTTGTGTGCTCAGCACGTGGAGGTGCAGCCTTCCTTGTAGTATCTGGAGGGTTCAAAATTAGGAATTCAGAAATGGAGTTTCTTTGGAATGTGTCAGGAAGTATGGAGCACCCGGAGTAGAAAGAAAAAACACCACAGGGAGCTTTTTAATTTGAAGTCAAACAGCTTTTCCACATCTCTCTCTGTCCCTGCCTTGTCTCCATATCGCTCTCTCTCTCTCTCTCTCTCTCTCTCTCTCGGTCTTGCCTTAACTGTGTTTCTGTCTATCAAAAATCAACCCGGCAGTTGAAACAGTGAGGCATTGAGGTTTGAGCTGACAGCTGATTTTCACAGCTTATAGACCTGAGGCTGAAATCAGCACATCATGACTTTGTCCTGGTTGTTCCTTCTTCCTCCTACAGGGAAACAAAGGTAAAACAGGCGTGATTATTGCAGCCTACATGCACTACAGCAAGATCTCCGCAGGGTGAGTTTGTGTGTAGGTGTGTGTTGGAGAAATTTTTTTTGTTTGTAAAATGTCTACACATGGAACCCATTAAATGTTATTGAACTGATGTGTACAAAAACATTGGATTTAAATTCATCTAATCCAATGTGCATGACCAATTATGTTTAAAAACGTATTTCTCCAGTGTATCTGGTTAATGATGTGTGCATGTTCAAGTCTATGCAAGACAATGATTTCCATTCAGACTGTGGCAATAAGTTGTTTGATAAATGAAGCCCTGTGGATTCTGCACAGGAACAGTGGAAACTGGTTTATCCTGTGGCCAACGCCAGCTGTATCCTCTCCATGTACTTTCTGGCATCTAGAGAGTCTGGTGCAAGTCCCATGATGGAAATTGTTGGCTGAAAGCATGTCTGTGTGTCTGTTTGTGTGTGCATTTATGTGTAGGGCGGACCAGGCTCTCAGTACTCTGGCCATGAGGAAGTTCTGTGAAGATAAGGTGTCCTCTTCCCTCCAGCCGTCCCAAAACAGGTATGAGGCCACAGGATGATCTGAGGGGAAACTGGAAGTGGGGTGCAGAGTGTGTGTGTGTGTGTGTGTGTGTGTGTGTGTGTGTGTGTGTGTGTGTGTGTGTGTGTGTGTGTGTGTGTGTTTCTTTTCCCTAGTTAAAGGGAAAACAAAGAAAAAACACTTTTAGCTTTAAGCTCTTCATGCTGGGTTTATCTTTAGTTTGAGGTTTTTCTCACAAGACTTGTTGCTTCTTTCTTGAATTTTCAAGACAACAGAGCCATTGTTAATGTATATAATAGGAATAAAGTTTATTCCTAATATGACAAACCAACCAGTAAACTGTAAAATAGACCTATGGAATGGTAAAAGTAAATAAGCTGTGCAAATTATGAATGAGGAAGTGAAAGTTGAAGAAATGCAATGCAATGCTGCAATGCAGTGCCTTCCCACCATCTTTCTATTCACTGCTAAAAAGTGTCCACTTGACCTGGATTGTAGCACATAACATTTTAAATAAAAAATGTAATACAGTAATGAGTAGGTGTAAATATTTTCATCGAACCTACAGCAAGAAAAAAAGAGGTTATTTCAAGTATCAAACTACTCTTTTGATTGTTTTTGTCATAAAAATATACTTGCAGAACTTCACACTCACTTATACATTTAGTTATTTTAGAGATTAAATATTAAAGATTAAAAAAAGCCAAATTAGTATCAAAATAACAACTGAGTCAAGAACATTCCTGAATCAACTTTAGCTGTGTAAGATAAAAGAAATAGTTTCTCACACGCATTTAATTTTAGGAAAAACAGTTTATAGACTCAGCATAAGATATCTGTTGCTTTTTACCTGCCTCTTCATCCTCTCTGAGGAAACTGCTGTTGCTGAGCTCACCGCAGCAGTTGTAAATGTTTGTTGGCAAACTCAGTCCGCAACTGTTATTGTTACTCCTACTTTGTCATTTCTGTCTGACTCTATATGATAGAATCTCTTTCCTCCCTTTTTATCCTTCAGGTATATCTACTACTTTGGGGGCCTTCTCTCCGGGGCGATCAAGATGAACAGCAGCTCTCTCTTCCTCCACCAAGTTCTCATCCCGTCATTCCCAAACTTCCAGGGTGAAGGAGGTGTGTTTTTTTCTCAGCCAAATCACCAAAGCTCCAAATGTATTTTTGCTTATTCCTAATGAATATTTCTACATGGGCACCTTCTAAGTCCCTTATTTTGTCATTCCTCGATACTTGATCTGGTTCACGTTATGAAGGGCACCTCTTTCTCTTATTTCTGTTCCTCTGGCCACGAAGCATTCACAGAGGGTTTTTATTGAGGATACCTGTCATCATGGAAGTCTTTTATCAGACTAACACATATTGGAGCTTTGAAAACTGCAGTTTAATCAGGCTGCTTTTAAGCTTCATCAACACGACAGCAGTTATTTCAACTTAAAAATAACATGAAGGTTTGCATGCCTTTACATTAAAGAAAACGCCTAAGAGGAAGGGACGTCTCGTTTTTACTAAAACATGTTTCATGCTTCCTTTTTTTCCTTGCAGTCCTTAAATGTGAGTAAGCGAGAGGTTAAGAGAATTGAGATATTTATAATGTCTCTTTAAACTATGCCTCCGTACGCTGATTAAAATGTATCATGAAGTCGTCTTTATTTTGTGCTGTGACAGGCTTACCTTCTGAATCGCAGCAGTGTTATTGAATGCAGATGCTATACCCCCCGCACACACACACACACACACACACACACACACACACACACGTCTGTTTATCTTTAATCTGATGATCAAGTCCACAAGGACGGGATGGCAGTCAACACATTCCTCTATCCTCATGTTGGTAATGCTTGCTATGTCTAAAACTCTCTCCTCCTTCTAGGTTACTTCCCTTTCTTAAAGATCTACCAGTCCATGCAGTTGGTCTACACTTCAGGCATCTAGTGAGTTTACCTTTCTTTCAGAAGCTCAACTGATAGCACAGATAAGCCGGCATGTGTTTGTTGGCTCTGGGGTGTTTTCTATTCATGAACTGAGGTTTCAACATCGTCACAGAGTAATTAAAGACATGGGAGTGAAGAAAAATCACAAAGGGTGTTTTTCTTTTTCAGCCAAGCTTTTATCTCATATGTTGATTTTGTTTTTTGTTTTTCTTAAGGCCTTTTCAACTTTATAAATGTCATTAGCCCATGTCAAGTGAGAACATTGTCTAACAATCCTTTAAACCAGAGGTCTTCAATAGGGGGTCCGTGACCCCAAAGGGGTCCGCGGAGGTACTGCAGGGGGTCCGTGAAGTTTTTGGCTGATTAGACAATTTTTCATATTTTGTTTATATTTTTTCCCCCCAGTTTTTTTTTCTACAAATTTAAATGTCTTTAAATACACATTAACATGAATCCAGTCAGAAATGCACACATTCAGCAACACACAGGAGCTCTCAAGCTGGGCACCGGTTCACTCACAGCGCTAGACTAGCCTGGACCTGTCCCTCCATGCCTCCTGCACTCCTCCAGTTTAATATAAAACACAATTTTATACAATATTTATAGTCGGGGGTCCCTGCTCCATCTCTATCAGTTTGGGGGTCCTTGGCCTGAAAAACGTTGAAGACCCCTACTTTAAACCAGTTAAAATGCCACAAATTGCATCTGCGTCTTTGTAGTGGTCTGTGACAACATACAAACTTTCATACAATATATGTTTTTTTGGCCACTGTTTATAACAGGCACGTCTGTGTGCACTTTGTTTTCGACAGTGACCTTCAAGGCACTGGAGGCAGACGGCTGTGTGTGACCATTGAACCGGCATTGTTGCTAAAGGGTGACATCATGGTGAGTCATATGGGAAGGAAATGATAAACAGAAGGCCACAGATATGGGTGGGTGTCTAATCATTATTTCATGATGTCCCATTATGTTTGACAAATATAAAAAAAAATAAAGAAACAACAAATACAAAGTAATGCCCGATAAGCTACAAAACCTTGGTTAACTTGCCTTATCTCATGACTGAACCAAAAATTTGGTCTGGAAAGAGTTTTGTCATTTTGTTACCATGTCTGTTTTATTCAGTCTGTCATTTCTAAAGTGCAAGTGTCACTCGTTTGGGAACACAAAGCCCTACATTTAATGCCTAGGCCTGTCTCAATGCCACATGCATTTTAATCTGCATTCCCTCCCACCTCTCTGCCGCACTCTGCAGGTCAAATGCTACCACAGGCGAGCCAAGAGTGCAGACAGAGACACGGTGTTCAGACTGCAGTTCCACACCTGCACCATTCACGGATCCCAGCTCTGGTTCGGGAAAGGGGAACTGGATGGAGCTTGTACGGGTGCGTTTATTTAGGCGGTAGACCGGACACAGACGATCAAACTTAAGAAATCACAGAATAGAGCTCTGAACAATGAGGGGTGTGTTGGTGGCAAAATTCAAAATGTACAAAGAAGGTGGTCGGGAAGATAATGAAACACATTGCAAAAAATGCAGCTTAAAAGTCCAACTGAAATTATTTATTTTTCTTTTTCTTCTACAGCATACACACTGCATCTGCTCTCATTTGTTGTGCTCCAAAGCAAAAGGGAAGATTTTGTGTAGCTGTGTTTATGTTTGGCCCCTAGTTCTCCATGAATTTGATTGAATACCGTTTCACTATTCATCTACATAAATGGAGACCTCGGTTTAATACAGCTAATGTCTAAAGAAGCCATTTTGATGTTTCCCCACAGATCTTTTTTTCTTATTTCTAATATACTTTAAAAAAAACAGATTATTTTCAATGACAAAAAGGTCTGATTAAATATGAATTCAGTTGGACAAGTCACACATTTGTTAAATGCTGTTCCTATTCTGCATTGTATTAATGAAAAAGTACCCTGTTAACGGAAGTTGAGCCATACAGTGGATATCCTATGCAGCATGGGCCAAGTACAATGCTTCCAATTCTATCTGCATCCCCTGAAAGTAGTTTCACCGTTTTAATCAGCAAGCAGCAGCAGCAGCTGTTTTCCAGGAAGAAGCTCTTAAAACCCACTGCACAGAACCTGCTCAGCACCAAATGACAGACAGTAGTCTGACAAGTTAAGCAGCTTAAGAGGAAGATATGTTTACCCACAAACTAGTGGAGATTCAAAACATAACTAAAAGGGCAGCTTTTTTTTATTGTGCTAAGTGGACCCAAACCAGACTCCCAATGGATGTTGCTCCATATCTGCTGGATATGTGAACCAGCTACTGTTTGCTAGTATGCTTACCATATCAATGTAGTAAATAGTGTAACAGTAGGACAAATAGAAGAGTCATACAGCCAGCAAACTGACACAATAATATCAATTACACAAAAATATGCATGTAAAGCTAACATAAGCCACAACAAGCTATCTGGTCATGCCAGATATTAAATTGAACAGTGCTAGTTTTTTTGCTTAAAGCCTTAACTTTTGATTTGTAAAAGCAAGATTATGGTATCCATCCATCCATTATCTATGCCCGCTTTATCCTGAACAGGGTCACGGGGGGCTGGAGCCTATCCCAACTCACTTTGGGCGAAGGCAGGGCACACCCTGGACAGATCGCCAGTCTATCACAGGGCCAACACATAGAGACAGAACGAAACAAAGACCATTCACGTTCTCATTCACACCTAAGAGCAATTTGTAGAACCACAGGTTAACCTGAGATGCATGTTTTTTTGAGCAGTGGGAGGAAGCCGGAGTACCCGGAGAGACCCGGAGAGTCGGTTTTTACGTAAGAAATATCTCAAGCCCTTGAGGCACAGATTGTGATATTTCTTACGTAAAAACCGACATACTCTTACTTTTAATGTACAAGGCAAGGCAAGTTTATTTGTATAGCACATTTCAACAACAAGGCAATTCAAAGTGTTTCACACAAAACCATTAAAAACATAAAATCAGGCAAAGGAAAAGCACATTTAAAAACAATTAAGAACATTGATCGAAACATTAAAAACAGTCATTAAAACATTAAACAAGCTAAAAATAGGATAAAAGTTGCAGTGCAGTTTAAGAAATAAAATACAGTAATGAAATGCAGGAAATTGATCATCCTTGAATCTGGTTCAATTAAAGGCAGCAGCAAACAGAAAAGTTTTCAATGTTGATTTGAAGCAGCTGAGAGTCTCAGCAGACCTGCAGGTTTCTGGGAGTTTGTTCCAGATATGTGGAGCAGAAAAACTGAACGCTGCTTCTCCATGTTTAGTTCTGACTCTGGGAACAGAAAGGAGACCCGTCCCAGACGACCTGAGGGGTCTGGATGGTTCATAAGGTTGCAGCAGATCACAAATGTATTTTGGCCCTAAACCATTCAGTGCTTTATAAACCAACAGCAGGATTTTAAAGTCAATTCTTTGTTGGACAGGAAGCCAGTGTAAAGACCTCCGAACTGGAGTGATGTGGTCCACTTTCTTGGTCTTAGTGAGGACTCGAGCTGCAGCGCTCTGAATCAGCTGCAGTTTTCTGATTGACTTTTTACAGAGACCTGTAAACACACCGTTACAATAGTCGAGTCTACTAAAGATGAATGCATGGACAAGTTTTTCTAAATCCTGTTGAGACATAAATCCTCTAATCCTTGATATATTCTTCAGGTGATAGTAGGCTGATTTTGTAATTGTCTTGATATGGCTGTTCAGATTGAGATCTGAATCCATAACTACACCTAGATTTCTGGCTCAGTTTGTGGTTTTTAACATCAGTGATTGAAGCTGAGTGCTGATTTTCAATCGTTCTTCCTTGGCCCCAAAAACAATTACTTCTGTTTTATCTTTGTTTAATTGAAGAAACTGTTCGCACATCCAGTTGTTGATTTGTTCAATACATTTACCTAACCCTTGTATGGGATTATAGTCCCCTGGCGATATAATTATGTAGATTTGTGTCGTCTGCATAATTATGATAACGCACTTTGTTTCTTTCCATAATCTGAGCCAGTGGAAGCATGTAGATGTTGAACAGAAGAGGCCCCAGAATTGAACCTTGAGGAACACCACGTCATTTTAGTCCACTCTGATGTGTAATTAGCTACAGACACAAAACTTTCTCGGTCCTTCAAGTAGGATTCAAACCTACTTCAAACCAGTCCCACCCAGATTTTTAGTCTGTCTAGAAGTATGTCGTGGTCGACCGTGTCGAATGCAGCACTGAGATCCAGTAATACTAAGACTGAAATTCTGCCACTGTCTGTGTTTAAGTGGATGTCATTGAAAACCTTAACAAGAGCAGTTTCAGTACTGTGGTGCTATCGAAAGTCTGACTGGAAGACATCAAAACACTTATTTACGGCCAAGAAGTTATTCAGCTGTTGAAAAACCGCCTTTTTAATTATTTTACTTAAAAGTGGGAGGCTTGATATTGGCCTGTAATTTTTCATTGTTGCAGAGTCTAAATTAGCCTTTTTTTAGAAGTGGTTTGATAACTGCAGTTTTTAGGGCCTGAGGAAAGACACCTGAGAGAAGGGATGAGTTTACAATTCGTAAAAGATCAGTGGTCATGCAGTTTGAAATATTTTTGAAAAAGGGTGTTGGTATAATATCCAAGCTGCAGGAGGAGGACTTCAGATGTTGTATAATGTTTTCCAGACTTCCATGGTTGATTGAATGAAATTGTGTCATGATATTTGAATGGATATTATTTAGAGACGGGGACAACACATATCCTGTGGTTGGTGTGGAGGCACTTACTGCTTGTCTAATTTTCTGTATTTTATCAGTAAAAAAGGAGGCAAATTGATTGCATGCCCAACTGGATTGGAGCTCAGCAGCTACTGACACTAGAGGGTTTGCTAGCCTGTCGACGGTAGCAAATAAGGCGCGTGTACTGTTGTTGTTTTTGGTTATGATGTCAGAGAAGAAGGACTGCCTTGCATTTCTCAGTTCCAGATTATAACTGCGAAGTCTTTCTTTATAGATGTCACAGTGAACCTGGAGATTTGTTTTTCGCCACCTACGCTCAGCTTTTCGACACTCTCTTTTCTCTTTTCTGACCAGCTTGGCATTTCTCCAAGGAGATCTTTGCTTACCAGTAACAACCTTCACTTTAGTGTGTGCAATAGCATCAATAAAAATTTTTTACTTTAGAATTGAAGCCATCTACAAGCTCATTGACTGAGATGCCAGAGAGGGCTGGTGTGGAGGAGAACCTCTGAGTAAATAATTCACTGGTGTTTTCAGAGATGCAACACTTTGTCACAACCTCGGGTTGGATATTTGTGTGCAAGGAGATTGAACTCTCAAAGAAAACACAGGAATGATCGGAGAGTGCAACATCAGTCACAGCAGCCTTGGAGATGTTTAGACCTTTGGTGATGATGAGGTCCAGAGTGTGCCCTCTGTTGTGGGTGGGTCCTGTCACATGCTGAGTGAGATCATAGTTATCAAGGACACCGCATAGTTCAATAGACCCTCTGTCCTGGGGATTATCAACATGGATATTAAAATCACCAATAATAACAACACAGTCAACATCAATACAGATTATAGACAGCAGCTCAGTAAACTCATCAAAGAAGGTTGCACAGTATTTCGGTGGTCTGTAGATGTTTAGGAATAAAGCTCGAGAGGAATTCAGAGCTACATATTCAAAAGAAGTAAAATGACCAAAGGATCTGCATCTGCTTGCATTGAAGAGAATCGTTAAATAAAATAGCAACTCCACCTCCTTCCTTCCCCGAAGGTCTCTATGGCGATGTTGTGGCGTTATCTCTTGTTTAGACTCCTCTTGTCCTTGGCAGTGGGAACAGACGGGTGACGCAGGAAGTAAAATAGATTAGAGGTAAACAGTCTTACCCCTGACTTGTTCAGGCAAACTCCATCTGCCTTAAAAAGATGTCTGCGCTCCCAGAAAAGGTAGAAATTGTTGATAAAATGTACTGTACATACAGTTGACAGCCATTTGGTCAGTGCAAACAGCCTGCTGAATCTTTCATCTCCTCCTCTGACAGGTGGAAGATGGCCACTGATAAACACCTCAGCATTGACAGAGCTGACTGTGTTTAACAGATCAATAAAGTCTCGCTTCAGAACTTCAGACTGTTGTTTCACAATATCACAGCTTCCTGTGTGCACCATGGTGTTCTTCACCGTGGGATGGTCAGCCACGATGTCCAGGATTTTGTCTCTCATGTTAGAGACCATATCTTTCAGAAAGCAAAGTATTTTGGTATTGTTGCTGCACATCATTCTATAATCTTTTACAGCAAAGTCACCAACAATCAGAGCTTCAGGCCCAGTCATTAGCTTTCCCTGCGGCCTTTTACGTTCACATTTACTCTCAGTTCTTACCCTGCTTTGAGAAGATAGCTGCTTATCCAGGTCATCAGATGGAGATTTAGGATCCTGCGACAATGGAGCAAATCTGTTTTCAAGTTGTAGGCTCGATTGTTGTGGAGATTTTTTGCTGGTTCTCCTTTTCTCAGCGGTCCTTGGATGTGTCCTGCTGAATGTAGGGGTTGAGGAGGAGTTCTGCCTGTGTGGTAGTGCAGGCCAGCCAGTCGCATCACAAATCTCGGGGCGCTGGGCTCTGCCTGTTAGTCGTCCTCCCACATCCTGAGGGTACAAGAACAAACTATGTTGCTCCCTAAATGCCTAATTTTGCTCCTTCAGATACTTTTAAATCATTATTCAAGCACAATTTGTTAATTGTGGAAGGATAATCCCCATTTACAACGAACTGACATAATAACAGCTCTTTAAACTGGCATTGTGGGCTTCATAATATCATGGTTGCATAAGCCTCTAAATACTAGTAGCTAAATCCCCAACTTGGACATAACGTCTCCCTGGAGGAGAGAGTTGTAAGAATGAGCTGTACAATATACCGCAGTAAGTGTCTCAAACTACCCAGCAGAGAGAGTAAATTATACCTAAAAAGCTCTTAAGTACATAATGAATATACTCACTACTCCATTTCCTTCTCGGTTGCACTTTCTCTGAAATGAGAGAATATGTAGAATCGTGTTCAGAAAGTAATGTGGCAGTCAATACATTACACTTAATGTAGCATAAAAAAAAAACATGATGCAACTCAGAACACATCTGTAAAAAGTATTTGTAATTTGTTCTACTCAAAATCACCTGTATACTTTAATAAAGTTGGATGTCATGTGGAGATTACATTTATATTTGAAGTCTCCATATTTTTTTCCATATTTTTATGTTAGAAAAACAGCTATTTATCATGATCTTTCAGAACGTTACCTCTGTTTTGTTGAGAATTCTTCCCTTTTTCTTCTCCCCAGATGAGCGTTTTCCATCTGATGCCACAGTGGAGTTTGTCTTCTCCTCTGGACCTGAGAAGATCAAAGGTGGGTTCGCTCTATTTCAAATGATTCTTTAAAGGTGTTCCACCTCGAAAGCTTAGTTTCTTTTTGTCATATGGAAACAAGACAAACTGATTCATGTGCTTAACTGGAATGTAAAAACGTGTTCAAAGATCATAAAAAGTCAAAATTAAGGAAGAAATGAAATGTGTCTTTTCTCAGGCCGTGAATACCAGAAGAACGACCCGGCTGTCACAGTTGACTACAACACTGCTGACCCAGTGGTTCGCTGGGATTCCTATGAGAACTTTAACCAGCGATACCAGGACAGCCTAGAGGGTAACTGTTGACTTATATCTTTATATCTAAGTAGAGAAGTACAAGAGGTTGGCACTTTAGCTGAACCTGCCAGCTCTAAATCTAACCCAACCCCTCAACAGTGGTAATCCTAGCCAATAAACAAAAACATACAGTCTAGATCTCAAGTTGACAACCAAGCACAGTAATACACTGGATAGGTTCAAAACAACTGGATCCATACATTGCTAATGAGTGCTGTCAGTGTGAAAGTTGAGCTGATCTCTGTACTTTTGTTTCAGATATCGCCCACACCAGAGGTCCCCTAGATGGCAGTCTCTACGCTCAGATAAAGAAGCGCAGAGGTCCCGGCTCTGGTTCTCTCACCTCAACCAATGGTAGCAGCCCAGGGGCAGGTGTTGAAGAGGATAGGCCTAATCATCTCATCACCCAAAGTTCGGACTCCGCCCTCTCAGCCCATTCCCTCCATTTGAACCAATCATCTATCCATCCTGACTGCCCAGAGGAGACCATTCGTCCTCCACCTCCAACCAGGCAGGAAAGGGAGGAGCTTGAGCGTCTTCTCGGAGGCATTGAGGGAAGCCGAAATGGAGAACGAGAGACAGCCATCTTGGATGATGGAGATTCTTTGACCTCGGAGAGAACCGGGACGCTGAGGCTCAGTCGGTCGTGTTCCTGCCGGGATGGTTACCGATCCCAGCGCTGTGCCGAGCCCGGCTGTGACCGCACACTCCTCATGCCTAATGGTTACTGCCTTGATCGGGCTCCTGGCACCAACGGGCACCATGGGGCAACCCCTTCTGCAAGCCTCAGCCCAGCTGTTGCTCCATCACACATGGATCTGTGCCAGCACTACAGCCCCCACTCCCACCAGCCCCTCCCACCCCCAGATCTGGTGTGGGACCGTCAGAGTGGCCCGCCACACTATCTGCACCGCTCCTGCTCGGAGGCTCCCTCTTCTCGACATGTCTGTCCATATCCATCACCAGACCTTACCCCTCACTCTCACAGCCACCTGCATCACCACCCTCTGTCTGCGGCAGGACGCCTCTGCTGTCGAGAGGATGACTATGCACCCTACCACCACCCTCCTCCACCTCACAGCCACCACCATCCACACCCGCATCACTCTAAACCCTCTACCAGCCCCACCTACCATGATATAATGCTAATGGATGATGTGCCACCCCCTGGCTGTCCCTGCAGGGACTGCAGCATCAGAAGAGAGGACTCGACAGCCTTTCACAACATGAGGTTGGACCGCGGTGACAGCTTTCACTGGGACAGAGAGGCGGAGCTTCAGCAGAGGGAGGTGGGACTAAGGAGAGCCAGGGAGGCGGAGCTACCCAGAGGGTCAGAGCTCCACTGGGAGAGGGATCCTGGGCTGAGACGGGGCCGAGAACTGTCCCTCCACTGGGAGCGAGACAGGGAGGCTGAGCTGCAGTGGGAGAGGGAAAGGGAGGCCGAATACTGGCACAGGAGAGCCACCGTCGCCTCCTACGGCCCACAGGGTCACGACCTTCCAGCATTCACCTTTGACCCTTTGCCATCAGGTCATCCAGCTTATCCAGAGGCATCAAGGTCCCACGCTCATTCCCATCTGGATCTGAAGTACAGTAGCAGCAGCAGCGGTTACCAAACGCCACGTCAGGTGTGCCCCTGCTCGCCTTACCAGCCCTCACCATCTGAAAGTAGGGGCTATGGTTCAGGCTACCAGTCTGAGTCAACATCCCCGCTGCCTCCCGCTTCTTCCATGACAGGACCCTGCAGCCACAGCAACGGGCCAGCAGTGCATAACCTCCATCATCACCATCTAGACTCACAGCCGTCATACAGCTCTGACTCACACACGGGTGAGTCACGTTAAAACAGAGACACTCAAGTGTTTTTCTTTAACAGGAATATGGAGGAAATAAATTTACCATAATCAGCAACAGCATGCATTGAAAACATCTGTTTTCCCCAGACAGATGCCTTCCACATTACTCACAAACTGCCTTTTGTCGCCGGTCGCCTTTTCTGAATTTTTTACAGAGCACTTACTATCAGCTGGCAACATACGACCCCAGCCGATACGATGCTTACTGAGGTTACTTTTCATAAATGCAGTCTATTGCTCCCTTCCCTTCTCAGATGGCCTTCGTAGCTCTGGTGAAAGTGTGGGCTGGAGGGATCACATCACCCAGGGCTCCTTTAAGAGGGTGTACAGGGACGCTCATGCAGCATGCTCCTCGCCGTCTGACATGTCTGGACCGCCCACTCCCGTCCACACCAGCAGCCCTCTGCGCACACAGGAAAGGTATAACACTTTTTCTCTCTTAGGGATGGAAAGCAGGAACGTTTCTCACCATCAGGGGTGGGGGGGATAAAAAATGAAAACATGCTGCTGAGAGCAAACATTAAATATGGTTGTTTAAGACAGTCGGTCATTTAATGCTGACAACATGTGAGCGGGGGTGGTGGGGGATACTGAAAGGCCATTGTTGTGATTTGGGATCCACTTGCACCTGGTATTAACATGTGAGCTATATTTGGATACAATAAATAACATGTGATCCACGAGCCGTAGCATTTATAGATAATATTAAAGAGCATTATCATGTTTTACATTCTTTCTGCGCTGTGATTGGTTCTAAGTATGTAAATTAGCTAGAAGGAGCTCCCGGACCAACATGGTGCTTCCCATGACTTTCAATCCAATTGCTTAAGCTTGGAGGAAGAGACAGGGTGAGGGGACCTTTCAAACAATGCTGAGAAGATTTTTTTTTTCTCTTCAGAATATGACTGGACTGCATTTACAAGGGGCAGTCCAAAAAATGTCAAGGCTGCACCATGACATGCAGGGAAAAGTACAAAGCTATAATCTGCCTCAGAAAACAAACAGCAATGAAGCAATAAGCCGGGCAATGTGTTTCAGAGACATTTCAATTTCTAAATGGGCAGAATGTCACCTGTCCAATATCAAAAAAAAGGCCATTTGTGGGATTGGGCACCGTGAATTCATCCCCCAGTGTCCAACTGTCAACACGAAGGTCGACTGTGATGTTCTGTGACGTTGTCATGATGGGTTCTTTGACATGACAATTCACTTGCTTCCTGTATGTTAAAAACGCAGACGTTTCTTGCCCTAAAGAACACAATCATTGCTCCACCTCCCCCACTCACCAGGTTTGGCTCCCTGCGACTTCTTTCTGTTCCCTAGAAATTTGACTGCTCCCTGCTCAAGTTCCAGGCCCATGTTGAAATGATTAATCGACATAACTTGAAAAGAACGTACTCACCGGAGTTATAGCTTCCACCTGCTCCGTGCATGTCATGGTGCTGTGCTCCTTTTCCTGTGCAACGGGAGCATTCTGTGAAGTTTTTGATTGCCCCTTGTACACTTGGCTCCACTGTTGTGGTCCAGCCGAAAATATTGTATTTTTGTTATTTACCTAATTTATGAACACCCGTTTCTTCCACCCTTCATTACACTGACATGGTGCAGAGCAGACACGGGGAAAACAGAGAGAGCAGAGATTTTCCACTCGTTAATCCATCTCGTCGACGGGGCCGTTCTCTCGACCAAGTTAAAAAATAGACAAATAAAATATTCCAAAATGGATCGCCAAATTTACTTGGGCGGTCGTCCATATACCTGGGCGGCCCGCCCAACTAAGTCTATGTATTAGAAACACTGCACATTCTTCAAACCTTTTGAGAGCTACTCAGAAAAGGGTGGTGAGCTACTGGTAGCTAATGAGCAACGAATTGGAGTCCCCCCGATTTACACATATCATTAACAGGTGTTGTTCCCTATCCAAACTGCACATGAAATTAACATTTCATCAGCGCTTCAGCAAATCTCTCACTGCAATAATCCTGTCTGTCCATTTAAGCCCCAGTCCAGGAGGCAGAGATCATGACATCCGGACCACAGACATCATCGGCAGCGACTCCGAGGCTTCCCAGCCAAAGAACGCACACTATCGTGCTAATAATATCGTCCAGGAATCTCTGGAAAGCCAAAGAAGCAGCATCGAGCAGTCTTCCCTGCAGTCGGTCGCCAAAATACCACACGCAGCCACACCTCTACAAACAGAATCCCCCAACCACTGCACTGCACCTACAGACTCATCCCCTGCCACTCCCCAACAGCAACACTGTAACTCCGATACACCTGCAGCACCTACATCCAACCAGGGACACTGCCAGGCTCCTTCTTCCCGTGTCCTTGCTTCACCTGTGTCAGACACACACCCCCAGCATGGCCCTCTCACCCTTCAGACCCTCAGTCCTTCAGAAGCTGCTGATCTGCCTTCCGCTGTGGCACTGGCGGTGTCCCAGCCTCAGACCCAGACCCAAACCCAAGCTTCTGAAGAACCAACTCCAGCGCAGGTCAACGGCTCCTCTCCAACCAGGGAACCTCACCCTGAAGCCCCCAAACCCGCCACCTCCAACCCCACACCTGCTCCTGCATCATCAGTCCCACAGCCTGCATCCAGCAGCATGGAGGGCTCCCCTGTCTCCGATACCCCAGTTCCAGGCTTTGCCACCTTGGGTAGGAGGTTGATGTTGAGCGGGTCGGACCCTCACCACCCACACCACATGCAGCAGCACAGACCCCCACATCCCCAATACCCTGCCATGGAACACAGTGCTGCTCCGGACTCTAATAAGAGGCACTGCTACTCTGGTCAGGCCCCACAAATCCACGCCAACTACTCCACCATCTCCATCCCTCTCCCTCACCCACAGCCACCTCTGCCAGAGAAGCGCCACCCATCCACCCAGTCAGGTTCCCCCAGCGATGTGGTGAGGCCAGCAGTGGACCACGTTCCTCCCTCCACCAGCCAACATCAGCACCATGTCACATTTTCACCCACTGTGGGGGAAATTGCACCCTCTGCGTGCCAAAATGATGAAACGCTGTCCGTGGAAGCCGAGACTGCAAACAAGGTCAGCGTGAAGTTTGTACAGGACAGTTCGAGGTTTTGGTACAAGCCCAGCATCTCCAGAGAGCAAGGTCAGCTCTTCGATTGCTTTGACGCTCATTTTCTCCTAACTTCAACACAAAATCTTGTTTGTTATGATTAATTTTTTTTTAGGAGAATTACCATCTCCAGATATGAAATTCCTGACATTTATTTGTGCTTTGGCTGTAGCCATCGCAGCTCTGAAGGAGAGAGAGCCAGGAACCTTCCTGATCAGGGACAGTAACTCTTTCCAGGGGGCCTACGGCCTGGCGCTGAAGGTAGCTACACCTCCTCCCAATGTCAACAACCACAGCAGCAAAGGTGAGAACGATGGCTGGCATCATTTACATGTCTCTCATTTTGACATATTTCTCTTTCTGTGTGTGACTTTTCTCTTTCAGTTGCTTTATTCTTGGTAAAACAGTGATAATAGTGAATCTGTGCTGTTGCAGTGAGCGACCCCCTGGAACAGCTGGTGAGACATTTCCTGATCGAAACAGGCCCTCGAGGAGTCAAGATTAAAGGATGTCAGAATGAGCCTTACTTTGGTACGTTTCCTTCTGTATGTGTTTGTGATTCATGGAAAACATTGTGATGATGAAGATGATTATTTTGCACTTTGTCATCTTTGAAATGTAACAGATTTTTACTGTCATCTGTGACCAACAGGGAGCCTGTCTGCGCTCGTCTACCAACACTCCATCACACCCATCTCTTTGCCCTGCGCTCTGAAAATACCAGAAAAAGGTTTTTACAGACTGCTAATATGATCATTTCCATTTAGATCACATGCTGGATATTTGGAGCCAATTCTGATACTAATACTGGGGAGGTGAAAAAGTACAGATTTTGATGGACCAATATATCTGTGATAAGCTAAACTAAAGCTGACTGGACAATATATCAGCCAGGCTCTAGTTAAGAATCTAATAATCTGTGATGAGTTAACCAAGTTTAACATGAAAAACAAAGCATGGCATTTTCCTTTAAATCATACAACAAATTTCAAAGTAACTGTTTAACTGTATTTGACACTTTGATAAGATATTATTGATTCTTTATCTCCTTGTTATTAGATCTGACAGGAGAGATGCAGGAGGTTCAACCAATCAGTAACATCAGCACAGCTGCTGACCTGCTGAAACAGGGAGCAGGTGAGTTCTGCATCCCACCTCCTGTCTGTTGTTTCCTGTTTCATTCCACCTGAATCATATTATCGTGTGTACGCAGTACTCTGTAAAAGTTTTAGGCAATTGAGATGTTTTAAATTTTTCTTAATCAGGGTGCATATTTCAAATTCATTATCCTACATCCTATCCTACAACCCGGTTCCAAGCAGGTCAAATGATAAAGGATACTCTCAATACTGGACATAGAACATACATGCATTTACCAATATTACTACAAATGTAAATATCAGTACAGAAAAAGGGGGGGGGGGTCTCTGTCTGTCATCTCATTGGTCAATACGCTCACCCGTCTCTGTATCTATCCGTCTTCCTTCAGCCTGTAACGTCCTCTACCTGAACTCGGTGGAAACGGAGTCCCTGACCGGCCCCCAGGCCATCGCCAAGGCAACAGATGCCACGTTGGGTCGTGTCCCGCGTCCTGCAGCCACCGTAGTCCAGTTCAAGGTGACATCGCAGGGCATTACACTGACTGACAGCCAACGCAGGTGAGAAATTAATTTTCCCATGGATTCTTCAAAAACATGACTTTTATCTTCACGCACATGTTTACAGTTATTTCATGTAATCTCATGTCAAAACTTCCATGCGTGTATCTATTCAAGGGTTTTCTTCAGGAGACATTACCCTGTGAACAGCGTAACCTTCAGCAGCATTGACCCTAAAGACAGAAGGTGGGGAATCAGAACAAAAGACACGTTTTGGTTTTTTTTTGTCTCATAGCTGTAGTCGGAACCATAACTAACATAACTAGTAAGCAGGAGCCGTAGAATCATCACTGCGATCAATCATTCACTGCACCCATGATCATTCACTGCATTTGTTGCTGTGAACCGCCGCATGAGCGTCTGTTTAGTGAGTGCATTTGTTTTTGCCTGTGAACTTGTGTGTGAGAACAAGAGCATGAGACACAGGTGACTTTGCGTGCCAGCATGTTTGGCCACTGCGCTGCTGCATCAGCTTGTTTTGGCAGCTCTGCCTGTGTGCGTTAGTCTGAGTCCAGTTTTTGTCTGTCTCTCTCAACTGTAGGCGGACTAACTCAGACAGCACAAGTGTTAAGTAAGTGGTCTGTTTTAATGGCTGAGAGAAAGCAAGTGTGTGCGTGTGCGCGTGTGTGTGTGTGTGTGTGTGTGTGTGTGTGTGTGTGTGTGTGTGCGTGTGTGTATGGTGTGTGGTTTCACCTGTGGCTGAAAAATCTGTGACATTAGAGCCTCTGCATGGCATCAGATTGCGTGTGAGCTTTGGCAAAAATCATTCAAGCAAACGTGATTTAAGTATGAAGCGACCTTGTATTACCTAACACTCATCGTAGTTTACTCTGTAGGCAGACAAAGACAAAGAGGGAGTATGGCCTTCGCTTCTCCTCATGCTCAGTAACTTGGTGTCTCTTCTTTTTCATCCACATCCTTCCCCCCCACCCCCTCCTTTTTTCCCTCTCAGGGTGTTTGGTTTTGTTGCTAAGAAACCAGGCAGCTTGGCAGAGAACGTCTGCCACCTATTCGCGGAGTTGGACCCTGAGCAGCCTGCTTCTGCCATCGTCAACTTTATCAACAAGGTCATGTTGGCACAGCGCCGATAGAGGGAGACAAAGAGAGGAGACCGAACTCAGAGTCACCTGCAACATATAGTGACAAGGCATTTACTGTTCAGTATTGGCCTCATGCCAGTGCTTGTGCTTTCTGAGCGTGGATCTTTGTCCATCAGTTGGCGATGTGACAAATTTCTTCATTGTTTCAAATCTCAGCCCTCGATCCCTACTGGTTGTTTTGCATTTGTTAGTTTTCCAAGCCACGATGTGGATTGTTACAACTCCTCCAAAGATGAAGAGGCTTCAGAACAAGCATCTATCAGAGGCTGCTATCATGAAGCAAGATTATTAGGTTTAGTCAGCGCTATCGTTGAGTGTGCCATGTCTTAAAGTTTCACTTTAAATGAGGGTAGATCACCACGGTAACTGGTGCTGTGTTCCATTTCACCTGCTGCAAAGCAGGTTTACTCAGCAGAAACCCTTTCAGCCGCCTGCACACCGAGCAGTCTGATTTAAGACAAGCTGAGTCATGTATCCTACAGAATCCCTAAATGGACAAAAGGACTGACTTTAGAATAAAGTGACAGGTAAAATAAGAGCATGAGAGACTTTTTAAATATTAGTAGAATAAGTTTGCCAAAGACAATAATTAAATCAGACACAGAAGATGCCCTTTATACGCAACAATGTGGGTACTCTGGTTTTCTAAAACGACTTCGAACAAACATCCATCCATCATCTATACCAGCTTTATAGTGAACAGGGTCACAGGGGGCGGGGGGCGGGGGGGGGGGGTAAACACCATTTCTAACAAATGGTGTTTGTAGCTGGAATTCTATTATTTAATGATATTTTACCCACAAACTACAAACAGAAACAGCATTAGTTTACTTTTAACCTCTGTTACTTGGTCATGAGAAAAAAGAAAGCACAATTTCTCTGAAAAAACAAATGAATCATCAGTTTATTCTTGATGATGGACAAAGCTGAAAATGCCTCTAATCCTTCTTATTTTTTATTTTGCTCTAGTCCTGACAATAGTTTTAGTCATATTCTTCCGAGAAAATATAATCTTCGACTGTAAATTGTGTTGCTGTTGAACTGCATTGGGTTATACTCAGAGGTGTTCCTTTTATTTTGTCCCTTCATATAAATGAATCTGGTTCAACAAAACATTATAATCCTGTTCAACTGACTATA
The DNA here is from genome assembly GCF_022577435.1 of Embiotoca jacksoni. Taxonomy (NCBI): domain Eukaryota; kingdom Metazoa; phylum Chordata; class Actinopteri; family Embiotocidae; genus Embiotoca; species Embiotoca jacksoni. The sequence continues at coordinate 268,594 of NW_027185447.1, read as the reverse complement.
ATCTCACTGACTGCAGAGCTGAACTTGGTTCATGATTCGGGCCTCTGAATAAATGACAATGACAGTCGTGCTAAAAGCTGCTTTAAGGAGGATGTTTCCTTCCACTGTTCTGGGCCAACAAAGACACGATAACTGCATTTATAAACAGACGGTGTTTATATTTTGTACTGTCCCCTCTTTTTCTATGTTTAAAAGTGACCAAATTTGTAATAATTGACTTCCTATATCTAGAGATGGTCAGGTATTCTCATGTATGTACAGCATATTTGCAGCCACTTTGGCCTTCATCAGCACCTTTTAACCAGTGGAACACATTTAATCATAACCGACAATCATGCCCTCCTACCCCCCCCACCCCCCCCACCACATACACTTTTAATCAGAGCGAGCGACATGAATCTAATGCAAGTAAACACGAATGGGAGGTTTTTCTAACCTTTAACGAATGTGTGTGCGAGGTAGCGGCGTGTTTGCGTTGAGGGGATTGAGGTGAATATGTTGGATGAAGGTATGTTACGTCAACTTTTAAAGGCATTTTTGTGAAATGGGGGGGGGGAAGCTAGTAGGGGGAGCACGTACAGAGTTCCAACCACAGCACTGCCGTCAAATGTTTGCGGTTCTTTTACTGGTGCACATTATTCACAGGTAAACACACACAAGCAAGCCAGTGGCCTAAAGACAGCCGTACGTAACCAAAGATAAAGCACTCTTGTATTAATACGCGTGTTATTCAGTTATATTTTTGTACTTACTGCTTTTTGTATTTTTTACTATGCATTCATTTAGTGTGTCGCCTTGTTTGGTAGAAAAAAACACTACTTGTATTGCAGCGATAATATATTGTGGTCTGTTTTCTTGTTGATCTCTATTATGTAGTAATATATTTTCACATGCAGCTATAGGACCGTGTATGAGACATAAAAAAAAGGAAGCGTTTGTTTGTTAAAAAAGATATCTGCTATTTTGTATGCGGAGAAATGAAGAAGAGAATAAACTATAATGATGTGGTACATAACGTCTGCTCGAGTGACTGCTTCTTTTGGTTTAGCTGCAACTAACAATGATTTTCATTGCAGATTTATCTGCTATGCATTTCCTCCATAAATGCTTAATAATAAAAAATAAATACAAAATAATAACAATAAAATACCAGGAAGTAAAATACAGCAGCTCTAAATGGGCAGCAAAAAATAAAAACCATTGGTCTTCATTATTAATTCTATTTGTTCACAATTCCCTTTATTGTCTTTTCAAAGCTAGAACCAAGCATGAAAATATATGCTGTTTAATAAAAACACTAAAAATCTTTCAGAAATGTAAAATTCAAACCACAATCAAATTGTTCTCAGTCACTGTGTTTTCATCGGGACCTGATGAAAGACAGAGTCCAGTCAGCCTCCAGGCTCTGACATCTTGTACTTGGTCTGATAAGCCAGAGAGCCCACAGATGAAGGACTAACAGTGTGATGGTCAGTCTGACAGACTTCCTGTTAGAATACTACACAACTATGCCTTGGTGCTGAAAATATTGTAGCTGTTCGACAACTGCAACTTTGAGGTCCAATGGGGCTGCAGTGTCATTAAGGCTTCAGCTTCCTGTTTCAGTAGCTAAACCGGGAGTGTAAATGAGGAACTTGGCAAAAATGATTGTAATGAATGAAGAAGACTTTTGACAAAACAACAACAAAAACAGTTTTAGTGACGGAGCCGAAATCTAGTCGAAGAACCCATCTTCCACTGAAAAGCTGGTCCTTGAGCTAAAATCAGTATGCTTAGACTTGCTGAGATCAGAGGTACCAAGAAATAGCTTAACAATTCATTTAAAAACATCTATGAAATGTTGCATGTGTAAATGCCATTTTAACTTTAGAACACAGCAAAAAAAAACAAAAAAAAAAACAATAAGCTCCAGTTGCAAGTCACTAAATAATTATTTCTGTGGTCACATCTAAAATAGAAACAGCAATGCAGCTATTTCTCTTCTCCTTTTTTTTTTATTTATTTTTTTTAAAAGAGGTGTCAGTAGCCTTCAGTCAACAAATTGTCACTCAAGCTATGCTGAGGACTCGTGATGTTACAGCACTAGGCACAGCTCTGCAGCATTAATTAAAGCTTGGATAAAATTGCCGTCCCTGGCTAAGGATGTCGGCCATTTTCCCCCAAAGAAAAGATCGTTTTCTGACGTTTGTCCAACTTCCAGGTCAGCGGCAGCAACTCATTCAGTTTACCACTCCGTTGTCACAACTTGAACATGTGACTCATTCTCTCTGCAAGTTGGAAAACAGCACAATGGCTTTTTTTTTTTTTTTAACTTTCAAACAGGATGTGTTATCTCAGGCAAGTGGAAACCAAAAGTGGTGGAAGGAAATATCCAAGTCCAGAAATAACAGATGACATCCTTAAAGCAGCGCTGACCTTTAACTCACTGCCGTGAAGCAATGTTTTCACAACAACCAAATCAAACCCACTTATCTGAAGCTTCTGGGCTGAACAGTCTCTAAACTGCCTGTTACAACAACTCCCTCAATCTTCAGCAAACTGCCTAATCCTGCAGTTGCACAAGAAAACAACACCTCGGCGAGAAAAAAAAGAAGCCCTATTTGTTATTTTGCTGCTGGTTTTGCCGGCAACAGGTAGCAGAAATCCATCTTGGAGTGTGAACTAACACACACACACACACACACACACACACACACACACACACACACACACACAGAGAGAGAGAGTCAGAGCAGAGGGGGGCTGAGGGACATGGCTGGTGAGAGGGTGGAGGAGGCGGAGAGGTCCCGGTGGTGCTTGGCTGTGTGGTGGAACGTGCTGTTGGCGCCGCAGTCGATGTAGCGATAGGCCTCCAGGCTGTTCTGGGATGTGCGCACCATGTATGAAGTTTTCACCGACATCCTGAAAGCGGGTGAGAGCACAGAGATGTAATCATCAGTTAGCTGCAGATAAAACGCAGAAATAAATGTCAACATGGGCTTTCCCACAGCTCTTTAACTACAACACTTTGATAACCAGCAAAGAAAAAAAGCTGCCGCTGCACAAACGATCAGTCCAGTAATTTCAAGAATATCCAATGACGGTATTTTGTCTAAATTACAAAACAGGAATTTTCTTTAAAAACATAATAATAAAAAATAAATAAATAAATAAAAATATGGTTTAACAGAGTTTCACTCTAGTAATGATATTGAGTAAGTGTTTAAATGTGCGGCCTCTGGGTTGTGGGCTGATTAGCAAAGGTAACTAGTAACTAAGTATATTTACTGAAGTACTGCAATTATTCAATCACTTTTTACTTCTACTTCATGACATTCCAAAGGTAAATACGGCACTTCCTACTCCCCTGTGTTTATGTGACAGATAGAGCTTGTACTTTCCACCAGATTGTTTGGGCTGATGCCAATATTAGGAAGTAAAAAAATTCCAGTATTAGATATAATCGACCAAAATGTGATTATCAAACAGGCAAAAATATGTAATGGAGGCAGGATATTTTACATTTTACCCCAAGACCTTTATTGTCCAAAATTACATCAGAGTACTGATGCAACACACACACACACACACACACACACACACACACACACACACACACACACACACACACACACACACACACACACACACACACACAAGTAAAGCAATTTCTAAATTACCCCAACTATGTTTATCTACATTGTCGTTTTCATACATCACAGAATCAATACCTGTGACATGCCAATATCGGTTGATAAAATAGGCCAACCAATAAATTGGTCAGGTTCCACTAGTTTACACACGCACTGAGGGTAGAGCAGGTTGCTCAATAATTCTAAAGGTTGTCAGTTCGACCCACAGGTACTCCTGTCCAGATGGCGAAGTGTCCTTGGGCAAGACACTGAACCTCGAATTGCTCCTGATGGCAGGTGAGCACCTTGCATGACAGCTCTGAATGTGCGTGTTAGTGGGAGAATGGTTCGCAAACTGTGAAGTGCTTTGAGATTGCAAAGGTGACAAAGTGCTAAATAAGTTCAGACCACCAGTTGGTATTTTTGAATGCAGGAGTATTTTTTACACTGTTGTAGCTGCACTTTCACCTCAGGAAAGGATCGGAGGTGATGTGGTGATGAACGACAGAACTGACCGGACCATCGGAACAAAGTGAAACATTTTCTCAGGGAAAAGAGACACTTACTGCATAAACACCACGATGTTGTGGACCTTGATGCTGGGCATGGTGCAGAAGGCACTGAAACAGACACAGAGCAGATTATTAAAGTGGAGACTATTACTTGTAGACTTGTAGACATACTCTTTAATGGAAAAATAATGACTTGTCAAATGTTGGTCTGTCTGTTGCACAACATGTTCCTATTGTCTCAGAAAAGATGTACTCATTTATCTGTTGCACAACATGGTTCTATGGTCTCAGTTACAACGTCTCTGTACCTTTATCTTGAGACCTACAACCTCAGTCAGTACTATCTACAAAATCAGATATACAGAGGGAATGGGGGTGACTGTCAACTGTTTGTCACACTGTATATAAGCTGAACTACGGAGGAGAGACTTCGAGCAATGCTGGACATCCTTCTTTGAGTGTACATGTATTTGCTCCTTCTTGCAAGAATAAATGTCCGATATGTTTGATTTTGTAAATACAGCTTCTGAGTAATTTTTCTAACACTCTTCTATTTCGTTTCCCTTCGTGTCACTGTTTGGACAACGTGTGGGCTCAAGACACTTACTAGACGTAGGGTGCGCTCCTACCGATCTCCACGCTGACGGTGTAGTTCACCTGCAAAAGACTGATATGTTACACAACAACAAAGTCCAACGTGTTGTTTTGTAGAGCAGCAGAGAAGGAAACTTCACAGCAAACAGATATTATCTTATAAGTAATGGGACAACGGGAGGAGGTGATGTATACAAGGGTTTTGATTAACCCTCCTTTAACATGAGTGATAATAATTATCCAGGGAACAATATTAGAGTGCAACAGCTATTGCATCAATCTGACAATGTAGCTAAAGTGATACTCCTTATTCTGTTTTTTTCCCCATCAACATATCAATTGAAAGATTCAAATCGGGTATGAGCCTGTCGCAGTCTTGAACCCATTCTGTCTGTTTCACGTACCTGACGATCACTGAGCGGCAGGATGGCGGTGGCGCTGTTGAGCTGCTGAGTCCCGATCACCGTCTTCATGTAAAGGACCTGGCAGCTCACACTCTGCACGAGCACCGAGAAGAAGTTCGGGTTGCTAAAGTTGAGAGTGCTCTGAGAAAAACAGGGTGAATACAGAGTGGAACAAAAAAAAAATCTATTACTTAACGTGTTTCCCTAGCAATAATAGGTTTCTGATGTCAGGAGCACTGAATGACAACATGTTTTTGAGCTGTTTTTGAAATTAGTTCCTAAAAAGGTCAGAGTTGTTAACACAGTTAAGCATCTTCACGAAGACAACACGTCATGCAGGGATACTGTGCTGCATCGTATTACATCTGATATATTCAGATTGGACAAGAGTGCAATAATTAGACTTCTTCTCACTGGTTCAAATCTTTAAAGTTACCATTTTGAAACATTTATGAGGCAGCAATCTCATAATTTCATTAATATTCAAATCTGCAGAATATTTGTAAATATATTGATTTGTTGTTGTGTCAAAAAAAATTGAGGAAATGGTGAAAAATGCAAATATAGCTTCTCAGTCATACTGTCATATTGATATTGCCAGTTTTCACAGTCCAAAATTTTAAGCTCTTCAGTTAACAATCATATATGACCGAGAAATGCATTAAATCATCACCTTTGAAAAGATAGAAACTTACAATGTTTGGAATTTCAGCTCATAAAATGACTAAAATAAATGATCTAAATAGAGATCTGACTCAATGCAATGATCAAATTTGAAAGTAAAAAAAAAAAGAAGAAAAAAGGACCCTGGTCATAAACTAGATGACCCACACCACACAAATCTACATTTGACTTAGTGCCATTTGTTTAAACATACACAGACTTGTAAGCTACAAGTATGAGATGAAACCTACCGTCATGTTCATCAGGACCTTCCTGTTGGACTGGTTGAAGTGCACGGTCACTAAGAGTATCCCGTTATCCACCACAACCACCGAGCGGGGATACAGGAAGAAGGCAACGAGGGACGATGCCAGCAGGCAGAGCACAATCGAAAGCACCACATACATCTTCCTGCCACACAAGAAATGTACAGCCTGTATACACCTGGAACAACTCAGACCACGAGTGTGCTCGAAGTCCATTTTGCTTCAGAAGGTTCCTAACCAAGTGAAATGACCCAGAATTATATGAGCGCCAGCCATATTGAGAGCTGTTCAAATTCTCTAAATGCTGAGGAAAAGGAGCATCAGTGCTTCCTTTCTTATCTCCTTTAGCATAGGATGCCCCGGACCACCAATTGTGAAAGGAGAGAAGATAACAAAGTGTCTGAGATACAATCCCATTTCCAAAACAGTTAGGATGCTGTGTAAAATGCAAATAAAATCAGATTGAAATGATTTGCAAATCATATAAACCCATATTTAATCAAAGACAACATGTTAAATGCTGAAACTGAGAAGTTTCCATTATGAATTTAATGTCAGCAACACATTTTTAAAACCGTGTTGCGTCATCAACTCTTTTAACAACACAAAACATTTGGCAACTGAGGAGAACAGCTGCTGGAGTTTTGAAAGTAAAAAGGTTGTCCCATTTGTGCCTCAGCTGCTCAACAGTTTGGGGTTTCCTTTGTCTTATTTTTCATTTTATGACAGGCCAAATGTTTTCAATAGGTGGCAGGTCTGGATTGTACGCAGGCCAGTTTAGCACCCGGACTCTTCTATTATGGAGCAATGCTGTTTTAATATTTGCAGAATGCAGTTTGGCAATGTCTTGCTGAAAAGCCTTCCCAGAAAATGACATTGTCTGGAAACCAGCATACGCTGCTCTAAAACCTGTATATATCGTTCAGCATTAATGGTGTATTCCCAGATGTGCAAGCTACTCATGCCATCGCGGATTCTGCCTTTCTGGCTATGGGGGGGGGATAACAAGCCTGGTTGGTCCCTCTCCTAAATACTGATTTAGCACACCCCAGGACAGTTTTCCACGTCACCTCAGTCCATCTTAAATTAGCTGAGGCTCAGAGAAGGCACTGGTGTTTCTGGATTATGTTTATAAATGGTTTCTTCTTCACATGGTTTTCTTACAAGATTTTCCTGAAAATTCCCAATGCTGCGCAATAAGATAGTTAGAAATTCAACTCTACACACAGGCATTTATGAATGCAGCAATGTGCTCACAGACTCACAGAGCTAAATTACATTTTAAGTGTTGAGTTGTACAAAAATATCAATAAAGTGGTAACCAAATCTGCCAGGTGGTATTATCATTTCACTAACCATACTATGGACTCCGGGAGATAACATGCAGTATAACATGTTGACAAACCTTCAATCCTTGTAAATCATTTCTTCACCAACATTGCCGATTAGAGAATAATCAGCCGGGGACAATAATAATGGATCATAACATAATTCTAAGAGTAAACTATTTTTCCTCCTTTCACGTGTATTCAAATAATGTTAACGTGTTAACAAAAAATAACATTCGCATTTTGAATCCCACAGTTTTTCAAAGTGTTTTTTTAAGCCCATGCGATAATTTCCACTACAGAATCCTGTCTGTTTTCAATGCAGCGTAGCCGGAGGGTTCAAAGATCACAGCTATCCGATATTGATTTTTGGCCTTGTCTCTTGCGTACAGAGATTTTAATCTGATTCTCTGAATTATTTTATGAAATGATGTACCGTAAATGATAAAATCCCCAAATTCTTTGCACTTTTAGATTTGGGAACATGATTCTTAATTGTTACCCTATTTACCCACGCAGTATTTTAACAGAGTAGCTCATCTCCACTGCTGAGAGACTCTCTGGGATGCCTTTTTTTATATCCAATCATGTTACTGACCTTTTGTCGGTTAACCTAATTATTTGAGAGATGTTCATTCAGGTGTTTCTTTTAGCATTACACAACTTTTCCAGTCTTTTGTCGACCCCGTCCCAACTTTTTGGAGACGTGTTGCTGCCTTCGAATTCAAAAATAGCATATATTTTTATTAAACAATACATTTTTTCTCAGTTTCAACATTTTATGTCGTCTGTGGTCTAGTTTAGATTAAATATGGGTTTACATGATTTGCAAATCATCGCATTCTGTTTTTCATTTACATTTTAGACAACATCCCACCTTTTTTGGAAATTGGGTTGTAGTCCTTCTTATAATTGCAGTTTTACCAAACAGATCACATCATTACCACCAGTGTATAACTACGTTGCCTATGTAAATGGAGTCTGATTCTCTTAACACTGCGAGTGCCTTCGTCCTGATGAATGCTACTTCTCATCTTTCACTGACCCCATGACGTCTTCCATCAAGGTCAAGTAAAAGTGGTTTAGAAAAGGACTTAAGATGTCTTTTTTTTGACTATTTGACCACACCCCAAGTGTCTAAATGCGACACACCAGTGTACTGTGTTTACTCACGTTCTTGGGGGCTGCAGCCTTTGGTCGCTGTATGGGATTAGAGCAACCAGTTCATTCACTTGTTCTGTGGAAGAGGAGATGACAGTGATGTACTGATGACTGTTTGCAAGTGAAACCTATGGTATAAGTGGACACACAGCAAAGCCTCTAAAGTTGTACCGAGCCAGTCTGTTAATCATCATCAAATCAGCTTTTAACAAATTCTAACATCCGAACGTCTTGGTCAATGTTGGTTTTTTTTCTTGAAAAATGACTTGGACGAATTAATTTATTATTTAAAAAAAAAAAAAAAAAAAAAAAAAAAAAACTTTGATAAAATTTCTTAGACGGAATGTTAAGACGTCAAATCGAATGGTATGTCTAAATATAATTTGACTGTGCTAATGTTACAGCCTTGCTTTGGGATATCAAAATAAACGTAGTGTTTCACAGTTTGCTCCTTTTACCTGCGGGGATTCGCCCGGTGCCCTGACATGTTGGACATGTTATGCTGTCCCTGCCGGTGAACTCCACGTACGGGAACTGGGCTATGTCCTCCCGTCTGCCGAGCCCGTCCAGGGATTCGTTATCGGAGTCGTTGTCGTCTGTCCGCCGCTCCCCGCTCTGCCTCTCCGGGAGCAGCGCCAGGCTGCTGCCGCTACGAGACCACCGCGTCCCCATGGCGGCTTCGGCTGGCCTCGCCTGTGGGCACCAGAGCCAGAAAACCCCACCGACTAGCTAGTTCCCGTTGGCGGGCGGAGAAGGAGCCATTCAGTCCCTCCTTTTTTGCTTTTTTTTTTTTTTAGCAAACAAATGGACTAACAGGGTTAACAGGGCAGCTGTGTTTGACACAGAATGGCCATGTGTCAGCCAATACAATTAAGACACTCAAATAAATCAGCTGACAGTCCGGACTAGGGGGGCGTCTCGAAGCTAGCTGCTTTCGCTGCTAACAGAGGTCTTCTAAGTTAAGTTCCTCATTAGTTATTGGTGTCTGGAGTCATGTCTAATCTAGTTAGCTGACTTGCCGGAACTTTATTTACCTGTCACATGGAACGATTCCACACCGCCATCACAAAGCCGTGTTTACACCCCGACAACAGTGCGGCTCTCTCTTCCTTCCTGCTGTCTCTTCCCTCGATTGGTTGGCTGGTGTTTCTTCTTCTTCTCTGGTCCGCCAAAGTAAACGCGGCGGTAGCGTATTTGCTGCCCTCTTCTGTTCGGTCAAAGCCATTGTTACAAATCGTCCTATACGTCGTCTAGTACAAACCGTGTTTATCCAGCAGTTTCATAGTTTTCTCCGAGACATCTAGTCTAAGTATGGTCGATATTGTAAATACAATTTCTGCCAATTCCGCTAGATCACCTAAACAATTTATTTCTCTTTTAAATCTCTTTTGTGCAATGAAATAATGCCAATTTCTTGGCACTACAGAGTAACATGTTTCATAGATGTCTGTGCACACCATCAGAATGCTTTTTCAGACTGCAGTGGCCTCATCTCAGTCTCAATAATTTAATTTGCTCTGCCCATCCTTCCCATGAGGTTATGGAAGTCCTATTTACTGATGATTGAACAGGATAGTAAGACCTACCCTCGTGCTTTTTTCCATTTCTTATAAAGTTCAGATTTTTGAATACATTTGAACTGTATGCAAGAGATATTTCAATATTTTTGTTTAGGGTTGCTTTTTTTTTTTAATTGCATGCCCTTGCTCTGCCCTGTGGCTATATGTACTGGGACCCACATGAGTCCCACACAAAATTTAACTTTATGTAGGCTATTCTGAGTACTGACATTCTTTTTTCTAACACCACACCTGGCCTTACACTTTCAATGGTTAAACACTATCACTGGTTTCAAATTATATCCGACTTTGGTTCATACGCTTCTATCCACCGAAGGGCCCATACAGGATTGCCAAAAGCTTTGCCATGAATACTGAAGTCTGATCAGGAAGCTTCCACCCTTTCCCTATTTGATGATCCATGAAATCGCTATCTACAGCAAAGAGCTGTTCTTTATTCCTACCTCCTGTGCACTTTTGCCATATGGAATTGACAAAGCTGTTTTTTCTTCCAAGATTTTCCAGAAAATTCCCAATTCTGTTGAATAAGATAGTTGGAAATTTGACTCTACATGCTTGAATTTTAACCCCGATATGGGGAGCTAATTTAATCTGTCTTAACTCCAGAGGAATTTCACATAATTCTACTGACAGAGCAGAGACTGGGGAGGTGAGGAATGCTCCACTTCATACTCTTAGAGCCTTAGCTTGCACAGTGTTTACAACTGCAACACACTACTTCGTCATTAAAATGCCCCTTGAACTTTGACTGTTTTGGTCATATCTGTTGGTCAGTTATCAGTTCTTCCAAGTCAGCTTTTAAGACTTTGGTTATTCATGCAGGCGCAACAACCAATTTCAATATTTCCGACAGTGAAGGCAGCATTTTGACACCTGCAATACAACTTGATGGGCAGTTAGAAAGCTCACTGCTGCCATCTATACTGTTACAGTTTGGGTAAAGTAGCTACATGTATGTCAGAAAAAGGTCAATTACAGCATATCAGATCGGTTTTTTTTTTAATAGTGTTGTTACAACTCCAGCACAGATTTATATTCTTCCTTCTTCCATATTTCTTTCACTTTTTTTGCTCCATCATTGTGAATAAGGTTTCCCTGAGGGAAAACCATGAAACAAAGAGAAAGAGAAAGAATAAGAAAAAAATGTGTCGCAACCGCTGTGTGTACAAAAACAACTGCATATATAAGCATTGCTAATCCCTTTGTCCTGCAAGTCTCCTCTTTAGCTCAGCATTCTCTTTCTGCAGCATTTTATTCTGAAAAAATAGGAAAAGAAAACGACAATAAAATAAAAGAAAAGTGAAAAAAAATGGCCTGATAGTGTGAAATGCAACACGGTACTAACCTTATGTCTGAGAGCTTCTACTATCAGGTCTCGTCCTCCTCTGACTCTCTCCTCCTTCTTTGACACTCGGAAGGTATCCCCAATTACTGAAACCAGCACGTCAGCCTGAAAAATGCTAAGGAAATTCACATCTAGAACACTAAAAGTCTAAATATCTTATTTAGCCATATGGTGTTTCCTGGCCAACCCCATTGAAACAATAAACCATAAATTGGTTCCTGTTTGGAGTGCATAAATTATATTTATGCTGCACAGAGAATACTCACAAACTTGCTGCTGTGGAACAGATAACAGTGGTACATGTCTGCTGCAGGATGCCTGGCTACAAAGCCACAGATTTTGGGTGAAGAAGGCAGGACGGCACAGAAGGAGACGGTGGAGAGAGGGCATGAGTACAACAGAAACTGAGGACAGGAAAGACGGAGAAGTTCATCAGAAGATTTAAAGTGATAATTCATTCAAATTGAACTGCATCTTTAAAATTACTGTTGCGATAATAAATACATATTTTATCAAACACACCTTGGTTTTGTTTTCCAAAATGTCGATCACAGTCTGGGACAGGAAAATATGTACTTTGCTCTTCCTTGTTGCCCTTTCTTTGGAGTCTTTATCTGCTGTCTAGAAATGAGAGGGGTTGTATAAATTACACGTCAGCTGACAGGTAGAGTTCAGAAAGAAAGAATCATTCTGTGATTAAAAAAAAAAAAATCAAATGCTTTAATGCATGCACACTAAATGTAGGTGGTTTGGTTAACTTCTAGAATACGTATTGGGGTAAATTTAATTGGACTACAAAAATACATTTTGAAATCTTTGCTTTGAACACATTTTTTTTTTCAACTTGAAAATAAAAATAAGACAATCGAATTGGATTTTGCCAGTATATCTTAATCAATATAGAAGTACCTGAGCCAGCAATTTGCTCTCCAAGATGAAAATGTTAAAGCAGTGTTTTAAAGGTGTGTAAGCAAGACCAGACGCCTGCAGCCAAGCTGGTGGCCCCGTGGGGTTGAAATTAGACACATTGGCGCTTTGGATTGAATGCTAACATCAGCATTGGAACATACTCACATTGGCAATGCTGACATGCTGATATTGGCCTGTCATTTAGTGACTACTGGAGCACTAAATCGTTACACAAGTATCTGGAGCTGTGGCTGATGGGAATCCTGTAAGGTTTTCAGATATTTGGTGATAAAACAAAGACACTTAATGATGAAGATAAAGTCTATCCCGTTAGAAGCATCAATGTCTGAACCAAATTTCATGGCAAACCATCCGAGAGAAATTTCCGTCAAAACCATCATCTCATTAACTTCGTGCTTTTTCTCTCCCATAGTTTTTGCTTATTGTCTGTTGTCTCCATTCAGTTCACTCAATCGCATAGTTTATGTTCTTTCTTTTGCAGATGTCCCGGCCATGGAGCTGCATGTCTCTGCTCTGTGATTGTCGGCCCCACCAACAGTTCATGTTTTGGATCTCTATGCTGTCCTTTTCTCTCTGCTCTCCTCTCACCCCAACCGGTCGAGGCAGATGCCCACCTCTGAGCCTGGTTCTTTTGGAGGTTTCTTCCTGTTAAGAGAGAGTTTTTCTTCCCTCTGTTGGAGATTTTTCTCCCTTAAAGAGGAGTTTTTCCCTCCTAGCTTATGTGGGAATTGTTGGGTTTCTCTGTATAATGTTGTAAAGTTCTGGTGTAAGGACTTTAATGTGTTAAGTGGCATGAAATAACCTGTGTTGTGATTTGGCTCCATATATATAAAATTGAATTGAATTGAATAAATGTGGAACTCAATTTTGTACCAACTCATTTGATAGATGTTGCGATATTTCAGTCATGGAAGGATTACTGAACAGCTCACCATATAATAGGGAAGGCCATCAAACAAAGGCGAGTTCAAATTTAAATTCAAATGAGCAATGTCAAACCAAAAAAGATACATAAACCAAGTTAAAAACCACAAAACAACTACAAAGAGATGCAAAGATGATGCATTAAACAGCAACAAAGACACAAAACCATGAGAAAGAAAAACAAAATAATTACAAACAGGCCCACAACAACCAGAGACACACAACAACTACAAAGAGACACACAACATCACAGAGACACACAACAACTACAGAGACACACAACAACCACAAAGAGACACCCACCATCACAGACACACAACAACCACAAAGAGACACACAACAACCACAAAGAGATGCAAAACAACCACAAAGAGACGCACAACAACCAGATATACACAACCACAACGAGACAAACAACCACAAAGAGACACAACTGCATATATACAACAACCAGGAAGCACACAATAACCACAAACTGATACAAAAGTACAATAAATACAAAATAAAAACTAGAACGAGAAACAAAACGACCACAAACAGGAACAAAGTAACCACATACAGACCCAAAATAACTACAAAGAGACACGTAATAACCCCAAAGACAAACAAAACCAGAAAGTTAAAAAAATACAAATAGATATCAAACAGTGTCTACCAACTGCTACTTTCACCCTCTGGAGTAGAAGAGGGGTGGGGGAGGGGGTCATTTACATGTCTGTGCCAGGGGTTTGTTGTCTCATAATCCCTCCATGACTTCAGTGGTGCTTGACTACCTGTCCCATGGAACTGTTTCTAGCTATGTTAAATGTATTATAAAAACAGCAGCTGGAACAGTGTTAGCGGGGCAGTAACGGCTGACCTTAAGGTGCTCAGCTGCTTCCTCCAGGATTTGGAGTCCATCAGGGCGGACTGTCTCTATTCGACCAAGAAACTAAATTAAAAAAAGATATTGAAAGTGGTGTTAAAAAAAAACACAACAAAAAACTTTACAACCACATGAGCACTGTACTTACAGTATATATCTGAAAACTTGAGATTGTTACCAATCTGCAACACAATATTGTTCAGCTGCCAAAACTAATAGAAAGTATCTCACCCTGTACTGTGTTTTCTACTTCAGTAATATATTTTTAACTGTCAAAAATCAGTATTTACCTTCACTGGAAAGGAGATCTCGTTGTCGTCTTCTGAAATATTATTCATCTTAATTTCTGATACCAGATTAAACCCTGCTGGTTTTGGAAGACAAATATCTGGAATCACACACGTATCCGAATCACACAACCCTGTAGACTCTGACTTACCTTTAGTAAATATAATATAACCAGGTGGAATCAGCGTTTTATTGCATTACAAACAGATGGGTGTAAAGTCTGTTGGAGTTAATGAGTAACTGATGTATCTTCCTTATTACTCTTTGGTAGGTATAAAGGTTTCCTGAAAGTCTCAATGAATTTTTTTTTTTTTTTTTGATGGATCAAAGATATTTTTAACGTGAAGATGTAAAAATGAAAAGAAAATAATTCCTGGAATTTTCTGGACTGACTTACAGTAATGGTGGACTGTCACTTCTCTTTACTGAGGTGGGCAGTTCTTCAGAATTTATATATTTTTTTGCATTTCAGTGTACAACTTATAGTTGCAGTAGAAACAGATCCAGCTGTGCTTTGTTTCTTCTGCAAAAGGCGGCTTGGCTGGTATGCACCCTAACTACTCTGCAGTCGATCAAAACTGAAATGTACAATAATAATATCAAAACTATACCTACATAAGCAAGAAAAAGCCAACTTTAAAATCTTGCTCAAAAAGTATCTTAAAATTAGTTTAAAAAGGATAAATTAGGTAGTCAGCAGTGAGTTCTCCTCATCCATTGCTACTTTTCAAACAGCTTTGAATATGTATATAAATAAACCCCTGTGATGAGCATGTGTTTTTGGTGACTTGCTTGCTTTACTAAAGAGAGAATTTGTTCAATTCAGTGTTGCTGTTTCAAGACCAGCATTGTTGGTTCATCACTTCTTGCCAGAATCTTTAGGAAAGGCTTACAGGGTTTTGAATATTTGCAGACTGGAGACAGCATTTTGTCAATTAAGTGTTAATTCATCAAGATGAGACAAACTGATTTGTCATGATGAGTGAAAGTTTCTTTCCAGACACATTAAAAAAAAAAAATTAAAATAGAAAGCTCAAGAACTGAAAACATTTAAATGAAAACATGGATTTTAGCTCAGTAACACACCAAGGCACCCGTCAGTTCACTAGAGAATACTGTGTGAGCGTTACATCTTGCCTCGCCAATGGCTTGAAAAGAACACATACATATGACCAGGGTTAAGGAAGGAGGTCAGCTGAGAAAGGTTGGATAGATAAAACATAGGACCTCATCCCGGGAGACCAGGGTTGGAGTCCAAGAGAAAGTAATGTGGTTATCTTTTAATTACTGTAAACAAGAACTTATCTATTTAACGAACGTATTTAACTGAATGTAATGTACATTCAATAACTTGCGTGACATACATAATGTTGTTTACTTACAATTACTTATTTTAATCCAAATCATGATCTTCTCCAAACCCTACCAAATAGTTTGATCTAAACCTAATCACATGGTTTTTGGAGTCTGAGCAATTTACTGCTCAAAGTAGGGGAGGCTAAATATGACATGACACAGTATCACTTAGTGGTGTTAGCACATGTTACGTGTGATAATGGGTCAGGTTATTGAGTTTCTGTTGATACCCTGACTATTAACAGCATTTGGTCATTTTAGGATTCTTTCTTGTGTACATTCAGCATAGTTTTAGAAATTTAAAGACACGTAGTCTCATTAAAAACACAGAAGTAGTTCGACATCAACTGTATTTATTGTTTACAGTGAGTGTCACTTCATTGATGCGCAATCATATCTTATATCTTTATAGCAATTACACAGAGAATGTTAATATCTCCATCATAAGCTAGTGGACAGCTGAATGTTATCAATGATATATATAGACAGAGGAAATATGAAGGGAAGCCCACAACACAGTTGAAATACATGATGGTTTTCTCAAGATAGATTTTACATTGTAGTAATCAAATTAAAGTCATTGCATACAGGAAGGAATCACAGAACCGAGGCAAGTTTTGGTCTCGACAGAGTCGCGGATGACAATTTTGGACAGTAAAAGACTTAATCGGTTATTCTGAAAACTCAACATCCCGAAAATGAACTTTTACAGGATAACCGATCCCCAAACAGCGGGAAAAACAAACTTGTATTTTTGTAAAACTGTTAATTTGCTCATCAGCACTACACAGCAGTCACAGGAACTGCCGAGGAACTGAAGGCCAAACGTTTGCTGTAGCTGCTGATTCTGATGATATTAACGAGCTCCGTAAGAAGTCATTCTCTTGGTTTTAGGCTCAGTGTTGCTGCAGATGTGAGGAAGTGACAGACAGACAGGTGACAGGTGGGCCGTGGGTTGATGGGCGCTCGGTGGGATCCTTTTATCAGTGTGCTTGATGTGAAAGAGAGAATGAGATGAATAATACCACCCACACACAAAAACACAGATGGGACAGAGCTAAAGCCTTCACACGGAGGTTAATATTATCTTTTAAGAAATGAAGTGTCCATTTGTGAGATTGCTCTCAGCTTTTCTAATCTTAACCATTTCCTTTTAGGATAACCAACAAAACAGATCCAAGAGAATTATAATGCATATGAGGCTCTGTCCCATCAGTGTGCATCTGTGAGGTTGGCGAGGCGTCGCTGCTGTTGTGTGATGGAGTCTATGAGTCGTTGACAGACATGCTCTCCATGGCGTTGGGCAGGTTCTGGTCTCCGCCCTGCTTCTTCTTCTTCCCTCCGTCCTGCTTCTTGGCTTTCTTGGCTTTCATCTCCTGGTCAATGGGAGCAGGCTTCACAAACTTAATGATCTCTGTTAAACCTGAGAAGGGAAACAAATATATTCAAGGTTTTCCATATGAATTTATGAGCAAACAAGTTCCACATTGACAAACCGCTTGGAAAACCTTTCAACCTGTGGGTTGAATAATGAACAGAGGAAAAAAAAAAGGTTACTGTGATGTCATGGCTATTCAATCATAGTAAAAACTCATGCCAACGCTTTTCAGCCTCGAAGGCCTTCATCCGGGCAGGTACAAATAAGCTGCCTTTGGGCTGTTCCTTATACGTGTTGGTCAGTATGTCAGTACTGACCAAAGAACTGTCACCCAGTACATGGGGAGCAGGTAACAACACATGATAGGAAACATAATGTCTGGACTAGAAAACCAAATCTTAAAATCTCTTAATAGTTTAACATACATTTAAACATTAAGTGGCAAGTAATGAGAGAGAGGAAAAAAAAAAAAAAAAAAAAAAAAACAATACACAAAAATGGAGACAAATCAAGTTCTCCATTCAAAGTGGGGTATTGCATGGCTTTTAATGTGTAAATCCAAAATGATTCTCTTTTTAACCTGTCTTCAAGTTTTCAACTCAAACTGTTTGATCCCCAAACTGAAGAACACCAGAGGGACAATTCTCACACCGGAGCAGCACTCTCACGCTAACGGTGTTTTAACATTTCACATTGACACTGTATTTACACTCTCATAAACAGAGATATGCTGCAGTGTCATTAAGAGATGCAGCACAGAACCACCAGGAGGCAGATAAGGAGAGCACACAGAGAGAATCAGATGTCGATGGCAACCCAGTGATGTCACCTAGCAGTTTGTCAACTGTAGTTTTGAGGCCTCCAGTCTGGCATTTTTGGCCACTGTAATCAAATGTGGACAAACTGGGGGCGAGAACGAGGACCGACAACCAGAATTGGTAATTAAGTGTTCCAAAATCCATCTGCTAGATGAGTGACGACTGTGTTGCTGCAGGCGAGTCGTTTGCACATTTTCAATGCGTTATGAGTGGACACGTTGTCATGCTGGAGAAGCCAAATGCCATTGCGTCACACTGTTTGCACCGAATGTTTCCCCCAGACGCCTCAGAAAATCCAGTGTTTCCCCTACCATTGTCTTGTCTCCCCCCCACCCCTCTTTCCCCTTGAAACAAACAAAATACGACCGTACTCGTAGAACAGGAATTACGCCCAGTAACTACTATTTATTTAACTTAGTTCCTGTGCACCTTTTTTCATTTCAGCTAAATAAGAGTCTCGTATACATTTTCCGACACAAAAAAATCGTGCTAATTTGTCTGTTTCTCCACACTGCTGCACAAAATGTTACTCGAGTTGATGAACTACACTCGTCGCATGACATCAAACAAACTGTAGTAAAAGCCAAAGTTAAGCTATTAAATGGCCAAACCTTTTTTTTTAATCAAGAGACAAACTTTGGAATTCTTTCTCACGAAAGTTAGCTTCCTTCTGCTCTTTATGAGTCACGGTGCTGCGCACCGTTAACACGCAACAGGAGCAGGATCAGAATTTTTTGATCCACCCTTGTACCAGAAACCTGACAGCCGCTCAAACACCAATCAAACCACGATCCACCAAAACATACCTCTAATATCTAATTCATTATAGAATTATTTTCAGACGGACCATCAGAGCACTCAATGGAATTTAGCAAATGAAACCATAATGACTTGTGGAAAAAAAATGTATTTTTTCATGAGAGAAGTTGATACTTTTTGAATGGTAATCTATAGGAGCCAGTGGTTTTTTGAAACCAGGCCTCTCAGTGGTATTGCCCTTGGGACACTTCCACATTCGCTTTACTTCTCAGACCCGGAGACCAAATCCATTTATATATACAGTCACTGGATCTGATTTGTTTAAATCCCTAACGATCAATTAAAACCTTCCTGGACTGGCCCCTATATAACAACATTCCCAGCATTCCAGAAGTTACTGCAAAGTTTCACCTCTTCACAGGTGTCAAAAACTGCTCGCTGTCTGTGTGGTCCCTCTAAAATGTTCCTACTTGGCTGGCATTTAACACGTTTTTTAGGAACCTCTGTTCATTCCCTTGAAGAAACGACTTATTGTGATCTGTTTGCTGTACTGTACAATGTGAGCATGATATACTGTTTTTTGAGACTGATCGGTTAGCATCGAGCTGTAGTTTGGCGCTTTTCAAGCACCTAGGAGGCCAATTTCTTATCTGCCGACAGTCAAACGTTTTAAAAGTAAAAAATGAAAGCTTTAACAGTAGAAATGAACATGGTGATACTTATTGTCCCACACGGAAGTCAGTATCTTGAAGTAGTACAAACTGTGAGCAATTTAGAGAGCGTGTATTAGGAGCTTCCGTTATTATCCTTCATGAGAAACATACAAGACAAAACAAGGTACAATTACGTCGTCTGCCAGAACGTATAATAACAGCCAGCAAGTTACCTTTTGGAATGAACATAACAAACAGCAGATGTGACAGCAGACAGCGCTGCTTACCTGGAGGCATGAACGCCCTGAGCTTCTCTGGAACAACAATGCCGTCATCTGTTTGGTAGTTCTCCAGGATGGCACACATCACGCGCGTGGTTGCACACATGGTTGCGTTCAACATGTGCACATACTCTGCCTACATAACACACGGGAGGGAGAGGAGCAGAATGTGCAGCTAAGGAAGGGGTGGAATATATACAGTGATGCTTCTCTGCCTCCAATCTACCTAATCTTAGAATGCAAGGTGTGTTTGGACCTCTAAATCTCTATCACTAGACTATTATCATATTTTACGGAAAGCTTTTGATCACATTTTTTAACTTCCGATGTTTTAACACTCGCTGAGCAGCAGGGAAAAGACGTCGTAGGAACTATTGCGTCGTTCATTTAAAATAGCAAGAAGTAAAAATTTTTTTTTTTTTTTTAAAAACGGCCATTTTTTAATGTAGAGTGGACTAAAATGATTTTGCTTTCTGGAGGGGAAAAAAAAAAGAAGTAACATCTCAGTTCCTTGGCTAGTATTGCATGAATTGCTCAAAAAAGACATCAGGCTGCATTTGCGTCTTTTGCAGGAAATGAGTACTCACCTTGTCCATCATCTTTTTCGTCTGTCCATAGCGGATGCGGAGGCGTCTGGCCTGGTAGTCGGTGCAGTTTGAGCAGGAGACCAGCTCTCTGAAGGCACCTGAGCCAGGGAACCACGCCTCCAGATCCAGCTTCTTACTGGCTGCATGGTTTAGGGCACCTGCAATATAATTGAGAAGGAAGTAGTTAGCTGATATCACGGTCGCATCTTCTTGTAAACATACACATATACATGCATGCATATTTAATGACTGAATATAGAAAGTAAAAGATGTCTTTAGAAATAGCTCTTATCACTGTCACTTAGGAGGAACAAACTGAAATCACCTAAAAATCACAATTTCCCTTCAACGTGGTATAACAGCTTAACGTTAACATACACAATGACAATAAATACAAATCACATTTACACTTTCTTAGTTACCAGTAAACGGATTTCGTTGAGTGTTTTCATTTTAGGTGCCATCGTATGAAAGAAGTTGTTAATTGGTTAAACGCAGCTCTGACTGCCACCTTGCAAAACGCTGTATTGGAGACATTACACGCTGTTGGGCTTCTTTCGTTTTTTGATTTGTAAATATTTCCACACTGTGCACATTTTAGCTGTGCATACGCCACATGTCAGAATACACTTCTGCATCGTGCTACCAATTGTGCTCTCTGTTTATGGCACCAGTGAACATACAGTTTATGTAAAACAAAGGGTTGGAGATAATTATAGCTCAGCCGATACCAATCCGTGAAAAAACAGCCTTGAACAGCCAGGCTTGTCTGAACATGATGTCATTCCCAGCTCTGACTTCTGAGGTAAATGGAACGCATCATTACCCAACAATTTAAAGCTTGTGTAACTATTTGACAGGAAATGATAGTAGGTCATTAAACCTGAGGAGTTTGTCTAACCTACCGGAGACGATGTTGACGATGCGATAAGGAATTCCTAACGACTGGTAGAACTCTTCTGCCGTCCCTATCATCTCATCAAACATCTCCCAGGATTTCCCATCATGTGGGGAGGAGTAAACAAACTGCTCAATCTACAAGAAGAGACATTTTGGGTTCAATTCCAACCGTTACACATATAAAAATTACAAAAATACATGTCATTTTTATCTTTTAAACTACTTTAGTGCGAGTCTTGCATACAGTTCTTGGATAATAATAAAGTTTTAACAAAAACTGGTCATTTGATGATTGAAACATCAATCGGATAACATCACTTTTGCCCCACCACCAACCTTCTCAAACTGGTGCACCCTGAAGATCCCACGGGTGTCTCGGCCATGGGAGCCCACTTCCTGCCTGAAGCAGGTGGAGAAACCAGCGTAGCGGATGGGAAGGTCCTCGGGTTTCAGCCACTCGTCCCTCAGGAAGGCTGCGATGGGCTGCTCGGAGGTGGCGATGAGATATTTCTCATCGATGGAGTTGTCCTCTGACTTCTCGCTGCCCTTGCCGATGACCTGACAGAAACACATACACGGGGGTTTAGGAGTGTGTGTGTGTGTGTGTGTGTGTGTGTGTGTGTGTGTGTGTGTTGGGGGGGGGGGAGTGCAGAAACCCTTTCTAGAGGTACGGTCATGGAGAAATAGAGAAATGGAGAAAGTCAAGGCAGAATAGTTTGGAGGACAGAGTCATGTGCAGGGCTGGACAGGGACAAGAAAATCCACCCTGCCATTTTTGGCCAGGAGGGCCACCACATTCCGTCGGACACAATTACTCAGCGACACTTCTGTACATTCAGGTCCAGAAATGATGGAATTCCCAGACAAAGATGCAAAAAGCAGTCACCTACAATTTAACCACAACTTACTGGTAACGAGCAAATAGATGTTTATTCAGTTAATGCAGCTGTTCCATCTTATTTCATTACTTATTCAGTTCATAAAGATTTCAAGTTTCCAAACATGTATGATGGAATATTGCACAAGTTCTATGTCGTTAATAAGATGACTTCTTTGTTTTACCATCAGAAAGGAGTAATACTTGCAAATTAAATCAAATGTGCACTCGTTTGTTTGGAAATTGTGAAATGTGAAGGCGCATGCTCAATAACCAGCAGCACCAAATAATATGATCTTACTGTAGCCTAGATGGAGAACTACCTCACAGATATTAATTATTAAAAGTTTTATTAAAATCCATCAATCCCAAACGTTAACGCCATACCTGCCTGACAATTGACATATGACAATTGTCATATATTGTCATATGCCCGTTGTTGGAAATGAAAACATAATTTTCTTACAGACATAGCAGGCACACATTTTAGCAGTGAAGAGTTTCAGCCGTGATATTTGACTTTATGTGACGACCGGCCACGGCGTCAAACATCAGCCTTGAGAGTTAAAATGTTTTTGGCCCGCAGCGTTTTCAGAGAGAAAGAGAAACAGGACAGAGGGGGGCGGCTGGAGTTCAGTAAGACGTGATCGGGCCAGCCCAGTGTCAGTAAAAAAATGTAAGAATGCAGTTGGACACAACTTTTGTTTTTCTGACACGGTGAATTATCCTGCTTGAACAGTCTTCGACAAAAGATCTATCTGTCTCAAGAACTGCCGCTCACTGGATGTTATTTGTTTTTTTGCACCATCCAGAGTAAACTAGTGAATGTTGTAGTTGAAATCCAAGAGATCAGCAGATTAAGAAATACTGAAACCAAATGTCTGAAACCAAAAATGTTTTGTTCCTCATTTTGATATTTGATGCAAACATTAACTGAAGCTCCCTATATCTGCAGGAGTTCATGAATTGCACTGCTGTTAAATGGATAATTGCATGAATAAACAGGTATACAGGTTCCTAATGGAGGGCTCAGTGAATATACAGTAGTAGCATGTTCCGTAACGACAGCTGGTTTTGAAGTTACTGAAATCCACTGGCCAGATATGAATCAATCCAGCATTCAGCAAGCCACTATGCTTCTATCCACAATGTGCAGCTCTTTGATAAGGCAACTCCACTACATGGCCAAAAGTATGTGGACAATGACACCAGCAGGATTTAATTTGCCTGCCGGTTAGGTTATTAAAGCTAATTGCTGATGCGAGCAGTCAATGCAATTCTACTATCAAATGTGCAGCTTTTGTGTTTCCAATTGTATTTGAAGCTTAAGTATGCGCAGATTAAACCCTGCAGCATTACATCTGGTATGGTCAAACAATGTGACAGGTATATATATTTTACCATCTCACCTGGTACACTTATGGTTTTGAGCCACAGCGTATTGACGACTATCTATTCAGATAGCCTTCATTCAAATGTCAAAAAAAAATAAAATCTATTCAGATAGCCTTCATTGAAATGTCAAAAAAAAAAAAAGAAGCATGTTTCATCAAAAATAAATATAATTTCATCCAGTCACCAACATAAATTTAAAAATGGTTGTTTTATTTTTTTGAATTTATGAAGTAAGAGGGCATGCGTGGAAATAGGAAGGAAGGAGCCCAAGATATGCATTCGGGCCAATCACAGTTATGTTACTCTACTGTATGTTACTGAGCGCCTATGTCTATTAAGCGAGAGAGTGAGAAGCAAAAGAGACTGATTCATGTTCTTTTGCACAAACGTTACCAACGCAAACACCCTCAATAAGACTGATAAGTCTATTGCATCATAACATTAGTGAGTAGATGCAGCCAAAAAACAATACAGGATCTGCTTTTGTCACAATTTGATTTTCAAGAATGGATTTTTAGTTTTTTAAACATAAAAAAAAAAAAAAAAAAAGTACACTGCATTCAGTGAGTGAACACCTCAACATTTCATTCCAAACTGATGCTTTTATGATGGTTAGTATTTTCCATCTCATTCTTACACTGGTCTATGTTGCAATAATAAAGACTCCACAAGGCAGAATATCCCCGTCCATCAAATTTTACAGGAATACAGTAAAAGCTTGCATACCTTATAAAGCTCATCATCAAACTGACTGAGCTGGGCGACTTCCTGCATAACCTCTTTCCTCATGAAGAAGGGTGTGTAGAGCATGGTGTAGTTCTTGCTGTAGAGGATCCTTAAGGCATAATTGATTAGAGCCTGCTCCAGGAAAACCAGCGGGCCCTGAAGGCAATAGAAGAGAGGAAAACAGCTAAACAGCTGGTTTCTACATTTGTGGCTCAGGATGCAAAAGAGCAGTCTTGCTGCTGCTGCTGCTTCTTCTTCTTCTTCTTCTTCTTTGGATGCGGCAGTGCGGATTAAATTTGGCAGAAGAATGTTGGCCTGTTTGTGCTTAGCTCTGTGTACTGAATGTGTACTGGTACGAGTGTTGGAGCTCTTAAGAGGAACACACCTTCAGAAAGTAACCTCTACTCCCAGCCACGATGGCTCCCTTCTCTCCTTCAAAACCATCGATCATGACCACCAGGTCGACATGGGAGTACTTCTTCTGAGCGCTGCAGTCGCCCCAGGTACGCTCCACCTTGTTATCTGCATCCTGACAAAAGCAAAAAGAGGAAATATTATGACAAGTGACAAGATAACCAGAAGTAGCTGATAAGAAATTAGTCTGCAACAATTTTATTACTCTATTTACTGATGACCTGCAAAGTTATTTGTCAGGGAAAAATGCTAAACACTGCTGGTTTCTACTACTCAGATGGGACGATCATCTAGTTTGCTCCATTTTACATCAACGTAAACTGAAAATGATTGGGTTTGGACCAGGTGGCAAACCACCCATTGATTTGTGAACTTCTGTTTTGGAGTCTTTGAGTCTGGCATTCTAACTATCGCTGTATTCGTGTTTTTGGAGCCAGAAGTGACCATATTTGGTCAAGCTGGGGAGGAAGGAGGGGTGGATCTGACTAAGGAACCTGAGGACACCATGCAGGCCCATCTAGATCGGCAAGTTGACTGCACCCCAGGCATGTCAATCAAACCAGCCCCCCCCCCCACCCCTCCAACCACAGAACACTTGATTCATGATTTTCAGTCGGACCACCAAAACACTGATCAAAACAATTAATTTAGCTAAAAACATTATAATGACTTATGGAAAACAATTGACTTTTTATTTCATGAGAAAGGGGATGCATTTTGATTCGTAGTCTATCAAAGCAGCTAGCCCTCGTTGTCCCTTTGTGGTACTGCACTTCAAGGCATTTCCCAATTGGCTGCATTGGCCGAAGACTACGTCCATTATTTTCAGCATGAAATCTGTGACATTCTTTTTTTTTTTTTTTTTCCTTTACTCTTTTCTGATATCTCAAAGACTAAACATGTTTTTGGTTACATAAATTATTGGATTTATAAATATCAGTGATCACAAATGAATGATGCCTTACGAACACAACAAGTTAATTGACGACATCATATTGAATCTTATGCAGGCCCTTCCCATGCTCATCTTGCATTTAAAAAAATAAACAATTTAAATCTCTTTCTGCCTTTGCAAGGACTTTAAAAGGGTTTAGTGGCATCCAGCAATGAAGTGCAATCAAATGAACACCCCTCCCTTATCCTCGCAGCATTTAGGAGAATCTACAGTGGCCATGAAACTTGCAATAAATATGAAAAAGCCTCTCAAGTCCGTGTTTGGTTTGTGCCTTGTAAAGACACGGCAGTGCAAAAAGGATGTGTTCCATGACAGAGGACATAAGGACATGACATGAAGGGCTTCATTTGAGGTAATTATACCACAACTATTAGTAGTTTCAGGTGATTATTCACTCATGGAAACATAATTATAAATATTAGATTCCATTTCTGCCAATGGATCCCCCGAAATTCTGAACATTAAACCTTTAAGTGTTTTCTGCCGAGTAGCTTGAGCCCCTTGCCTGCAAATTTTTGCAAGTTTGCCAACTTCTGCTGCATTTGAGGTTGACTTGACAGTGAAACGGCACTGCTTGCAGTATTTGAGGGTATTTCTGCAATAATAGTACATCGCACTCTTATGCTCCATAACAAGATGGAATATTGCCATTTGCAAGATGTGATTTTTTTATAATATATTTTATAAAATGATACCGATATTGTGAACAACACAACGCATTTACAGATGCTTGCAGCACACACTGCACATAGTGTTGGACACTATACTGGTTCATCCACCGCTTTCTTTTCCCGTCATTTGTCGCACATCAAGAAAATGCCTCTTCAACAGATGTTGGCCTCACGGTTCCACTGGCGCTACTGCTCGACTGCCTCACCACAACAGCGACTTACCAAACTGAAAAATATAGTTTGTGGATCCTCGGCAGATTTCTTTAAAACCTCAAAATAGCAGACACAGCTCCTCTCTCAGGCACAAGTTCTTCTGGTGCATCTTCAGTGCGCCTTTCGTCTCTCTCCATTTTTTATTTATTTTCTTGAATGTGCTGTAGCAATGGACCTTCTCCCAGCTGTTTACAGACAGTTATGCTACATGAAAAGTTAGCTCATGTACCCAGCATGCTGTTCAGCAGTGTAATTTGTACAGTTTGTACATGTTTATGTGTGGCGAATTGTTGTGTGCCATAGTGTTTTGTCCTGTTCAAAGAGAGTTAGTTGTGGGTTATTAATTGTGTGATTTAGGTATAACCAATGGTAAGATGGCTAAACAGTTAGAGGTCCCGTCTAAAATCCCTTTTCACAGCGTTACGTGGTTCTTAACGAGGCCAAATGGTGGTTGCCAAGTTATAACTTCAGTTCTATGACCATTTATAATTTGCCTTAAAAAAAAAATACAGCAAATGTAAAACAGGGTACGGAAATTAAAAAGCAGTGTATCGGTTATCCAACACTATTTAAGTATTGGATTTTTTTTTTACATAGCAACTACTTAGATAGAATCTATCCTAATCTCAACCGAAATCAACTATCAAACACAATTCGCATATTTCATGTGGCTGACAACAAATAGATTACAAATATCAGGAAATGTCGGCAACTATTCTGTCCAACTATTTGCTGGGTCAAATGTTCTCCAATTGATAACACTTTAGGGATGACAATCCTGTCAGTCCACATGATAGTGTGGAGTGACAGTAGATTTACAGCTACATAAAAATTGTTAAAAGCAAGTAACGTAATCAGCTCCTGCAGATCAGCCAGTACCAAACCACCAACCTCATCATTGCTGATGGGTACAGATGGGTGCAGAAGGTTGCCGATGTCCCTCAGGTACTCAAAGCGCTCCGCCTCCAGCTTTATCCTCTCACTGTCAGTTTTCTCCACTGCCTCGTCCACCAACAAACGCACCTTTTTGATCTGGGTTACAGTCAGGCCCTAATACAGAAACAAATCAACATAGATTTGATTGACAACATGCACAAATGCAGCCATACAGGTGGGAAAAAGCACTTTGAGCCCAGTTTGTCATACCGATAGGGTTTCGGCCGTAAGGGACTCCAGGTTCTGTGTTTCTTCAGGTACAGACTCATCCTCCCCAACTGGTTCCTTCCTCTACATTAACAACATAGGAGGAGATATAAGACACAAAGTTAAAAAAAAAAAAAAAAAAAAAAAAAAAAAAAACTGTCAGGGTCCCATTACAAGGTTCAACAGCCTGGAGTTATTTATTTGGCGTTGCTTATATACCTTCATTTTCTCTCCGATGCTCTTGCTGCAGAGGTTCTTCGCTTTGTTGAGATTGTCTGCAGTGAAGCGGCCTGTCAGGAGGTAAATCAGTTAGTCAGTGCATCATGGTGTGTGTGTGTGTGTGTGTGTGTGTGTGTGCTAAAGCAGCAGGACTACTAACCTGGTGACATGTGTCATTCGCAACAAACCCTCACAGCGATCAAAATATGATTTATTTTTACTTCTTGCTTAGCTGCAACAATGTACTGATAAAATGATGAACGTTATCATGCTGGATCAGATTGACACTGTCTGTAGCTGCACTGCAGAGCGAGGCTGACCTGTTGTTCTGGCTTGCTATTGCATCAGATTCCACGTTATTACCCGGCACAGCTAAACTACGCTAACGTTAGCCAACATCTCATATTAAGATGTCTGTCGATAAAATAACAGATAAGCCCGGTTAACTAGTGCTTGGTCTGGTCTGTTAGAAAATGTATGTTACTTATTACAAGGAGCTACGAGAAAGGTAACTGTATGGCTTACACAGATTCGTTGAGTAGTGCTAGCCGTGCTAGTATTAGCACCACTCTGGCGAGGACGCCCAAAACTCCATTCAAAAATGCGACTATAAATTGTTGCTTGACTTACTGACAATTATTAATGTGTAGACCAAGTTAAATTCAATCACGTACTGTTTGATTAATGCCCAAAAGCCTAAACTTTCCTTAAGTGAAAGTAGACTACTGCAGTAGAGTGAAACCTTCTGCGATGTAAGAGCGTGAAGAATATTTATATTTCTAAACATATTCTGAAAAGCTGTTTTTAACATTTCATGGTGCCGAATTGAAAATTGGGTCCCAAAAGTGCTTGGCGTCTTTTAACATCTCAGATAGGGTGAAGCCGTTAGCTGAGGCGTAGAGTAACAATTAAAACAGACCTATTTCTAAAGGAGTTGGGGGTAAGGTTGCTGTCCAGTAGAAAATACATTGACGGCTACGCTAACATTAGCATCATTAGCCACTGCGCTAACATCAGCACCGGAGACACAAACCATAAAAAATAAAAAGGGCTCTTACATTTTCGCCACTCTGTATCCGCGGTTACCAGTTTGTCAACTAGAGTCTCGTCTTTAAACCTCTTTATTTGAGTCTCACGGACGATCTCTGGATCGCCGCCTTTATCGGTCCGAAACTGGTCCAAGTCGAGCACCATCGTTCCACGTTGTCTGTCGGAGAGACTGAATGAACGCGCACGGATGACGGATGACCAACCGGGTTGCCAGATTATGTTACTCAAGTAGCCCAACCCGTAATTACAATTTCAAATTTAATTAATTAGTAATTAGTAACAATTAGTAATTGTAATTACAATTTCAAACTTTCGATTTTATTTATATAAGGTGGATATTAAATTAAAACAGTTTCGAATACAAAAACGTCGGAGTTTTTTTTCCCCACCTGCAAACCTACAACTTTAGCAAGAGTCATAGTATTTAATATATTTGATGAGAAAGAGGAAACTTGAAAAGGCATTTACAGTATTTTATTTAGCTGGTTAGATGAAGACAAATATTATACACATTATAATGTACAAGACAAGACAAATCACACCATTTATTCATGTGATAGTAGACAGTCAGTAAAAAAAATAAAGAATATATGTAGCCTATATGAATATAAACAAAGAATGTCTGTAAACATCCATGCATACAATGTTCAGTATGTATTTTAAGATAAATATTCTCAGTGTTACTGATTTATTTTAATGAGATAAATAGTGTATTTGTAGGGTATATAATTTTATAGAGACTTTTTACATTGCATTGCAAGATAGGCTATAATTTGTTTTTTGGAAAATCTATTTTTGGCTTCCAGAAGGACTCCACAGTTGAAAGCAAAACTTTAAAAAACAACTGGAATTTGCAAAAATGCATATTGACAAGCTACAATATTTTTGGGAGAACTTCCTTTGAACAGATGAAACAAAACTGGAGCTTTTTAATATCTCACATTAGCTCTGTGCTCACAGACAAAAAGATAAAGTTTTCCAAGAAAAGGACACCGATGGTGAAAAACGAAGGAGGCATGGTTTTGTTTGAGGGGTGCCTTGAATCTGTGCAGGGCTGCATGAAATCTCAAGACGTTCTGCCCAGTGTCAGAAAGCTCTGTCTTGGCCAATTCAATTCAATTTTATTTATATAGCACCAAATCACAACACAAGTTATTTTAGGGCACCTAACATATTAAAGTCATTTCAACAGAACCTAACAACATGATAAAAAAGGACACAATAATCCAACAACCCTCACATGACCAACAACTGGTAGGAAAAACTCCCTTTCTATTCTATTGATTTTACAGGAAGCCAATGAAGAGAAGCTAAAATAGGACAAATATGATCTAAACTAAACTTGATTGTTTTAGGTTTCCATCCTTTTTTTCATTGCCATTTTCATTTCTTGTATTATTTAAAATATTCTGTTGAAACAAAAAGCGTGAGCGCACATCAGTGATTGTAGCTGTGAGCTCAATTTCCTGCAATTTTCATCCAGAATGTCTATCTGCAGGCCAACCTTTTTCCTTTATGGAGCTGAGAACTAATATTAAATCAGGGTATACAGAATCCCTTCTTCACAGTTTGGTCCCCTCCCCTCACAGCATGCTACCTTTTTGCCCCCATTGCCAACCCAGCCTCATAGATAGCCCACTGCAGAGCAGCTCCTGCTGGCAACTTTGCAAAGCCTTCCTCCGAGATGTGGCTTATCTTCAGGTAACTCCCAGGCATGTGCAGAGCCACTCCGTGGAGGTGGGAGAAGAGCAGTGGTGAGTCACTCATCAGCGTGTAGTGAGATATGAGCCTCAGCTCCATGGGGATGTCCGTTATCTCAGAGTGCTCAAAAATGGCGGCCATGTATTTGGACAGGTCCTGTCCCCTGGCTTTGGCTCGACCTACCTCCTCTCCAATAAGTTGGATGACAGCATCAGAGCTGTAGGCGTGGCACCCAAAATCTAGCCCTCTGTCTACCTCCTCATTTTCATCATCCCTCTCTGCCAAATCAGGTCTTTGATTGAGGCCCCGAGAACATATCACTAAGACGAAGTCGCTCTCCTGGATCTGCCGGCAGTGCCAAGCTACACTGCCCTCCTCAGCCACTCTCAGAGAGTCCCACAAGTCCAGGCACACCTGGGAAGAAAATTATCTGATACTACAGTTAACTCCATTTCTATTTCATTTTTATAATAAAGAAATGATGAAATGGACCACATAATAATTAACAGTGGCAAAATTTTGCAGAAACTGTCCTTACAACATTGCAAATTAAGCCATTAAATGTCATGTTTACTACCTGTGTGGCCATGTGCTGCTGTATAAAGGCCCCTAACTGCATGACAGCTTTGACATGAGCAGGGCCATCATAGCTGCTGTAGCAAATCAGAAGACGAGGAGGGATCAGCCTGCTTCTGGGCAATGTCACTACATCTTCTTGAGGCCTGCTCGCTTCTTGTTGACTGGTAATGTCTAAAGTGATGACAAAAAAAAAAGAAAATCTGGATGCATTTCACACACTGCTGATAATGGAAAAGACAGAACAATGGAATAAGGTTCATAATAAATGTTTGTTTTGTCTTTGCACCTGGTTTTTTGTCAACCTTCTTCATGCGCTTGGGCCTGGCTTGGGCCTTCATGCACTTGGGCCTCCTCCTGGTGAGAACAGCCAGCAGGACTCCAAGTATAGCTACCACAGCCAGACACAGTGGAAGCACCACAGCCAGGGAGGGGGTGACGGAGAGCAGCGAGGCACCCTCTAAAGGTGGAGTTGTAATTACACGACAAATCAGTGTGAGACCTTGAAGAAATAGTCTGACATTTGGGCAATGTGCTTATTTACATTATTTCTGAAAGTTACATGATACCACTCTACCCTACAAAGCTAAAACACAATAATACACATTTGAGTAAGGATATTACACCACAAAAAGGTGTGATTCTATAAGACAAGCGACCTGGCTTCCAGAAAATAACTTTTGTTGTTAGTTTTTTTTGTTTTGTTTGTTTGTTTTTGGGGGAAGGGGGGGGTTCTATTAAACTTGAGAAGTGTTAAGTGTATTTTTCAGAGATACATACTCTTTATCCTGAGTCTTTAGGATAGCTAATTGCTTGTGGACTGTAGCTCTATAGTTAGCAGGATATTTCTCAGCATTTCAAAGCATTATTTGTACTTTAAAGAATGAAAGACTGGTCACACATGTATCAAATAGCGTATTTGTGTCGAGCACAAAGACCTGGACACAAAGATATACCGTATCTTTTGGACTGTAGGCCAAAAGATATGGTATATCTCCTCACCAAAAAGTAAGGAGAATTGCACCTGTTCAAATGTATTGTGATTGTGTGGATCAAAAGCAGCCTCAACAAACTCCCCTACCTTTCTGAATGTGCATGACATCAATATTGAATGTTTTCCTCACTGCATCCACTTCGTTAGCTGCGATCTGTGACATGAAAACATTTTGAGCATTTAAGTTTATTGGAAGTTTATTGGACCTTGGAAATTGCATTTTGGCATACAAAATTGACATACACATCACTTTAATGTATTTACAAAACTTTGCTCTCATTGGACTGTTTAGTTTAGCTTTTCACTACCAGCTAGTTGGGAACTTAGAATGTGGACTACCGTGTGTCTACAAGGGCTTTATGTCAGCTTTTGTGCACAAAACTGTTGTGTGATATGACATTTTGAAAGCGGTGCAAGTACAGTGGCCCCGAAAACCAAAACAGTTGCTCTGTTTTAAATTTCATACAATAATACTTGTATATTCTAACATGCTAATACACTTACTTGTGTAGTATCCTGCTTGAATGTTGACAGCATAGTGTTGTCTCAAATCACACTGCGATTCTGCACCGACCGGAAATAACCGCAACATTTCATATGTATCACCCACCAACATATCTGCCGGCTTTGATTATTTTACCCATAAATTAAAACTAATAAAACTTTTCTCCTGTGTATGGCAACGGCTGCAGCCACCAAAGCTTTAAGATACTGTAGGTTGCTGGCCAGCGGTTCCTCCGTTTCATACTCAATTTCTGCACCGTTTTGAGTACCTCATCTATGTTTTGATAGTGCATTGCTATTTCCAAACTTGACAATGTAAACGCACTTATGCATTCAAAATAGTATGTGTTAGTATGCAACTTCGAACACAGCAACTGAGTTGAAAGTCAGAAAGCTCTGTGGAGCTGAGGGGAACAGAAAGGTCAGCTGATAATTCTCAGTGGGTTTGTCAGCATAACCGATCTTCTTAAAATTACACTCAGTAATTAGATCCATTGTTATGAAAAAAATATTGATCAGTGCAGCTTTAACTTAAATCTTTTCTGGAGCTTATCTCAAAGTTTCAAACGTAGGTCAAGTTATAAGAACGGAACCATTTCTATGACTATGAGCCAACTCCATCTGCTAATGAAGTAAATAAAATGTGCTGGAATGCTCCAGAAAAGACCTTGTAAGCAGACTTGAGTTCACAATATTTTGTACAGCTGCAAGAAATGCTGTTTCGGGATGAAGAAAATGAAAGCTACAAATATATTTTGTATTTCAGTGTTGTCATTAAATAAAGGTTTTCATTAAGGTTTTCATTCACCAAAAATACATTTTGATAGCCGATAGCTGTATATTCAGTTTAAGGTATACATTAGTTATAAGCCACTGTAATTTACCTCACAAGTGTAATTGGTTCCTTCTTGAAGGTCATTCAGCTGATAGCTATAGTGAGTTCTGTTTTTGGTGGAATTCTAAGGAAATTCAATGAATGGTTAATACAAATATTACATTTACTTATGTGCATATTTTTGTAACATAAACAATGTATTAATGAATGGAATGAAAACAAAGCAGAAAAATATAAAGCTGAAGAAGAAACCACTTACAGGTATTATGTCTGTGTATTTCTTTGAAATGAAAACAAAGCAGAAAAATATAAAGCTGAAGAAGAAACCACTTACAGGTATTATGTCTGTGTATTTCTTTCCTCCATTTGCATAACACAGTGAGAAGTAGCTTCTAATGCCCAGGTTTGGGGGGGCCAGATTAAAGGTCACAGTGATGGCAGTGCCTTCCTGCTGAACCTCAATATGTCTCGGATACCAGTCTTAAACAAGAGCATAAACAAATAATAGATGTAAAGTTGATCTTAAGAAGAAACGTTTAATCATGAGATGGGTTTCTTTTACCAGACTGGATTTTATTTGTGATTTATTGGACGTATCTCTTACCTTTTTTGCAGTACTCAAGACCTTTCTTCTCTGCACATGCTGCAAAACCATATTACCATTAAATCAACACTGTTTTAAAACTTTAAGATATACCTATATAAAAGTATGAGGTGTCATAACTAGACAGACTGCAAATGAGCTAACAGGATTCTGGCTTTTAAGGTCACCCCCAGAAGTAACTGCAAACTGTATGAACTCGTGTGTGTGTGTGTGTGTGTGTGTGCGTGTGTGTGTGTGTGCATCATGAGATTATATCTAACAAGAGCTTAATGGGATCTTACAGCGTGTTGAGAAGATCTTGCTGTGGTAGAACTTCTCCCACTCCTTAGGAACCGGCAGAGCCATGACAGTAACGGCATACTGCGATCCAAGGGGGAGGCCGGGGAAAGGGTCAGACTTGTACACCTGCAGAATATCGCAAAAATTGAGACCTTTCTTTTCCTTAAAAACACACTGCACAGTTTTACCTGCGTACAGGTTATATAAGTTTTAAACAAATGCATTACATGTTGTGGAGAAGTACTTTCCAATAAAATCACTTCTGTTAAACTGTTAAAAACAAAATGTTTTTTTCATTCTGTATCTTATATTGATAGCTGTTAGGTTTAGCTACATATTGTAAAAATGGCCATGCTAGTCAACGTTTGGTGGAGGATGTCACACTTGACATGGTATTTGAAACCCTTCATGACATGCTTGTAACAAATGGCTACATAAATAATAGTATTCCCTTGATGTGGCTTCACCTAATATTTATAACTTTTGGATGAGCCTTAACATAAATTGTACAGCTGTTTCCTATTAGGACATGTTTTCAGTTTTGGAAAGGATTATGTCTTTGTGTTGTTACCCAAAATATAGCATCTTTTCGCAATCAGCACATCAAAATTTGGGAGTTTGCCGAGAAACTAAAAGTGACCAATGGTGTCTTCTCAGGGGAATGTTATTGGGAAAATTTAGAATCCACTTTCTGGATCAAAACAAATCAAAATAGTAATACGTCTGTATGAAAACTACATTGTATTATTTTATTCTCTGTTTAAAATAAAAATAGCTGAGGATATTTCTGTAACTAAAAGCTGTGCAAGCTGTACGTTTTTAGGAAGAATCCATGTCGTCCCACAGCACACCAGACAGAAAAATAAGTGAAGAACAAGGTGAGTGAAGCCCTTTGTACCCTTTGAGCATGTGAAGCTGGGAGAGAAATGTTCCATTGAAAGAGAAAGAGCTGACAGGCTACACCAGACCCTCCCAGAGCCTGGAGGGACACCTGAAAGCCCCGCAAGAAGGCGATCCCTGCAACAAACACAAAATGGACATAGTGACACCAGTGTGATGGAATCTGGCTCAATTTCATCATCCAAGTTGCTCGCTGTCAAATACATGCGAGTGTTGCATGTGACACACTAGTTCAGTTCATGGTCAATTAAGCTTTAAACATTACCGGCTGTTACAGTGTCATATGAACCATAATTATTTTTTTAGTACTCTCATAATGCTTGAGAATTTTTTTCCTTTCATAGAAATTCACTATGTCACCTGTAACAGATCTTGTTTATGTCAAACTATGACGTGAGAAATTATTCAAGGGGGGGCCAACTTGTGTCTGACATGATGATTGAGTTGAGTCTTAAAACGGCAATCCAACCAATGTGACCTTATAACAACTGCAACCAGAAATTGTCTTTAAAGTACAAGATAAGGGTACATATTTAGTTGACAATGTGCATCAACATACCATAGTAGCTGGGCTTCCAGGAGACAACAACAGTGTCAGATCTGGGGTTTGGCTCATATACAAACTCAACCTCCACATCATTTGGTGCATGGACATAATGTTGACAGATTTTAGGGTCTTTATCACCAAACAGCTCAAAACATGGCCATGGAATACAACCTGTGGAGGAAAAACAATGTGCGTGCACACACACACGCACGCACACACGCACGCACGCACACCCACACACACACACACACACACAGTGGACTATCATTTATTTTGACAGAGCATAAGCCAGCGATTAATACATTTCGGGACATCAAATGTAAACTAGGAAACTGGATATTTAAGCAAGATTTGTCAACAGATATCCATCATTAACAGATCTCTGAGGTTGTATTTGCTAACATGCACATGCTAACATTTAAAATCAATATGCTTGGACTTTTAGCATACTAATATTTGCTAAATTGCACCAATGCAATGTACAGATTAGTCTGATGTGAATGTTGCTGTTTGGCCATAAACTAAAGTGGGTAGCTGTTCCTATGCAGCTCCAGACAAACTGAAATGAAACAAAGAAAAATTAAGGAATCATAATTATTTACATTTATCCTCTGGGTAACACAATTGTCTGAACAATATTTTATTTGAATCCAACCAGTGGTTTTAATATCAAATAGATGTTTCACACACAATCACAAGTAGACAGATGGCTTGGCTAAAAATTGTGGAATTAGTTGACAGTTGATAAAACTGCAATGGAATTTTGCATCAAAAAAAGGTCGAGTTGCCAAAAGCAAGGTTGGAGTCTGACAAATATTTGATACGAGATTATCAGGAGTTCCGATTTTCATCTGCTATTAAACGAAAAAGAAATGCTCAATGCAAACTTGAACTTTGATCCCAGGGATGACGACAGTTTATACCTCTCCTTTGTTTGATCTTGAGGCTAGCCTGCAAGCAAGTGCTAAGTCAAAAGGCAAAGGGTGTGACATCTACTCATTGTGAAAAGCATAGATAGAAGTTGAGTTGAGGGCATGCAGGTTAGACACCTTGAGTACAGGCTGAGCAACATGTTAGTGCTGCTGAACTGTGTTTGAGAAAAGTTCATTCTGTACACAGTGTGTAATGAAGTCACGCAGAGCACAAACATTTGCTTGTAAACTGTGAGGGCAGTGCAGTCCGCCAGAATTCAACTTACTTCCAAACACTTTGATGGAGTTAAAACCCAGAACCTTCTTCACATCACTTCTGGTTATTCTGCAGTATTCGCATGCAGGTCCTCCCTGCGGTGGAGAAAGTAATAATGAAGTCAGGCTACACAATTTCAACTGCATTTCTGCTGATGTTATTTGGAAATGTGTCAGGTGAACCTGATGAGCGACTCGTTAGATGTAATTAGAACCAGGACTGTGTGCATTCTTTGTTCTGCTGCCAAGAGAAAGGTGAACGGAGGAAATTAGTATAGTAAGTAATAGCAGCAACAAAGAAATGAAAATAAGGCTATGTAATACAGCTCGGATTTGCAGTATTGCTGTGTCATATTGCCATTCTTGCCTCCCTACACTGTCAGCCATAAATTTAATCCCCACATCTCACTGCCAAAGACCTGGCACCCTTTCACAAAAGGCTCCTGCCAGTCCAGAGAGCCAGGACTAAGCACCTTCACTTTGGACTATGGAACTGTCTTCACTGTGCTGTAGATTTTCCCATTTCTGTGGAGGTTTTTAAACTTTTTAAGGTTAATCTAAAAACACTTTTACTCAATGGTCTTTATAGCTGTGCCTTAATTAAAGGCATTGGTAACAACTAAAATTATTGTTGGATTGCCTAAGTTCGTCTGAACGTTTGAACTTGAAAAGCAGGCCCAATCTACACAGCAACCGACCAGGTGAGAACATAGGTTTGCAGTTTTCTCAACACCTGTTTTTGTTCTTCACTACACAACTATTTCTTTCACTTTTCACGTGTACAACACTATGAATGCTTTTAAGGTGAAAATGTGTACTATTGTTGCACTAATTTTTTAGCGAACATTACATCTCTCCCATCATTTACACAGGTGGCTTTTCTCAGAGAGCTTTCAGCTTGCAGTACTTTTGTATTAAGTTGCAGGTGGGGCACAACCTTGATCATAAAGAACATTATTGCCTGACAAAAATAATATGAAAATAATAGAATATTCATTCATAGCTGTTCTGAACAGCCACATTGGAACTGGGGGCAACAGTTTCAGATGGACGAGAATTGACAGAAGTTTGATTTCATTTAAATTTTTGTTTTTGCACAATGTGGAAAAAGTCTCATAGTTTCACAATGTGCACAAAAGGTTAAGTTGGGTAATTTTGATCACAAAATGAGAGATGATAGCTGGCAACATTGGTTGTCATGAATCCTATAAACTGGGATTTGAATAGCATGACTTAGAAACAACTGATCCATTTTTGGGGACTGTTGTAACCCACACAACAACACACTGTTCAGATTTCTCAGTTTGTATTTAATTTATGATAGCTAGCAAGGTCTAATTAGATGACATATACTGTATCGTCATTGTGCATCTGATTTTTATTACTTTTTATTTTATGCTATCTTCCTCCCTTCATTCTGTTTTCTCTTTGTATGGATCAACTGTGTATTAAAGTTTTATTTGGTATGCCCCCTACTCCCTGCTGCCTTTCACAATATTATGCCTCAGTCATTGTGAAATTTACTATAGATTAAGACACATACTTTTTAAATAAAAAAATATCATCTCAAATATGAGATCTGAACAAAAACAACTGCTTTCAGTCCTTAGTGTAATGTGCTATTGGAGAGGATATCCATATTTTATTCTAAGTAATAGTAAACAATATCATATAAACTTGAACGAAAGAAAAGTGTCTAACATTAAAAGCTAAGTAGAGGCCAACAAAGGATATTCGATTTCCAAACATCTGCACACACTTACTTATCATCATTCAAACCCTGTATCACCACTGACAGCGCTGTCAGAGTGAGTTAATGGGGAACCATAAATCCTGATCATATAATACAGGAATGTGGATCTTTTTTTGAGCGTTGTCAATGTAATGCTTAATTTGTGAAATGTGATTGCATTGCACAGCATTAGCTGTGGCTAATTCTTGTCTTGGATCACTAGTTGTTCCCTTAAGTATCCAGAAGAACAACTAAAGCATTGATCAGATCTTTGGAATTCTACTCAGATTTACCAATATCAGACTGTTCTGATTCAAACTTGAGAAAGAAAGGGAAATATGTTACTTTAATTTCCATATTTATTTGTATTTAATTACTTTTCCGATAATAACAATAAAAGTATCTTATTTGATCACAGGTTTCCAATGTGATGAGTTCTAAACATCTCACATAGTTTCATTTAAATAAATGTTCCAGATAGAAAAAAATATATAGACAACCACCATTAAAAAGCCAACCCCTTAGATTTATCTTGTAATGAAAGTAACACATATGTGTGCTGCTTGCATACCGATTCACCAGTATTAACTAATTATTTATATTTAACAACATATCCTCTCAGTCCCAAGAATTTGTATTTTTACTTTCAGTTCAATTCAATTCAATTTTATTTATATAGTGCCAAATCACAACACAGGTTATTTCATGGCACTTAACACATTAAAGTCCTTACAGTGGAACTTTACAACTTTAAACAGAGAAACCCAACAATACAACAATTAAAAGCATTCATAAAATCATAAAATAATACTTTATAACCTTTTACATTATTTAGTTATGGTAGTGTTGCTTTATACTTCAGTCATGTACTGCAGACTTGCTCGGCAGGTTTAGAGTCCATAACTAGACTAGCAGGTGAAGAAAATGGGACAAAGAGAAATACTGCGTCTGCCTCGGGCAAAAGAGAAAGACTGTGTGGTTTTGGTGGTTTAAACTGTCAGGTCAGGCAATGGCCATCAGAGTGTCTTTGTAGCTTAAGTACTTACTTGCACGCAAGCTTAGAGAACATAATCAACATGGAGATCAACACAAAGAAGATGCTCAAAATATAGACAAAATCGGCAAAAAGTTTTGAATATTTAGCTCTTTGTGATTGCATCAAGTTACCACACAGGATATGAAAGATGCGGTATACAGAACACATACTAACCTTAGAGTAAATGTGAACATAAACAGATGGAGGAAACAGTGCACCAAGGCTCCAATATTTTATCGTTTCATAATCTCGCTGCTCAGTGCAACCTATTTAAGTCACCACAGGAGAAATACATTTTGTAAGGTTTTTAACAATTTATAGCAAAGCTCAATGTTTGGTCACAAATTATTTATATTAAGAATCAAATACAAATGGCTTTACAAAAAACCTTTTGTTATTAAAGAGACATAATTATCAGTTCAGGAATAAAAAAATAAAAAAACATGGACAATGTTTGTAAAGTAAATATTAGTGGTGGAGAAACTTGTCTTGCCTTTAAAGTTTTCAGCTGATAAACATGAAGCTTTCATTTGAAAATGTTTTAGTTCTTCCTTAATTTATTGAGTCCAGTTCAACCTGTTTTGTGTTTGACTCCTTAAATACAGCAACCTCTGTTGCAAATGTCCTTCAGAGCGATTTGTACTTCTTAGTTTCATTTTACTTAATTCTTGTTCGATGTTCTCGATATATAAATTGTCAAAACAATTGCTGCAAGTCTTAGCAGAAACAACATTTTTGAGATTTTAATGACATTTCTAGCAGACTTCCCTTGTCGAAGTTGTCAGTGAAACCTTAATGAAGGCTGATACAGGTGAATAATCAGTGATGGTCCTGCTTGACCTTAACACCTTTTTTGACATCGTGGATCATAGCTTTATTGCTGATAGGTTGACAACATGTTTGTATTTCTGGAATTACCCTCTAGTTGTTCCCTTTGCAATTTTCAGAAACAGAATATTTTTGATGTTTGCTTATGGCTTTACTTCCTCACGAGCACGGTCTAGATATGGAGTACTTCGGGGCTTCATTCTAGGACCAATCCTTTTTTCTCTCTGGTCATTGCATCAAACAGCACTATATTTATTTTTGTTGTTATGCAGATCTTAAACAGCAGTACCTGGCTTGCAAGCCATCCGAATCAGCCAAGTTATCTTGCCTGCTTACAAGCCTTACTGTAGTCGAGGATTGAAGTTTTCTTCAGCTAAATTAGTATATTGGCTTTCAGTACACGTCTGGCCAAGTTTTTGCCTGCTCTTGGCAATCAAGCCCAATGTGTTGTACACATCAAGAAACTTAGATTTATCAGACTCTCTCTCTCAAATCCCGTGTTAAAAGTTGTAAACTCAGTTGTGTTTTTTTTCAGGGTTTAATGTTTTATTACTCATAGTTTTATACTCAGTTGTATTACTCTATTACTCCTGCCTCTCTAATTGTGACTCTGTCATTTAGAACCTATGATACAATTTTACTCCAGACTTTTAAGGCCCTGCATGGTATTGCACCGAGTTCAGGGTGACGTGGATTTTGTGGTTAATGTTCCAACCCTTTGGAATATCTTTCCTGAGCAACTTACAAGTAAATTCTTTGCTTTCTTTAATATCGTCCAACAAGACTTGTTTTCTTCCATTTATCTGCACTTTTAACTGTTGTATTGGTTTTTACTTTGTTGACTGACTTTGTACTGTTTTCCAAATTTCCTTTAATGTCCTTGTTTGTGAAGCATCATAAATGTATTTCTTCCTCTTTCCAAACCTTTTTACTTGTGACCCCTTAAAGGGCCTGACCCTCAAGCTCAGAACCATTACTTTCGGATGTGACCATCTTAACTGAAGAATTATATTTTTCTTGTCTTTTTTTAATAGGAGTAATTTGTGGTTGACGTATAATTTTAGATTAACTCATGTTTAAAAAAACAGATTAAGAAAACATCTAAAATGTCAATCTGTTCATCATCTAATTTTAGATTTATCTAAAACTAGGTGTAAAATTGCACACTATGTATTATGACGTACTGCATGTTATAGTTTCTGCATACAGTTTCTATCCAATTTGCCAAAATTGCTGGGTAAGAGGGAGGAAATAATACAAGAATTATGTTGTTGGAAAAAACCTTGTGTGCACAGTATAGAGAACCCAGCCAGTCTACAAATGAAACTATATATTTAAGTCCTGCTCCACTGTTAACAGGTGTCACAAAAAACTTCAACACAAAGGAGAAATTATAGGTTTGAAATGTGGCTTACCTTTCTAATACAGTCCAGACTGCAGTTCTGAGGAGTGATCGCAGTAGCTGTGGCATCATGCTGAGCCAAGACAGGCTTAGCAAGTGCCAACAACTGGTATAAAATTAGAGCAGCCCTCCACATGCTGGTACAGACAGCATGACACTGTCCCCACTGTGAGCACCACACCACAAACTCACATACAAACTGGCTGGAAGTAATTGTGAGAAATCTGATGGTGAAGTTCCTCTACTAGTGCGTGAGAATAAGCGACTGGATCCTGGGAGGAGGAAGCATAGGGGAGTGGTGTCTTCAGGCTACGGGTGGAGTGTGGCGTGTTTTAACAATTGCGTTACCAGAGGAGTTCATGTGCTGCAGGAGCAGCAAACACATTTGTCTCTCAGACCCACCTTAACATAAACACACTTAGAAATGATAAACATCTTGCTTGTCACAAATTAATGAAAGGTTTTGGCATCGAGTCTTGTGAGTCATTTTATTCAGTACAGATACTACAGCATGTTTATGAGTTATAAGCGATGTACATAGATTTGATTACATAGGAGGCAATTCAACCACATTTGGGTAAAATCAGTATTTCACCTACAGAGAAACATTATGAATGAATAATTTATCAAATCTCAAAAAAGAATTGATGAAATATGTGAAATCAGATGGAAAATGACAACAAAACGTTTGCATCAAGGATCCTGGAGACTGGATGATCACCGGATCTGGAAAACAAACAAAATAAATAAGTTCTCCATGAAAAGGAAACGTATGGTACTAATAATAAACAGTTGGAATAATGAGTATTCACAGTGCTTCACTTTTTACACATTGTTATGTTACAGCCTTAATCCAAAATGGATTAAATTCATTTTTTTCCTCAAAATTCTACACGCAATATCCCATAATGACAAAGTGAAAATAGTTTGTTTAAAATTTTTGCAAATCTATTAAAAATAAAGAACGAAAATGTAACAGCCTTTGCTCAATACTTTGTTGAAGCACCTTTGGCAGAAATTACAGCCTCAAGTGTTTTTAAGTATGATGCTATAAGCTGAATTTAATCCATTTCGGAATAAGGCTGTAACAACAAAATGTGGAAAAAGTGAAGCGCTGTGAATACTTTCCGGATGCACTGTATTGTGCATTTTGTGATTTTTCTCTCATTTATATATTGTTATGATGTTAAAAGTCTCCATTATACATGGTCAAAGTTCTGCTCTGATCAGCTCGTTTGCAGTCTGGTTAACTCAATTTTGAGGGCTGTACCTGATATAGAATTCTGAGCTTGCTCCGATTTGGCTGTTTAATTTGAATACTCGATTATTAGTTCCTTTATTTAAAAAAAAAAAAAAAAAAAAAAAGGACTAATTGGCAATTAGAAAATCCATAGCATTCTGTTCTTTTTCTCCACATTGCCATAGGTCTGCCTTAAAAGTGAATCTGATGGGAGGACAGATTTCTGAGTACTGCTGGCTTTCAGACGTTCTGCAGTTTGGTAGAATTTAAATATCCATGTCCTGCTGTTGGTTGGTAGTTGTTTTTTCTATAACTGATAATTGTAAAGTTTGATAATATGCACCCAGACAAAAAAAAAAAAAGGTCATCAGTTTAGCCTGTAGTTTATGTTAGAGAGTGCTTATGTCCCTTTTAAGGAAGACCATGGTAGCAAAAAAAACAGTCACTGAAAAACGTATTTATTGATTGAATGCATCTTGAATATTTTTCATTAGTTTGTGTTATCATTAGCTGAACTAAAACAAAAACGAGTTTCAGCCATCATTGGGGTTATTGTTGAATTCATAACTAGAAGTTAGAATACACTACTTGTTCCTCTCATGTTGGACTGAGGGAAGGCTTTTACGCTACAGTGAACCATTATACAATCTTGTGGTACAAAATGGTATTATGAGACAGGCCAGGTCGGCGCTAACTGGTTATGATACTAATTTCAGTAGATATCTCCACAACAAAATACACAGAAGTCACTGATAAAACATCAACACTGCTATTTTTACACATACTGTGGATATGTTTCGACAAGTTTTTCAAATGCTTCTGCATTCCAGCTCTGAAAAATCCCAATCCATATCCGTCTCAAACAGCAAAAATTTCTCTCTCTAATTACAACCCTATTTCCAAAAAAGCTGGTATGCTGTGCAAAATATAAATAAATACTGAATGTGATGATTTGCAAATCATGTAAACCCATACTTATGGAAAAGAGAACAAATTGTTATTTTTTGGGGAAAATATATGCTTAACCCTGTGTTGCATCTCCTCTTCTGTTAACAACACTGTAATCGTTTGGGAACTGAGGGGACCAGTTGCTGAAGTTTTGAAAGTGAAATGTTCTTGTCAGATATATGAATTCAGATTTTTAGCAGTTCAGGTTTTCCTTTGCCGTATTTTTCATTCCATGATGTGCCAGTGTTTTCAGTGGTTGACAGGTCTGGGCTGCAGGCATGCCAGTTTATCACAACAGACCCATGCTGTTGTAATAAGTGCAGAATACAGTTTGGCATTTTGCCAAAAATAATCAAAGCCTTCCCTGAAAAAGCCATTGTCTGGTTATGTTGGGGCTTGAATGAGGCCAGTTTAAGAGAAATAAGGAGGGTTTTTAAATGTAAATAATGCAAAGGCATGCCAAAGTGGTTCCCTTTAAGGTGAATAACCTGTCCCATCGTCTCTTATGTATTCCACCCTTCACCGTCTTCTGGAAATACCATAATGGCTTGAATATAGTAAGACCCAACAATCTGTTTTCGAGAAGAAAACTTTAACTTAAAACCATTTGTATGAGTCATTTTCTGCAATAGTATTTCTCCAACTGTGTGTGACTATGGGGCACATTTTCTCTCCTGTTCATTTGTCGGGAGTAACTATGAACTCATTTTCAGGCGTCATAAATGTGATTACTTAGTGGCGCGGCA
Organism: Embiotoca jacksoni; assembly: GCF_022577435.1. Classification (NCBI taxonomy): domain Eukaryota; kingdom Metazoa; phylum Chordata; class Actinopteri; family Embiotocidae; genus Embiotoca; species Embiotoca jacksoni. Next base: position 223,669 of record NW_027185447.1, on the reverse strand, counting down.
AAAACTGCTGCAGGTTGAAACACTTCCAATTATAATGTATTCCTTATTGACAAAGCTTTGGCATTCTCTCCAGTATGACTCTAGAAATTTAAATATCAGTAAAAATTACAAGGCCAACTTCGACCAAAGATCATCTTGATGAGCTGCAGGAACCACTCGTATAAACCGATTTAAGAGAGCGGTTCAAGAGACTGTATGTAATTTCTGAATTTTCTCTTCAAACAAAATTCACATGTGGTTCAGACAAGTCTTAAAGAAGCTGCCTCTCTCCCCTGAGCGAAAACACTAATCATGCCTTAATCAGACTGTATTTGGAGTTTAAATGTAATACTGAAATGAACGAAAATAAAACATAAAACTAGGTAAAACTTAAACATTTATATTCTACTCACCATATCATCAAGATCAGTCTCATATCTTGCTAGTCACTGATTAGCTTTTATTTATTATTATTATTTATTTATTTTTAGCTTTTTTTTTGTATTTAAGCTAATATTAGACACAATGAAGTGCATTACTGTAATTGCAAAATTCTCTCTTTCAAGGCCTGTGTGTAGGTCTCTGCCGAGTTGCACTTTCTGCAAGCTACAATAATAACTGTGTCTGTCTAATATCTGTGTAGCTGAACATGATCACTTATCTGCTTTGATTTAGAACTTTTTTTGAAGTATTGGACCATGTAATATAATTTCCTCTTCAGTTCTGTCAGAGTAAGGAGCGGCTTGAAGACAGGTCAATGGCATTAACAGAGTGTTTTAATTGTTTTAGGTTCTCCACTGACATTGCTACATTCGTCCTTCCCACAACAGGTTCAGGTTTTCTTTCCAACAAAAATGTTAAGGGTGTTGATTATTTTAATGAATGCACACCTTCAAGTTATCAAACTGAAACAAACAACCAGGGTGATATCTGGCTCTTTACCTCCAATGTTTTCACCACTGACTCATGAATTCATTTGTTTTGGGTTGTTTGGTGCTGGGCAGATAGTGTACATTGTGTTTATCTTTTGATTATTTTTTTTTAACTCAATCACTTGCTTGCACCTGGACACAAAATGGTTAAGAACAATGACAATGAAGAAGAGCAGTGGAAGTTTTGGGCCATGGAACTAAAAAATTAGTTAAAAATCTTATTGTGGCTATGAGTGACCACTTTCACAAACAGTTCAGTTGTTAATATAAAAATAGTGATTAGAACTGCTTTAATAAATGTTACAACAGTATTTACTACAATATTCACTGGTGTTGAAGTCAAGTGCTTGGAAAAATTCTATAATTTCAAATAAATGTTTCCTTTATTATTTTGAATTTACTTCAGTGTAAGTGGTCTTACTTTCTGCTAGTATAACAGGTATGTTGTTATTACACTGCAGAGAGGACTGAGTGGGAGGGGCTTGTGATAGATTTGGTAATTTTCAGGGGTTTTTCTTCTTTCATAGAAACAACAGAATATATTTTGGAAAAAATATCCATTTTCTCAATAATGTCAGATGATAAACTATGATAAACTGTGATCGAAGATCAGCTCGAGATTAGATTAAACTTTGATAGTCTCTAAAGGGAAACTGGTTAATTAACTACTAAATGCAGCTGGCTAACATTAAGCAGAAATGATTCTCACCGTGTATTTGTCCCATTTTTTTTCAGGATCGTACGGCTCCCAGCGACTAGCAGGGAAGATGTGCTTGTTCTTCTCATACCAGCTCCTCAGCACCACTTTACCTGCATGAGACTTCAGGAAAAAGAGCAATTAACTGCATTAACACTGACACAGCTTTTGGGCACAGTGCATTGCCAGCTCATCATCCTCAGTATGAGGTCTGTAGTAAATTTGAGCAAAGAAATATTTTGATATAATTTATGTTTTTAGATCTAAATTAAGAATGTTGAGTTTGACTATGGTTTGGAATATTAAGCAGATTTTATGTGTGAACTTTCACAAGTTCATACATTAAATATAAAACTACCACCAGATACATTCAGAAAGACAGTTTTGTTTCTGAAACATTTCAGTGGGTATTTAAATTTTAACATTAAGTGAAACTGTATCACTACTAAATAGTGATACAATTTCACAAACAGGTATTCAGTTGTTTATAAGCTCAAAATCTTTATTGCCATGATGCCCACAGACTGCTCCAGGTGTTTTTTCACACTACATAAAGCCAACATCAAGTCTAATGAATTCTGGGTAAGTTAAATTAGTTTGGAAAAAAGGCTCAACTAAAAAACATTGCTGAAAGTGTCACAGCTTTAAATTGCTCAGATCCTTTCACTCCAGTAGAGAACTTATGCCTTCTTGAAGAATTTACAACCTTTTACGGGAAACTTCAACAATTCAGCTGGGAAAAAACGGGCCGTATAAGTGTTAATTGCATCAAGCATCAAAGAAGAATAAAAGGACGTACAAGATGCAAAGAAAGAAAGCGCGGATGAGTACAGGAAAAGTTTAAACCCCCGAGTGTTGGCACTGACAGGAGTCAAACAATTTGGCAGAAAGAGACAGACGCTCAGAGGCCTTAATCAACACAGATATTTTGGCTCAACAGAGCAGGAAAAGCACAGATGTATTTGATAACATTGAAAATGGATACATCGATGGCATTTATTAACTTAGACAATGGATCTTTGTCTTGGTTGTTTTGGTATGCTAATGTTCCCAAGAATTATTTAGCATTGATCTTAGTTCAGCCTCAGGGGAGGTTGGATAACCTACCAGACTCAGAGTAAAGCGGTCTTCATTTTCTGAGCGCGAGACTAATCTAAGAGTATGATTGTAAATGATCTAACACTAAACACCGATCTACAACACTTGTCTCTGAATTACACCCAACACAAATTGTATATTTAAAACCTCTATAACCATCATAATGCCAGACTTCAACATCTGTCTCATGATCTCTTCCATCACAACGTGACACTAGAAACTGATTTGCAGATAATCCCTTGGGCATTAATTGGTCATTTCAGTTTCTTCAGCATTAAGTTTGACATCCACTTCAAATCAACTGAAAAGTGTAACTAAATTCCTGTCGTGACCTTGTTTTGCTGTAAATTCCTTACCTCATCTTTCTCCACAGTGGCATCGTTCACCAGTCGAATATCATCGTGGACGTCAAAACTAAACAGAGGCCCTGAGGGTAAAAGACTATATGAGCAAAAAAGCAGGAATATAGAAAACTTGTTTCATTTAAAAAGAAAAAAATATTGGAGATCAAATCACATAATTATGAGAAAATGTGCCCATTATTAGGAGACTAATGTGGCAGGAATTAGAACCCATCAGAAGTTGCCTGAAAATCGTGTTTTTAAGATTTCTTCAGTTTCCAAGTAATTCAGTGATAGTTGTCAGTACATCCAATAGCACTCAGAAAAAAGGAAATGTTAACAGCTAATTTGGCTTGCCTTAATTTCCAAAACTTACTTAAAACAAAAAATAAGGGGGGTTATGCACGGTCGAGTTAAGATCTGTTCACACAAGTGAAGATTTTAAAATACTGGATCGGATTGTATAGAAAAGTGTTTTTAATGTTTTGACCACTTATTCATGAGTAACACTTTTCAACATGAAGCACAGATTAAGACCCAATCACCCACTAGTACCTCTTAACATTAGAGAGGATTATTACCTTTTCACAAACATCAACCTATGTTGTGATTTGGCGCTATATAAATAAAGTTGAATTTAATTTAATTGAATCAACAAAAACTAAAGATGTGAGCTTTCTATGGCAGAACTTTCATATTCGATTGTACTGGATTGCACAGGTGTTACCATTCAAAACCAAGTAATGACACGATATGCCAATGGGCTGGAAGCTGTTGGTGTTCACTTACCAGATTTGCCTCTGGCTTTGGTCACGATGAAGTCATAAAAACTGTGGTGCTGAATGAGACAAAGAGATCAAATATGATGCAATTCAACAATTACATTCAAAATTTGAAATCACACCACATACACCAGGTAACCCCGAGAATCTCACACCAGGCCAATGACACAAAAATAAGAGTTTTTTGTTTTGTTTTGTTTGTTTTTTTTTATCATCAGAACAGACTGGGCTTAAACACAAAGTCTACCAGTGTAACCAGACTGTGTCTCTGAAAAAGCTTTTGGATTGTGAGGACAAAAGGTACATCACATATACAGTGGGTACGGAAAGTATTCAGACCCCTTTACATTTTTCACTCTTTGTTTCATTGCAGCCATTTGCTAAAATCAAAAAAGTTCATTTTATTTCTCATTAATGTACACTCAGCACCCCATCTTGACAGAAAAAAACAGAAATGTAGAAATTTGTGCAAATTTATTAAAAAAGAAAAACTGAAATATCACATGGTCATAAGTATTCAGACCCTTTGCTGTGACACTCATATTTAACTCACATGCTGTCCATTTCTTCTGATCCTCCTTGAGATGGTTCTACTCCTTCATTGGAGTCCAGCTGTGTTTAATTAAACTGATTGGACTTGATTAGGAAAGGCACACACCTGTCTATATAAGACCTTACAGCTCACAGTGCATGTCCGAGCAAATGAGAATCATGAGGTCGAAGGAACTGTCCAAGGAGGTCAGAGACAGAATTGTGGCAAGGCACAGATCTGGCCAAGGTTACAAAATAATTTCTGCAGCACTCAAGGTTCCTAAGAGCACAGTGGCCTCCATAATCCTTAAATGGAAGAAGTTTGGGACGACCAGAACTCTTCCTAGACCTGGCCGTCCAGCCAAACTGAGCAATCGTGGGAGAAGAGCCTTGGTGAGAGAGGTAAAGAAGAACCCAAAGATCACTGTGGCTGAGCTCCAGAGATGCAGTAGGGAGATGGGAGAAAGTTCCACAAAGTCAACTATCACTGCAGCCCTCCACCAGTCGGGGCTTTATGGCAGAGTGGCCCGACGGAAGCCTCTCCTCAGTGCAAGACATATGAAAGCCCGCATAGAGTTTGCCAAAAAACACATGAAGGACTCCCAGACTATGAGAAATAAGATTCTCTGGTCTGATGAGACCAAGATTGAACTTTTTGGCGTTAATTCTAAGCGGTATGTGTGGAGAAAACCAGGCACTGCTCATCACCTGCCCAATACAATCCCAACAGTGAAACATGGTGGTGGCAGCATCATGCTATGTGGGTGTTTTTCAGCTGCAGGGACAGGACGACTGGTTGCAATTGAAGGAAAGATGAATGCGGCCAAGTACAGAGATATCCTGGAAGAAAACCTCTTCCAGAGTGCTCTGGACCTCAGACTGGGCCGAAGGTTCACCTTCCAACAAGACAATGACCCTAAGCACACAGCTTAAATAACAAAGGAGTGGCTTCGGAACAACTCTGTGACCATTCTTGACTGGCCCAGCCAGAGCCCTGACCTAAACCCAATTGAGCATCTCTGGAGAGACCTGAAAATGGCTGTCCACCAACGCTCACCATCCAACCTGACGGAACTGGAGAGGATCCCCAAATCCAGGTGTGAAAAGCTTGTTGCATCATTCCCAAGAAGACTCATGGCTGTACTAGCTCAAAAGGGTGCTTCTACGCAATACTGAGCAAAGGGTCTGAATACTTATGACCATGTGATATTTCAGTTTTTCTTTTTTTAATAAATTTGCACAAATTTCTACATTTCTGTTTTTTTCTGTCAAGATGGGGTGCTGAGTGTACATTAATGAGAAATAAAATGAACTTTTTTGATTTCAGCAAATGGCTGCAATGAAACAAAGAGTGAAAAATTTAAAGGGGTCTGAATACTTTCCGTACCCACTGTATTGTAATCTACTGCAAGACTTGTACTTCAAATGAAGTGGTGAAGTGAACCAAATCAAAATAAAGTGAAGCAACGGTTCCTGGGCATGTCACAGAACTTACATGTGGGATTATCAGATCTTCTTTGATGTACATCAACTGTTCTACTCCAGCAGACCTGCACAGTGGAGAAAGTAAGTCCAGTGAAAATCAAGTGTAAGAATGTGGCACCTACTAGTGGCAATAATAAAGAACACACTGTAACAGAGCAAGGTGGGTTAGAGATGGAGGGGCTGAGAGGAACAACAAGTTATGTTATACTGTTGGTAGAAATTGTCTGATCTGGTGACCTGGTCACATTTTTACTATGGAGGTATACAGTTTTTTGTTATGACATGCAGTGCGAATTATAAAACCTCATACAGACAGGTGTCCGTCTCTCTACACTATGTCCAATCAATTTAATTGAATTCAAAATGATTGCCACAAACCAGCTTTAAACACATATTAAGGATCACGAAAGCAGTCAGTATGAAAATGCACAGTTATCATACCATGTACAAATGCTTTTTAATGATATTGAAAAGAAATTGCAACGAACAGAGATTCTCGCCTTTATGCAAAATATGTGTCCTGTTTAGGACTTTAATCCCTAATTAACAATGAATAAATTTTAAAAAATAATGAGCAAATTAATACATAATGAAAACAGCTAATTATTAGTTGCAGCTGGATACAAAACAATTAAGAAGAGCTCCACATCAGACAACTATAACACTAAAATCCTGCTTTTATTTTTATGCTTTTCTTGATTTTCAAGAGACATACTTCCATTTTATTTATTTTTTTAAGTTTCCAATTTGTTCGATCGAAAAAGCCCTTTTGTTTTCATTCCTTTAAAGGTTATTTTATGATGATGATAATAACAATCATCATCATCATCATCATCGTAATAATTTTTAAATACCATACACTGACATGTTCTCACAGTTATTGTACAGTGAAAAAGTTATACCGTTGCAACCCTGGTGTAGATTAATAGGGAATAATGTCATTTTTATCCATTTTAAATTAAACTACAAAACTATAAAGTGTGCGAAAAAAAAAAAGGGGTCTGAAATACTTTCTGAAATTACTTTATTTCAACTACATCTCGGAACGTTTATGTTCATTTTGAATTTGATGCCAGCAACACATTTCTAAAAAGTTGGGACTTTTCACCATTGCATTGCATCTTTTACAACACTGTGTAAATGTTTGGGAAAATGTTTTCAATGGGTGACCGGTCTGAACTGCAGGCATGCCAGTTTGTCCCCTAGAATCTTCTACTTCCACAGCCATGCTGCTGTAAAACGTGCAGAATACAGTATGGCATTGTTTTCCTGAAACAAGCCAGACCTTCCCTGAAAAAGACAGTGTGTGGATTGGAACCATATGTTGCTCCAAAACCTTTATATATTGTTCAGTTTAAATGGTGCCTTCCTAGATGTGTGAGCTAACAATGGCATTTGCACTAATACACCCTCATACCATCATGGATGCTGGCTTAATAACTGTGCGCTGACAACTCTCCGCTTTATCCAAGATGCAGCGTCCACGAAGTCCAGAAATAATTTCACATTTTGATTTGTCACACCTCAAGACAGTTTTCCACTTTGCCTCAGTCTAACATAAATAAGCTCAGGCCCAGACGAGGTGGCAGCAATTTTGGATTATGTTTACATATGGTTTCTTCTTTGCGCACTGGAGTTGTAGAGTTTGGATGCTCATGCAATGATTTCCACTACAGAATTGTATCTGTTTTTAATGCAGCGCCGCCTGAGGACCCAAAGACCACGGCCATCCAATATTGGATTTCGGCCTTGTCCCTTGCGTGGAGATTTCTCCAGATTTTCTGAATCGTTCAAAGATTTTATGTACCGTAGATGATGAAATTCCAAAATTCTTTGCAATTTTACAGAGAGCCATTAATCTTAGACTGTTGCACTATTGGCCCACATAGTCTTTCATAGAGTGGTGAACCCCTCCCCACCTGTTACCTTTAGCATTACACAACTTTTTCGGTCTTTTGTTGACCCTGTTTGAACTGTTTTGAAACATGTTGCTGGCATCAAATTCAAAAGCACATATTTTTCATAAAACAATACAATTTCTGTTTCAACATTTGACGTTATGGTCTATTTTCAATTAAATATGGATTTACATGATTTTCAAATCATGACAGCGTCCCAACTTTTCTAACAGGGTTGTAAATTAGCTCCTGTTTCTTTTCCACTCCAGTGCTATTTCCTAGGCTTGCTTTTGCTTCGATTTTTAACACAGAATATACTCTTACCTATTCCTACCTTCTAGTTACTTTAACTGTAGTTGGAGCCAATTTGCTTGTACTTTTATGGAAGAAAAGGAAGTAACGCACCTAATGTAATGAGGACCCTACTCAACTCTACTTCCAATTGGCTTCCGGACTTCTGAGGACCCAAACCTAAGGTCATCAGTTGACCCTTCTCGGAGCAACATCCCTCTGCCAACACAGCACCTTGTGTTGTCTTTCTTTCCCTAGTAGTCTGTTTGGTAACATGGTCTTTCTGCACTCTCAAAACAACAGGAGGAAAGGTGGGAAAGAAGACATTGTGAGAGGAAGGTGACCCATCACTATTATAACCTTTCAATACATCTTTAATGTCTGAACTCACCTGAGCTCACTAAAATCCTTCCTGAGGACTTCCAGGGCCCTCTGCAAGAAGTTCTGAATGGTATTTCCCTTCTTCATCTGCAGGAAAAACACAAATGTGACATCATGAGAACAGGAAGAGAGAATGTCGTTATATGGCACAAGGGGAATGTACAGGATATCTTCATAATTATCCTGTTATCAATTGTCCAGTGCCAGAATTGTTATCATGTTTTACCTTGACAGTTTTACGATGTCCAGAGCCATCCCAGTAGCTGAATGTAATCTCAATCTCCTCACCTGAAGACAAGATACACACCAGATACACAGAGATAGTGTTGTGTAAAATGGATAAAGGAAATCCTCCCAACTTCCCACAGTATTTTACCAATGACTGCAGTGAAATGTTTCTGAACAATAAAATCTCTTCACTTTTTAGGCACAAATGGTTCTTTCAAATATCATGTATTGTATATGTGGAGCTCTCTAAACAATGACAATCTCAACACAAAACAAATGGTCAAAGACCAAGGCAAACAAATGTGTCTTCAAGCATTTAGAAACCCTTCAACCATGTGTGAACAACCTGCAAGAGACAACATCAACCACCCCGGAAAGAAAGATTTCAATTTAAGTAGAAAAGTATACGTTTAAATAATTAAAATAGCTAAATACATAGAAAAATGGAAAAAAAAAAAAAAAAAAGAGAGAAAGAATTAATTAACTAATTGAATAATAAAGCAAAAATACAAAAGATGAAAACATGATAACAGAATTACAAATGAAAATTATTTAGATGAAATAATTTTTTTTTATTTTTTAAAACAAAAGAACATGTATATAAAGGGGTCAGCTTGAATTCTACATTGAGACCTTTAGTAGATAATATATCAAAACCATCGACAGAAAGAATCAAGAATGGGATGTTATGTATCTAATGTCTGGTCGTGATTAGAGTAAAAGCATGGACACGCTATTGTTTTCAATGCTGGTACTTACTCTTTATCTTCTCCTGTTTGAGCTCCCACTCCTGTCTGAGCTCCTCTCTGAGACGGTTCTCCTCCTCCTGTACAAGAGAAAAATATATATAAAACATTTTCCGGAGCAAAAACGAGAAAAGACTGTTAAAATACCTGAAATGGATAATATGATTGGTTGATTGCTCCTTGATCGCAGTGCGAAAGCTCACAAAAATGTATCTTCTTCTAAAAGAAAGAACATGTTTTTGTTCGCAGCATAAATTCACAATAAATAAACTCTGAAACTACTCAAAAGAGCATTTTGAAAAAATATGTTGAAGTGCAAATTAATCGCACAAAAAAAAGCACCTCTGCAGTGTGAAGGCCTTTATTGGGATGCTGGTGACGTCTTAACAAGCAAACCTATTGCACCCACGCTTGACTGGCAATTTCCATGTTCTGTGAGGTACAATTACTGCTTTTGTCAAGGGAGTCTGGTGGCTTTGAGGAGAAGAGTATGTGGGCTAAGTTCCTCCATCGGTGAAGGCTGTCTGATTCAAGGTAAACCAGTGAAAATGTTGCTGGTGAATGGTGCACAGTACGGAGCACAGAGAAGCTATACTCTTTGTGAGTAAGTACTCCTGGAGATATTTTGAGTGGTGTTCACATTTCCAAGGGGCAAGAAAAAAGGCGGATGAAAAAAATAATCTGATCAGGCATGCAACCAGGTGGGTTTTCTTTGACATTCACAGGGTTGTGCACTGTGAATTCCCTTCCCAGGGTCAGACTGTAAACACCAATCCTACTGTGACATTTTAAGGCATGTGATGGAAAACATTTAGTGCAAATGACCTGAAGTGCGATGGCACTTGGGTTCTCTCAGACATGACAACGTGCCCGCTCACATAGCATTGAAAATGCACAAGTTTCTTGCCCACAACAACACAATCGTCACTCTCCACCACCCCTACTCGCCGGATTTGGCTCCCCGACAAAACTTGGAGTACTTAGTCACAAAGGCTATAGGTTCTATTTGGTCCGTGCTCATCATGGTGCTGTACACCATTTGCACACAACAGGAACAATCTTGGAACTGGGAAGTACGATATACGGTTTCCCTCACCTCTCTGTCTCGATCAGGCAGGAAACTTGTGTCCACATCTGGATTCTTCCCCAGTTTTTTCTTCTTCGCTGGTGCATCTATGAGAAAGCCATACATCAATGAGATTCCATATGGGAGGCTGTAGCTCAGACGGTAGAGTGGGTTGCACACTAATCAGAAGGTTGGTGGTTCGATCCCCAGCTCCTCCTGTCTACATGCTTAAGTGTCCTTGAGCAAGACACTGAACCCTAAGTTGATACCAATGGTGCACCATCGGTGTGTGAATGTGCTCCTGATGGCAGCACCCTGCATGGTGATCTGTCTCATTAATGGGTGAATGGGAAAACCATGTTAAAGCGCTTTGAGACCGAAAAGTGATAAAGCGCCGTACAGACCATTTACCATATTACATCTCATTTGTTTAACCAGTACAAAAATCAAAGTTGTGTTTTAGCTTTATTTAGCTGGGGTTAACATACAGGGTGGCTGCTTTGGGGAGTCTCCACAGGTTGCCTCACAGCGATGAAAAGATCTCAGGATCTTGTGATCTATTACAATTACAAGGAAAGCGCCTTAGCTGTGTCATTTCATGCGTGTCTGACCGAACAGCGTATCTCTATGCAGCTGCTCTGCATGAGTTCCCCGCTTTCCCCCATGCTCCCTGTCTTTCATGCTAATGCTAAGCTAACCGTCTCCTAGCTCTTGCTTCATAACGAGCAAATAGATGTGAGGGTGGTGCTGATCTTTCTATCTCACTCGTCAAGAAAGCAAATGGGCAGGTTTTCCAAAAACTGTTCCTTTAAGATGTATAAAATGCTGGTGGTCCTAGATCCTCAAATGGAGCCACAAGAACACATGTTTTGTTTCTGCACTCTCCAGTTTAACCCCCACGAGACCCTGTTTGTTGCATGTTTAACTTTTAGTGATAAAGGTCTGGCTTAAACCCATTGTAATTTAGATTTAGGAGGCAATTATTGTGCCAAATTGACCAAAACACACATAAAGCAAAAGATTGTGAAGGAGTCACACTACATTAATGTATTTCTGTAAAATTATATTTCAAGTGCCCTTAAAACAAAACTGCATCTTGTTCCGTTACTGAATGAATGCGGATGTTCAGCATTGTTTCTTTCAACCTTCCAACCAGTTAGCTTTTCTTGACCCTGACTCCTCTCAAAGTGAGAAAAAAAAATTATTCTTTACTTTTGTTAGTATTTGCTGTCCACATTCAGATACTTTCTACTTATCCATTTTGTCCGTCTACAGCTACGCCATCCTGAGCCCACTTTATATAACTCTTTCTTTGTCGTTAAAGTGTCTTTTTTTCAAAAATTCGAAGCCATTTTTCTTTATTTTTGTGTTTTGTGTGTTAAAAGACATTGCTGCTGTCTCTTTCCTCTTTAACTGTGCAGGTTTGTCTTCAACATCCTGAACATCAAATACTCACCATCCAGCTCATCCTCCTCATTTTCCTCTTCCTCTCCTTCTTCGTCCTCTGGATTAAAAGACAAGCTGGCTATTTTCCTCTTCTGTTCCTCCTTTCTCTTCTTTTCTTTCTGCTTCTCAAGCTTACTGCAAAAACAAAAATGGTCAAAAATGAAACACCACAAACCAAAGGCAGCCAGTAGGGGGGGGGGGGGAAGGAGGCGCGGGGGGAGGGTACCATATGATATAATTTCCGATAATATCAGCATAATGATGATTGTGATTAAAAAAAAAATCCTATTGTGTTAATGGCAATATTGTGATGCAATGTGAGTCATACTTTTACACAGTATAACAGTATGTCGTATGTAAGTTACGCAAGGAAACAACAAGTGTGGTTAAAAGTTGTTCCAGGTTGGAGGAGTTAGACATGTAAAACTATTAACACTTATTTTGTTGCAATAGGATGTTCCTGAAATGTATTCTAAAATATTTGTTTGTATTTTTTCATATATCACAGAACATAACATGATATTATTTCAGGGTCAAATTGCTTACCCCTAGTATTCACTGAAAGCAAATGTCTCATATAGCTGCAGATAAGCTGTGTTCTGGACTTTGATATACTTTGTGGGACAAGTAAGGACGGATACCACCCAGGGCTTTCAAACATTTTAGTTTTGTTATTTTGAGGGTAAACAGCTCTTTAGAAGTACAAGGTTGTTTTTCTTCCAACCAGATGACAAGATTTTACATGAAGAAGAACATCAATCAATTCTCTTAAATATATGACGAAGTTAAACATAATCCCAGCTGAAAGCAATACAGTTGCAGCTGCAAATGCAGGAAGGATGTGCTGGCAAGAAATAGCCAACTGTGTGAATGTGTAGCCTAAGTTGAAAAGGCTTATACTATCACTTTCTCATCACCAGCGCACAAGAAGATCTGACTATAATTACACGTGTGCATTCCATTAAATATATTTATTCTTAGATGTATTCTCATGACATGTATGACAGTTTCAGCCTTATCCTTTCAGCTGCAGTCCCAGCGGTGTCAAAGGGACCTGGGAGCAAGTATAAACATAAAAACATAATTCATAGCTGTAACTTGGCTTACTGTCACATGTAAGTACATGGCTTTAGTCTGTCTCTATTGTAGAATGATATCAGTTATAAAACACAATGAAATAGAATCTATATCTAAAACGCCATGGAAAGCCAAAGAGGTTTGCCGGTCTCTGAGCACTCAATCTTCTACGATTGGTGATGCCATTTTCCAAGAGAATTGATTAGTCAGTGGGCGGTGCTTTTATAGGTTTTGATCTGTTATCTTGAACATAACCTGCTCCAGCCCAGGTTAGGTTTGCAGCATATGTTACCAGCAATCTAACCAGGTTAAAAGAGAGCCACCTTTGTGACATTTAGAACCCTTGCTTTAGTCTCAACATACCTCACTAACCCACTAGTCTTGCTTCGTAGTAGAAGAGTGTACTTCTTATCTGAAGTTGTTGTTGTTTCCTGTAGCAATCATGATTTTGTCTATTTTATTTTGTAAATAGCAGAAAACTAGGAGAGAGTTGCTTGAAATAGTCAGCCAAAGTCAGTTTTATACCAACAGTCAACATCCAATGATTCAGACCAGACGCCAATCTGCATACAACACTGGACCAAGACTGATTAAACAAACCAGACTTGCCGTCCTCAGAGCCATGTGCCGTAGCTCAATAACCACAACTATTGGATGAAAGTTAGCCAGACAGGCAGGAATAACTCACAGCTGGAGTTCCTTGGACTGCTCCTTCTTGGCCAGCTGTTTCTCTCTTTCCTTTACCAGCGCCTCCTGCTTGGCCTTCATATCATTCAGTGTCACCAGACCTAATCAAAACATAAAAAAACATTTAAATCGAGAATCAAATTGACATTTTCTCTCAGGGATGTTCCTTAAACAATACCACTGCATGTTGCACAGATACTTACCAACTGTGCTTGACTTTAGCTCTGCCTCCACAGCATCATAGTGAGCTGAGAATTTTTTATCAATGTTGGACTTGACCATGTTGTCCTGCAAAAAAAACAGACGCAGTACAGAGTGAGGAGTAAAGGGAATAGGTTAGTTTGCTCTTTATTTGAGGCACTATGAGTGAAAGAGATACTTAAGTTACTGCCAATATAAAACAGTTTTTAATGAAATGACTGATCCCAACACTAACGCTGTAGGTGGCTGGTCTTAAAGGGACTACATGAACGCAAACATTTAGACATTACATTAAGACCTCACTGAGCTCGCAGCATTACAAAGTTACTGCAAGAGACGACATTGATTAATTAATTAACTAATTAAGATTAAGAAGTTACAAACCTCTGCAATCTTCTGCTTGAGCTGTTCAAGCTGCTCTCTTTCTTTTTCTCGTTTTTTCATCAGTTGCATGGCTCTGCCGGCCTCACTGGCAGCTCCTTTGTACTGCGCCATGTTGCTTCCTTTGTTTTTGACAAATATTACAACACGAAAAACCAAAGAAAGTGTAATTATAAAGCTAAGCTGGATCGTCCACAACTCTAAAGAAACAGTTCCCTCCAGCCGATCATAACAAGAAAAATGGCGACGGCGAACTGTATGCTGGGTAGTTGCTGTTTAGACATGGTGCCTTCAAGCGCTTCAGGAATCCTCGGAATCATGAATGATTAGCGACGGACAGAGACGTCAGAACTATTATTCTTTACTCATTTCACCAAACCGGCTTATAATTTGTTAGGGTCCAAGCATTTTTCTACTATAGATGAATTAGTCTATCTTCATTTTATGATTAATTAATAAATTAATCATACAATTTTAGAAAATAAAAAAATAAAATTGGAGTTTTATTTTATTAATAGGCCTATTTGAATACAGTTTTCTTACAAATTCTTCTGTAATCAGTCTAAAATGATCAGCAACAACAATAAAAACAAAAATAATGACAACAATAATCATAACGATTGTTTATATTATAATTTATAAAATGTCAGAAATAATCATAACTTTGCATATAGAAAACATGGTGTCAAATAGGATAAATATGAGCAGATTACTGAAATATGCCACATAAAAAAAATAATCTTTAAAACACATGTAATTTAAACAAATTCTTTCACTCTATTTCCGACTCACTCACTCACTCATTCACTCACTCATGTGTCCCATTCATATGGCGTCTTTGTCTTTCATTTGATTCCAGTCCTTGTTCAACAACGAAATGGCAATTTGACTGCAGCAAAACGAGAAAGACATACAGAGGGGAGCGATGAAAACATTTACAGTGCACATCCACGAGGACCGCAGGCAGGGAAGGAAGGTGTTGCTCAGCTGTATGCAGGGCACCAGAAACCTAGAGAGTGAGAAAAACATTAATTATTGTGTCAGACTTTCACAAATATTCTCTATAAATAGAGAATATTTGAGGAAAAAAAGATTGTTGAGACTACATCATAGTGAAACCATTTCAAGGTTTGGCAGGCAATAAGAACTTTGTACTGCTACTGAGGCATGTGTTGAGTTTATGTGAGCACTTAACTCAAACCTAAAATCGCAGCTTTCCATATTTTTGAGGACACAAATAGCTGAGCAAGGCAATGCACTCTTTGTAATCCTTATGCAGGAAAAAAATACAGTGATTATTTTGAAGACAATCATTAAAACGTACTTTTCAGTTTTAATCACTGAAAGGAGCCTCAGAACATTTCATGACTAATGCGCCCTTAATTGGTTTGAAACGAAATCATTCTCAATGGTAAGATTGTACCGTGAGCAGGATAAATATTTAATACTTTTCCTGTTATCTATAAAAAATGTTGCTAAAGGCAAATTAAGTTATCCATAACTCTTAAATGCTATCCCATCTTTTGTATTTGTTAATTACATTAACATTATGACCTATCGATGAAAGGGAACTTTGTTATTAACGTTGCTGAGAGAGGGATGTGAATTTTTTACTTTCTGACAAGAAATTTGTGTACCAAAAAATAGTGTAACTGTGGCACAATACAGTTTCAAGTAAAGCACGATTTGAGTATCAAAGCACTCCTTACAGAAGTAAAGTCTACGTTAAAAGATTACTTCAACATTTTAAGAAAGACAAATATTTGGTTTGTGATCAAGAAGTATATTAATACTCCTCTCAAATCTGTTAAGATACAGCCAGGCTATACTATATATACTATATACTAGACTATACTATATGACTGGCCTGAAGCCACACTGTGATTATATGTCTGGGTTAATGCCAATCTTGGTAAGTTCAGAGGTGGATCCATGGATCTATTCAAAAACCTGGACATGGTGCTGCCATTCAGTCTTGCTGCCAATTGTTCTCAGTGGTCACTTTCAGTATTGCAACAAAAGAAATTGCTGAGGCCCAAAGAGCAATTTGCTTAAAGACCACAATTTAAGTGGTCTTTAGGCAAAAAAGAGACGTTGGTAAAACTGTTTACAGGACAACTGCAACAACTTTCTCCTTCTAAACTCCCCAGAGTTTATCAGGATATTTGCTCAGGATAAATTTAGATTTTGGGCCCTATTTTCATCCGCCTAAGCGCAGCGCAAGCGCATCAAATACAAGCGCTTCACAAATGCAAAGCGCATCTGTGGTGCAGAATGGTGCAGTGGTAAAGTAGCAGTAATAGATAATTACAGGATGTGTCATAGCCGATTTCCATCATGGCCAATCAAATCAAGTTTTGTAATAGCTGAAGAAGGAGCAAATTGGCACCACCATCCAAATTTGACGCAAGAGGGAACTGACATACTTGTCTGGTAGTTTCGGACTCCCAATCATCGAATTCATGGTAATATGAGCAGGCCTCCAAGGGCTGAAGATGTTAAATTGCCGTGGCAAGAGGTAACTAACAAAAACTTGTGCCTTAAAGATGCCAAACACTGGCCTTAATTAAATGACAAAGTGAACAACACTTATAGTATATATGGTGAATATAGTGAAATCATGATGTTAAGGAGTGTGCAGAAATCAATTATGCACACATAATAGCATCCGATGCAATTAATTTATTAACAACACTGATTAAGAGCGATGTGCTCCAAACGTCACTGACATTGTGACGTTAACAAATGAAATGCATTGTGAGCTTTGAGTGTGAATAATTTACTTTCCAATCAATAATTAAATGACCTAAGTCGCTGTACGTAAATTGCCCTAACATTTTGTGCGTAAATAATGCAGTGTCACACGTCATGTCCTTGCATGGCGGGCTCGATTACTAAACCAGATGAGTGGGTGAAAAGGCTTTAACATTTTTACCCTTTTATGTGTAATTTAATTGCAATTCATTTGTGGTTAACCCAAGTGCATTTTATATCTTAAGACTGAGATTGGCTACTGGATCATAATGCGAACTGACTGGCTGATTGACATCCAATTCATAAGAAAATAATTAGCTTACTTTTTTATATGATCAACAGAAGTTTGCATCCAAAAATATTGTTTAAATTATTTATGTAAGTGGAATTAAATACATAGATCATCCACCAAACCTGTCTGTGGGATTTTAGATATGTCTGTTCATGTGCACTGTTGCCCACTGAAGCCATGGAAAAACCCCTCTACTGGCTGCGATGCACTTTCACTTGGTCTGAGATGGCACAAAACTGCACTGTATGGGTACATCTTTACCGACACACCACTTGTTGCACTGTTCCGCAAATCGAGGTTCAGACATCTTCACATTGAGCCACAAAAATTGGAAATCGGTGCAAACTCAAAACAAAGCCCCATGCGCTGCACCAAAATGCCAATGCCCCTGGATCTGTGCTGCTTTTGTGCTGTGCTGAGTACAAAAATAGGGCCCTGCTGACTTGTGACTTTTGCGAGTGTGATACCTTTATAGAAGACATTTATGGTTCTGAAGCTGCCTTTTTATTTAGTAGGTAGTCCAAAATTGAAAACCATGGTTCCTAACAAGGGGATCAGGAACTCACGAATGGATCACAATCAAGATAATTATCATAATGTATTTACAGAATCGAGAGCTTAAAAAAGATATTAGATGATTTTTTTTTTCAGGCATTATTGGATGGATAATTTTACCCCTTCATGTCAGGATCCCTGTCTGACCCTAGTGTGTCTCCCTCTGTTTTGTCCCCAATCACCTCTCCTCATGTGTGCTATCATTCCCTGGTCTGTTTGTTATTGTTTTCCCATGTGTTCTGTGTCCTCCTGTCCCCGCCTCCGGTCACCTCCCATGGCCACACCTCCCACAGGTCTGAGCAGCTGCCACCACTGATCACCACCTGCAGGTGATCACCTCCCTGGACTATATCAATAGGTTCCTCCAGTCATTAGTTGTCGGTCCATACTGCCAGTCACCCACAATCTGGCGCCAGTCACACCTGCTGGCCCTCCTGCTCCCGCTCCCGTTTTCGAACCAGTCAGCGCTACCAGCCAGTGTTACCAGTCAGTGCTACCCAGTCTGCTACCGCTGGCTGTGGAGGACCTCGGGATTCCCCCAGCGAAGCCACACCCCGCTGCGGTCAGCCTGCCTGTCTGTCTGTCTGCCTACCTTCCTGCCAGCTGGACTGCTGTGGCTACAGCTCTGGGACATTGGGACCAGAGCTGGTGCGTGTTAGGTGAGAGCAGGTGGAGTTTCCCTCCCCGGGAGGAGTAGAAGAGACATTAGGTAACTGACCTGTACCAATAAATACTATTTTTTGAACTTATACCCAATTCTGTGTGTCTGCGTTTGGGTCCAGTTACACTCCACATCATAACACTTCAGGTGTAAAAAAAAAACATGACATTATTAAAAT
The DNA here is from genome assembly GCF_022577435.1 of Embiotoca jacksoni. NCBI lineage: Eukaryota > Metazoa > Chordata > Actinopteri > Embiotocidae > Embiotoca > Embiotoca jacksoni. The sequence goes on along the minus strand of NW_027185447.1, from coordinate 204,982 downwards.
TTCTGATTATTCAATAAGAAGAAAGCGAATACATAAAATGATTTATAACTGATGATGAAGATAATAGCCTCTTATGTCGATGTAAACTGAGTTTTGTTTTTTAACTGTCAAACTGAATATATAAAGATGTCACCTTTTTCCTATATTTTCTGACATTTTATTGACTGGTGTAATTAACATAACATTTGCCCGATTACTGGACTGTAAAATGGTTTCAAGTAGAAATTGCTTCATTTTGGGGTCTCAAATGTCAGGTGTAGCATAACTATGCCTTCACAGCGTTTATGGTATGTTCTATGTGTGATATGATTTTCTCTGTGAATGTCTTTTTTTTGCACCAGCATACCAGACATGTAGGCAAGCAAGAATGGCCAGGAAAATGCCACACAGGAAAGCACAGGGCACCGCAAACAACAAGGACAGGCAGCGGTATGTCCAGATACGAGCCGTCTCAAAGCCAGAAACACTGTAAATCCAGATGCAGTCTATGCTTTGAGGTGTAACGGGTTCTGCCAGCACATCACTGACTTCCACCTGCAGACAGAAAAGAAGGGAGAGAGCAGTAAAAGTCAAATCAGTTTAGAGCAAACTGAAAAAAAGTACATACAGTATTTGCATTCTGTGGACAGTAAATTCTTGCTTGACAAACAAGTGATTCAGATGAGTACAGGACACAAGATACAGCAGACCCAAACCTTGTTTGTGCAGTATTGTGGATTTGGCATTAGCATGAGTTGGCATCATTAGCATGAGCCAGCTTTCAAGTTGAAAGTATAGTAGGTAAAGGTAAAAACCACCTCTTTCTCCATGAAACTTGTTTGCAATGGTATCATTTACAGTGTCAATGATAATGTTACATGAGGATTCTTAAAAATCCACTGCCCTCCGCACTTAGACCTGGCTTGAGCAGGTGGAGACGGAGGCACAATTTCACCTCAAAATTGACACCAAAATTGCACTGAATGGGCAGATCTTCAACAGCAAACCGTCTGTTACCACGTTCGGCTCATCTCGGCGCAGGCTGGTATGAAAATAGGGCCCTTATTTTAAGACACTCAGCTGGTAACAATATCACTCTCATGAGAGGCAAAGAAGGAAAAAGGAAAAGAGGACCTTTAAGTGGTGGTTGATGCCACGAGGGTCCCTGTTGACTGAATAGGTGGGTGGCAGTGTAGCAAGGATTACGGGGGGGTTCGGAGGTTCGGATGCAAACTCTGGAGGAGGAGGAGGAGTGTTTATCTGTTCTTCTCCTGCATCATCCTCATCACTGTCATCATCGATCTTGCACTCCACCAGACAGTCATCACTCACCATCATCATACTTGCTGAAGGAAAAAGCACGTTTTTTTCACAACACACAAAAATCAAACTTATGGGACACTGCATTCAGCCTGTTGAACCACTGACACACACACAAAATTACACTCCTCCAGCATGTAAAGTGAAAGCAAGCTGAACCCTGTCATTACCACCTGTTCTTTAGCCCCCCCAAAAAGAAGCCATACCAAAATCTGTAAATAGCAGTGGGTAATTTTAAGATGACTTTTTTTTTTTTTTAATGAAACACATGCAATGTAGTCAGTGTTCCCACCAAAACGTTATCCATTTCAAATACATGTGTTAAATACAATCCTAGGTAAACTTAGCAGTTGATTAAAACATTTCTATCAACTTGCATGTGTCACACACATTTTTGAAAATATGCACCAGTGCTGCAAGGTGACAAAATGTAGTTGCCGTCAATATCTTAAGAAATTGTCATAGCAGATCCAAAACAGGGACAGCAGCAGTATGAATGATAAATCATGTCTGACTTACCTTATTTAAAGGATTATACTGTATCAATAACAGTAGAAAAATGAAGCAGGGAAGCCCTGAAGAGCTGTTCTAAAATGTCAGTGAGATCAATTCAAGAGCTTCCTCACAATGTCCCTTAGAGTTGATTTGACATATGCAGCTTATACAGAGACACACACACACACACCTACAGTTTGACACTGAGTTAGAGCGGTAGAAGTGCTAATGTGGTACAGTGCCTTTCATTCCTTGTGTGTATGTAAGTGTGTGTGTGTGTGTGGGGGGGGGGGGGGCATTTGTGGGAAGAGGTTATTTTAGGAGGAAGATTGGATGGGTCTAAAAGATCACATTACAGTACTGGGGTGCTGTCTTAACACAGAAATGAAAACAATGACACATGCACCCACACACATACCAATAATAACAGCGAGCAAGTGTAAATTAATATTAATAATCTGACTTAAATAGGTGTGTTTAACATAGTGACAAATCAGACCACAGCACTGGCCAATAAATCAATTATTACATGGGGCAGAGGGGTGGGGGTGGGGTATATTGGTAATCTTTACTGCCCTGGGACACAATGATGAATAAACATTGTATTATTTCACAAAAATAGTATATATATTTATACTCATACTTGGTTTGCTAGCTGCCCCTTCATGCCCCCTGGAAAACTCTCTGTTTTCTACTGTTTAAACACACCAACAACCCATCACTTTATCATCTTTATTGTACTGATATTTTTTTTTCAACACATACAGTTGGACACAGTAAATTTAGTGACATCATCAAACAGTGATTAAAGAATAACAGGGTGTTTAAATCATGAAAAAACTTCACTTTTATGCTTCCAATACTGAAACATGACAGAGGGGAGATGTCATATGTAAGAAATTTCAAATGCTTTTGGAGTCAAAGTAGTTGGACACCTCACTGCAGAAGTCCTGACACACATTTGAATGGGATCTGTTGATGGTGCTTGATATTGCAAGGGGCGCCAAAATGTGTGAATGAATGAGACAAAAGTTTCACTTCCAAAATATTGCAGTTGCGTTCAGTTTGAACCAGAGGATATCACTGATGCCTCTTCGATAGGGACCATTTTGGCTGTTGAGGCTGGGGCACAGTTTCCAGTTGAAGAATAAGTCAACCAAAGACCTGAGCGAGAAACTCTTTCTTATTCCTTCAAAGCCAACCCTGAGTTAGCCCGTCTGTAACTCTGCAAAAGCCCTGAGATTTAGCCTGTGTATCAGGCCTTGTATCACATATTAAGGGGAATGTGTTTTCCATCTGTGCGTGAGTTCTAGCACTGCATGCTGCTATGCAAAATATACTGACGTCATTTCTTACAGTTTTCCCAGCTCAAAGTGTCTAACCCCAACCTACATTTTGTATAAATTGTGTAAAACATCTAAATGAAACTATTTCTGACATAATCTAGGAAATTATTGAAACTCATTATTATGAAATATTATTTCATCACTTAAAATAACAGCTTGGTAGCAGTTCACAGTATGAAAAAGTATATTTCAAAATGCCCCTTTTTCTGTTTTTAATCCATAACGGTATTTTTCTGAGTAACAAATGTATTTACTGTCACTTTTCATGACCGAAGTGTTGATACCACCCAATTACCTTTCAACCCTTCACACACTACCTGTCTAACCTGGCAAACTCAACAACTGTGAGCAGAATTAACCAGTTAAACGCTATTAGCTTTAGCAACAATAATGTCACATGAGCTGCGGCTTTAAATACAGACAGTAGAGACAGACAACATCATCTCCTGTTTTTAACTAAGAAATCTACAAATGCCTGCCAAGCTCGGCGGGGTTCGCAGGTTAAATATCAGTATATCTGTCACATTTTGATTCTCAAGATGGCCCTCAGACAAATACACACAATGTTGTGAAAATAAGAACTAGAGACAGTCTTTCCGTTTGTTATTCAAGTCAAGAGGACAGAGACAACATTTTAATTAAAATGTCTATAGTTAAATGTTTTTAGGTAATATGATATCCAATTTTATAATGAAAGAGAATAATGGAATTAGTTGCTATAATGAGTTGAGTTTTATAATTTCTTCCATTATTTTACTAATTATTGGTATTCAGATATTTTACACAATTTATTTTCATGATTATTTGTGTTATAATGTTTGTTTTTAACACTAAACACTTTGGGGGCCCATAAACATCTTCCTTTAAAACACTTTTTTGAAATACCATTGGCAGAATTTAAACCTAACAGGTCTTTTCAAGTGAAATAAATGTGAAGAGTGAAATATGGAAAGGCTTTTGTTGTTGATGCAGAGTAAGTAAGGAGAATAAAAACAGACCAGAACATTAAAAAAAAAAGACCAAAACCAGCTGCAAAACAGACACAATGAATGTACAATAACACAGCACTGAGACTAGTGGCACTATGGGATGGCAGAGATGCAATTAACACCTATCAAAAAAATAAATCTAGATCTTCACCAATTGTATCATCTGCATCAGCATAATAATCATCATTGTCAATCAATGAGCCAATAATTCCCTGGTCATCCTCTCCTCACTCTCAGTCCACCGGCCTGAAAAGGGCCCGTCCTCTGAGACTGAATCCTACTTTTTTGGCAGCAGGGGCAGCTTGAGGAAGAGAGGAAGAGGAGGAGGAGGGGGCGGCAGGGGTGGCAAGGGTGGCCGTCTGCACTGGAGGCTGGCGAGACAAGAGCTCCTTGAACACCGAGTTCATTTGACGGTTGATTATATCCTAAGAGAGCAAGAGGGGAAGAGGAAAACCACAAATAAGAGACACTGAAGATAAACAAACTCATTCAGGAAATACGTGACATGAATGCTATGTTCGAGTTCCTCCCAGAGATATTTTTAAATCAATTTTGTATTTGTCACAATTTAAGTAAATTACACAATGGAAAGGGGGGGAAACAAACGAAGCAAAAGGGATGTACATTTCTTCTTCTGACTTTGACATTGTCCATTAGTTTATCTGAACTGAGATACTGTATGGCATCATTCTCTTCTTTTGCAGAGAAGGTGATACAATTCTGTCGTTTTCTAAAGACAGTCTCCCCCTATTTAAAATGTTTTTCCATCACATATATATCCCTTGCAACATCCAGCCATTGTTTAAGACTGGGAGGCTCCTCATTATATCAGTTGTGTAGTCAAGTCAAAAGGTGAAGTGAAAATTCTGTTATAAATCCATAACTCCATCATGTCCTAAGGAACCTCAAAACTTAAAATGTCTCTAAAAGATACATATTTTTTTCCTAAACATGGTCACCTTTTAACATTAAATACCCTTATTAGCATTTATGGGTTCACACAATCTCTAACAGGAGCTATGATTTAAAGAAAGAACATTTTTTGTTTCAAACATATTCCCTCTATTTCCCAGAGTTTGTGGACACATGCAATAGAACACTAATCCTCCTCTAATATTTCTAAATTTCACTTTGACATAGAGTGAGTTTTTATCTTTACGGACCTGTAAATGCTGATTCAATTTTGTTCTTAAATTGTTCTTAAATTTTAATTCTAAAATGTGTCTCTTTATATGCTGTGACAAGTGTATTGATTGCTGCCCCAGGCCCTCATCAGGTAGACTGTCTTTGGATATGAATCGCTCACTTTTGAATTTATTGATTATTATAATAAATTAAGATCAAATGTGGTCACAGTTATAAATGTAGGTTTAGCTTAACCTCCATCCACTAAATATCGATTGTGTGCTCAAACCATTCACAGAAAAAATGTAAAATGAAAAACAAAAATTCAGATTTTTGTACCATAAGTTTCTTACCCTTAGCTCACACCAAAACACTGCACAATAACCAAAACAAACTGCTGACTGAACAACTACTGCTAACATGAACTGCTGATTGTGAGCACGTTTGACGTGCTACAAAAGAAGACTTGAAAGTTTGTGGTTCTTTATTTATATGAGTCTAAATGCTTTTTAGAACACATCTTTGATGTATGATTGGCCCGATGTAGTTCCTAACAATAATTATTACAAGATATAATTCAATTTAATAGACCAACAGAGCTAACAAAGTACAAACTACTAACCTTATCAACTGCTGTTCTTTCTGGCTGAACAAATGGAGGTCTGTCTGGGGCTCTGAAGCTGCCCTGTCTTACAGTGTCTAAAGTGTGTCTTCGCTCTTGAGACCTGAAAGACATAACAGGGAACAGAAATAAGACAACACATAACCGAAGACAGAGATAGATATAACTGAAAGGTAAGGTATTTTGGTAAGAAAGGCTTTCCTCCCTCATCTCACACTGTAACGGCTGACGTTTGGGGATTTAATAACTCGGATCAGATCATATCAGATCACAGCAGCTGTCCAAACTTTTTGTCAAAAATTGTCAGGACGGCCACTTTAATCCTTCCAATGTGTTAATTAAGTTTGAGAAAGTATATGTGTATCCCAGATAATTACTGGTACTCATGAATGTAGATGGTGATATGGGGTCATTGTACTCCTTAAATGGCCTGTTTTGTCACTATTGAACTTTCCTATTACAAAGTGGATTTTAAGATGTATGGCATTTATTAGGTCAAATGGATTATTTTGCAATCCTAATGAAAGTAAAATATATTTGTGGATTTGTATTCGCTCCAAAATTGTAAAAGGTTCTTGCCCTTCTTGCAACCTTTGAGTCCTGCTAACAAACAGACAACCAAACAAACCACACTGAAAACAAAACCTCCTTAGGTAATTAGCCAAACACACACACTTCTGTATCATTGTTTCTGGGTTTAAGTACTGGAACAACAAGACAACACTACCACCACTATGTCAAACTGGAAATTACAACACTGCCTTTCTAATTTTTGCACAGCATATTGTTATCAGAAACCAAAATGTAAATAAAAACAGAATATGATAATTTGCAAATTATGTTAAGCCATATTAAAGGAAAATAGAAAAAAGACAACATATCAATAGTTTACCAGCAACAGATAAAAAAAAAAAAAAAAAAAAAAAAAAAAAGAAGTTGGGACAGTCGACTGTCAACACTGAGTTTTACTGTGAAGTAAAATTTGAGTTATTTAAGATCAATTATGCATGTTTCATTTAGGAATGTTTTCCCTGCTCAGCCTGCTGTAGTTTAGTATAGTTCATTCCATCGGCCTCCATAGAGCAAAGTGATCCCAACAGATAAACAAACATTGAACAGCACTCTTTAAAACTTCATACCCCTCTCCCTAATGGTGATAAACATGCCAACCACCATCTTTGTCAAGGTTTATGTCCTGATGAGCACACGGCAAACTGAGGTCGATAGTGTCCGGACTTGTCCATGCAAGAATATATGGGAAGAGAGGAGTTGAAGCATCAGGTATTTAAAACAAGAGACATCTAACTACAGCCTCATTTTAATGCTCAATCTGTTCAATTCATGACATATCCTGTATCTATAAATGCTGCTGTAGCGAAAACATTTGTATGTATGTATGTATGTATGTATGTATGTATGTATGTATGTATGTATGTATGTATGTATGTATGTATGTATGTATGTATGTATCTATCTATCTATCTATCTATCTATCTATCTATCTATCTATCTATCTATCTATCTATCTATCTATCAATCAATCAATCATATGCCTGTTTCACGTTGGTAAATGTCTGGATGTAAGTTTATAACTTACAACCTGAATTGTCAGGAACCAATCGCGTTCAGATTGTTTTTAATTGTGTCAGTGGAACGCTGGTACGCAGCTCTTTACCGCGGTGGATATTCCATAGCAGTGGGTCTGATTTGTGTCCAAAATTAGACCAGGTGATCGAAAAGAAAAACAGCTAAACCCAGAGGAGGCTTTGGTGAAATAAGCGTCACATGCAGCTTGTTTTTAGTCATTAGGAGCCCAAAGGTGCGTCAAGTAGAGGTAGGTTGTTGAGGATTAATCAACATCAGCACTATTGCGTGAGCTTGGAATCTGGGGATGTAGCTTGCGGCAGACAGTGAGGGAAATTGCAGAAGCAGCTGAGTAGGTAGACTGTGGTTTTGGCAGAGAAGGAATGGTATCGTTGATCATGTGTAGCATGTATCATCTTGTGGCTTTGAGCAAAGATAATGTTGCCAAACTATGTCGGGACAAGTAAAACTATATTAGATGTAAAGTGGAAGAGCAGAGGCGGTGCATGTGGGTATTGAGGGGAATAGTTTGGGGTCGCCAGGACTGTTGTTGAAGCTTTCTGAGGTGGCGTCAACCAAACTCGTTGAAACATTAGTGAAAGGAAGTGTCCACCATTAAGATATTTCACAATTCCACCTTGTTGCTGAGGGTTTGTACCAGATAGAAAGGTAGTAACATTGAGCCAGTCAACCTATGTAGTGTTGTTCCACAATAATATGGTACGTTGTGTGTACTGAACTCTGACGGTTAAACTATGTTCATGGTTATGTTGTGTATTGTTTTTCCTATTACTTCCCTTTAAGTTGAACGTTTCATCACCATGAATAAAATGTATTCACTCTATCTCAAGAGGCTTTAAACCTCTAACAGCTTGAGTTAGAGCATGCATACAGTGTGCACTGTCCAAGGTGCGTCTCAGGCTTACACTGGCAGGTGTCGTGTGGCAGGGGAAGTTGGTGGCTTTCGATTGGGGCTCCCCTCGCTTCCTCTCTGCCTCCCCGGCAATGAAGCACTGTCGCTGTTAACCCTCATCCTGTCAAGACACACAGAAACTTTGTACTGTGTGTGCTTAATTGTTTGAGCTTGTATGTGTATGTGTCTGCGGGCAATAATGTGGAACTGAGTATATTTGTATACGTGTGTATCGCTGTCTACATCTATTATATGTGTTTATTGGTGTGTGAACATATTTATTCGTCGCATTGTGCATATATGTGTGTGTTCATGTCTGTGTGTATACCGAATTGTGTTCTCCGTCTGTGAATCTTCTGCTGTCAGGTTTCCAGTGCTGCCTCCTCCTCCTACTTCATCTCTTTTGCCTCGCTCTGACCTGAGGGAGGTGAAGAAGAGAGAGATATATTAAGCATACATTTCACGAGAGAAAGTACAACCAGTACAAGTTTAAATATGGGAGACTGAGAAAATGATGTGTGACCAGAACAAAATGACTCAATGACTGTAAATGACTACAGCCATTAGATAAAATAATGCAAACGTCTTGCGTTACATATATTCTTTATATTCTTTATGGTATAAAGCTTATACCATAGAATATAACAATTCTATGGTAGGCTATAAGCTTTGTCTTCCATCCATATCTAGACAGGCCTTATGCACCCAAATTCAGAGTACTGTTTTTAAATGGTTCTCTTGTTTGAATTCGCACTGCCTCAGTTCTGCCAATCAAATCAATGACCATTGCTCTAAGCAACTACACCGAGACAGTTGGCCATGTTGTCGGATAAGATGCAGAGATATTTAAAAAGAGTCATTCAGGAACCAATGTCGAAAAATTTTGAACAGTTCCCAGTCCTGGACTTAAGTGGTGACTTATTTTGAGTTATACAAACATTTTTCCTTCACTGCAGTCAGTTGTTGTCTACATACGTGTGACTTGTTTTAATGGCTGCGCTTTAAAAATCTAAATATCCCCAATATTAATTAATATCATTATAGAACTTTTTATAAAAGTTGGACAGTAATCAGTGCTGAGTACTGTTGGAATTTTACACTGCCTAGTTACATTTTTTTTTAGGACTTTCTAGCATTATTGTCCAGTTTAAAACAGTTATGAGAAAATTAATCTAATTTAATAAATTACAACTAATGAAAATAGTGACATTTCTAACAGGGTAACTAGTAATCTATAACCTATTACATTTAAAAAGTAACATTCTCACCAGTGACAGCATTTTTTTGAGGCCATTGATTTATTTCTTGGCTGGGAGCAGTGACAACCTCATGATAAGCGAAAAATTCTAAGAAGTCATTACCCTTGGCCAAGAAAAAGTGCAGCACATATAACACATTTACACTTCAGTTTTACCTCTGGACAGAGACAGGCTTGCTGTTTCGCCCTGCTCTCAGTCTTCATGCTAAGCTAACCTGTTTCCTGACTCTAACTTCATTTTTAACAGACAGGAGAGAATGATAACTACCGTTTAACTTTCCATTTAACTTTGTCCAAGAAAGCAAAAATATATATTTCACATTCTTTCAATGCAAATTAAGACATGTTACCATCCTGTGCCTACTGTACATAAAATGCCCCTGCCTATGGCTATAAGGTAATTAAAACAAAGTTACAGCATGTGGCTCTAGGGCCAAAATTCATTTCAGGATCCACTTCAAGGATCTTCTCTGTGATAATTACCAGAATGGTTATGGTATAGAAAGTTTACTCACCCTTCCAGCACGCTGATGTACTTGTGAGGGATGAGACCCTTAATCCCCCCCACCTCCCCTCTCCACCAATCAGAGGAGGCCTTGCTGTGAAGGATCAGAGGCTCTCCTTGCTTGAAAGAAAGCTCTGCTGGAGATCTCGCTACATAGTCAAATAAAGCCACCGCCTCCCACTCTGCACACACATGCACACATGCACACAAGCAGCAAGATTACAATCAACTGTATCTTTTTCAACTAATTAGATCAAAAATCCTCATAAATCCTGTATAAATCATGATTAAAAGTGGTTATTCAAAATGTAATGTGGTACATTTCTGTGACATATAGCCTAGGTAATCTGTGTGTTACTGACCATCTTCACTGGGCAGATGCTCGGTTTCTCCGTCTCCCTCCTCTGTGATTGGCTCACTGCAGAAAAACAAAAGTCTGTAGTCATGCACAGTTCCTATTTTGTTTGACACACAGACCAACTGTCACACCAAACACTTAATACACAATTTCACATGCAAAACTTCCTACTGCTGTGAGATTCTTAATGTCAAAAATCTTATAATATATTATATTATATATTTGTTCATTAAGAAAACAGATAGTTTTACTTGGATTAAAGGTTTCCATGGACATTGTCAATAGGCTAGAGTCTTGTGTTCAATTTTAGTGTGCAATCAGCATAATAATTTTAGGCAGTTTTCAAACAAAGTAATGCGAGCTGCACAGAAATGCATTTGGCGTAGCATGAAATTCTGTTTCAAGAGAAAGAGCCATGAAAAAGGGATTCAGCTGCATTTTATACATGGAACGATTAATCAATCAGACTGAGTCTTAAACTTTAACATGATCGACAACTCTGGAGCAGAAAGGTTCATTCATTTCCTGCAAGTCATCCAAGGACAGAAATTATCCAATTGTTTTTCTGAATGAAAATGACAGTATGTATTAAGTGTAAAACAGATTGATCACATATTAGAGTGCTTCTCCAACCAAAAGCATCAAAGCAGTTTTAACCAAGTGCTGAAGCTCACAAATCAGTTTTAGTTAGAGAATTACAGTAGAGATTTAAAAACTGATTCTATCCTGCATGAATGCAATGTAGGAAGAAGAAAAACACCTTTACTGTCACTTGGGGTGTTCACAAATTGCTCCAAATATAGTTAACATTGGTGCTAACCTTGTAATCATACCAGATATATAACGTACTAATTTGGTATTATTCATGTGTAGCAGTATGTTACTAAGTTAAACCAGACAGTCGAAATTGCCTTTAAAATTTGCTGAATGGATTGTATTGTATTAATGTTGGATTTTATTGGAAAATATCTTTACTAATTTGACAACATAAGAAAACAAATACAGAAACAAGCATCATGTAAGTAATGACAAAGACATACTAGTTTTCTGTTTTGCTTGTGTTGTGTTATATAAGTTACAGTATATTGAGCTCTCAGGGACACTGTAGTTTTGGGGTCTATATTTTCACAACCAGTACTACATTTATATTAATGACTCTTACCAATACTCCTGCTCCAGAGTCATGTGCTTCTCATAAACGGGGCCTGGCAATTCTGATTGGCTGGGGTAGATGATGTCATGCTGCAGGATCATGGTTTTAACGAGGTCATTAATTTGTGGCTGCCTAGCAACAGCGTCATCAGAATCAATCCCCCTCAGCAGGCTCGGACCAAAGCAAACGGCCAGGTTGTAGGGCTGCATCATGTTCTCATCACTGTACTGCGACACACTGGGAACACACACATACACACACACACACACACACACACACACACACACACACACACACACACACACACACACACACAGTGTCTCTCTATTTTTAGCATGGGTGTGAAGTTTTATGACCATAGCAGATTTTTAAAATGATAGAATATCCCACACTGGGTTTTGTTGCAACTTACTGATTGAGGAAAGCAAAAAGGTAGCGTATGACGATGAGGAGAGGCCGCGGGAAGGTGGAGACAATTGCTTTAATCTGGACAGCTTTCTCTGTTACCCCCTCGATTTCTGATAAAGACATGAAGGATAACAAAGTGAGCAACATGAAAAGATGAAAGATTATAACAAGTTCCTCCATGACTGCAGCTGTTGAGTCAAATTCCCAAATCACTGAAGATTCTACCAAAAGACAAGTTGTTGCGACAAGTACTTCTACGATTGAGGTGAGGAGGCTGGGTTGACTTGTTATAGCACTGATAAGGAAATCTAAGAATTTATGGGGAGTAAACAACCTGTAGGCATGTTCACAACATTGGCTAATTGTGCAAATTGTGACTCAGAGTGTCTGTATTAAAAAACAGAGTTGGGCATAAGCCTACAGGAATAACAAAGACACAGTGGAAAACATAAAACCACGGCAAACAAGTAAGTGCAGCGCACTAGTACAGCGTAAGTTGCACCATCTTGCATCAACAGTGTATTATTTTTGCAGGTAGAATTTCCTCAGTAAGCTACATGCTATATGTGGTGCATTGGTAAAGTGGCATCCGTTGTATGTGGCTACTATTATAGCAGCATAAATCATGATTAACAGCTTCATTCATATACATAAAAGTTCATTTTACTGCATGTGAGGGGGTGAATCAGCCAAACCGAGGCTGAAAAAGCAGACAGAAGCTAAATACCTAAATAACTAAACTCAACTGAAAGCAGACATTAAAATCTATAGTGAAATTAAGGTATGATCTGACAACAGAAATACACATAGAAGTTATATAAAAGAGTCTTACGGACACACTCCAGCAGCTGAGAGTAGCTGTCGTAGGGGAAGAGAGGAGGCTCAAGGCCCCTGAAGTAAAGCTTCAAAACACCAGCCACAGAGTCCAGGTCACACTCGCTGTCTGACAGGGGATCCTCTCCTGCAGGGAGTTCAAAGACACGTACAGTATGAATGTACCAATGCAAAAACAAGACAGACTGTTTTGCACAAAAAACAAGACATACATTTAAATATAGTAGTATTGCAGAAAAAGAGATAGGCTATTGCTGTAAGATGTTCCTTGAGTATGTACAATTATTTTAGCTGTAGATAAATTAGTGGAATCATTATTACTAAGCAATTACTCACTCCCTTTTCTTTAAAACTACTATAATTTGTATTATTTTGTTTTGTTTTTAATGTAAAAGGTGCCATCGTGATAAACACACAGAAAAGACTCTGCTGTTCTGCTCAGCACGTAGAGCGATTTAGCCATTAACCTCTTAGATTCTTTTATTTTTTTATTTTGGAGAAAAATAAAAAAATTATTTCACTCCAAGCCACAAGCTTATTATTTTGGCCCATTCTCGCAGTTCTCATGGAGTAATTTTTTGTCATAGCAGGCAACTTTTTTCAATACAATAACTTTACCCACTAACGGAGCAAATATTTCCTTCAAGAGCTGAAAATTTGGCTAACAATCTACATACAGGGAAACACTGTAATATGTTTGTGTTGTGTTTGCAACTTCTCCCAGGTGTCCATGAAAATAATAATTTCCATGCATGTTAAACGTTAGTAGCAGTGTTTTATTGACAGATGAGGGACACTATTGTACTACCATTCCGTTTCACCTTTAAAGTATTTTGCTATGCTCACATTCATAGGGTCAAATGTGATCAACCTGATGATCAATAAGATTGTCCATTCCAGATCTGCTAGTTTTAGCACCTTGGTTGGAGGGTGTAACACTGACACTGGTTCATCCTGCAACATGTGCTTTTTACAAGCACCCTGACCATTCAGAAGGACTCAGCAATGCCGTGGTGAGGACACAATCTCCATTGGACTTTCTACCCCATATTTTTGTTCACTGGATTCTTCTTCTTCCAAAGGTAATACTGATAGGGTAAGGTAATTTGTACATACAATACACATATTCCTGTTATGTTTAAAAAAAAAAATAAAAAAAAAAAATAAATAAAAATTATTAAACATTCTTTTTTTCTAACTTTTCTCCATTAGAGGGAAAAAAAAGACAATTTCATCTGCTCCAACTCACATGTGTTGTAAGATGAGGTAAACTCTTACCTCTTTCAAATGCATCTCTGATGAGGTTCACCTCCCTCTGTGAGCCAGGAACTCTGAATATTCCTTCATGGTGGAGGCCTGACACACACACACACACACACACACACACACACACACACACACACACACACACACACACACACACACACACACACACACACACACACACCCCTTCAAATTATACTACATGTTTACAAATGCCTGATGTTCTGGACACAGGATTGCATACAGGATATACAAAAACAAGTACTTCTACCTACTCGTTCTCTAATAAATATCCGAAAAACTGACTCACCATGAAGGTTTATGAAACGAATGCAGCTTTCAACCACCACAGGAATCTGCTGCCCAGTGCTCTAGAGAAGAAACAAGGGTAGAAAAGGAGAGATGAGAGGACATGAGAGAGTTGGAGACAGGAGAGTGCAAATAGAGATGCAAAGAAAAAGGAGGACAAGGTGACAAAACAAAACAGCAAAGAAACAGAAGGAAGGGCATAAAAGAGCAGGAGAATAACTGAGTCTTTGAACTGAGGTGTTCTTTTACAGACATTACTGAACTTTGTCTTGATTTTCCTTATAATTAGAACCAAATTACATAATATGTTTAGGTGATTACAAAACTGTAAAAAAAAAAAAAATCATGTATCTTCTGTCTTGAACAGTGTGTTGTTTAAATCAGGGGTCTACAACCCATAGCTTGTGAACTACCAATAGCACGCGACCGGGTTTTGAGTACATCGCAGAAGGTTCAAACAGTATGCAGTGCTTCCAATACAAAGACTTACTTGGGTGCGCTGCCCAGGTATATTGACAGCTGGCCAAGTATATTGGCAATCCATTTCAGCATTTTTCATATACTCTTTTTTAACCTGCAATTGATTAACGAGTGTACAATCTCCCCTCGATCTCCTTTACTTGGGTCTACTCTGCACCGTGTCAGTGTAATGGAGGGGGGACAGGCAAGGTTGAGCTCCCCCCTTCATGAAACACACAGAGATCAGAGGACTCTAAGGCGACCTAAGTTGCAGGTCGCCTTAGAGTCCTCTGATCTGCAAAATGCAGCAAAGACTCTCACACTGAGCTGGAAAGAAACGTGCGCTCATAAATTAGGTAAATAACATCAAAACAATATTTTCAGCTGGATCGCAACTGCGAAACCAAAGCTATAAAGCAAATGTCTATCACTGAGAGAGTGAGAGACCAAAAGAGGCTTTGACCTAGACATGTGTTTCTTTCAAGAGGGGTTAGGGGTCTCAACTGAAGGGGAAACACTGGGTTTTCCTTGTCAAATCTTAAATTATAAGCTTTTATTTGACAATTTTCAAACCGGTTTGGCCACACAGTTTTGCAGTACAAACTGTTGAGGACAGACTGGGGAGGAATACACCATAGTCTACACATTTTAAGTTATCAACAGAAGAATGTAAACTTCACTCTTCTTCCAGGGTTGCTAAAATTCTCCAGAACAAAATACATTGGGCATGACCTCTGTGCTCAGTGGTAGCTCTGCTGAGGGAAACAGCCCACCTGCCTGCGTGCAGTAAATAAGCAATCAAGGTGCTTGGTACCTGGGTCCGAGACATTCTCCTTCTTCTTCTGCAAAAAGCCAAGCACGGCAGAGCAAGGACACAGGAAAAGCAGAAATTAGTAGAGAAGGCAGAGTGACAATAAGGAGAATAAAGATTTAGATTTAGAAGCAGTGGGAAGAGGCGCACATAAACACACACACACACACACACACACACACACACACATACTCAATAGAGTCGAAAGGAGGCAGCAAAGAGGCCAGGGCATTTTAATCCTTTTCACAAGAGAGAGGAAGAGATGGGGGAGGAGGGGTACATTGAAAGGAGTGAAAAGCCAGCAATAAGCTATAAGCATAACCATACACATGAAGGCAGCAATAAGTACACTGGGGGGGAGGAGGATCAGCGTGTGCATATGCTTCAAGAAACCCTCCCCCCAATTCTTGAATGAGTGTGACAGGATTTTCTGGATGATTTCCTTTGGAGGTTTGAACAGCAGTGCAGCAAAGTGCAGCAGGCAATATCAGGAAAGTAACAACACAGGTGTAATTCATGTCATGTTTTTTTTTATTTGTCTGTGTGAGTGTTACCTGTATGTAGGAGAGTATGTCTGTGGTGAAGAGTGTGTGGCAGAATTGGGAAACAGGTCTGGACTTCCAAATACGCACTGACCGGGCACATTGCACTCTGGGAAATATAATAAATAAAATGCATGATCCTATTTTACACAAGGTGAAAGGCAGTCAATATCTAATAATGTTGATAATTGCTATGATCAGTTAATTATCCCCCCCAAAAAATAAGCTTTTACACACAATCAAAAATTGCTCAAAATGGCATTTTTGGTTTCAGTTTAGTCCGTATCTTTCCCGCTCTCCTTGTCCTCTCTGCTCTCTCCATGTCTCTGTGCCACTCTCAGTCACACTCTTTTTTATTCTCAGCAGTGCAAATATACTGCTTACCTGGAAGGGTCACTGTCAACAGCCTCAGCTGGAAGAAAAATACAGAAAACATGTGAAAAGGTCTGATCAAGTGTTTTGGTACAATGAATGCACAATATTGTTAAAGGGGAACCTCACTAATTTTGCAAATAAAATTGCATATGTTTGTGGGTTGAGAGGGTTTAATAAATGGGTGGTGTTGCTTTAGGATGCATATGTTGGGGCTTAAGACCACTAGTTTGAAATTGAAAACAAAATCTTGGGGTATGGAGTTAGAAAGATGTGAGCTTACCAGAAATTTGTTGCTCCTTAATTCTAGAGGCTCCAGGCTATATTACCCACAACCGTCTTAACACACTTCAATTTCCAACTAAGCTGTCGGTATCCAAGTTGCATTGTGGGAATGTATGTGTGTGTCTCACAGATTTGATCAATAGCAAGATCAGAACAAATTGCATTTCATGCAACATCCTTGTAAAAGAGTACCTTTTTGAATGGCATCTTGTAGAAGGTCATGTTTGGCTTGAAGTTTGAAGGTTAGAGAACTGCTGGTGAGAAACTCCTTCACTTTCTAAGATAAAAAAAAAATAAAAAATCAAATATCAAAGAAATCCAAAACTTCTACTGGCGTCCTTTTAATTTAAAGGACACATGTCCCCCATGAAGCAGCATGTCCATTTACATTTACTACCAGCATTTTCATGACAGTAAGAACCAAACATAATTTGAAAATGATTAAATGTTTAAAAGCTGAATCTCGGAAAACTCTGAATTTACTCACTGTAAAGTAGTAGGTCTCTGTCTCCTGCTGATTGGCTCGACGCTTGGCAAGGGTAAGTTTTGGGACGGTGCTTCCTCCAGTGGACTCAAGTGCTAGGCTGCTGGGTACGTCAGGGGAGGGGTTACAGTCGCTGTCACACATGCTGTCCAACAGGGCTACGAGTGTGGCTTTAAGGGTTTTACTGACCTGAGAGAGAGGAAGATATATAGATATTTTAATGGAGTTCATTCATTTTTATATAATTATTAAAGCAATTAAGTTCATGTTGTAAGTTGCACACTGACGCTCACTCACACACTCGCTGACTGACGGACAGGGACAGACAGATCATTATGGAAACAGGCACTGAGAACAATTAGCTGACCTCCTCTGTTTCTAAAGTAACGGCAGCGAGTCGAGACTGGAGCTGCTGGAACCTGGTCTCCAGCTCGTACCTCACCTGGCTCTCCGCACTGACCTCGCACACCTGAAACAAACAAACAAAATATAATATAACGTTGCTAAGGATCATCAAGCTCAATCCAGTGGGATGTTGTTTGGAGAGAGGCAGTTTTATTTGATGGTACAACCCTGTTCACAAAAAAGTTGGGATGCGGTGTAAAATGTAAATAAAGAACAGAATGTGATGATTTGTAAATCATGTAAACCCATATTTAATTGTAAATAGACCTAAGACATATTAAATGTTGAAACTGAGAAATATATTGTTTTATAAAAATGTATGCTCGTTTTGAATTTGATACCAGCAACACGTTATAAAAAAGTTGTGAGAGGGGCATGTCATCGTTTGGAAACTTAAGAGAGCAGTTGCTGAAGTTTTGACAGTGAAATGTCCCATTCTTGCCTAATATAGAATTTCAGCTGCTCAACATTTCAGGGTCTCATTTGTTGTATTTTTCGTGTAAATGGGTGAGCAGTTGAGCACCCGGACTCTTCTACTGTAGAGACATGCTGTTGTAATATGTGCAGAATCCGGTTTGGCATTGTTTTTGCCAAAATAATCAAAGCCTTCCATGAAAAAGATGTTGTGTGGATGGCAGCAGATGTTGCTCCAAAACCTGTATATATCATTCAGCACTAATGGTGCCTTCCCAGATGTGCAAGTTATCCATGGAATGTGCACTAGTGCACCCCCATACCATCATGGATGCTGGTTTTTAAACTGTACGTTGATAATAAGTTGGATGGTCCCTGTCCTCTTCATCCAAGATGCATCATCTATGATCAGCAATAATTTCAAATTTTGATTTGTCAGACCACAGGAAGGTTTTCCACTTTGCCTCAGTTCAACTTAAACAAGCTTGGGCCCAGACAAGGCAGCAGTGTTTCTGGATCATGTTTATATTACAATGGCAGTCAGGGTACCTCTGGCTAGCACATGGAGGGCTGTGCGGCCCTCCAAAGAAATGCCTCCCCAGACCATCGCTGACCCACCACCAAACTGGTCACGCTGGAGGATGTTGCAGGCAGCAGAACGTTCTCCACGGCATCTCCAGACTCTGTCACGCCTGTCATATGTGCTCAGTGTGAACTTGCTCTCATCCGTGAAGAGCACAGGGCACCAATGGCAAAGCTGCCAATCTTGGTGTTCTCTGGCAAATGCCAATTGCCCTGCACGGTGTTAGGCTGTAAGCACAGGCCCCACTTGTGGACGTCGGGCCCTCATACCACCCTCATGGAGTCTGTTTCTGACAGTTTGAGCAGAAACATGCACATTAGTGGCCTGCTGGAGGTCATTTTGTAGGGCTCTGGCAGTGCTCCTCCTGTTCCTCCTTGCACAAAGGAGCAGATAGCGGTCCTGCTGCAGGGTTGTTGTCCTCCTACGGCCCCCTCCACGTCTCCTGGTGTACTGGCCTCATGTCTCGTTCCATCCACCGACGCCACGTCGCACCACAGACTGTCCAGGAGTTCACTGACGCTTTGATCCAGATCTGGGAGGAGATCCCTCAGGAGAACATCCGTGGTCTCATCAGGAGAATGCCCAGGCGTTGTAGGGAGTGCATACAGGCACGTGGAGGCCACACACACTACTGAGCCTCATTTTGACTTGTCTTGAGGAATTTCCACAGAAGTTGGATCAGCCTGTGATCAGATTTTTCCACTTTTATTTTGAGTATGATTCTGAATCCAGACCTCTATGGGATAATGATTTTGATTTCCATTGATCATTCTTATGTTATTTTGTTCTCAACACATTCCACTATGTCATGAATAAAGATTTTCAACTGGAATATTTCATTCATTGAGATCTAGGATGTGTTGTTTAAGAGTTCCTTTTATTTTTTTGAGCAGCGTATGTTTTCCAGCCTTGTCCCTTGTGTAGAGAGATTTCTCCAGATTCTCTGAATCTTTTAATGATGTTATGTACTGTAGATGATGAAATTGCCAAAATCTTTGCATTTTTACATTGAGGAACATTATTCTTGAATCTTTGCTCATGCAGTCTTTTACAGTGGTGAGACTCAATCATGTTCCTGCCCTGTTGCAAATTAACCTAATTAGTTGTGAGATATCCATGAGGTGTTTTCTTTTTTTGAGAATTACACAACTTTTTCAGTCTTTTGTTGACCCTGTCCCAACTTTTTTGAAACGTTTTGCTGGCATCAAATGTAAAATAAGCACATATTTTTGAGCATTTGATTTGTTGCCTTTGGAGTATTTTCTATTAAATGCGGGTTTACATGACTTGCAAATCATTGCATTCTGTTTCTATTTACATTTTACGCAGCGTCCCAACTTTTTTTTAGAAAAGTTGTACGTTGTAGTTTTTTTCATTCATTTAAAGCCGAGTTAAAAAAACTAAAAATGTATTAAACAGCCTTTAAAATGAATGTAAAGTAAGCAGCAGGGTGTCGCAGGAGCCTGTCACACATTCTATGAAAAACTGACGCAATTTAGTGTTCGCTTAACTTTCCCTCTCTTAGCTGCAGTTGCTACACCTGTCAAGCTCTCTAATCTACCATGGTAAATGCTGTTGACAGTGGCAGATTTATACTAAAAATGTATGGACTGGTCTGGAAACACTTCTAGGTTTCAATACATTATTTGACACTTTGCAAACCAGTTTGGCAACGCATGAGTTGCGTACACTGTAGTATATATTTAAGAAACATCTGTGTAATTGTAGGTACTGCCTAGACATGTGTTTCTTTTAGGAGGGGCAGGGTGTCCCAATTGAAGGACGCCTTAGAACGCTTTATTTGACACTTCTCAAACATATTTCGCCACACACAAGCTTTTGGAACATCCGTATAATTGTAGAAAGAGAGAAGGGCTGTCTGGAGCGCAAGGTCTGGCCATTACTGGAGTGCACTTAATGAGTTGTTTATCCAGGATTCACTACCCATTGCTTAATATTTCTCGATCCCCATAATCTAACTTAACCAAATCAAAAATAAAGGATACTGTAAATCGACAAACTATGGAGAAAACAGGTTACCTAACAATGGTAGGTACAAAATAATCCGTATATGTCTCATATCTAAGAGTCTTGGGCTAAAAAATGGGAGCTTTACCTGTGAATGTAACCAAAAGTAACATTTCAGTTTTATCATACAGCTCTACCTGATACACAGTAATTTCACCTGGTCTCCCTCATGTGGGTGGTAGTTGAATCTAAATGGAAGGCAGAAGGCTGAGTCATGTTGCTGTAACAACGCATCTCTGTCTCCACCCTGGTCCAGAGATGTCACAGCAGCTTCCAGCTGCTTTAGCCCTGTCTCTTCTGTCTTCTGGATGCGCCACCTACTGGCCAGGTAGCACTTCATCACCCTCTCCGTGGACAGATGGAAACCAAGATCACAACACTGCCAGGAGGGAGGGAGAGAAAAGGATTTGTGAAGGGATGGAGTCAGTATGGAAAACGAATGGTAGTGCAGAGAGAAGAATAGGAAAATGAAGGGATAAGATGGCAATGATGGAGAAGAGGACAAAAAAAGAGGACAGATGGAGAGAGTTGTGTCAGAAATAGTAGGACAGAAGAAGCTTTTTTTTTAGAGGGAATTCTTTAGAAATCAATACTATGTTATTCTTTCTTCCCATATTTCAGGTTTTCTGTACCAAGAAAAAGAGGCACAAAAAGGTAACTGAAAATGACGGAACGCTCTATTCCCACAGAAAAATGAGACAACACAAACTGCATGTTTCTTACATCGATGAGAGTGCTGATGTCCTGCAGGTAGTACTTGTTCATGGCTGCATTTGCTGCCGCTAGATTCAGCAGGTAGTCATTACGAGCCTTGGTACACTTCAGCTGGTTCTCCTGCACTCTGCCATGCCTCTGTGCATGCACACACATTAAAAAAGCAAGGGAAACAGCACTAAACCACACGTACTGATAAAGATACAACACATGGTGATATCTTGTCAACGAAATATGTTTCTTCACCTAAACACACAGAGTAGAGACAGAACAACAGGAACAGGATGTGGTTTGTTCTGTGGAAAACCCACTTCAAGACTTCCTGTGGCCTGTTCTCTCTTTCTTTGTCTCTCACACAAACACACCTTCTCCATTAGTCTCTCCATCTTCTTGACAGAACTACGCCTCTGCCCTACCAATTGGCCTGGACCGAGCTCAGCTGACTTGCCGGTGTGTCTCTCTTCCAACCGCTCAGCTTCCTTCAGTTTTCCCTCTGCTATCAGGTAGTCTGTGTGGTACTGGTTATATGTCTTCAGAGCCTTCACCAGCACAGTTAAAAAAAAGCAAATCGCACATCAGAATTTTCAGTTTCAGTGCATTGTTACAATATTATGCATTAAAGGCAGTGTGACAATATGAAGTGCTCACAGTCTGCAATTCAGTGGTGACTTTTAGCAACTCATCCTGCATCTGGATTCCAACTTCTTTGCTCTGCAATATACATAATAGGAATGTCAGTTAAAAATATACTGCACTTTAATTTTTAAAGTGTAGTATATTAAATACAAATTAATTTTAAGACACAGTTACTTTCCAATTCTGTGAAAGAGAAGCCTGACTCCACTCACAAGTCTGTGCGCGTAATGTCCACATGTGATTAGCATAAATTAGTTTCAACATGTAACTTCCCATAATACTGCAATTTTGCTTTAACTTTTTAGTTTCACTAGATGTTAATTGATAACCCTATAAAGCAGGGGTCTCCAACATTTCTCCTCCTCCTCCTTCCTCAGGTTGTTATATGTTTGGACAGAATCAAATTATCCATTACCAATGCTTCATGTTTTCCTGCTTGACTGAGACTCTAGTTTTGTTTTTAGTATACAGATATGTGAGTGGTATCAAACTAGTCACTTTATTCTATGCAAAAAAGTAAATGAGAGTATTTACAAATATTACATATTCCTTTAAATTAAAAATTAATCCATAAATAAGTAATTACACAAGAGTAGCAATGCAACACTCTGCAATTGTTTTGTTCAGCAACTTTTCAAGATTACTTGGTAGAAAAACATTCTGTCAAGGTCAATCTATTTTAGCCAGTATTGTTTCGATTATTTATAATTGCACAGCGTTACTCTGATTGGTAGCAATAAAATATTCAATTTGCTCAGCTTGGCATCTGGCCTAACAACACCTCTTAGCTGCTTTGAAATCACTGTCATGGTTTAATTAAGATTTGGCTCACTTCTCAACCATGAGAAGGTACAGAGCACTTGTCTGACAACCAGTAATTTGAACAAGATGACTGTGTACTTTATAAAATGAACAAGACTGCGGATGCCTCTGTGTTACCAAGACAAATACATGACGGGGGATTTATCTGAAGACTTTAATTTTTTTTAATGTGTCAACTTATGACACATATTTGTTATTTTACAAACTATTTGAGCATTGTGTTATATTAACTACAGCACTGAAAAAAAAAATCTAATTTCATGAATTTATCTATTAAGGATTTTAAATGCAGAAGATGGGGTGATTTAAATTGTTTATTAGTGTAGCATGAAATCTGTGTAGCGATCTGCTTATTATACTCTTGATACTGCAGGTCTACAGAAAAGAGCTGAAAGTACTTGATTTATAAGCATAATTTTGAATATGGCAGTAAAGATAAATCCACAAAATGCAAAAAAAAAATCTGAAAACACAAAAACATTTTACAAAACAGAACATTTCACAAACCGGAAAGGGTACAACAACACTTGTTGTTTGTGATTGGACAGTACTGACAGAAGTCAGTCTGCTTGCAAAATCCTGATATTGACCCTCCTATAAAACGGTTCCTGGTTAGAGCCTCTACTACGCATCATTGTAGCATAAGCCGTTTTATCCTTGCGTAGATATTATTGACACAGGTGTTGGGGTGTGGTTAGGCTAACATTAGTTTTGTGTCTCTCTTTCTGCCAACATCGCTGCAACTACGCGTTCCTGTAGATACATGCTGCACAACATCAGGAGAATACGTCCTCTTCTCACTCAGAAGGCGGCGCAGGTTCTGGTCCAGGCTCTGGTCATCTCACATCTGGACTACTGTAACTCCCTCCTGGCAGGACTACCTGTTAGCGCCATCCGACGTCTGCAGCTCATCCAGAATGCCGCAGCTCGACTGGTCTTTAACCTCCCGAAATTCACTCACACGACTCCGCTCCTCCGCTCCCTTCACTGGTTACCAGTAGCCGCCCGCATCTGTTTCAAAACATTGGTACTTGCGTACCGTGCTGTGAACAGATCGGGTCCAGTCTACATCCAGGACATGGTCAAACCCTACATCCCAGCCCGCTCCCTCCGCTCTGCATCTACCAATCAGCTTGTTGCTACCTCGCTGCGAGCTAAACATTCTACAAAATCACGACTGTTTGCTGTCATGGCTCCTAAATTGTGGAATGAATTCCCCACCTACATCAGGACAGCGGAAACTCTGTACATCTTCCGCCGCAAACTAAAAACACACCTCTTCCGACTTTACCTTGAACAGTAGAACTTTAGTAGCACTTAAAATGGCACTTACTGATAGCACTTTGTAGTTTGGCTTTCTTGAAGAAATTGTATTTCCTTGATTCCTGTTGTTCTGGGTTTTGTACCCTCATGGTTGAAATGCACTTATTGTAAGTCGCTTTGGATAAAAGCGTCAGCTAAATGAAATGTAATGTAATGTAATGTGTCCTGAGCCCAGCACTAATTAACTTTAGGCAAATCGTATTTAGCAGTTGAAAAGGAGAGGCATGCCACCAGTGATTGCTACATTTCAGTGGTACATTCTAAAACAGTGTGTGATGAAGGGAGGACAGCAGGGTTGAGCTCCGCCCTTCATGAAACACAGAGATCAGAGGACTCTAAGGTGACCTGCACCATGCCTGCAAAACGCAGCAGAGACTCTCACCCTGAGCTGGAAAGAGACGTGTGCTCATAAATCAAGTAAATAACATATATACAATAATTTCGGCTGGACCCAACAGCTGAGCTGGAGCTATATAGCCAGTGTCTTTTACCAAGAGAAAGAGATCAAAGTTACACATGCAAAGTTATTTGGTTGGTTTGGGTAGAGCTCAGCTATGTTAATGCATGTTATTAAACATGAGTAGCTCTCGGACACTTTCATTTTGTCAGAGTAGCTCTCTGAAGAAAAAAGGTTGGAGACATCTGTGCTAAAGAGATCGTTAAACTCTGCACCTTTCCGGTTTGCGAAATGTTTTTGTGTTCTGACAAATTATTTTGTGCTGTATGAAATATTTTTTAGCATTTTGTGAAATGTTTTTGCGTTTTGTGAAATGTTTTTGTGTTATGTGAAATGTTTTTGTATTTTGTGAAATATTTTTGGGTTATGTGAAATGTGAATGTTATGTGAAATGTTTTTGCATTTTGTGAAATGTTTTGTATGTTTTATATTTTGTGAAATACTTTTGTATTTTGTGAAATATTTTTGTATTTTGTGAAATATTTTTGTAGCCTGTGAAATATTTCTGTGTTATCTGAAATATTTTGTGAAATGTGAAATGTTTTTGCATTCTGTGAAATATTTTGTGCTTTGTGAAATGTTTTTGCATTCTGTGAAATATTTTGTGCTTTGTGAAATGTTTTTACGTTTTGTGAAATATTTTTGTAATTTGTGAAATGTTGTTACCTTTTATGAAATGGCGCTGTGTTTTGAATTTTGTGATGGCTACCACACTCCAAGTTTCCTCCACAATGTGTCTCCTCTGTGTCTGTTTCTGTATTCATATGACCAAACACCAAAAATCCTCTCACCCGTTTGTGCAGGCGGTGTGTGTCCTCTGTACTGTGTGCCAGCCTCTGTGTGAGCATGTTGCAGCAGGTGTCACCCAGTGCTGCATGTTCCCGACTCTCAAGACGGGTCTGAGTCAGCAAAACAGACCAGACTTGACACACAGACTGACCCCACTGCTCCTTTCTGCAGAATAATAGACATATTCCCTGAGATTATGGGACAATTTAACCACCTGTAAAAGAGAAAAGAGACACAAATATGCATCCACGCTATGTATTCACTTACTTTTTTGTCTTGTGGGTAAATCTCTCTGTGAGTTTATCAAGAGCGCGCGCATATTCAGCCTCGATGTCGCCTCGACGGCGGAGAAACTCAGACAGGTCTGAGAGCTGCTGCTGTTTCACCTCCACCTGAGAGTCTAAAATCTTTATCTGGTCTGTCAGCTGGGCCCGCAGGTCTGAGATGTCAGAGAAACAGAGATAGAAAGAGAGGGTCAGCCATTCAAGTAAATACATTTTCACAAGCCTGGACACGTGCTGTCACATGCAAACACAAAAAGAGATATGAGAACATAACATGGAAAAACACAGTGATCTTTTATCTTATTTTTTTAAGCAAGAGGTGAATTTGATAACCTGTGACCATATTCTGGCCACAGGTTATCAAATTATCAGTTATCAAATTACAGGTTATCAGGCTATTATTGATAGCCTGCTGACCTATTCACAAACCTGACAGCACCTCACGCATGTCAATTAAACCATGCACGCCCTGAACATACGTCTTTGAAGCCTAGTTTTTTTTCAAAAGGACATACACAACACGGAGAATGAGTGTATTGTATGTACCTAATGACACTATAATCACTTGTGGAAAAAAATGCATTCACTTTTTATTTCATGAGAGAAGTTGACATGTTTTGAGTGGGAGTCTATTGGAGCCAGAGTTTTTTTTTTGACAAACCCTTAGGGTCCTATGTGGTCTTGCACATTAAAGTACTTCAACGCTATCTTCTATTTGTGTGTTGGAAAAAGCTGAGAGGAATGAGGTGATTTTAACATCTTTAAAGTTATTTAAGGGAAAATGAAAGGGGGAAACTGTATGTTAAGGCACTCAGGGTAAATCAAATGTCATCATGTTTGAGATGTACAATATATTAGGTGTTTGCAATTCAACCAAAGAGTGATCACTCCCACTTGACAAAACAAACTATGTGTTTCTAAAGCATTTCCAAGTATTCCATTTTGACCAGCTAAAACAGTAAATACTAACACACTAATGCACCTTTATAAAAACTGAAATAAATATAATAGAATTTGAATAGTGGTCTTTTGAATTGTACTACTACTTCTGGTACTTTAAATACTTTTTGCTGAGAATTAAACTTTTTACTCAAGTAAGGTTTGACAGTAAATGCAAGACTTTTAATTGTATTACTTCTTTAATATATAGTGTGCATTTATTACATTTAATAATTTGTTCAGCCAGGAAACATGGCATAAATGGTCAAGTTTGTTCAGACGTCATGTAAAATGTTTAAGTATTCACAAAGATTAATTAAAAACATAGACTAATAACAGATGCACAGACTACCAGAATGAAAATGCATGCCACAACTGCTCCTGCTTCACAGAATGGGGACATACAGTTCTGTACACACTTTAATCACAATTATTTATGCAGTTGGAAGTAATGCAATTGCACAAAGATACACATGTATTTTTCCATCTTTGATAACCATGCATTCTGTAATCACACATTTCGTCTGAATAATATCTTGATAAAGTTAAGTGACTATTCTGAATCAATACTAATTCAAGTCTTTCCTTCAGGTGGCAAAATTCAATAAAGTGCTGTTCATGCTGTCAATGAGGCATTTGATTGCCTCCTCCAATTTAACAGCAATATTATGGATCATTATAAACAGCTCACTTGATAAATCCGGCATAACCTGATATTATACATACAAGCTTGTATGCAAACACAGCTAAGCTAATAGTGCAGTGGCCCAGCACTGCACTTTTCTTTGAAAAGGCTCGTGCAACTGTCATTCTCTCGAATAACAACACGTTTGCTTTGTTCCCTCTCCCCTCTCTCTCTCTCTCTCTATGTCTTCTTTTCTTATGCGTTCTTGGATCTCTCCTTTTTTTCTTCCTTGCTCACCCCCCACACACTCTGCCTGCTCCCTTTTTCCCCTCTTTACTCTTTTTCTTTGTCTCTGTGTGCGTACACAGCCCGGGGCTGACTGGATGTGAGGAGACAGCATCACTAATACTAGCTATAAATACACCCTTGTAGTACAGTACAGAAAGCCAGCGAGCCACAGCATGCACCCTCCAAATCACGGCACATACACACACACACACACACACACACACACACACACACACACACACACACACACGCCGTTGTCATGTGAGAATCTCGTAACACCACAAATGGTTATGTTAATGTTTTTATTAAAGCATTATGTGCTCTTTTACAGGCCCTTAAGTAATTGAAAACCTGGTCATGAAACGTCATCAAGCAATGAAGAAGAGTGATTTTATCAGCTTCTGACAACAAGCGCATTTCTGAGCCATGGCTGTATGCATACGAGGATATGACTGGATGACTGTGCAGAGCAACTGAACACAGTCTCGCACGCATGCGTATGTGCTGTCTTCTATGCATTCATGCGTGGAGGTAAGTGTAAATGGACAACAGAAAAAGTGTGATAAAGGGCACAGACATACACAGAATCAAGCATATGACACACACAGGGGGGCTTACCTTTCATCTGCAATTCGTACTCAGCCAGACTCCCCTTCTCCCTCCTCAGCTTTCCATGTGATGTCATCATCTTTGATCCCTTGACCCTTGTCTGTTCCTGAGACCTTCCTCCCTGATGTCTGATTCTTCTCGTAAAACCACAGTCTCTCCCGTCTGAAATCTCTCAACCTCAGTTCCTGCTCTGGCTTGGTAGTCTTTGATCTCTCTCCCCTGACCTCTTGTCCTTGCTGCTCCTCTACAGTGGCTAGCAGCGCATCAACATCAGTGTCGATCGGCTGCGTTCAGCTGGAATGTCAGTCTCGATGTGTCCATGGAATCCCCTTGGTTTATGATATGAACGCTGATCCATAGGCCTGGACAGAAGAAAAGAATAAAAAGAGAGGGGAATGGTGAGAGAGGAAGGGAATGTCCTTCCAAGGACCTGACAAGTGGACATCAGGGGCAAGAGAGGTAGATTTACTGAGACAAGAAAGAGAGAATGAAATAGTCAGAGGCAGAAGACAAATTAGGGCAGCTGACTAGAGAGGGCAGACTAGAGAGAAAGGGACAGTGACACCAGAAAAGGGAGATTTAATAGGAGGGACGGCAGGACGGGCAGAGCACAGAATGGACAGTAAGAGAGTGGAGTGATGGGGATGTGAGGGAGGAAGGATGAAGGATGGGAGGGGGTTAAGATGAGAGGTGATGAGTAACAGAAATACATTCTGTGGCTCTCGGTCAATGATTGGGAATGTCCATAAAAGGTAAGAGTCATTTAGGTAAACAAATGCCTCCAATGATTTCCATGCCCCTCCGCCGGCGATAACCTTAGCCAGAGGCATGACCTCTTCGGGCTGTCTGTCCCGTTCTCGTGAATGTGATATCTCAAGAATGCCTTGAGGGAATTTCTTCAAATGTGGCACAATTGATGACTTGGCCTCACAGATTAATCAATGACAGTTTGGTGGTCATAGGTCAAAGTTTAATGTCACTGTGACCTCAGTTTATTCTAATCCGTCTGTCCTGTTCTCGTGAATATAATATATATATAAATGGTATATTGTATGGTGTATATATATATATATATTTTTTTTTCACCTAAAACATGAATTTTTTATCTGAGAATGAACTGATAAGTGGTGGTCAAAGGTCAAGGTCACTGTGAGCTCATATCCATTTCACACTGAAGGTGATAGCTCCGGAACGCCTTGAAGGAACAACAATTTCTTTGGACTAAATTTATTCAATTTTGTGGGTTAAAGGTTAATAGTCAAGGTCACTTCACAGTGACCCATGCAAATGAGTACAATATCTGGGGGAAAACCTAGAATGTTTTCAAGTCTGGCACAAATGTTCACTTGGCCTCAACAATGAATTGATTAGATTTTGAAAGTCACAGTCAATCCCCTCACATCTTTCCCGTTCTTGTGAAAGTGAGATGCCAGGAGTGCCTTGAGGGACCTTCTTCAAATTTCAAAAGATTTAAAATCTTCAAAACAAGATTTTTTTTAAGGCAACCTTCCAATTCAGTTAATCATGTGACTGACTCTTACCTATTAAAGTGAGTAAAGTTGGTGCGTCATAACGCTATAGCCAATCTTAGCCATAAAATATAAAAGCCAATTCAGGTTAACAACCAAAAAAATTGCAATTAAATTACATAAAGGTGTAACAACTCAAAAGGCTTCTCATCAACTCATCTTGTCCACGACCACGGACTTTGACACTGCGTCATTTACGCACAAAAGGTAAGCACAATTTGCACCTGTCATTTTAGGTCATTTAATTAATGATTGCAAAATAAATTAGGCACACTCAAAGTATCAGTGTAGTTAACTTAACACCACAACATCATTGATGTTTGGAAGACATTGCTCTGTATCAGTGTTGTTC
This sequence comes from Embiotoca jacksoni, assembly GCF_022577435.1. Taxonomy (NCBI): domain Eukaryota; kingdom Metazoa; phylum Chordata; class Actinopteri; family Embiotocidae; genus Embiotoca; species Embiotoca jacksoni. The sequence goes on along the minus strand of NW_027185447.1, from coordinate 174,771 downwards.
ATGAATTATAAATAAATAAACTGTCAACAGTCATCAACATTGTTTCAGCACCTGATTTCCCTATACTGGATGAGTGTTCTTTGTTCACTTTGACATTTAATTAATGCCAATGTTTGGGGACTATAAGACACATGCTTCCGTCTTTTATCATTGAGCCACTTCCTACACTGGGCAGCAGTTTTCATAATACTAGGGAAGAGTTATTTATATTAGTTACCTCTTCCCAAGCCCATGATCAGCCTGTGGATTCCAACTCGTAGTACTAAAAATGTGTTGATTAGAGCCTGAACCTCCGAGACAAGTATGTCAGTTAAAGCCTGGGTCGAGTTTGGATGGTGATGTCAGTCTGCTTCTTCTTAATTCATAAGAAAACTGACAGTCCGCTGCATCACAGCAGTCTTAAAGGGAATGAGAGGAGCTGATTTGATTGGCCATAATTGAAGTTGGCTGTGACACACCTTCTAATTATCTACACCTCCTACTTTCCCAGTGTTGCATCCATGTTTTATAATTTATAGCTTCTTTACAGGAACATAGGCGTTTGGACAGATCTCCATATAAACTACAACTTGAGTGGTTAACGGATGCATACAACCACCAGGCAGTAATTCTAGTTTTACACATACTTTAAATTGATAAGACTTGTCTCACAGCAGGATACTGGACAGAAACCTACCACAAGCTGATCTGTAATCTGCTTTGTCTCCCGAGTCACGGTTTGTTAATGTATTAAAGACTGCTCATAGTTGGATTTTGAGTTACTTTTGCTGTTTAATAAATTCTTGTGCCACAAATAACACAACAAAGTCCGTATACCCAATGGCGAAATGTGCTGCTGAACAAGGTAGAAATGTTGAGTCATGTCTGCTGTGGCTCTGGAAAAACACTTGAAAAGTTTGAAAAACGACCCTTATGATATCATCAGGTTGAACAGAGTTGTGGAAGAATAGGTGGAGTTGCTGGTAGTTTTAAGTATTTTTTTACACTCTGAATTCCCATTTCACTTCACGAAAGCAAAAAAAAAAAAAAAAAAAAAAAAAAAACATACCCTGAGCAGTGGCAACAGTAACCTCTGTGGCCATTAATTTCAGTGACAAGATTCTGGTGTATTCAATACTGCTTCATCACTGCATATGCAGGCCACCAAAGCTACGCCTACACTTTGAGTATCAGGGGTTGTATATATAAGCTACACTTTAATATTAATCTCCTGGTTAAGATACTGCTAATACGAAAGAAATAAGACACTGAAAAATGCCTGGATTTGAAAAAGGCTAGTGCCAACAGAGTCAGGGTAAAGGCTAAGACCAGCTCCTCCAATGCTGGGCTTCAATTCCCCATTGGCAATGTTCACAAGCTGCTGAAGACGGATAACTATTTGACCACTGAAATCCCAGAGATGGGTAGAAACTCACCCCGTGAGAATATGAAGATGAGGATCATCCCTGTTACCTGCAGCTGCCTGCCCCCAGTGGTTAAGGGTTCAACAAGTTGCGGCTAGCAAAGAGTGCACTTTTCGCCAGGTATCTGACCTGCTCACCAAAGTTATATCGTGCATGAACAGGCATTCGGGGCATGGAGTGGGGTTGTAGGAGGTGCCATTTTCCCAATTACAATTCAAGACATCATTAAAATTAAAATGATTTTAAAGCTGTTACTTTACGTTTTTAAAAAAGTGACATACATTAATCTTATAATGATATTCTTATTCTTAGCATTAAAACAGGACATGTGGAGCACAAGTAGAAAAGTTTTCCACATCATAAGTGGTAGCACATGGAGCATATGTGGAAAACATGTTATCGCATGTTGTACGGTCCCACAAATACTGAAAAAACGCATTTTTAACAAGTGCAGTCATGTGAGCACACAAACACAAAGGTTCAGAAATATTGATAAGTGATATTAATACATACAGGTCCTACCTTAAGACAATACATACACAGGGAAATAGGAAATTGTCAGCAAGTAAAGACACAGCCTTGTCAAAGGCAAAGTAAAGCTCGTGAGAAAACAACAAAACACAAAAATGTTTCCTTTTTTTCATTACACGAATGCAAAATGAGATCATGAGCCAATCTAAATTGAATACTGTACTCATGGATCAGCCATTGACGTTTTACACAATATGCATTAATCAGGCCCTCATTGGCATCTGACTTCAAATTTGTAGAATTTCATTTGATTTCACTTACTAATGTCAAAACTTCACACAGAAGACTGATATCAAGGCCTGCATGCTAAAGAAATGAAAGGACGTGACATGAGCAGGAAGGGAAACGAGGTAACCTACTTACACAGTATATGCCAAGATACTGATGATAGTGTATTTCATACAATCCAGTTTTGGATGGCTTCTAGAGGGCCCACTGTAGGCCTGCACAGCAGCTGTTTTTGTTTTTATAACTGACTACTCTGAATACATAGTCCACTCATAAATTTGAAATTAACAGAACCAGTTACATGATTGGTGACGTGACGAGTCACGTGATTGGTTCTGTACATGTGTTTTGCACCATGAGAGCCAGTCAGAGTCAGTGGGTTTTGGCCTTTCTGATGTTATTATCCACAGTAATAATCAAGATATTATAGGATGTAATAGATCAGAGGACATAATTATGGTTTTACACAGACACTTTCATAGACATATCCCAGAAATTGGAGTGGAAACTTATTTTGAAACATTTTAAAATGTTCCACTACTTTGCAGGTTGCAATCAACATGTTACAGAGACAGATAATAGCATGGCCCGCACATTCTCATGGCACATTCTCACTTACATCCTACCGTGTGTAAAAACTAGCGCACACAACACTTAAGTACGTGTGCACCGTTTATACATGAGGCCACTGCTGCCAAACCTTAATCCTTGTCACTTATTTTTGGATTCCAGCTTACTCAGTTAACCTGGGGACCTCTTTGGACCTGCACACCTCTACAACACTCTGCCCATTGCCAGCTTCCCACTCTGCCCTGTAGTTTAACCCTATGAACCCTAGGCTTTTTTCAGGGTAAATTCACTACCTTCACTTTTAAGATCATGTATTGGTCATTATAGGGGATAGCGTTTCGTGCTATATCTTTTTTTTTATATTAACCTTTATATCAAGGAAAAAAATTGTCTTGTGAAATTGTTATGTTTTTACATGTATCTCACCATTAAATATTGGCAGTAGAGATATATTTTTAGAATTGTGTCGAGTAGATTGTCTAGTAACTGGCAATATCTAAATCATGGTTGTGGGAAACACTATGACTTAGCAATATGAAAAAATATGTGCTCAGTGCCTGATGGAAAATAAATGTCATGAGTGACTCCGGGTGGCCAGGGGCTCAAACCAGGGACTCACACCAAGGGCATACACCCATCTGATATGTGCAAATAATTTGGCTGTCAGGTAGACATACGTATGAGTGTAACAACAATTAAATTTGAAGCAATTTCAATGTAAATTTTCTCTGCAGTGCTTCAGCACACAGATAAAGCACTGAATTTGTTGGAAAGCTTAAGCCATGCAGTTTCATAGGATATGTACTGCATCTTTCTGTGAAAAATACCCACTGCGCAATTCAACTGAGATTTGGAAAACAACAGCCTCAGTTCTGCTTTCAGTTAGACTCAATTGGCTTTTCTCAAAATGTAGCCTAAATAAACCCACTCACTGTTATAATCACACCCTCGATCTTTTTCTGCCATATGGCATAAAAACTAAACATTTAACAGTATTCCCTTAAAAATCTCTTTTGTCAAACTATTCTTTAATGAGACTTGAATTTACAGTAATGGACTACACAGCATGTTTGAAACAATTCCAGGACAGTAGATGTCTTTCTGATAATACTGTGTCCAAATTTAAGAACCCGATTCCATTTCTATCTACCCCAATGCCATGTGCCAACACAGTGGAAAGCAGCTACCTCGACTTTACTCCCACACAAGTGGATGACTTTGTTAACAACACCACAGCCTTTACAAGAATCACACCTGTCCTGGATAATAAAAATACTATATAAAAAGTTCCCCATAATGCCAGAAATGCATATTATTCATCATTAATAGAGGAAAGAAGAACAATCCCAGGTTTATTTTTAGCACTGTATCCAGGCTGACAAATACTGACCCTTCTTTTCCTTTAGCTCTCAGTAGCAATGACTTCATCAACTACTTTAAATAAAATTGTTACCATTAGGGAAAAAATTCAGCAGATACTTCCTGCCAATGTTACAGATGTGTTGTCAAACAGCAGCCCTAAAAACATGCATGGGACCTGATTTATATTCAGAACACTCCTCTCCTTTTAAACTAAATACAATAATTACTTCATCTAAATCATCAGCCTGTCTCTTCGACCCCATCCCAAACAGACTGCTCAAGGATGTCTTTCCTTTAATTAGCACTTCCATATTAGATTCATTCATTTCTCTCAACAGGTTGTGTACCACAGGCTTTTAAAGTCACTGTAAATAAATCTTTACTTAAAAAGTCTACCCTTGATCCAGCTGTTTTAGGAAAGCACAGACCTATTCACAATCTGCCTATTCATGTCAAAAATGACTCTTCCAAGTAAACGAGTTAGTTATGGAGTTCCACAAGGTTCGGTGCTAAGCCAAATACTTTTCACTTTACACATGCTTCTATTAGGCAATATCATAAGGAAACACTTCATAAACTTCAATTGTTATGCAGATGACACACTGCTATATCTGTCTATGAAACCAGATGAAACAAATTGGTTATTAAAACTTCAAGAATGAAGACCTAAAGGCCTCGATAACCTACTTTTCTTTACTTCTAAATCAAACAAAATTTAAGTTATTGTATTTGGCCCTAAACATCTCAGAAACTCTTTATCTAATTACTTGGTTACTCTGGATGACATTGTCTTGGCTTCCAGCACCACTGTGAGAAACATTGGAGTCATCTATGATGTGGATTTGTCTTTTAGCTCACATGTAAAGCTAGTCTCTGGGACTGACTTCTTTAATCTACATAATATGAATAAAATCAGGAACATCCTGCCTCAGTGTGATGCAGAAAAGCTAATCCATGCATTTGTTACTTCCAGGTTAGATGATTGTAATTCCTTGTTGCTGTAAATTACTCATTAAAAAGCCTGCAGTGGATCCAAAATTCTGCAGCAAGAGTACTGACGGGATTTGGCAAGCAAAATACTTTTTCTCCAATTTTAGTTTCTCTTTATTGACTTTATATAAAATCAAGAATAGAATTTTAAACTATCCTGTTGATTTAAAAAGCCATTCATGGCCAAGCTCCATCTTGTCTGAGAGATCTTATAAAACCATATCATCCTGATAGAGGATGGGTTCAAGGGACAGACACCCTCTTTATTTTTTTATTTTATTGTACTCTATTAATACCCGAGGGGAAATTCTTTCGCTACAGCAGCATCCCGAGGGAGAGCTGCTGCAACAGGCTGCCACGACCGCGGCGCCAACTAACCTGAGGTGCATGTTTTTTTGGGTGTTGGGAGGAAGCCGGAGAACCCACGCAAGCACAGGGAGAACATGCAAACTCCACACAGAAAGCCCAGGACCGGATTCAAACCCGGAACCTTTTTGCTGTGAGGCGACAATGCTAGCCACTGCACCACCGTGCCACCCACGTTCTCCACGTTCGCATAGTTTCTGTTCTTTCTTTTGCAGGTATCCCAGACCCTGGAGTTGCATGTCTCTGGTCTGCGATTACTGGCCCCACCAACAGATAATGTCTTGGATCTCTATGCTGTCCTGTTCTCTCAGAGCTCTCCCCTCATGCCAACTGGTCGACGCAGATGGGCGCACTCCTCTGAGCCTGATTCTGTCGGAGGTTTCTTCCTCTTAAAAGGAAATGTTTCCTTTCCACTGCCGGAGGTTTTTTCTCCCTTAAAGGGAAGGGTTTTTTTCTTTCTCCTAGCCACTTATATGGGAATTGTTGAATTGTTGGGTTCCTCTGTATAATGTTGTAACGTTTTGTTGTAAGAACTTACTGCCCTGAAATAACTTTGCATTGTGATATGGGGCACTGTGTAAAATGTAAATAAAAAAAGAATGCAAGGATTTGAAAATCACATAAACCCAGGTCAGTAACATTATTGTGTATAAAAAGAGCGTCCCAGAGAGGCAGAGTTTCTAAGCAGTGAAAATGGGAAAAGGTTAACAACTGTGATAAAAAATGTGTGGATTTCATCATCTACGTTACATAAAATAATTAAAAGATTCAGAAAATCTGGAGAAATCACTGAACACAAGGGACAAGCCTATATTGGATAGCTGTGTTCTTTGGGCCCTCAGGCAGCGTTGCATTAAAAACAGACAAACTTCTGTGGAAATCATCGTCTGGGCTAAGAAACACTTCCGAAAACCATCGTCTGTGAGCACAGTTCATCGCTACATTCACAAATGCTGGTAAAAACTCTACCATGCAAAGAAGAAACCATATATAAACATGATCCAGAAATGCTCCCACCTTCTCTGGGCCAGAGCTCATTTAAGATGTAATGATGTGAAGTGGAAAACTGTCCTGTGGTCTGACAAATCAAAGGTTAAGATTATTTATGGAAATCATGGATGCTGCATCCTTCGGGGTAAAGAGGAGAGGGACCATTCAGCTTGTTATCAGTGCTCAGTTCAAAAGCAAGCATCCGTGACAGTATAGGGATGCATTAGTGCACATGGCATGGGTGGCTTGCACATCTGAGAAGGATCTGAGAACAGAGGGAAGGAAAAATTCCCTTTTAACAGGGAAGAAACTTCTGCCAGAGCCAGGCTTAGAGGTGGCCGGCCATCTGCCTCAACCGGTTGGGGTGAGGGGAGAGCAGACATGTCACCCCTTTAAAAAATTGGCGCATCATGACATGAAAAATACCACAAAGGAGAACCTGAACTGTTGAGCAACTTAAATCGTGTATCAGGCTAGAATGGGACAACATTTCACTTCCTAAACTCCAGCAACTGTTCAGTTCCCAAAAGTTTATGGAGTGTTGTAAAAAGAAGAAGTGATGCAAAACAGTGGTAAACATGACCCTATCCCAACTTTTGTGAGATGTGTTGCTGGCACCAAATTGAAAATAAGCATATATTTTTCATAAAACAAGAAAATTTCAATATTTGATATATTGTCTTTGCTCTATTTGCAATTAAATATGGCTTCACATGATTTACAAATCATTGCATTGTGTTCTTTATTTACATTTTACACAGCATCCCAACCTTTTGGAAACGGGGTTGTAATTAAAATTTAATTAAATACATTTTTCATATATTATTGGTTTCACATGTAATTTTATGTTTTTCAAACAGGGAAATGTATGTGTATGACATGGGGATATGTATGGGTTTCGCATATAACAGGTTTCATGTATAATCTTATATATTTCACATGTAATCCCAGAGGTTTCACATGACAATATACATGAGTTTCATGTACATAAAGGTAAGAGTTTCACATAAAAATATACATGGGTGTCACATGTAATCCCATTAGTTTTACATGGACATCTACATGGGCTTCACACATTACACCATCAAATTTTTACCAAACCCACGTTTGCAGTGGGCAAAATGCATTTCACATGTGCAAGCACATGCACTCTATGTTTTACATCTAACTTCAACATGTTTTCACATTTTAAGTTAAGTTTTAAATATGTCATATGAGATTTTGCACATTTGTCTTCTGTTTTGTTACTGGTGTTATGTGAATCGATGTGAGGATGCATCCTTGAAAGGTTTCAACTTTACCAAATTTAATGCATTTTGCATATACCCAGACATACAGAGACAAGAAGAAAAAGGAGAGATGGCAGGAAACTACCAGAAAGAAGTAGAGTCTCTAGTGAGTTCTCAGTTCAAAAACAGAGTTAAAAAAAATGCAAGATAAAGATTTGCTTTACTTTCCGTCTAAACGTATTTTAATGAGTTTCAAGTTTCAGCTGTGGGTCATCTAACAACATCTCTGGGAAAACTAATTGGACATTTACTTCTCGAACCAGAGGTGTCTGAATTAGCTACTAACTAGTGATAAACTGGGGGCAGGATGTGACTTTTTATTAGGCAGGAAGGGTGTCATTAAAGGGCATTGACTTGCATTATGGGAAGTGCTGGATCCAGTAGTTTTGGTAGCCAGAAAGTCTGACAACAAATTAGGGACAACAATTTTAACTATTTTGGCCTCTGCTGCATTGATTTTGACCATTCTTTGTTTCTCACAAGTCATCCAACCTTTCTGCACAAAAATCCTAAAACTGTTATTTAATTGTTTAAAGTGCAATAAGAGAGTTTGACATGACTGAAACTATTGAAGGCTTTTGAAGAATGTTTCAAAGAATTAAAATCAGTTTCTGCACTGCTCATAAATTGCTTAATTTCAACAGGCAGGCAGGCAGGCAAGCACACACACCGCACACACACACACACACACACACACACACACACACACACACACACACACACACACACACACACACACACACACACACACACACACACACACACACACACACAAAGGCAACTTGACATCCCACATCCTGTGTCAGTTTCCTAACAGGTTTCAGTACTTTGCAATAAGTGCCAAAATGGGTTGCTTTCACCGTTAATTTTCTTCCTCCATCAGCCTTAAGTAATAATTTCAGTTTCATTTACAATTGAAGCAAAATGTGACCAGAAAAACACATTCCCTCCAACATTGACCTGGTTAATGTGGTCTCTTGTATCCCCCAGTGCTGTGGGAAGACATAATATTGTTGATGTAGGGCAAGTTTCAGCTGTATATGATACATTTGTAAAATAAAAATGAAAAATAGACGGATATATTGGTCAAATGTTACCCTGTTATCATAACTACAGCATGACTTGCATCTTAACAAGAGCTGTTAGACCTGTACTTTCATTTCCTCTTCTACAACAGGGCAGTGGATGTGATCCAGACATGTGTTACAATGACAGTTTCACACATAATTATAGAGTAAACGTGGAAGTGCGGCAAAAAAAAAACGCAATGAGATTTCTGCAAATGGGACTGGGAAGGCCCTGAGAACTCTAAAAGCATCGGAGGCCTTCATTAGTGTGTGACCTTAATCTGCACAGAACAAAGCAAATATAAATTATTTGAGAAAGAGAGAGGAGAGGTTAGGAGAAATTCAACAGGAAAAAGGTTTACTGAGGGGGGTGAGAAGCAAAAAGGGTAGCCAGGACAGAGAGATGGATGTTATTGGGAAACACTGTTTTATACTTAAAGTCAAGGTCATTGAAATAAAGAGGTCATGTGGTACATGTGGAGAATATAAAGTAAACTGAACACAAGAGACGTTACATGTGGTGGAGTGTGATAGATCCTTAATGCTACCAAGGGGATTTTCTGCAAATTTCTATTGAAGAAGTTTTTTTACGACTAAGCAGAAGCAATACAAGTGGGATATTGTGTTAGATGTTATAGCTGATACTGTAAGGGGATTTCATGACATTTATGAGAACCAAGAACACTCTGCTCTGTTGACCCTGTTACTGTGCAGAACTTTATCTTGTGCTGTGTTTGTTGCAGAAAACTATGCAAAGTCTTTCAATGCTTACAGTTGTGATGTCTGCTTTCCGTGAGCAGAAAATCATACCTAAACCCAGTGAACCGGGGACATGGCCAAATCATTGCTAAGACACTGTACAAATCAAGGAAGGAAACACATGAGTGTCAGTGGGACCCTCAGCCAGATGATGTAACTTCCTTAAAAGCGAACTTTTGGGAAATAGTGGATTTCCGCTTCACGGTAACAACATGCACAAGTGCTGAAGTATCATCTGCATCAGAGCAGAGCCCTAAAAGATGAGCGCTGAAATGTTGAAAGGATGCATGAGGATGTCAAACACAATCCTATGCTTATCTGTGCTGTCAGCCACGCTACATCTCTGTATTCACTAATGTGAACACAAGTCAGTTAGACTCAGGTGTGACATCTGTCAGTCCGACAGACTGATGGGAGAGGCTTTCGTAGACAAACAGGACTGTAAGGAGCTGGAACTTTATGCTGCCTGACGAATCTGTAAGATTAACAACAGTTGCTAAAGTTGTTGGGCTGAAGGACTGTAAAAATATATCATATAACAAAATATAAGCATTTATTGATATGTGTTCCTCTTATTCATTCACTGCCCCGCCTCCCAAACCAGCCCGTCTCCCTCTACCCGCAGCAAAGACAGGAGGACAGAGCAGTGACCAGACTGTATATTGACTTATAATAATGAGTGATGTCTGTTATTCATAGTTGCTAACCTTCACTCACTATTTTGATGTTAGGAATATTAATATCATTGAGTTTATAGTGACTTTTCTGTTGTAAACATTTCTGTTGTCACTTTAAAAACAATATTTTTTCATATTTAAAATATAAATAATATAAGAAGAAGAAACAATAGCATTGATAAAGACTGATAAGAGTGTGACTAAAATCAAAATAAAATTTGACACGTTTAATATTAATACACTATAATGAATAGGCAACCGCATCTCTCTGGAGCATCATTAGTAAAGTCACACCACGCAGTCAATACTACTACCAAACAGGCTATTTTGAACAGGCACTGGATTAGTGCTACTTAATTGCAAAAGTACTGAGGGCAATTTTGCATCAGACAGGGCAGCAGAATTAAAGCCAAGGGACACAAAACGATTTTCACAGCTGCCTTGCTTTGACTGACTTTTATGCAGAACCCCATTAACAGGTAATGTTTGTGGAACGCATACCTCTGCCCTCCAGGCAGAGGGCAAAAATGGAAAAATGTGCAATGAAACAGTAGAGCAGTGTGAGGGGTGGGAGGCTGTCAGGATGGCTCTACAGGCACAGCTGAAACCTCTGCTTCTCCACTATACTGAAAGTTTATACGACACAACTAATCAGAGGTCAATTTGGGGTCCATTTTCATCCATCGTTTCAGGATGTGTGAGAAAATCTAAAAAAATATGTAACGAAGAACATTTATACAAATACTGTATTGCCACAGTGGTGCAGTGATTAGCCTCACAGCGAAAAGGTTCAGGGTTCAAATCTGGGCCTGGGCCTTTCTGTTTGGAGTTTGCATGTTCTCCCTGTGCCTGTGTGGGTTTTGTCCGGGTACTCTGGCTTCCTCCCACCATCCAAAAACATGCACCTCATTAATTGGTGGTTCTACAAATTGACCTTTGGTATGAATGAGAGCGTGAATGGTCTTTGTTTCGATCTGTCTATAAGTGTTGGCCCTGTGATAGACTGGCGACCTGTCCAGGGTGTACCTTGCCTTTGCTCAAAGTGAGCGGGGATAGGCTGCAGCCCCCCTGTTATCCTGTTAAGGATAAAGTGGGTATAGATAATGGCTGTAATGTGCATTTTAAATATGTGTACCTTACTTTAAAAAATATATTTTATGTTGCATTAAATTTCTACCACGCTATATTTCAGGGGATATCACAATGCTTTTACTCCACCATTTTATCTGATTGTTAGTTACTTTATAAATTCCTTCAACTAGTTAGGAATACAATAACATATATTATTCAGAAATTATTCTGCATCATGAGCACAGTCAATTGAAGTAAAAAGCATGTGTTCATACTAAACTGCAAACACTGCTCAAGTTGTCACAAATTCTGAGTGAAAGTGAAATGTTAGACTTCCTGTAATGTTCCTTAAGTGGCCACCACAGCTCAGGCAAACTGCTACATGAGGGAAGTGCGCTAGTTTAGAATGAGCATTACTTTATGCACTTTATGCAAGTTCAGCAAATGTACATGAAATACACAAAGGGCAAGAGTTCTTTAACAGAAATAAAGAGTATTCTGGTTGTTGTTTTTTAAATAAGAGATTTTTGATGCAATGAAAGCAAGATGGTAGCCCTTAGCCTTCATGGCATGTTGCTGCATGAGGTCTGGGAGCTGCATCTTAGACAGGTTGGAGTTGCTTCAACATGTGAGCTGCTACCATTTTAATCTAAGCACATCCGCGTTAAGACATTCAATTGCAAGTCAGTCATGATCTCAGCGCAATCATACTCGTACTGAATCTGAAGCTCCTCCTAGGTTAACTAAACTTAAACATATCAAATATACAAAATAAGCACCTGTACCTACAACAGCTTTCAAGGTTGCTCAGGCTGCTCTGTTCCATTACCATCATAATCTTTATTGTTGAACTGTAAATCACCTGCACAAAGGGAATAGTTCTTTGCAGATGCCTTTGAAAGGCTTGTTTATGCTTATCTGCATCCTGTAATAACATGATGTGAATTAGCTGTCAGCACAATTGAGGTGATGAGCACAGGAGGGGAATTAAGGTTCCACAGCTCTAACAGCATTTGGAGGGTTGAGTTATATTTACAATGTTTGTAAATCAACCCATATGGTCAAGGCAGTGTGGCAGTGCTCCACACAATGGCCACATAAACACCTCAGTATAATGACACAAGATGGTAAACACACGCAGACACAGACACACACCATCAATGCCAAAAATGGTGCACACATATTACATAATTGATAACGTTCAGCAGCTCCATTTGTCCACTTACAAAACCCCAAGTGAATTCAGTGTCCATTTAAAACACTAAACTATATATAAACACACAGACATATTCACTTTAGTCACACATGCACACATTCTCACACACACACACACACACACACACACACACACACACACACACACACACACACACACACACACACACACACACACACACACACACACACACGTATATGTACACATACACAAGTTGCTATTGGATTCATGAACAGTATGACAGCTGTACATACCACACTTTGTGGTCCTCTCCTGTCTCTTGTTCTCTGTTCCTCAGCTCTCCACCTCTCTTCTCATCCCTCGTTCTCTCTATCACACACAAATACAGAACAGTGTGTTTTGAATCTGACAGATTTCTCTCAGCTCAGTACTCTCCTCCCTCTCTCTCTCTCATTTCTCAGGGACACACATACACTCAATAACAGCCCTCCCCTCCCTCCCTGCCTACCGCCTCTCTTTCTTCCCTCTCTTGCCAAATAGCCTCTCCTCTCACTCGCACCAGAGCTGCCTCTCTCCTCCCATTCCCTCCCTCTCTCCCTCTCAGTGCGAAAGCCACAACCCAAGCCACGCCTCCTCCCCCCCACTCTCTCCTTTCCTCTGGGCAGCTATAAATACTGCTGCTGCTATGAATATACCGTCTTTCTCCCTCAGCATCCCTCGCTCCCGCTCTCTCTCTCCCTACATCCATCCCTCGCCTGCACTGCCTTCCCTCTCTCCCTCCCGCTCTAAATGTTTTTCTGATGACCTTGTATTATTCACCCTTACACCATCACATGACAGCATCCTTTCTCCTCACACTCTTGTGTAAGATGCAAACATTTACACACATACTCCAAGGAGGCATGTCCTCAACCAGCTGCATAGACACACGTGCGCGCACACACACACACACACACACACACACACACACACACACACACACACACACACACACACACACACACACACACACACACACACACACACACACACACAGATAAAGAGACCCAGAATCAAATAAACAGAAACACAGTTTTTGTGCAACCCAGTCTGCTGTGCTTCCTGTCTGTTTGCGCCGGATGTGGTGCATTTTTCCGCCAAACGGCTGAGAAAAAAACTACACTCTTATCGAGAGACGCGCATCAATGGCAGATCAAATTGTACTTCACTCAGTCCTACACAAATTAATTCTACTTGATAAAGACAACAGATGAGCCAATCTGTGTGTGGTTATGATTAATGAATGTACCATCCCTGTAAAATAAAATCTATTAAAGACAAGACAAGAGGAGTGAAAAGGTGTATATCTATCAGCATATATTTCTTTATTCCATCTTTTATGTACATTTTAGGTTGATATATTACAGTAAATGCAGAATAAACCTGCAGCTTGATTAAATCAATCAAAGATAAACTCTGTGTTTTGTTGTATTCTCTCAGCCTGTACTGCTGCACTGAACAGTAACAAATACTGTGTAATATATTCAGCATGTCTAGTTTGATTCATCTGCACACAAAAAACTCTGTAGATAGATTCACATCTTGCACTTCCAGTTCAGTAGGTATTATGAACATTGAGCAGCATTCTGTCTCTGCTCTTGCTCTCTGCCAGCAATATTGTCTGAGAATGAGGTTACAAACATCTGGTGCAGGCGCGTTATGTGCACTGTGGGTACACTTAAACAGAATCAAATCTTTGCCTGCAGTCTTTATAGTATGTCACAGACATAATTAATCTTCGGATTGCACAGCGTCACTGAGCTATAACTTTCTAATTGAAGCCACCAAAAAATTTAAGTAGCACAAAGACAGACAAAGACCTGATTGAAAAGACAACACTTTGCTGCTGATCATGCTCCTTTGATCCTGGCAGATATATAAAACCACAGGATGCATATGCGCTGCATATGAGCAACCAACGTTGTCCATTTTATGTTTGTTCACTGGTTATTGTCATGTGTTGCTGTTTTTGATATGCTGTTACAAGATTTTGATAATTGTAAAAATGTGAATAATTAAAATATAATCTTTATCATAACATTAAAACATATCTAGAATTACCGCCTAGCAGTTGCATGCCTTTGCTGACCACTCCAGTTGTAGTTTACATGCATATCTGTCTAAGCTTATATGGATGTTGCTGCAAAGAAGCTATAAATTCTAAAATGTGGATGCTTCACACACAACTTCAATTCTGACTGCACAGAAGATCTATACAATCACCACAATTTCTAGATGGATGTCCCAAGGGTAATATAAACGTGAAATATAGTCACAATCTCCCCTTATGCTCCTCAGTTATGGTGTTGAATAATGGACAGAAAAGAATAATAATAATTTTATCGTATCAGATATTTGTGTAAAATGTTACCATAATTAATGTGAGATATTGACTTTTGGCCACAAACGTGTTTTGGAAGGATACGGTTACCTTTGACCATCAAATTCTTATCAGTTCATCCTTGAGTCCAAGCAAATGTTTGAACCTTTGTGACAGATTTGAAGAAAGGGGAAAAATGTAATGTCAACCTCACAAGCATGGGTCAATGTGAGGTGACCTTGACCATGACCTCTAAACCCCCAAATCTAATTAGTTTATCTTCGAGTGAAACTTTTTGTCACTTTTGAAGAGATTCGTTGAGGGCGTTCTTGAGATATTGTATTCACAGTGTCAAACAGATGTGAACTCACAGTGACCTTGACCTTTGACCACCAAAATGTTATCAGTTTATTCTCAAGTGAAAGTGAATGTTTTTGCCAAATTTGAAGAAAGGCGTTCCTGAGCTATTGCCTTAACAAGAATGGAATGGGCAGATAGGACGGATGTGAAGACACAATAACCTTGACTTTTGACCCGATCCCCAAAATATATTCACCTTATCCTTGAGTAAAAGTAAATATTTGTGCCAAATTTGAAAAAGGTCCCTCAATGCCTTCCTGAGATATTGCGGTCCTGAGACTTTAACCTATAACCATTAAAATCGAATCAGTTCACCTCCAGGTGTTCTTAAAATGTCGCATTCACTAGCATGGATCAGTGTGAGGTGAAAGTGACCTTGACCTTTGACCACCAAAATCTTATCAGTTCATTATTGTTACCAAGTGAATGTTTTTTCCAAGTTTGAAATAGATTGAAAAAGGTGTTCCTGAAATATTGTGTTCTGAGAATGAGACAGATGGATGGACAAACCGAAAACATAATGCCTCAGATTATGGCTATCGCCAAAGCGAAGGCTTAAAAAGGTTTGATGAAGGGTTGCGTTTTTTTTAAATAATTGTTCTTCTTTTTTTCAATTTTGCCATTTCAAAAACAATGACATGCTGATGAATCAAGGTGTAAAATGACAGAAAAAGCTTGAATGTGATGGACAGCGTCAATAACTTTATTTGCATTAATTGTAATGGAGCTGAGCAAATATTTTGAAGTCAGCAGCTTAGAATCAGCATGGCAGTGTGTGTGAGTGAAGGATTGAGTTCCTGAGGGTCAAAGTGAATCTATGTGCCAATACATGAGCAGGTGTGTTTCACAACTGTTTCTTCTGCACCTCTGTCAATGCGAGAGCCGCTCGCAGGTCATCGACAGCGTGCGCGTGGATCTTCAGAGAGTGCATAAGGGCATTGTGCAAATCCCCAGAGGCAACCAGGTTGAAGCGCAGCAGAGAGTCAACCAGTTGGGAGCGAGCATTGCCGATGAAGGAGTGTGACAGGAAGGATGCGAGGCCTCCCCCGCCCTTCATGGTGTAGAGTGGGACTCTGACCATTCCCAGTACCTGGAGTGAAAGAGAAAACTGATGAAGGACAGAGCGTGACATCAGGCAAATCGCAACAATCACTCATTCTTGAAGGGCACATTACCTCTTGTCCATGATCTGTTGCAGTGGATGCAGCCACTCTTTCCACCTCCCTAATCTGCTCCTCCTCCATCATCTTCACGTAGAAGTGAGTGATAAGACGGGAAGACGAGGAAGAGGGAGAGGAGGGAGAAGATGCAGGGGCATAGCGAGACTCTACATGATCTTCGACAACTATAGGTAAAGCCAGGCCCAGCTCCTCTGACAATTCTCTGCTAAGACCCGCCTCCAGGGTCTCCTCCAAAGGGTCAACAAGCCTAAGGTGTGGGTCAAAGGTCAGCACCAAATGTGAAATAAATGTCAGCCTTACTGCTTACTACTCCTGAGACTGCTCTGCACACAAGTAAAGAAATCAAACAAATTGAAAAGGTCTTTTAATTTTAAAGCCCAAAACTAGTTTATGAAGGCGTTGATGTGGTGTTTGTCATATGTTACTGGATCTTAAAGCCCACTTCAGACCAAAGATTTGCAACGGGACAAAAATGTTGAAGAGCGTTGCAGGACAAAGTTTTAGAGCGTTGCAGGGAAAAGATGCAGCAGTGTAAACTGGTCTGTCTCATACTCAATCGACAAAACAGTGTAAAGCTACTGTTTTAAGTTCCCGGCATAAATTTGTATAAGTCCCCTGGGCATTTCTGTGAAAGCATCACCATTTAAGATGCTACAAATTATGTCCAGCAACAAAAAAGCCTGAACAGCCAGCTGTCAAAACAGAATTACACAGTGTTGTTGCAGTGGACATTTTACATTTCGTCTAGTTTAGTTGCTTTGGTGTGAACTGGCAGGTTTCAGAACCTTGCACACTCCTGAACTGGGAGTAGCTGGAAGTTTAAAATCATCTCAACGTAAATCTTTGGTCTGAACTTGCCCTAAATTAAACTGTATTCAACTTCTGGTCTCTCTCATGGCATACCTCTGTGTGGATCTAACATTATTAAATTTCTGATCATCTGTTCAAGAGCCGATGACCCCTTTACATCACAGACGAACCCGGTATCATGCCTAAGCATGTAATACACCCGTCAGTCCACAACAGAATTACATGTCAGTGTCACATTTTGCCTCGCCTAAGCATGAAAATTAAGGTGCCTCAGGTTTAGGCACCAAACACTACATGGTTAGGATTAGGAAAAGGTTAGGATTTGGGTTAAATGTGCACTTCACAATTCGACGAGGGGTTAGTCACCAAAACTACTTGGTTAGTTACCAAAACTACTTGGTTAGTTGAGAATTTTATATAAGTAGCGTTACTGATGTCACACAAATAACTTAAAGTAAAAGTCTCGTAATATACGTTCTTACAGACTTGAACAATGTTGTCCTGGTTGAAATTCCTGCGTTTCTAACAGACTGACAGGTGTATTACAGTTTTTGGTGTGATACCTGGTTGCAGAGACAGTTTCTGTACATGCATGTACTGAGGTGCAATGATTATTTGACACTTTCACTTATGGATGCCCTGACCACATTTAAGGAGACACCCCATTTGTTTTAGTTCTATGTCTTTTGAAGCAGTTCAGATATGTTTTACTGCTGACACAGTCACTCTGTCACTGTGCATCTGTTGTATGAGATAAGAGTCAGGTGACACCTGTTAACTTCAGCATCAGCAAAATACTGACAACCAGTAGCAAGAACTTTAGAGGTGTGGCAAACCTGCTAAATGTCAGTGCAGTGAACAGAAAAAGACGTTTGCGGTCATGTAATTAACTGAAAGTGGCCACGAGCTCACAATGCTCTGAGGACAGAGTTGTAAAAGAACACAGCTGTCAGTTTTTAACAACTATTTTTCCAAAGCAAACATCTGGATTTATAGCTGATAATTCTTCTAAATGTCTGAATAACTCCTGATCTTGATCTTGTGAATGAGTTTGGGATATCTTGATTTTCCTTCAATTTCCGGGTGGAGACCATTGTAATCATTATCGGTTAATTTCTGTTACGCTAAATGGCCCTTGCGTATCTGTATCCACTTATGAATCTTACTGCAGATCAGGTCATATTGTGTTTGTATGAAACATAAATAACTATGGTGGTGGGGCAACTAACATGAAAAACTGAGCCATGAACATGGGTATACTAATGTTTAGAGTTCGCTGTGAGCAATAGTTTCTCACATTTGAGAAACATTAAAACAAACAGCTTCATGAATTGGCCAGGAAAAAAATAAATTATTAAATCTTCAACATTTGGCAGTGGCATTCAAAAGTCCCAGTTTATTTGACACACATTTGCATACAGCATAGTGTATCATTTAATTTCATTAATTAATGTTGATTTCTTTGTTTACCAACTGAAAAAAAGACTACATTAAATCAGACCGTACACATTAGTATGTAGTATGAAACTGGGACACACTGTGGGGTCTGACCATTGTTCCCATTTATCGATGCAGTTTTCCTTTGTTTTGCACATGTCACAAGGATTTTTCAGATTTTTCTTCTTGCCTCATTACATAATTTCACTGGGTTGGCATATTGTGCACCAGATCCTTGCAGCAATGACTATAAATCACAGATACAAAGGCACAAATTTAATAGAACACTAATTAAGTGGTATGTCTGACAATCACAGTTTTTTAAAATGGGTTTTGACGGCAAGCTGTTTAGTCTTGTAGTATGAGTATTCCAGTGACAATGTGTGAATGTTTGTTCTGTGCCATGCAGATTTATGTCTTTTGATCAGGATCGTCTGTGAAGAACAGGAGAGATTTACAAACCAGAGCCAAAGAGCTATAAAGAATAAAACAAAAGTAGCACAAGGAAAGACTCACCCGCCAGGAAAACCCAGCAGGCCATCAAAGCGCATCTGCATCTGTGGGAAGTGACAGAGGCTGTTATGCACTCATACACTGATGCCTCCACATGCAGACACATAATAATGTGTTTTTATTTACTCAAACAAGCAGAAAGGAAAGAATGAATGTGACAAGGACTCAATCAATTACAGTCCATACATTACTTTTACAAGACACTTTA
Source organism: Embiotoca jacksoni (assembly GCF_022577435.1). Taxonomy (NCBI): domain Eukaryota; kingdom Metazoa; phylum Chordata; class Actinopteri; family Embiotocidae; genus Embiotoca; species Embiotoca jacksoni. The sequence goes on along the minus strand of NW_027185447.1, from coordinate 155,423 downwards.
AACATACAGTATGTGCGCTTGCACACACACAGACAAACAGACACACACACGCGCGCGCGCGCACACACACACACACCTCACCAGTACAATATGTCTGATGGGAATTCTCCCAAACAGCTGAGTTTTCGTGTCAGAGTAGAGCATCACATGGCATGCATGCCTGCAGCCTGAGCATGCCAACGCCTCCGCCCTCAACAGCTGTCCACTCGCCATCTACAAGGATACAAATAAACACAGTGCAAATTACACATTCACAGCTCCGTGCTTCCTCATCACTCTGGATGGCTGTCCCCTTGCCAGGTGCTGCTGGTACAAAATCATCCAAATACACAAGCTCTTTTTATTTGTTCTACCTCCCTCATACGTAGAGCCAACAATCCTAAGCAAATCCTACTGACTAGCTGGAAGGAGTTGTATGCAGAAAAACACATGCAAGGCCATAGACCAGGAAGCTTAAAGGAAGGTCTTTGTGACTTGTATAAAAAAAAAAAAAAAAAGAAAGAAAAAAAAAAAAAAAAAAAAAAAGCTTTAGCGCCCTCTGGTGGTCTGGAGTAGGCTGACAGCAGGGGGAATCCCTGCCCTGGACTGAACTTCACATTTGCATTGCTGAGGTTAATTATGGTGGATAGGTTTTATGTTAAAAACTTTATTCACACAGCCCTTTTCAAAACAAAGTTACAAAGTACGTGGTAAAGGCCTGAGGCTAATAAAATCAAGCAGAAATATAGGCAACAAATAAAATTAGATAAAATTCCTAATGATATTAGATTAGATTTTATTAATCCCACAGTGGGGAAATTTGGTCGTCCCAGCAGCAATATGTAAACAGGACATCAAAATAAATAATAAAACAGGTAAGATAAGCCTTGGAATTCATGAAACACTTAAAAAAACAAACAAACAAAAAAACGTTTTGACAAGTGATGTGAAAGATGTCCCTTGCAAAGCCTCATATTCGAAGGCAGCCAGGTCTAAGGGCCCCAGACCGCAAAAGACTGGTCAGCTCTAGTCTGGAGCAAACGGTGACTGAGGAACAGCCAGGAGAGCTCTGCCCGAGGAGCTGAGGCTGCACTCAGGCTTGTATAGGAGCAGCAACTCAGTTCATAGAGGCTAAAACGGCTAATGTGATCTTGTCCTCTAGTATTGGTTAAAAGCTGAGCAGCTGTGTTTTACACCATCTGAAGTCAATATATATATATTTTTTTGCTTAACCCTGCATCCAACTCTACATATCAATATTTGATATGGAAAAACGGCAATATTCAAATTACGGTAGCATTTTTTTTAATCTATTATGATCAAATAACATTACTACTGATAAGAAATTAAGCACAACGGCTTAAACACGAGTTACCCAACACCCTCTTGCCTCTTGTGTGGAGCACAATAATTAAAATGCTGTTTCACTCTTCAGTCAGCACTTTCAGGACATCAGGTGAGGCAGTGGCTCTGATTCAGTCCCACCCAGTGTTCGCTGCTGTGATTGGTTGCTTCACTGTCAATCAAATAATGTTTACACTCGTTCCGCTGTCTGGACCTAGTGGATTTTACACTGCAATGAGCACTAATTGGAGACCTGCTAGCCTGAGGTGACAGGTTGTTTCGTGTAATTGTTTTTGTTTTTAGACTATTCTTTCGTGATGAGTCCAGCATGCTCTCAAAGTAACTTCAGCACAAGACCGGCTATAATCTTTTCGGTGACGCTGATTGGTTGAACAAAGCCGGTAGCAGATCCTGACCGATCAATGAGCGACGGCTACGGGAAGGCTTTTGGCAGATCCGGCTTTTTCATTCAGTCCGTGATATTTGTGATATTTTACAGACGTGTTTCTTAGTTGAGTTTGAAAGGCTGAAAATGCACCTCAGAAGGCACCGCCACTCCTATTAACTTAACCCCAACCTACGCTTGTGTCAGACCTTTGGAACAGGACACAATAAACTGACTGTGGAAGCCTGTTAGCTCGAAAGCAAATAGCTAACTAGCTACTATCACCAGCGTCTTGCTATTACCCCTGTAACTACCTGTTTAAAACCCTGTCAGCGCGAGGTAAGTGTTGCTACAAGTATTGTTTTGGTAATATACACTGACCTATAACAAAAGTCAATAAGCAACTTGTTCACAACAACTTGTGTTGTTTAGTGTTACTGTATAACTTATGTTTTTTATTTGTAAATACGTAACTTTTTTTTAAAAATGCATTTGTATGTATAATTATTGTATTTTTAAAGCATTTGTATGCAACGTATTATTCCGTATTTAGAAAAACTATAAGTGGCAACACTTTAACGACAGCAATGATGAATAATACTATTATAGACTAATAATAGCGATAATAATCTAATTATGTTATTGTTTTGTAGTCATTATGGATTTAGTAGTTGTAGCTGCATTAACCTAGCTATAGTATTGTCCCTTTAGTTTTTAACATGTTTGTTATGAAAATGTGTGCAGATATATCAATACAGAATTGCAACCTGCTCTGATATCCAATTAACGGGCAAGTTTAGAAATGCATCAACTAGATCCAAATACCAATTACATGTATTACTTCAATGTTGTTTGTCATTTAAGATTTGTTTAAACCAGTAATTGAAATGCGTGACTTGTTAAAATGGTTAAAAATATCCTAGTTTAATTTTTGCTATCATGTTATGTAGTGACAAGGTGTCTTGCCCTCACCTCTCTTGTATTTAAATCTTGTGCTGTGTTATTACAGATGTTGACTGTTTGTTAGATCTCAGGTGACTCACAATGGCCCAGGGGATACCAGAAACGGTGATGATGAATACTGCGCTGATAAAAGAATTAGCAGATGTGGCAAAAGATGCAGCGCTTCTGCAGGGTGTTCTAATGAGGATCCAAGAGACCCCCAACTCCTCAGAGGTACCACTTGGAAACGCATGCATTTTTAGTTGACCTGTGCAGTCTATGATATTATACATAACATAACAGGTATGTTAGATAGGTAGATTTGCAAAGAAGGTCTCTGCATAATTCAATTTGGCTTGTGTTAGTTTCAGAGTTTGGTCAAATACATAACATATAATTTTCATATACTCTGAATTTTATATAACAACTTAGATTAGGCAATCATCACACATGCTACATAACACACGTCAGCTAATGTTTTTATATTTTTATGGTATTTTATAAAAGAAAACATGCAACAGGACATGCCTCCATATCAGTGGGCCATTAAGCCATCGCTGATGAAACAGGCGTGTTCAGTGTGAAGTCATGTTAGAAATTTGCTCTGGTTTAGGGCACAGAATTGGGACGGCTCTTTAATCAGCCTTTGTTTACAATTGCAGGAATTTTTTGCCTAAATACTTATTTTCATTCCTTACATGCCATGTCCACTCTGTGTTTTTTCATGAATAGTTTTTTGTTGTCAGCATTCTTTTTGTACATTTTACAACTTGTTTTTCAGTTGGTGACCTACGCTCCATTCACTCTCTTCCCTACGCCTGTGCCTAAAGCTGTGTTCATCCAGTCTCTGTCAGTGCAAACTCATTACAACACACTGGTGGACAAGATCAGCCAGGACACAGACTTTCTGCAAGAGGCTTTAGCCAGGTAGGACACAATAGAATCTCCTGTAATGATCCTCAGTAGTAAAACTAGATTAGATTAGATCAGAAATGTATTTGTTTGGCTATGCCATGTAGTTTTAAGTAGCAGCATGACATGGCAACACAAAACTATTGTCAGAGAACAAACATATCATTACATTCTCTGGGGGAGTCTGTCTTCAAATAGCCTCTTGTTAATATGACACAAAAATAATATAATGTTTTGAATAACATGTCAGGATTGTAAAAGAATGACATTCTGTTTTTATAGCACCATTGCAGTGGATGATTTCACTGCAAGGTTGTTCAGGATCCACCAACAGATCCTTAAAGAAGGACGGTCTCAGGTATGGCAGCATATTTATAAACTGGCATCTCTCAATCTGGAGTTACATTAATTACTAAACTGTGTTGATATTGGCAATATATTGTATTTTTAAGATTATCAGTGTAAAAGAGCTTCTTGTTGCCGCCATAGGTTTCCTAAGCACAGGGACGAGCAAAAACCAATGATGGTTGCAAATTAATAATTGAATGGGCTCGCACACAAATCACAGTTTAAAAAAGGCGTGTGCGCTCCTGCTCCACCTCCGAGCACACAGTAGTCAGTCCTCCTTCTCCCAGTAGACTGCCTTGTTGTCCTGGTGTCTACAGGAGTATAAGTGAGCCACCTGTCCCAGCCTGCTACTGCTGATATATAGGAAGAGAGAATAATCAGTGAACACTAAACACCTGAGCATCTCTCATCTCCCTCCCTGGCCCCGATCCCAAAACCACTCCCACCATCTCTCTCTACTGCAGCTGACCCACAAACCATTCCCAAGTACCACGGTTTTTCTGCAGGTCAGAGGAATTGTTTTCTAGCTTAGTACAAAAGGGCAGTGAATAAAAACTTAACAGTTCAGAGAAATTACATTTTGTTGCTTCTGAAACAAATGACATTTATGATTTAAAACATTTAAAAAACAATTTAAATGATAATTCAAAATTAATAATTGTGTTTTGTGCCATTACAAATGTATTTTTACTCAAATTTTTGTAAACCAGTTGGTAAACCGTAGGCCCCGCTCTCCATCAACAGCCCTGAAGTGCATAAACGCAATATGTATCAATATGGTACACAACAAATACAGGCAATAAACATGTTTCAAATTTGAATTTGCTTACTTTATAACATTTCAAAGAGATTTTTTTTTTCATCGAAATGAATTCATAAACTATTTTATACAGTGACTAACCTTTTAATCATCAATTATTTAATGCTCAGATTTCAGCCTCCTTGATCTTTGAGTTGGTGGGACTAATCTGGGCCTATCATTTATATAAGATAATATTAGGCCTGTAACTAACAGTTTCAATTAATTTGCTCATTATTTTGTAGATTTATCAATTAAATTGGTCTCTGAAATATCTGACAATCATTAAAATCATCTTCACAATTTCCTAAAATCCAAGGTGATGACTTCAGAATGTCCAAAAAAGGTCTTAAAACCCCAGAAATATAGATTTACCATTGAAAACAAATACTTTTTCAATACTATGAAGTTGGGACTTCAGTAAGATTCATACTTTTGCTTTAAAAAAAACAAAAAAAACCCACAATGGGTTACAAAAAAATGTACTAATCAACTATTTCTGTTCTACACAATGCTGTTAGCCAAAATGCTTGAGCCTGCACATAGCAGTCTATTGAATATTCAGCCATATGCCTTGATCATGACCTTTTACTAATCTCATTAGTCTTAGTGGGATATCTTTGGCTTCCTTTCAGCATATTGTTTTGGGTCTTAATCGGTCGGACTACATGCTGGACCAAAGAGAGGATGAGACGTCATCTCTAAAGCAGATAGAGATCAACACCTTTGCTGCTAGTTTTGGAGGCCTCTCGTCACGCATGCCAGATGTACACAGGTAAGCAAGTCATTTGCATAATTTGCATACCACAGTATTATCATAAGTAAGGAAAATAACGAATTTTGTGGCCCAACTAAAAGTCAATATTGTCTTTATTTAAGTGTCATGAAAATATGTGTTTTTATGCAAAATAGATCACCAAAAGAACCCTAAAATTACCAGCGAGCAGCTACTTTTTCTGTATTTAAAAAAAGTCATATTGACTCTTTTACACATGGAGTCAAGCTCTATGCCGTGGCAAATGAAAGTGTGTCCCTGGTAAGAAACCTCAGACAGAGAGTTAAATAATGCATAGTAGGAAATAATCATGTTTAATATGCTCTGAGTAGGACTGACTAAAGTGCTCACCATATTGCTCGACAGAAACATTCTTAAGGTGGCTGGAAGGCTGGAGGAGAGCCAGCGCATCCTAGACAACAATCCTGCTGATGGTCTGGCCAGAGCAGTTGCCAAAGCCTGGGAGCTCTATGGAAGAGAAAGGTAGGAAGGAAGTACATCCTTAAAATACATGTCATATTAACAGTATATTGCCTTGTCATAGATGGTCAGTTTCTCTCTTGTCTGCTGTCTGTGGGGAATGGCACACATGGCATAACAATCCGTCCTTGGTGATCCAATCACAAGTAGATAGCATAAAGACAGTGTAAAGTAAATTCAGAGATTTGGTTCAAAATATATTGTTCTCATCAATATTTTGGTTCTGGATTTTTAGGCGGCCTGAAATGATGCCATGGAGCTGCCATTTCATTTAATTTCCCACAGACTGTATATAAAGCCCGCTGCATGACTCCTCCCCTTACACAAGAGTCTGTGTAAGGGTCTAGAGTGCATTAGCATCAGCGGTTCTCCGGCTTGATTTTGAGTTGCTACACCTGCTATAATCTACCTGTTAGTGTACAGTAAGCTAGATAGCTATGTCTCCTGCCACCCACAAATGCATCTGCCCTAGATCAAATTATCTTCTATAGATCTTTCAAATGGATGTGATGGTTGATGGTATAGGTTGAGAAACACACTTGAAAACAAAAGCCTTTCTTTGTTTGTGAAGCAAAGATAACGTTACTCGAGTTGATGACAACTACCTTCATCAGCCAACAAAACTAATTTTTTAACGGACAGACGTCAACCTCTAACGTCTGAAATTCAGGACAAAATATCATCGTTTGGAGACTCACCCAACGTGTATCTATCAATAGTGCCAAGGATGCTAAAGCTTTGCAGCTGATCTTGCTAGTAGTCCAGGCGAGACCACAAGGAGCTCTCCTGCTGATACAGCTGCACTCCACGATAAGCACAAGAGGACAGGCTTAGATCCATATCAGTAAAGTTTGGTGCAAAACTAAATAAAAATGTACACTAAGCTAATTCAATTCAGCAATCCGAACGCGATCAAACTAAAGGAAACAGCTTTACCAAAGTGACCAGGAGGAGGAAGACAACTGATCGGATATAATCCCTCGTCAAACATTTCTCTAGGTAGTCAACCTAGAGAAAACACTGGAAATAGTTTAGAATAAAACATCTTGCTGGTGGACTTGTGTATTCAAACACCATCTGAAACAACACCAGATTCATACCAATACCATAAACTGATAATGGATAAAATGATCGTAGAAGAAGATCTTCACTAATACTGGTATACATTGTGTAACAGGAGATACTGTTACCGTGGGTCTCCGGTACAGGCAACAATGAGTCAATTTTCACCCAAAAGCCTTTAATTATGAAAGTCAACTCATTCACGATAACCAAAATGCAACACAATTGGGGTGTGCTCTTAATTTACCCGATTCTGAGCACACGCCGTTAAACCAGTTCCTTTCAGCCAGACACCTGTAGCCTTCAAATCCTTTTCTAGTTCCAGTTTTATCCCGATTTGTTCAAGCGGCCGTTTAAGGCACTTCCGCATTGGCCTCATTTAGAGAAAACAAAACTTCAAAAGTAAAATATCAGTTTCTGAACGTGTGTGTTCTTTTCTTGAGAGTTTATAAAATTACATTCTCATTTGTCAACAGCTGCCTCTAGCCATACCGAATGTATAGTTTTATTTGCCCAGGTTTTAGATATCTGCCTCTGAGACCTCAGTTCATACCCCAGTACAATGAAATGAATGTAATTTCATTTTTGGTGAAAAACTTTGAAAAGTGCCCAGTGACGTTTTGGGCAGTAGTAGTCACTGTTTGCAAAAAATTTCTGATTAAAACTGGTGGCCAACCAAATGTCCTGAATAATCTTTAAATGGGGGTTGTAAGAGTGTTTTTCAGGAGTAATTGTTGTCATTACAGAGCGGCTGTCATGTTCTTGGTGGAAGAGAGCCAAAGGAACATCTTTGACCAGAGATACATTGAGACAGAACTGTGGAAGAGGTGGGTGTTGGTTCTGAGGAAGAGTTTGGAAAATAAAGACATTTTAATGGAAAACATTCAAATCTGCAACTTTGACCTTACAAGCAGGTTTTCTGTGTTTGGGTGTATTTTTACTTTAGGGCATCTGCCTGCATTTTTGCCTCTGTGAACAGTTTGGCCATCATCTTGTTTGAATGGACATTTATGAAGTTAGGCATAATTGTGAATGATGTGAAGAATTGTGCTTTTTGTAACCAGCACACTATGTGTTTCAGAGACATTCCCACAATAAGAAAGCGGTTTGACGATGTCTGCAAAACAGGATCCCTCAGTCAGGACAAGAGGCTATTCGTGTAAGTGTTTTTCTGTCACTTAAAGCTGAGGTGGATAGGTTTTTTATTAGCAGTATTTTTTTGGAGTAATCGAGCACAGAATTTCCAAATAACCTCTAAGCATATTGTAATTTAAGTGGTCTTGGAGAACACCAGAATTCCTTACCTCCTTGTGACTAATCTATCTTGTGACGGAGACCTTTAGCTAATCATGAGTCTTTTCGGAGAGAAGCTGTTCCTGTTGGCTGCTCTATACATATGCAAATGTACATACACATTCCTTCAGATACTAAGCCTCATTCTACGGCAGAAAATCCTGTAGGTAAAGTAAACCTCTGGGTGCCCTAGATGTCAAGTCTGTCAATCCCCAGAGCAGGTTGCCAGAAGTGGTTGGGGACTGCAGGGCTAAATTTCCATATTCTGCTGGAGGGATTTGGCCTTTTCCAGAAAACTGCTTACCCCAGCTTTAAATGTGCATTAAGTTGTTAAAATGTATTATTCTCAAATGAAAACTACACAGTATGTTCTAGATAGCAGTAAGAGATAATTATGTCAAGTACCTAATGGACATTTATGTCACTCTCATTTCAGTGATGGCCAAGAGGTTGCAGTGGTGTACTACAGGAATGGTTACATGCCTCAGAACTACATTTCTGAACAGGTCTAAACTTATTTCTGCTCTAGCACTGAAAGGTGTTAAGAATGTAAATTCTGATCGCTTTGGAGAATTTACTCCTATTCTCTCTCTCATTGGTTAAAGGTCATTTAAACATGATTAGCATCAAACTGTCTTCAAATCAATTAAATTTGATTTTATTTATATAGTGCTAAATCACAACACAAGTTATTTCAGGGCACTTAGCATGGTAAAGTCCTTACAACAGAACTTCACAACATTGTACAAAGGAACCCAACAATTCAACAAATCCCACATGAGCAGCTGGGAGGGGAAAAAAAAAAATCCCCTTTGATAGGATGAAACAAAACCAGAGCCAGAGGTGGGCGATCATCTGCCTTGGCTGGTTGGGGTAAGGGGAGAGCAGAGAGAAGAGGACAGACCAGAGACATGCAGCTCCAGGGCCAGGGATATCTGCAAAAGAAAGCACAGAGCCACACGAGCGAGGGAAACTGCATAGAGAGACTATAAACATAAGCAAAACTATGAGAGAGAAAGCATGACATTAATGAGATGTAATAGTGACATGTAAGTGCATAGATCACGTAGATAGAAAGAAAGCAGTGCTAGAAACTTGGTTTATGTGTGAGTTAAAGGACAAATGCTCATCAAAGTGATTGGGGAAAGAATTTGTAAGGTGTTTACAGCCAAATTCAATAACTTTAGTTTTGTCAGAGTTTAGAAGTAGAAATTGTAGGTCATTTAGGCCTTTAAGTCTTTGAGACATTCTTAAAGATTTACTAACTGATTTGTCTTGTCTGGTTTCATCCAGAAATATAGCTCGGTATCATCTGCAAAACGCTGGAAGTTTATGCAGTGTTTCCTTATGATATAGCCTAATGGAAACATCTATAGTGTGAAAAGAATTGGGCCTAGCACCGACCCTTGTGGAACACCAAAATTAACTTGTGTTTGCCTGGAAGATTAATTATTGACATGAACAAATTGAAATCTATCCGACAGAAACGATTTGAACCAGTCTAATGCAGTTGATCCTAATAACATACTCCAATCTCTGCAATCACTGAGGTATAGCAGGACACGTATAGAGACGAGTCCATTGTCTTTTCCATTTCTAATAGCAACACCATGTCACCAAAGCTGTCTGATTCAGGTCCAACCCTGAATGAGGAGAGGGTCATAAGTTTACCCATATAGACCTCTTTCAATGTGTCAGACTGAATGGGGCATAAGAGACCAACAGTTTTTTTGTCTTTTTTTGCTGCCTCACAATCTCTGTGACATTGGAAATTATAACTTGGGAGGATAGTTCTCTCTTCTGTGCAAGTTGTTTGACTTTTATGTATTAAATTAATTCTGTCACGTAGCTAATCTAATAAATGCAGAGCTTCTCGGTTTTCAGGCAAACTGTATTTTGCCACACTTGGATTATACAATTTTGAAGGAACTAAAGTGAGCAGGGTGCCGAAGTATTATGAAGAGTATGATCAGAGCTACAAATCGACTACTTAATACTCAGTTCTGAATTACATTCCTATAGAACAGGAGTAAAAATTTGAATGAGACATAGTCAAAGCTGAGCAAATCACAATTGAGATAAAAGTGTAGAAAGTGGAATTTTATTTAAGACACTGATGAGTCAGTTAATGATTGCATTTTGATCACACTCTGAAAGAATGTTTTTCAATGTTCCCTATGTTTTTAGCTGGTTAATCTGCCATGCAAGTACTCCTTCATACCATGACAGTGTTACATTCCTTCATTCTTCTGTCACTCTTGGGTCAGTCAGTCCCTGTCAGCCACTCAAAGAAAAGTAAACTGATTTCGATGATTTAAATTTAGATTTAGACTTCATTAATTCCACAGTGGGGAAATTTAGTCATCACAGCAGCATAGAAACACAAAAAAGGGGCACACAATATGAAAAAAATTACAAATACGTTTACATAAAATAAGATAGATAAAAAAAAAAAAATACACCGACTATACACACAAAAACAAATAAAATAAAATGAAAATAAATAAATACAATTTAGGATGAATGGAAAAAGTGTCAGGTGCTATGAAATGAAATGAACAGTGCAACTTTTCACACTGTAGATGTTTTCATTAGGCTATATCCGGGGTCGGGCTGCAGTAACACCAGGTTGAGCAAGTTGATGGTATATATAATTCCTCCAGCGTGTTCTGCGTCTTCCCCGAGGTCTCCAGCCAGTTGGGTGTGCCGAAAAACCTCCAGTGGGAGGTGCCCAGGAGGTATCCTGATCACATGCCCAGGACTCCTGTCAATGCAAAGAATTCACGGCTCTATTCTGAGGTCCCTACTGATGTCGGAGCTCCCTCCTCTATCTCCAAGGCTGAGCCCGGCCACACTGCAGAAGAAAACTCATTTGAGCCGCTTGTAACCGCGATCTCATTCTTTTGGTCACTACCCAGAACTCGTGACCATAAGTGATTGTCGGAACGTCTAATTTAAAGCTTTGCCCTTTGACTCAGCTCCCTCTTCACCAAAACGGGCCGGTGCAGCGCCTGTTTTACTGCTGCTGCCACCTCAATAGCCTGTCAATCTCCCGCTTCAACCTACCCGCAGTCATGAACAAGACCCAGAGATACTTAAACTCCTTCACTTGGGGGCGGCACTCCATCCCCACCTGGAGGGAGCAATCCTCAAGTTAACTGCAGAGCAGTCATCCCCGTTGCTTCACATTTGGCTGCAAACCGCCCCAGTGCATGCTGAAAGTCAAAGTCTGATGAGGCCAACAGGACCACATCATCTGCAAACAGCAGAGTGAACCGAGACCCTGCACGTTATATAGTCTAAAAAATATAAGGAACGCTATCTTAATGAACCAAACATTGACCTGGTTTATGCTTAATATTTCCTTCTTGCACACAGTGGACAGTTTAATTTAGCAGTCTTTAGTTAGTCTTTCTTTGTCTTTTGGAATTGCAGACCTGGGATGCTCGTCTACTGATGGAGCAATCTCTGGCTGTGAAATGTCCTGATATTAGCACTCACCTGGCTGGAACCAAGAAGGTGCAGCAGGTGCTTGCCAGACCTGGAGTTCTGGAGAGGTTCTTCCCCAACCAGCCTCAAGTAGTGGAGCAAATCAGGGCAACATTTGCTGGCCTCTACACATTAGACATGGTGAGAAAATGACAGAACACAAATACTTTCAATAGTTGTGCACATGTTCTTAGTACCATTCCATTTTTTGCAGTACAAATGTATACTTAAAAACTGAAGGTGATAGGATTTTATTGCATGTTTTATTTTTCAGCTATATTACTTTGTTGTTCCTATCGTCTACAGGGTCCAGAGGGTGACAAAACGGTGGCAATGGCTCTGGCAGCACCAGACCGATTTGTCCTGAAGCCTCAGCGAGAAGGAGGAGGTACAATGAGGGAAACAACTGTAGAAATAAATTAACCCCATCACAACTCCAGAAACTATGTATAATCCTGTCATTGATTAGAAATTAAACCTCAAAAAGCCATATTTTTGGGGGCATGTCTGATTAATTGATAGGCCTGTGGTGCAGTCAGGTTTCCGCTATCCGTGGGCAGGTGTCCAGATCCACCGCACGCGCCTCCTACCGCGCCGCGATCAATTGAGAAGTTGCACACATTCCTCTTGTGTGGTTGCCGACAAAAGCTTCCATTGTTCCTGTTCCTGTTCCTCTGCTCTGCATCACATGGTGTAACATCGCTGTGTTATTGTTGAGGAGAGTAGGAGTGCTTGTTTTGATGTTGCTGATGTCCCAAATTAAATTATGGCAGATCGTTGTCATTTTTGTCCTATTACCTGGTACCAAAAGTGAGTGCCAGTAAAGTAGAGCCGGTACTGGAATTGAAAAAGGGAGATAACACTTAACCTTTGTCATTGTCCATTTCTTCATAATTTATCTGCGACATAATGTTGTCTTTTTTTTAGGCAACAACATCTATGGATCAGAGATCTGCCAGGTCCTGGAGGGAGTGAAGGAGAGTACAGAGAGGACGGCCTATATTCTGATGGATAAAATCCATCCCACCCCTGTACAGAACTACTTGTTGAGACGAGACGCTGCCCTCAAAATAAGCAGCTGTCTCAGTGAACTGGGAGTGTTTGGAGCATATGTGAGGTATGTCATCACAACTGCACTGGTATAAAATGTTGACTGTGGCTTTTTTGTTAGAAGAGATCTCTTACCAAACAGTAGTTGTTGTTTTTTTTTAAAGTGATTGATTGTAGAGCTAGTTGCCGATTTTGATTTGCAGTATGCGTCCCAGACCTCGTGGTCTGAACAGATCAGATCTTGATGTGTTCCTCAATGTGTTTTGAGTGGGTTCACGGCTGTATTTGGAGCTGTCCACCTGTGATTAGGTCAACCACGACACATGTTAATGCTAGGTCTGTACAGAGCCTCTGTGTTGCTTCTAGCTGCAGCTGAATCATGTTTATATATGGTTTCTTCTTTGTGTGGTAGAGTTTTAACCAGTGTTTTGTGGCTGCAAACTGAGCTGTGTTCACAGGCAATTGTTTTTAGAACTGTTACTTAGGCCAGATAATTTGTCGTTTTAAACACAGTGCATTCCTGAGGGGCCTGAAGATCACGACCATCCAATAATGGTTTTCGGCCTTGTCCCTTGCACAGAGATTTCTTCAGATTCTCTGAGTCTTTTAATGATAGATGATGAAATCCCCAAATTCTTTGCAATTTGACATTGAGGAATACAATTTTTAGATTGTTGCACTATTTTCCCACACAGTCTTTGAACCTCTCCCCATCTTCACAGCTGAGAGACTCTGCCTCTCTGAAATGCTCTTTTTATACCCAATAATGTTACTGATCTGTTGCCAATTAACCTAATTAGTTGTGAGATGTTCAATCAAGTGTTTTTTTTTTTTTTTTTTTTAGCTTTTCCAGTCTTTTGTTGCGACTATCCCAACTTTTTTTAGACATGTTGCTGCCATCAAATTAAAAATAAGCGCATATTTTTTATAAAATAATACAATTTATCCATTTCAACATTTGATATGTTATCTTTGGTCTATTTCTTAATTAAATATGGGTTCATGTGACTTGCAAATTTTGTATTTACATTTTATACAGCGTCCCAACTTTTTTGGAATAGGTTGCCCAAATAGGTTGGGGAATTTTGACAGGGTTATTTGTGGTCATTTCACGAAGATCTGAGCATGAAAGCTGAGATCTGAGGGCATAATTTTTACAGGCACAAGGAAATGGAGGAAGAGTTAAACTGGAGCACAGGAAGTATGTACAAGCCACAGTGGATCTTAGTGCAGAAGTACAGTTTTGAAAGGGAGCTGAGCAAGTCATCGAGGGAGCAGAGACTATTTGAGTCTGAGGGGAGACTTTTGAGAGAGAATATTACAATATTTGATTGTGAAAACAAGAGATCATACTCTCAAATTGAAAGAGCATGCTCCTGACTTGTAGCAGTGATACACCCCCATATCCATTACATTGTCTGCCATCTTTGGACTGACGACTGTGAAGGGGGTTCAAGTTTTATGAATTTGCCTCGCATTTTCCTTGTGAAAATTTGTCTTAATATCAGAACTTATCTTGTTGCGTTGCCTCGGTTAAAGTTTTGTCCCGTTTTATTAGTTAGTGAGGGTCCAAATGTCTTTGTTAGAGGATGATGTGGTCTGGTCCTACCAGTACCTACTCCATCGAGTAGAAACTGGAAGTCATGATTAACACATTTTTAGTTCTATTAATGACCTTGAATCTTTTTTTAATTATTTGGGAGTTAGCATTCACTTGTGAATAATCACTATGCTTATTTTTCATACAACGTAATTTCACATTATCAAATGACAATGTTTAGCAGTCTGACCTGCATTTTTGCTCTTCAGCTTCCCTCTCAGTGCTGTTGTTGCATCATTTTTGCCCTCAACAGGCAACTGATTTCTGAGAAGCTCAAGAACTGACTGGACTTTACCTGTTTAAGTGTAAACACCAACACTGAGACACTAGTGAACCATTTAGCAGTTTTTAGCAGCTTAAGAACCATATAATGTCAGAAGAAATGCACACTTGTCCTGTTCATGTGAAATACTTCAACATCTGTCTTTTTCTTTGTGTCCTTACAGGAAGGGTTCAGACATGGTGATGAATGAGTGTGTGGGTCATCTGCTGAGGACCAAGAGTTCGGAACACTCTGATGGGGGTGTAGCAGCAGGAGTGGCCGTGCTAGACAATCCACTACTCATCTGAGAATTTACATTCTTACCTGCAGAAATGGACAGCAGTGACGTCAAGTTTGCACTCACACTTTAACATTGACTGTTAGCAAATACTGTATGTACCCCATATGTAATTTAATCCTTTAGCTTTGGACAAAAATAGTAACAGTGGTTCATTTCATTGCTCACAATCATGGGAAATAAAGTTTTACTTCTGCAGGATTCCTCCTGCTATCTGAGTGATGCAGCCGACAGAAGTCTTCCGATTAATTTCAGTGCCGCTTGGTATTTGTTATTTGCATTTACATTTACTTCGTGATGATTCTGTTCAGAATGTATTGCTGCTTTCGAATACAAGTTAAAATACTTAGACCAAGTAAGTAATTAAAACACATTATTTTAACATAAAATTATGTTTGGTTCTGTAACATGTTTAAAACCACAAATTCTCAGTGGAGGCTGAAGCCTTATTTTCCCTAAATGAAGAGAGAAAAAGTTTATTACACGCAAAGGTGGGGGCCTTTTTTTGGATTTGTACATTTTAACTTTTAATCCAATTATATTTTAATAAATAGCCTTACCATCACCTTTGCAGGGGCTTTATCACTTTCGAGAAACATTTTAGATAAACAGTTTTTTGTAGAGTTTCCATCAACATCAGCCTAACATTACAAACATTGCAAAGTGAGCTGGACTGCCACCTTGTGGCTCTCTTTGGTATGACAATATCTGAAGTTGGGTTCCTCAAAAGCAGCAAACTATTAAAAACATTTCATTACCTATTGGAAGTATATTTTAACACCTCTTTAGCCTCCCTCATAGTTAAAACTAAATCATTTTTCTTCGATATGCTCTAGGATCTGCTCTTGTGTTGTTGTATGGTGCACTTACAGACTGCACCATATTGTTAAGGTTTTATTATGTGTCAATGGATAAATAGATTTTATTTTATAGTTTTTGAAAATACATAGCTTATGGTTGCTTCACTTTGATTGTAGGAGTTTTGGAGAGCAGTTTAACCTGCATTTATGAAGTACTATATGTAAACCGCTTTTTAAAAAAAAATTCATTATGATGGCAAAAAACAGACATAAACTTAACGTTTAACAGTAATAAAAAAAATACAACTTTGACTTTACCAACTCCTAGAAAGGAGAAAAAAAGTGTCCCTAACAGCATCGACTGATGGCTTCTCTCTTGCTATTTCTAATTACTACTGTGTGTTTTTTAGGACAACAAAAAACTATTTTTATATACATACAGAACCGAATTTTCTCTGTAATTTATTAACCCTGGAATGCATTAATGAACACTAGCTGAAATGACTTCAGACATTTATAGTCACTGTATAAATTCAAATTAAATTCCTTCCCCACATTTATAAACCCAGAGGATTTAATGATGCAGTAAACCGTTAAAATGTTTTAACTGCCCAACGCCACAGCTGAGTGATGTTCGATTACCACCAGATGCTGATTTTGTAAAAATCTCCCGACTGTTGGACTGATTGAAAACTTACTGAAAAAACACTGCTTTGTGAAAATGAATTGAAATTAATATAATTACCCACATGAAAGCAGCGTTTCTGTTGAAAAGACAATGCATCTGGTTAATAATGTGTCAGCTCATCATTACATCGAGGCTGCTACTGTACTTCTACTAGACTTTATATGTAGACCACACTGTGGGTCAAATGGAGAAATTCACCCCACACATTCATTCTGACATGCATGAAAGGGCAAATATTGTAATTGTGTGATCCAGTAACTGAAGTAATTTAATTTTTTATGATCTGATGAAGAACAATTAAGAGCCAAATGTCTAACCCTGTGGACCAAAAAATAATGTGTGTTATGAAAAATAAATTGCATTTGTGTAAGGCTGTATTTTCACAGCATTATTTACTTACCTGAATGCAAACAAATCAAGAATAGCTGTGAGATCAGTCCCATATTTCACACATTTCAAATGAATGAATGTCATTTGATGAAACTGACACTTTAGGAATTGTACATCACTTATTTGCCTGGAGTTATATGACAACATTGATATTAGTCACATACAACACAGTATGCAGAGTCTTATGCAAAATTATAAAGGAGGAAATTGAGATTAAAATAAAGATAATAATCAGAAAATATACATTTACCATTGCTGTAGCCTCATTCAAAGAAACATTGCGACACACAATAGTATAGGTAAGAAAAAGGCAATAGAAACAGATAATCAATGCCCAGAGAGGAGAGGAATTACGTTCAGCTTATGTCACCCATTTAGAGGAGACACTGTACACTGTAGTGGAGGCAGCGAAGCAGCATCTGGCTTTTTGATAAAGCTTATAGTTAGGGCTGTCTCAGGTTACTCTGAACCATCCCTTAGTTACACTGTATAGACCTAAGCTGCTGGGGGACCTATGCATTTGCATGTTTTGTTTATTGTTTATTGTCTCTCTATGCAGTTCCCCTTACTCGCATAGTTTCTGCTCTTTTTTTTGCAGGTATCCTGGACCTGTGTGTCTCTGGTGTGTGATTACTGGCCTACAAGTCATCATCTTTGATCGCAATGCTGTTCTTTTCTCTCTCCCTCTCCCCTCACCCCAACAGGTTGAGGTTGAAGACTGCTCACCAGTGAGTCTGGTTCTGTCAGAAGTTTCTTCCTGTTAAAAGGGAGTTTTTCCTTCCCACTGTTGGAGGTTTTTCTTCCTGTTAAAGGTGAGTGTCCTCCCAGCTGTCGCTCAGGTGGGAATTGTTCAATTGTTGGATTTCTCTCTAGAATGTTGTACGGTTCTGGTAGTAGAGAGGTTGGGTTGGGTTTCAGTCTTCTGGTGGGGAAAAAGTGCCATGTACCAGGGAGATATTCAAACTTACTTGTTTCAGAGTGGAGAGGATCGTTGTGAAATAGAAGTTGGCATTGAACGGCCGAACATGACATGAGAGAGAGCAAAACCACTGTTGTCTTTGTCTGTGGCACGGGGGAGGGGGTGTGCACAGCTTTTGGTGTTGTAAACAGCAACGACAGTTGGGAGCCTGCCCCTCCTTTAGATCCTTTATACACTGTTGTCACAACTCCTCATATTATCCTCACGATGTCAGGATGGGGAAAGCTGCAAGGTTTTCACTGTCATTGTTATGCATTCTGGCTGCTGTTTCTGTGAGCCATTCCTGATCCCATGAGAAAGTCAATTTTTGAGACCCATTGAGGGGTCCTGTCGCCAGACCGGGTTTTAGATAAGCCTGATTCACATCTGAATTTCAAGTCCTTACAGCATCTTCTTTCATGATATGTATTACATATTTGATAAGGGGAATTTAATAATTATATACCTTGCAAGGAGTCATTAAAAGGCAACACAGGTAGCTAAAGGAGCCGTCAGCCTCCTCCGAATGTTGAAGGAGACATATGCTGTACGCTTGATAGTGTGTGCAATGTTCCACTTCAGAGTGGGTGCATGTCTTATTTTAGCTCACCTAGTTCTCTGTGTAGTGGGGTACCCACCCGTGCCAACCAGGAATTGATCGATTATTGAGGTGTTAAATCAAAGTGATGGCATTGAAATTATATATTATTCTTAAATAAAGTTAATTTTGTGCAACTCGTATCTGTCTCTGTGGTGGGTATCCTCTTGCCTCTACGCCAGAGCAGACCGAATTGGCAAACAACTAAACTTTATTATATTATTATGATTCAGGAACCAAAATTCATCGGAAATCATCTAAGAGTTGTTGAGATTATTTTAGTCTGAATGAAAATATGCTGTATCTCGCTGACAAGAACAATACAAAATGACTAAAGTGGATTTGTTCAGAACATTTATTGTTTGTTTTCTAAGGTCTTTCTGTTGTTATCTCATAACCTAAAAGTTATCAGATTTTTTTTTTTTAAAGCTGTAAGCAGCTCCTCCATTTCTTTTGAAAATTTCATCGTTAATACTGGTCATCTAAAGCCCATACAACCGCTAGTTTGATATACTTACTGTCCAATTTCACGACACATTTTTCCAAAAATCTGTCATAATTATTTAACCTGATGAGTACAGCCATACATTATATTTAAACAAGATACCAAGCATCTTGTGTGATTGACAAAACAGAAGGACGTTTATTTAAACAATACTATAATAATATAAACAATACGAGGCAAAAAACAAGATTTTCAGTTCACTACAATTTTATTCATGTAGTGCCAAATCACAACATAAGTCAGCACAGGGCACAAAGTTAGGTCAAAAAAGTTAGGTGAAAAACTCCCTTTTAACTGGGAGAAACCTCGAATGTCTCTGCTCATTTTATTCCATGGCTGTTAGGTTGTTTTGTTTATTTGTTTTTTTGCCATGTGCCAGTTCAGTGTATTTATGGAAACAAGCACAAGGCACTGTCGAAATCTCCAGGAAACAGAGTGTATTTGGAAAATGGTCCCTTTAGGTCTGGCTTAGCAATGGGACACCCAATGTTCACTGTTTCTGTTTATCTCAAACGTTTCACCGCGCTTGCCATGCCATGTAACATTTAGAATGGACAGCATAAAATGAACAGTGTTAGAATAACAATTGACCAGAGCAATCCCCAGAATATATAAATAAAAACATCCAGGACAACCAGTGTCCATTTTGAAATGTAACTGCATTATTTAATCGCTGACAGCACAAGCAGCAAACTATAAAAATAAAATATTATTTAAAACAAATTATACTCTTCAATAAACTGTAAAGCTAAGACTACAATCAAATTAGGAATGGTTGATGTACATATATGTGCCATTGTGGTTGCTAATAATCCATCTACCTGAAGTGGACTTCAGTCCATCTAAGAGAATAATTACACATCCTTATACTTGCTTTTGCTCACATTTGTTGTCCCTTTTAGGAATGACAATAAAAATATGTACCAGAATATCCGATCAGAAACATATTACATTCCTGGAAAAGCATAGCTACAACAATTGTTTTTTCCAAAACAGGATTTGTTTGTATTTTAAAAGTCAACGCCTATTGAAGTCCGTATTACATAACAAACCTTGGTCAGCCTAACTTGAGACTGTCAAATACATAGTCCTCTTAGCCCTGACACATTCTAACACTGAACCAACTGGATGACAATGAAAATAAGACAATTCGTATGGATTTGCAGACTGCAAGTGGTTAGAAATGTGCAACTTTGAATGAAATGACATGTTCACTAAGCAAATTCTTACGAGAACTACTGAGGTCTTGTTTAGTTGCAAACCACTATGTCAGTCTGTTTTTTGTGCATGCTTTCCAGTTACTATAACAGTGAATTAAAATGTACAGACAAAAATAAAAATGCTACAGTGAAAACGATGATGAAGCAAAATAAAATGGAAAAAAAACCCTGCTGTAAGTCATATCCTTTAACGGTGATATTTCACTTTGGTCGTTTGTTTTACCCTTGCTTTCAAACCGAGAGCAACACCATCAACAATTCACTGAAGCTGTGACTCTTTCAAACACTCAAGTCAGAACAAATTCAAATTTACTTTTTTCTGGAAGTGGTTATGTAGCTAGCTATATTTAAAAATTACTTAATTCTGAATTCTGCCTATAAAAGCTCTAAGACGTCAGTGAGCTGAACACCAGACCTCATGAAACCACTGAACAAGTCTAAACAACTGACTGAATTTTGGCTTCATTTCTTTATTTATATATGTTTCAGGAGATTTTCAAGTCTTATTTAAATAGTTTTGTCCACAAGGACAACATTTTCAGGGGCCTTCCCGACCCAGTTTGAACCAACTGCAAAAAAGGTTAAGGTAATGACTGACCAACAATCAACACAAAAAAAAGTCCTAATGGTCAGTGTTGCTGATTTGGGGAATGAGGCTATGCCTATAGCAGCTGCTATTTGTAGCACATTTTGTAGAAACAATCAGCTTATTTCTCTGTCTTTTCAGTGTTAACTCTTTAACCATTTGCTACAGTGCATGTCAGATGTTAAGGGAAATGCAGAAAAGCTTGAGAAATGAACACAGTACCAAAGTAACTGTTGAGATGGCTAATGCTTTAAATTTAGTGCTATCAAATGGACTAAGATTTTGTGTCCAAACAGAGTAACCCGTCAGTCCTGTTGCTTACAGTCTGAATGTACAGTAACTGCTCATGAATTATCAGCCATCAATAGGGATGGTGTGATGGGTATACAGTGGGTACGGAAAGTATTCAGACCCCTTTAAATTTTTCACTCTTTGTTTCATTGCAGCCATTTGCTAAAATCAAAAAAAGTTCATTTTATTTCTCATTAATGTACACTCAGCACCCCATCTTGACAGAAAAAAACAGAAATGTAGAAATTTGTGCAAATTTATTAAAAAAGAAAAACTGAAATATCACATGGTCATAAGTATTCAGACCCTTTGCTCAGTATTGAGTAGACGCACCCTTTTGAGCTAGTACAGCCATGAGTCTTCTTGGGAATGATGCAACAAGCTTTTCACACCTGGATTTGGGGATCCTCTGCCATTCTTCCTTGCAGATCCTCTCCAGTTCCGTCAGGTTGGATGGTGAACGTTGGTGGACAGCCATTTTCAGGTCTCTCCAGAGATGCTCAATTGGGTTTAGGTCAGGGCTCTGGCTGGGCCAGTCAAGAATGGTCACAGAGTTGTTCCGAAGCCACTCCTTTGTTATTTTAGCTGTGTGCTTCGGGTCATTGTCTTGTTGGAAGGTGAACCTTCTGCCCAGTCTGAGGTCCAGAGCACTCTGGAAGAGGTTTTCTTCCAGGATATCTCTGTACTTGGCCGCATTCATCTTTCCTTCAATTGCAACCAGTCGTCCTGTCCCTGCAGCTGAAAAACACCCCCATAGCATGATGCTGCCACCACCATGTTTCACTGTTGGGATTGTATTGGGCAGGTGATGAGCAGTGCCTGGTTTTCTCCACACATACTGCTTAGAATTAACGCCAAAAAGTTCAATCTTGGTCTCATCAGACCAGAGAATCTTATTTCTCATAGTCACATGTTTGCCAAAAAACACATGAAGGACTCTTCATGTGTTTTTTGGCAAACTCTATGCGGGCTTTCATATGTCTTGCACTGAGGAGAGGCTTCCGTCGGGCCACTCTGCCATAAAGCCCCGACTGGTGGAGGGCTGCAGTGATAGTTGACTTTGTGGAACTTTCTCCCATCTCCCTACTGCATCTCTGGAGCTCAGCCACAGTGATCTTTGGGTTCTTCTTTACCTCTCTCACCAAGGCTCTTCTCCCACGATTGCTCAGTTTGGCTGGACGGCCAGGTCTAGGAAGAGTTCTGGTCGTCCCAAACTTCTTCCATTTAAGGATTATGGAGGCCACTGTGCTCTTAGGAACCTTGAGTGCTGCAGAAATTATTTTGTAACCTTGGCCAGATCTGTGCCTTGCCACAATTCTGTCTCTGAGCTCCTTGGACAGTTCCTTCGACCTCATGATTCTCATTTGCTCTGACATGCACTGTGAGCTGTAAGGTCTTATATAGACAGGTGTGTGCCTTTCCTAATCAAGTCCAATCAGTTTAATTAAACACAGCTGGACTCCAATGAAGGAGTAGAACCATCTCAAGGAGGATCAGAAGAAATGGACAGCATGTGAGTTAATCACAGCAAAGGGTCTGAATACTTATGACCATGTGATATTTCAGTTTTTCTTTTTTAATAAATTTGCACAAATTTCTACATTTCTGTTTTTTTCTGTCAAGATGGGGTGCTGAGTGTACATTAATGAGAAATAAAATGAACTTTTTTGATTTTAGCAAATGGCTGCAATGAAACAAAGAGTGAAAAATTTAAAGGGGTCTGAATACTTTCCGTACCCACTGTATGTACATCGATCAGCCGCATAGTTAAAACCATTAGCAGGTAAAACATAAAGTAGAACACAACAGCCCAGGTGTAAATTCTTCCTTTATAATATACATAATAATATGTTCAGTTGTTATTAAATCTGGTCGAGAGAGGTGTTGATTGAATATAACAGTCATTTTGGAAACTAATTTGTGGGGCTGTTGAACTGCCACATTTTTTTTGATTAATACTAAGAAGTAATCCTAATATTATGTTCCTCCTATGTTGCACCACAAATTACAGTCGTTAACATTTGAACTCACTGGAGAAATGTGTTCCTATTGTACTATAGAGAATGTATGTATGGTTGTGGATATCTGTTTGAAAGATATGTTTGCCTGCATGCAAAAAGGAATGTAACAAGACAAAGGCTTGGGATCAGGTTCAACAGAGTTGAGGGATGGCAAAACTTCCACAGTTGAGTCAAATAGTGATATAGTGCTGTCGTAGTTTGGCCACAAGGAACTCATGGGTTAAATTATGTCTTGTGATTATTCCAACAATCTGAAAGAGATGGCAGACAAGCAACAACAGTTGGGTCAGTCACAACATAAGCCACGTTATTGTGGACTGCGACACAATAGAACTTGTATTTGTGATTCCCTTTGGTGTGTCACTAACAAATACTGAAGTAAAAACATTTTTAAAAGCCCGTACTTGAAGAATTAAACCCTGCATAATTTTGGAACTGAACAAGTGTTTTTGATTAATACTTACTTCTCCGACAGCATTGACCACTGGCAAGTGTCGCAGGCCCATGGTCCTAAACAGGTTGAACACTTGGGAGATGCGGGTGTTGGGTGAAACTGTATATGGACATGGATTCATGTAGGGGGTGACATCCTGGGAACACAGGGATCATCATCTTTTTTTATTAACCCAAATATTTGTTGAATTGAAATTCCTGTTTGTATTCTTAGAAAAGTACTTGTCTAATTCAGTGATAAATTGTTCATACCACTATCATGCGGGGGTTGAGCAGGGTAAGGTCCAGGTCATGGATGTCAGGGTAACGTGGGTAATCTTCAGTCATCTCTGCATAAGACAACCTAGGCTGAGTTGTGCTCTGTGTTGGAGGGTATGGAGAATTTTGTCATAAAAGTCATAAATATACATATGCACGCGTGTGTGTGTGTGTGTGTGTGTGTGTGTGTGTGTGTGTGTGTGTGTCTGACCGACTGATTCTCAGCGTAGCAGACCCCTCGTATGAGCAAGTTGACCAGCTGGGAGCGCAGGATGAGGCCGTGGAAGGTAAGTGGTCTGAAGCGCTCCTCCATGGTCCACTCCTCACTGGGAGAATCATCTGGGTACAGGTTGGGGTAGGGAGCATGCCTGCATGTGGACAGCAACAACACCATAATTACAGGAAGGCAGACTGTTTCAGCACTATGGCACTAATTTTCACAGATTTTCCATGAAGTCCCTCAAGTTAGAAAATCACACTAATAAAACAATGGCAATATTTCGCTTGATGTAGTATTAACCTCCATGATAGAATTTACTATATTAATACATATCAAATGATACTTTTTTCACAATAGATTGGGCTATACTGTTGGTATGTTCTATGGTAAGGAAGGTTTTAAATGCCTAAATAAAAACAAAACAATCAAAGAAGTAAAGTAAAATACAATACAGAGTGTTAAACATACTTGGTTTTTAATAATTTAGTTAATGAGCCAGAAAAACTTGTATTAAATGACAATTATTTAACTTTCTATCTGAATAAATCTTTGTTGATGTGACATAAGATTCCATGCCAAATTAAAATAAAATCACAACAGATAGATCAGTATTTTTAAAATGTTCTTTTGAGGTCAATGAAAGGATTCCATTTTTGTAGAAGTCACCCCGTTAAATCGTTTAGCACCTTTCAGGAGGTGTGGTCATGAATCACTTTGATTATGCTGCCATCTCTTCATATGGAGAATTATTACAGCTTTTCACAAATAAACTCCAGAAGGCACACAAAAAAAACAGTAAGGGTAATTTTTAAATATTACCCCTTTATACATGCTTACACATGTTCAAAAAACGAAATTGGACTTTTCATTTTCATTCACACACAGCTATCTAACAAGAGGTTTCTTTATTCTGTAGCTGTAGTATTTAACCTTACTTTAAGTCCAGAACCCATTACATAATCGCTGTTTTCGCAGTGATTTACAATATGAGTTACATTATGAAATGGAACCGAATTAAAGAAAATAGTTTATAGTTTGGCTTTTGAACAAGACGTGAAACGTCAACAGGCCCTTCAAGCAAGTCCAGCTGCCTTTGATAAATTTGAGATATTTGATGACCTTGGGTGACTAAGAATCTTCACAGGCATGGACATGCATTTCTATTTAAATGAGTAAAAAAATACTCCCTTGCACCTCTACATGAAAACTTTGACAGCGCTCTTTATTCAGCATTGACAGGTCTGTCCAACTGCCTGCTGAAATGCAATTCACCTCCTCACTTTGTTGTCTGTGTTGCTGTAGCATGGAAAACTCATTCAGTTATTGAAGACAAAAGGCTAAAAAGGTTAGCTTAGTCACATCAAAAGGAAATGCATCTAATACTCTTATTGTATTTCACTTTCTTTGTTTGACTGTTTTTATTGAAGAATTTTAGGTCTACCATAATGTAACAACAGTACAATAATCTAAAATGAAAAAAACTCTCTATAAGGCCAGTGTGATATTAGCAACGCAGTTTAGCAGCTTTAATATTGAGCCATCCGTAACTTCAGACTGCGTGTTAAGTAGGACACGTACTTTCCGTGTGTACAGTGCAGGCGTCCGTCCTACCTCCTCTCTAACATTTGCTGCAGCAGGTCCTCTCCCTCCTCTGTAGGCTCTACGACGATGCTCTGCTCATCACAAACATTTTTTAGCTCACTGGATGGGTACGACCTCATGGACTGGCACCGCCGCCGCTGTTCCCCCGCACGGGACACAACACTGGATTTCTACATGTAACAGCAAAGGGTAGATTTATGCCAATAAATCTATTCGCTTTGGTGGTGCACACTTTTCTTGATGTTGAAATCCAGCACCACGACAATAATGACAAAAAAATAATAAATCTTAAATTACATAAGCATCTCAATTTATCTATACATTCTAAAGAAGAATACTTTTAATAGCCCGTTTAATTTTTTTATAATTATGAGAGAGAAGGTTGTCTTTTTAATGTAATCAAAAGAGGAGCTTGAGCCAAACAAAGTATTTTTGTAAATAATTGATATTTTTTATTTTAATTATTTGTTGTTAATTAGTTTCAGTTTCTGTGTGCATTTGATTTAAGATGCAATAAAGATAAAAATCCTCTGTCATGATATATGTTATATATATATCAATATTGTTGTGAAATATATTTTCAGCAAATTCTGTTGATAAACTGCTTATAGATAAAATAATCAAATAGAGCATCTACATTTGTGTAATCTAGAAAAATATCCATTATTTGATTCACACTGAAGCAAAAATCTTGTAAAATCATGTCCACAATGGCCTATTGCAACGAGATTTTAAAACAAAAAAAAAGGTCAAAATATTTTTTTTTTTAAAAAGCTCAGTAAATCCCTAAATCAGCTGCAAACTGTAGTTTTTATCAAATGTTACTTAAGCAGGAAATATTATTGCATTTTTTGGATACTATTTTCAGGCAGATCAATCCAAATTTGTTGCTCAAGTGACAATTCTGGGCACGGTGTGTAGGATTCGGTGAAAAGTGTGTGTTCATGGTTCATGGCACAGAGGAATACGATATATCAGCCTTTGATACAGACACAAAACTTGTTGACGGGATATATTGCTGGTTTTGTTTTTCAAGAGTTTAGATGATTTTTCTCAGTCTTTTGGGAAAAACTTAAAAATTCTTTCAAAAATTAAACATTAATGTACTGTTACATCTATCCATCCATTATCTATACCTGCTACATCACAGCCCATCCCAGCTGACTCTGGACAGGTTGCCCTTCCATCACAGGGCCAACACAGAAAGACAAACAACCATTCACTCACAATCAGAATCATCAATTATCCCAGCACGCATGTCCTTGGACTGTGGGAGGGCAGAATTCTCATTTTAATGCTATAGCACTTTACTGTACACTGTTGCCAGGGTTACAGCATTGTTAGAGAGATGTTTTAAATACATAGTCATTCCTATGTGCTGCTTTTTCCTTGTGTGAAACAATTGACCCCCCTATCCTTATTCATCTTTGTCTGGATATGAGGCTGGGCTTCGGCAGCTAAGAATGTTCAGTGGAACAGGACATACCTTGAATCGGATGTTGTTGCTGATCAGGATGTTGCCCTTCATGAAGTCCCGTTCATTCTGACGGTTTTCGGTGACAACAGGGAAAGCATGGTAGACGGTGGTACGCAGGATGCTGACTAGAGACTGGACTCGTGTGTGTGGGTACACGTAGGTCAAGTTGGGCTCCATAATATCACTGGCTGTCAACCTTGGAGAGATAAGGGAAATGGTACAGATGACTTGAGCACACAGGATGAGCAGTGATGTTACAATTTACCCAGTATGGGTCTTCAAAGGGCCTACATTTGACCTGAAGCTGTTAACAGCTGATGTCCAATGTCTGAGGGTCAGAAATTCAAGAGAGAAAGAAACTCAGCACTTGCACTTTTGGAAATTTGCTGGCAGTTCCGGCAAGGGTGGGAAAAGAATAAATTAGGCTATTATCATGGTCCACCATGTGCAGTTCTAAAAGTGAATAGAGCAGCTCAAATCTTCAGCTAAGGAACAAAAAAGGACACTTTTTAAAGTTTACTTCACATTGACAGACTGGGATTGAAACAATAATAATTATTCAGCGTGCTGCATAATCTCATATCAATTCTGTTTATGATCCACAAATAAGTAAATATAGATTAAAAAAAAATCTCCTTGTTTAAAGGCATACACTATAATAACACTAATAATTTTGACCATTACATCCTTATGGCCACTTGTGCTGGAACTAAAAATTTGAAAGTTTGGTCTTGAAGTTTGTAAAAAACAAAAGATGTGAGTCGGGTGTTTTTTGATGGAGGTACCAAGAAAGGAAGGAAGAGACTGGAAGAGACATGAATAAAACGGTTTGTGTGATGTTTGAGAGCTGTATGTGGGTGTACCTTCCTCAACTTAAGTGACATCAATATTACAGAGAACAGGTTTGCCGTATGTCCTGCACTGTTGACATGCTCAGAGAAGGCTGGACTGCATCAACATGCATCAACATGTGCATGGAAAAAAGATAGCAGTGTGCCCCTCGACTGCCAATGACACATCCTCAACTGCACGGTGCACACAGGTGAGCCCAAACCTCAGAAAAACACCACACATTACAGGACAGTCCTTTGCACATTGCACATAAACAGACCCTTTAGTCTTAAACAACAAATCTTACTTGTCCATCTCAGCCTCAGTCTCCCACTCCAGCAATGGTACTCCTCTTAGTTGGATGTGGATGTCATAGATGCCCTTATTGAAGAAATCTCCAGTCCACTTGGCAACCTAAAAATAAAAAGCAAACCATTTACCACATGGAGCCAACGTATAAACAACAACACTTGTAATCTGCCCAGGATTCCCAGATCTAAAGGGGAGGGTGGATTATTTTCATGATGAATACATCTGACATTTAGTGTCATTAATGATTAATCCCAAAAAAGTGTTTTCTTTAAAGTTTGAATTTAGTGTATGAATGTCATGGAATGGTGGCCATTAAATTGAACAATATCAAAATGTGTCTACTGACTAATCCACTATTAGCTCTTGAGTACTGGATGGAAATAATGAAACAGACATGTATTCTGAGGCTCAGCCTTCCCAACTGCAAATCTTTTCTCCAGTGCCCATTAGGAGGTTAATCAGGCCCTGATAACACATGCAGACACTACAAGGAAAGTTTGCTACATTTGATGTAAATGTCAAATCAGTGTTGATGGTAAATGTAGTCAGTTGAAGCAATACATTTATCAGTAAAGTCTCTGTGACTCTGGGTAGCAGCTGCAAAGGTTGTTCTTCTGGCACCAGCACCATTATCTGACATGTACTGTGAGGTACTTGGTGGCTGGATGAACTACAGGTTAACGGAGCTATCTATGTAGCCTAGGGAAGTGTTCAATCATTTGTTCTTTTCACTTGTACTGAAACTAGTCTCTCAAAATCCCAAAATAGGAGCATGGAGGAAATTATGGATGATGATACATTTTACAGTGTTTTGGCTGACTCAGACATTCAGCCATATTTATTTGAGCCAGAATATAACATCAAGGAAATGCAGCAGGAGGCTGTCAACAGAAGGGTTCAGTGTCTTGCCCAAGGACACTTCGGCATGTGTAAAGGAGGAGCCGAGGATCGAACCTCCACAACCTTTCAATTGGTAGGACACCCTCCTCTCCCATCTGAGCCAGAGCTGCCCCAGTGATACAACTATTTTTGTCACCTAACACTGCTTTCGCCATCAAAACGGAATAAAGTAGTGGTAGATGGCAATGTTTGACAAGCGGTTTTCTCAACACACATTGTGTTTTCAGTGGCTGCAAATGTTACTGTATAAGATCAGTACAGTAGCTCTCATTAAACACATTGTCTGGGTACTTATATTTTTGTTATTGTTGAGTGGGTTCTACAAGGTGAGATTTGGCAAAGGGAACCAAAGGATTTGGGGGTTAAGTGTAGAAGCTTGTGTGCAACGCATCCTGGTGAAACTCAATTTTCTTCATCAATGTACCATGCACTGAGTAAATTCTTGCTTCAATTGACTAGTTTACCTTTAAGACTGAGTCCACATAAAAAGTGGTACTATTCCCCATACTTTTCCGGGACTTGTAAGACAAACATGAAATAATTTCCTTATTTCCTTAACATTCCATGAATTAAAATAGCACTGTGGCTGAAATATAAAACATGGCAGTGTACCATTAGAGTGATCATGATGGGCAGCCCATAAGTGATTTCATTGGTAGACTCAATGAGGATGACAGTGAGACTAATGGTCATTCTGACCACACCTCCGAGGAAAGCGGCAGCCCCAATCAGAGCAAAGGTTCCTGAGTAGATGTCCATTTCCAGTTTTCTAACAGAAGAAAAACACACAGAAACAACCAGTAGAATCACAATGTAATGCGAGTGTGAGGTAAGAAACAGCAGAGGGAGAATGTACAGCATTGAAAGTGTCCGGTGAAGTGCATGAAGAATTGAGCCAACAGGCTATCTCCGACAGCAAGCATGAACAAACGGTGATTACTGTAAGCTGAGAGGAGCTCAAAGCCTAGCTGTGACAGAATGGTGTAACTATTCACTGTGCTACCAGTACAGTGCAACGAGGCTGTGAACCTGTCAGACTTTGGGGGCAGGCCCTGTTTACGCACAGCCCTTTGCACTCGGCCTTCAATGTAACCAAAGAACAACATAACTACAATTACTGATTGTGATAGGTATATATACTGCCTTCTTATCTTGTGTGAGACATATTTTTAAGTTACAGACTATTTTATGTATCTTAATTTGAAATGTCCCCAAACTACCTGTTTTACTGAATATAAATAAGATATTATTTCTACCCATCATTTGGGTCTATTTAATCCGGTGGCTTTATTCTCAAAAGTTATCAAAAAAGAAACCGTGCTGGAAAATGCAATTATGTTTGTCCCATGACCTTGCCCCCTCTAATTTGTCAATTGACAATTGAATCTTCTTTTTTTTTTTTTTTATCCAAACAACCTTTTAGCAAAAAGGTCTTCATCAAATAAACCCTGCTTGCAAAAAAGTTGAGACACTAAGTAAAATGTAAATAAAAAACTGACTAATTATTTGTAGTTGTTTGCCCCAGCAGTCTTTCACAGAGTGGTGAACCCCTCCCCATCTTCACTCTTGAGTTATTCTGCCTCTCTTTTTATAGCCAATCACATTACTGGCCTGTTCCAATTAGCCTAATTAGATGTGAAATTTCCCACCAGGCGTTTCTTTTGGCATTAAACAACTTTTCCAGTCTTTTGTTGCCACGGTCCCAAATTTTATGAGATGTGTTGCTGTCATCAATTTCAAAATAAGCATATATATTTTTCATAAAACAGTAACATTTCTGAGTTTTAACATTTGATATGTTGTCCTTGGTCTATTTTAAATTGAATATGGGTTTACGTAATTTGAAAATCACTGCATTCTGTTTCTATTTGACTTTTAACTATTATTTTGGAAAACGGGGTTGTAGACAAGAAGTTAGAAGTAAGGGATAAATGTGTGTATGGGTATGGGCCCAAGCATGCACTTGTGTTTGGGGCTAGGGCCCCAAGACAAATATTTGCATAGAGGCCAATCACAATTAAATGCTACAGCTGTGACAGCAGAAAAAGTGCAAGGAATTGAAATGAAAAAAAGAAATCACCTTGTTATATGCCCTGTGGACCTCCATGACCAGCTCTGACTCATTATGAGTTTTTGGCTTCAAATGGAGTATTTCCCTTCGTAAACTCACATATTGTACTCTTACATGTTCGTACTCTTACTCGTGGATTTCTACAGGGTAGCGTTGTCTCAAATTGCATGCAGCTGTTCTGCACTTACTGGTGAAAAACGTAACATTTGAATGCGTTTCCTGCCAACATATCTGCCGGATTTAATTACTTTACCCAGAAATGAATGTCTTTTAGTGCCCTCTGTTTCATGCACACAAAATCATACTGATACCTTCTGCCGAACAGCGGTATGGGGGTGAAATATAAACAATTTTGTGCGGTGTTCCGCAACACCTGCATCTTCTCCAGACACTGCAACTTGGAAACACTTTGGTCCTTTCAGTTCAGTTTTTGACCCGTTTTGTGTGCACCATCCAGGCACTTGCAGTCTACTGTATGCTTCCATTCTTGACAAGGCGAATGCACTTATGCACTAAAAAAAATGTGTGTTACTGCGCAAGTAAGCTACGGCATTTAGAACACAGCATTTGTTTCGTCATTTGAGGCATTCATTATTTCTCAAATATGTCCAACATTCCCCTTTAGTTCAACCAATTTGGGAAATGTGTTAAACTTTCTTCATGTCTGTTCTTCTTATGTATTTGTGAAGTCCAGAGTTGGATTCAGGTTTGTTAGCCTAGCTTAGCATAATGACTGAAAGCAGGGGTAAACGGTGTCAACTATTCCTTCAAATCAGGCTCTAAAACATTTTTCCTTTACATTGATTGACAACCTACGCTATAAAATGTGTCATGCTCAAGCACTTTATTGTAGAATTATATTTTTGGAAACCTGCGGGCAGAAGAACAAGGTAATGAGAGGTAAAAATACACTTATCTGGCTAACGTGCCAGCTAGCACATCTTGCAGACACAGTTTGTGTCCACTAAATGAATAAAAGCTCAACAATCACAGTTTTTTAGCTTTGTTTTGGGTGCCACCTGGTAAAAATAAGCTGGCTCTTTGGATTTCATAGCGCTGAGAATGAGAGACAGTCAAACACTGGTCAATACAACAATTGGGAGAATTTAGTTCTTACACTTTGAGGATGTTGGCAACCAGACGCCCAAAAGCTGCCCCGCACAGTAATGAGGGGACAAATAGACCGCTGGGAACAGACACACCATACGTCCAACAGGCCAACAGGAAGTACACCAGGAGGAACACTGACAGAGTCACCATGCTGAAGGTACCTAAGAAGAAGAACAACAAACATTTATGTAGATGTAGATTCATTTTGATCCTCTTTGTCTCATTCTCCCCCTCGTGTCTTTGTTGTCTTTGTCTCGTACTTTTTGTGTGTTGGTTTCCTTTGTCATTTTATCTTATCTCTTAAGGTGGGCTTCAGTTTGTCCTCCTCCCAAGTCTTCATGGAGAAGAGCAGCTTCTGAATGGTCTGGACTTAGAGTGCTTTATGACCTTAGCGGTCTCAAAGCACTTTACTATCCCAGCAAAAATAATATGGTCCCAACACTACATGAATCTTTGAGTGGCAGAACGAATTTCAGAATGAGATGATTTAACTAATATTGAGCTGTTATGATTGTGTGTGCGTGTGCTTATCTCACCATCCTGGTGGAAGAGCTGGTGGATTGCAGCCTCTTGTGGGTTGAAGAACAATGTTGCCATGTCATTGTAGGACTTGTTGGAACAAAAAAACTGGCGGATGGTTGAGTTAATGTCTTCATTGCCAGCCAGCTGAAAAAAAAACTCAACTTAATATAAAACAGTAAAAACATGCTGAATATAGAAAGACTATTGAGATTATCGTACAGTGTGCTGTGTTACTTCAGTCAGTAGAATTTATGTGAGGCTCACCAAGTTCAATTTAAGATCTATTTAATTCAACAGAGAACATCATTTCATAGCTATTCCACTATCTGACCGGCAGAAGTATCAAATGGTAGAATAAATTTGTCACTACTTTCTAGTTGTATGTAACAATAATTGCCAATGACATAATTAATAAAACTATTTTGACATAGACCCAGAAAAGCAACACTACAACAGCAGGCTAGATTAACAACTGAAAAGTAACTCATTCATTCTAGTTAATTTGCTAAAATCAAAATAATCTTCCAGCCACTGTAGGAGCAGTCATGACAGTGTTTCAAAATGCAACCACATACCATAACATTTTAGAACTAACATTACTACCTACAGCAGGCAAGAGAGAATATTTAAGACTTGCAAATTAAAAATAAGACTTCATGACTTGTAAATCTGATTCAGCTCTTACTCAGAAAAGTCCAGCAAGAATACTTGTGCTCACTATTGTAACGATGGATGAAAGAAATAATACTAACCGTTGTGTTATGAGTTGTGGGGGAGGACAGGTCACGACATTCACCTAACAGCACAGAAGCTGCAAATATTGCCACTGTTGTCACCATGGAAACCAGCAGACTCTCGAGAACTCTAAAAGTGTAAAGATAAGAACATCTGTAATTTCATGCTGGGAAGGAAATTAGTGTTTTCTTTTCAAGTATGCGCTTTCAAAAGCACATTTGATATTGATAGTTAATGTCTGACTGACAGCCGTAATGTTGTGTAAGATGGACCTTTCCTTGTGTGAACAGGTCACCTGATAAGCTTGGCCTTGGGATGGATGTGTCTGATGCGATACTTGGCCAGGTTCTTGTTCATACAGTTGAAGAGCGCCCCCAGCAAGCCACCTACCACACCCATGAGGACAAAGAAGGCCAGGTCCACTGCTGTCCATAGGTGGCAGTTCTTATCTCCATCTGGACACTGATCATCATACAACAGGGTGATTTATGATGATACATTACAGAGTGGATATATAATATCAACCTGACAATAATAATAATAATAATAATAATACTAATAATAATACAAATAATAATACATTTTAATATAACAGTTTCATTCATAGAGTGCTTCTCAAGAGGCTGATAATGGCTCAATGTAGCACAGGAAATTTGATTTAATTTTAAAAGCAGTTCTGAAAAGGTGAGTCATTTCCTGAACAGACAAATAAGTGCAGTCATGGATGTGGTAAAATTCTAGAAAGAGGGGGAATGGAGAGGAATCTTTCCCCTCAGGTCCTATGTTGGATCATGGATGTTTGGAACAGGAGGTTGGGACCAAGAAAAATGGAAGCTGCATGATGGGTGGTGAAAAGGTGGGGGAAGTTGGACTTAAGATGAATGGCCACAGAGAATGCACATGCAGAACTGTAAAGTTAACAAGCACTAATACATTATTCAGTTTGGAATATATACATCCAGTTGATCGGGTAACAGCCTATGATATGTTATCGATGTTGTCATGCGTTCATGGATGTGGGTAGTTTTATTGTTAAAACCCCTGGAAGGGAAGGTGTGGTTGTTTGTATTAGGTTCATGGTGAACATGGCAGTTGTCAATAAAGAAGTTGTAGAAGAACCCTAAATGTTTGTGATCTTGTAGAGCAGGGGTCTCAAACTTAATTTACTTGGGGGCCGCTGGAGGCAGAGTCTGGGTGAGGCTGGGCCGCATCGGGTATTCCACAAGAAAAGCTTTGTTAAAAAAATTCCAATCTTCTCAAATGTCTTTATTTTTATTTTTTTAACACAAAATAAGATGAAAAAATAAATAAACAAATTAAGAATTAATAAGTAAATAAATCAGTAATAAATAAAATAATAATAATTAGATTTCTCTAGTCAGCAACTATGTGTGGTTTCTTCAGTCTTCTATATCTGCTGTATTCAGATTTAAACGTCTTTATTAACAGTTCTTTAACCTCAATGGGTTCTTCTGGACATGAATTGTCCTGAACATGAATGGAACATTGAAGAACATGAACTGTTCTTCTGAACATGGCTTCTCTTGCCTACTCCTTGCTGCTAGAGACCTGGCAGCGCTTCCTCTCGCATAGCATCCCTGGTATTTTGCATACTCCTCAGCATGTCTAGTTGGATGTAATGACGTTTCAAATTGTATTCCTTGTGCACCGCAACTTTCTCTGTGCAAATAAGACACGTCGCCCTGTGCTCAACAAAGAAATATTGCATCTCCCACTTTTCCTGGAATTGTCTGTGCTCATCACCAACCTTTCTCTTCACTGCAGGCTTTGAAAAAGACATGTTTGGGGCTGTGGAATATATTTTAATTCCACTTGGTGTCACTGTCGTGTTTAGCCGTGTTTATGACATCATATAGAAATATATGTAGTGCTCATCGTGTGAGGCAATGCAAATAAAAAAATAATGACCCCCAAATAACGGTGCGACCCTATAATTGGTCCGGGTTATCGGGGACTGTTATTGCCGACGGACAGGTGTCGGTATGTGACTGCAGACCACATTAGGCTACATTATTGCCTTTCTTTTATCTCGCCGCGTACGCATCACTTTGATTTATTTTGTCAGAGAGAGACATATACACGTATAATGTCTCGCTGGGCAGCGACTTAAAAAACTTTTTTTTTTTGAAGTGTTGTGAACGCAGCGCGCTGGGACGAATGTCTGCGTTTGCCTAATAGAAACGAGGCAGCCAGCCAGGCACGGAAGAAAACTCTCCATGGCAACGCTGCTGTAACTTTCACTCATTGAGAAATGTTTCTCTGCTTGCATCAAGCCCGGTCGATGTCCCGCCCCCGAGAGCCATATACCCCACCGTGATTGGTAGGTTCGTTCAGCTCAGCACACAACACTGGAAAGTGCCATTCATATAAAACTCGGGCCGCACTAACATTAAACTTTCATATTAAGGTGGGGGCCACAAAATATCGTCTCGCGGGCCGCGAGTTTGAGACCCCTGTTGTAGAGTAACATTGGTAGCAGAAGAGGGTCAACCACCAGAGTCTCACCAGGCTTTGACAGGGGGAAGCCTGATGAAACTTTGAAATTTGAACCACAGTCATGGAACTTGAGATAAATAAGGAAACACTCTATGATTTTGGCGCTATTAGGAAGTGCAAGGGAAACAGCGATGGAAATACAAGTAGATGATTTGAACAAAGACACTGGTATCAATACTTTACTTGCAAAACTTGACAATTTGTTTCTTAAAGAAGAAAAAGACAGGACTTATTAAGTTTACTCGAGCTTTGACCAGACTATAAGAGAGTGCAGTGAAGCTATGTCAGATTAAATTATCGATTTTGAATCGCGGTACTTGCGGATTCGCAAGTACAACATGGAACTTCCCAACGCAGAGCTAGCTTTCAAACTGCTGCATACTGCCTGATTGGACATAAAAGATTGACAGTTACCACTCACAGTATATATAGATCTGACTGTTAGGTCAATAAAGTCAGCACTGAAAAGGATATTGGGAGGAAAAATGGCTGCTTCCAGTGAGGGAATTCATCGAGAAACTGCATATGTAACAGCGGAGATGATAGAGAGGTAAGTCATGGCCCCAGAAATATCAACAAAAGACACTATTGCCTGCCAGAATCCAACTGGACAGGTACAATCGCAGATCAAAGTTTGCTGTCTGTCAATCCATATTTCAATGGGCCAGAGACTGTCCACACAAAGGTAAGCAAATCAAGCTAACTGAAGATAATAACAGACGAGATAGAGAAGTGCATCATCCCTCTGTACACAAAAATGTCACCCACTGAAGCAGAAATCTTCATGACAGAGGGTTTTGGTTCTGCTTTTATTGACACGGAATGCACAAGGACTGTGTGTAGACAAGAATGGCTAGATAGCTACATCGCTGGACTCAGCCAGAGCCAGCTGAATGACCTGAGGAGAAAAGCAACACTCAGTTATCGGCTCTTGAGGTTTGGAGATGGAAAAGTTGTTAATTCCACCTGTGATGAATGACGCCCTCTGCTGACAAAAGCAGCCACTCAGGTGTCACGCAATGTGATCCGGTGGGCAGAAGACAGACACTCAGTGGGTAAAGAGGGTTTGCAGGGAGCGCTGCTGCAAACAGACTACGGTGGCAATTATTAGTTAGACTTGTTAAGTGTGCATTGTTGTTACCATTCCTCACGGCTGACTTTAGTTCTGTGTGTGTGAAATCTACCGGTAGGTGAATGTGGAATTTACTGTGGTTTGACTCGTTAATAATATCAGACATGTGGCTGCTCTTTTGGTGTGTAATTACAGAGCGCAGTAGTTTAATGACAAATTACCGCCTGTATCTTCATGCGTTTTTAAACTGCACAGTTTATTGAGAATGCAGTGTGTTAATAGATTAGTGAATTAAAATCTCAGTTATGCATGTTTAATTTCTGGTTTCCATTGTTTATTATGCAATTATTCACTTCTATGATGTTATAATCCATGCGTCACAGTGGTTAACCATTTAATTGTTGGAGATGCATGGTCACACTGCACGTGTGGACAAGGTAATTGTTCGCACAGCATATATAACTTTATATCTGTTTTGATTATTAATTTATTTGCTTCTGTTCCATAACCACACACATACATATACCTTTTGGTTTATTAAAGACTACCTGGAGACATTCAGCAGTGCATTCCGATCGATGCCCCCATACTGGCCACAAGTTTATATGAACCAGCAAAGTATACAGTCCACTCCACTACATTTATTCACTACAACACCACCAAAAGACTTAAAATCCCTGCAAAAATTGGACAGACCAAGTTCTATATTCAAATGGTAGTTGTCCCACTTAAAGTATCATAGTTTTGAGCAAAGCCTCCATGAAAAAGCGGGGACAGTCTTGGATATAGAAAATGATAAAACAGGAACTTTTAACAAACCTGTAAAACTTGACTTCACAAAGTTCTGGCCATTAATGTGTGAACATAATGGACAACAGAAACAAGGACATTCAATGGGCTGACCAGATCTTGATAACTGCAGATGGCACTTTAAAAGACAAAAATTAGCACCAAGTAAGCCATTGTGACGATGAAATTCTGACAATCTCGGAAGAAATTAGTACAGCAACACAACAGAAAATCTCGTTAAAGCAACATAAACAATGTGGTCATTCTCCCGGTGAGAGATGGCAGAGGCTTCTGAAGAGTGCAGAAAATAAAGATTCTAAATGTTCAGTAATCAGTTCAGTAAGTGGAGGGCAGTATCCTTTTTTTATGCTGCAGTATGCTGGGGTGGAAGAATGGCTTACAAGAACACTAGACAGCTGGTCATGCTGGTGTAGTGTAGGCTCACTGGGGGCAGTGGTGGAGAGGCAAATATGGAGGAAGGTACTGGTTACTTGTTATAATGGACAACACCAGCCACCCTCTCCATAACATTCTGGTGGGTTAGAGGACCAGTTGCAGCAGATGGATGGGATGGATGGATGAATGAATGAATGAATGAATGAATGAATGAATGAATGAATGAATGAATGAATGAATGAAGCAAGTAAGTGCTTCATCTATCTATGTTTTTATCACTGCTGTGTATGTCCACCCGAGTTAATGCAAAATTAGCTATGAGCAATCTACACGATGCAACCACAAGGCAACAAAATAAGCTACCGGACAGTATCTTTATAGTGGTGGGTGATTTCAACCACACCAATTTCAACAGTCTTACACAAATTTTACAAGAATGTTGACATCAAAATAAAGAAGGGAAAAACGTTGGACCAGGAGCTTCATATATAAATGATGTGCACTCTGGTTTTCAAGCACACAGTGGGATGTATCTAAATTAAAGTGACATGAGAATGTGCGGGCCGTGGCGCAAAATCTCGACCAGCTGTGAGAATGTACGGGGCTGTGCCGCAAACTCTTGTCTTGCCGGTGACTTGTTGATTTTAACCTGCAAAGTACTGAAACTCCCCAAATGTTTCGAAATAAAGTTTCCACCACAGTTTCTGGAACATCTCTATGAAGTAGTCTATGAAAAAACATAATTATGTCCAATTACGACTGCCAAAAGATACAGACACTCCTTCTATATCACCATGCTGTGTGCCCTATGGCTAATTTCCCGCAGATGAAATGCCTTGCTCACTGTGCCAGCAACAGGTTTGCCAGGGAAAATTGCAATTTTCTTTGTTTATGTGACATGGATGTTCAAGCACATCAAGGGCTTTACAGTTGCTGAGGTGCACCAACATGAATGACACAGAGAGGTGATGCACACAGATCCAGATAGTGAAGGTGAAATGAATTTCTCATATCACGTCATATAGATCCACTTTGTCATTCAAATTGAAACCAGCTGTGTAGTTTGTGCGACTAAGCCATAATTATTCCATAAGCAACTCTCAACTGTGAATTATATAGGTCTAAGCAAATCAAAATTTCTTTCAATATTACATGGACACTGTCTCACCAACATGACCCAGAACTTTCTGGTCAGTTGTAGAGCACTGCAGCTGTTGAAGTGCAGGATGAGGCCATGAAGTGGCAGATTCAGGAAAGTCTGGTTTGAACCCTGAATATACTTTGGAATTTTCACCGGAACATGGCAAACTGATCATTTTCATCGGTTGCAGAAATCCAAGATAACGAATGACTGCCTGCATTAGTGGTATAAGATTCAGCGCCGCAGATCCCGAAGACCTGATCATCCTACAGATCTGTATCATGCAAACAATTTTTTATGCTGAAAATCTGAGCAAAGCCACTATTTGTCGCCTGATCAAAAGTAAATATTTGGCATTGGAGCAATTCTCACATCCTAATGACCTTCATTACCAGTGTTTAATGAATTACCAGTGATTAAATTCTAACTGAAAAGCAACAGGATTAATTAAACCTGGCTGTTACCCTAGTCTGGAGCAGGCTAGTTTCACAGAATAAATCTCAATGGTAACTTATGTGCCTCTGCTTTTGTGAAACCGAACCAAGGCTTAATTAAGACAGGATACCTGGGATACCTTAATCCCTTATCCAGGTTTTGTGAAAAAGGCCTCAGGACTGAGGAAGCCTAATAATCACTACAGGACTGTTTTGAGGACACAGTTTGGGAGCTCTGAGACACCGGTAATCACAAAATGCTTTGAGAGACTGTTGCTGTCCCACATCATCGCCCGCATCCCCCCAATCTCGATCAACACCAGTTTGCCTATAAGGCCAATAGATCCAATGTCTGATGCTATTTCCTTAGCTCTTCACACTGCTCTCACTCACCTGGAAAATCCCAAAACCTACAGCAGGATGCTTTTTGTTGACCTCAACCTTTAACACTATCAACCTGCACAAACTGGTCAACAAACTGTAGACACTTGGTCTACATATCCACTTCTGTTTGTGGATCAAGGACTTTCTCACCAACAGACCCTAGAACGTCAGACTAGGTAATCAAATCTCCTCCACCAACATCCTCAACAACGGCTCTCTACAAGGTTGTGTTCTCAGCCGACTTCTCTCCACCTTATTCACCTAACACTGCATAAGTGCCATCTGCAAGTTTAATGACAGTGTTGGAGCTGTAGGTGGATAGACTGCATATCTATCTATCCATCTATCCATCCATCTATGTGAGTGAATGTGAAACATGTCAGAAATACAGTCAAACTACGTCTAAGCCTGCTGTTGGCCTACCACTGGCATCCGAGAACAACAAAACTGTGGCTGTTGATTTGCATGAAATTAAACCAGGTAGGTGTTATCTTCTCATTATTGACCACTTCACAAGATTTAGTGCTGGAAGCATTCTGACCACACAGAAATAGTGAAGTACTTTATACATGACTGGATAAGTGTGCACGGTCCACCTCGGAAACTGCTTAGTGACAATGGGGGAGAGTTTAACAATGATAAGGTGAGAGATCTGGCAGAAAAATTCAACATAGAAATAAAGACCACAGGTGCCTACAGCCCATGGAGCAATGGGCTCCGAGACAGACACAACCAAACAATGACTGAGATTATAATGAAAGTGAGGACAAACATCTGTTATGAATGGAACACTGCAATAGACTGGGCTTTTATGGCAAAAAAAAACACCATTGTCTATGGTTAACTCAGTCTAAAAGTCTAAGGACTGCCTCATCAGTCCTGAACCATCCCTTAGTTATGCTGTTATAGGCCCAGGCTGCTGGGGGACCTCGTTATGCGCTGAGCTTCTTTTCCCTCACTCTTTAACTCTCTATCTTACCATCACATCCCATTAACTTCATGCTTTTTCTCTCCTATAGTTTTTGCTTATTATCTGTTGCCTCTCTATTCAGTTCCCTTGTTTGCAAGTTTCTGTTCTTTCTTTTGCAGATGTCCCGTTATGAAGCTGCATTTTTCTGCTCTACGATTGTCAGCCCCACCAACAGTTCATGTTTTGGATCTCTATGCTGTCCTTTTCTCTCTCTGCTCTCCCCTCACCCCAACCGGTCGAGGCAGATGGCCGCCCACCTCTGAGCCTGGTTCTGTCGGAGGTTTCTTCCTGTTAAGAGGGAGTTTTTCCTTCCCTCTGTTGGAGGTTTTTCTCCTTTAAAGAGGAGTTTTTCCCACCTAGCTTATGTGGGAATTGTTTGAATTGTTGGGTTTCTCTGTATAATATTGTAAAGTTCTGCTGTAAGGACTTTAATGTGTTAAGTGCCATGAAATAACCTCTGTTGTGATTTGGCGCTATATAAATACAATTTAATTGATTTTTTAAAAATGTGTTGCTGCCATCAAATTTCAAATGAGCATATATTTTTTATAAAACAAAAAGTTTCTCAGTTTCAACATTTGATATGTTGTCTTTAGTCTATTTTCCAATCTATTTTCCAATAAAATATGGGTTTACATGATTTGCAAATCAATACAATCTGGGTTTTTTACATTTTACACAGGCCTGAATTTTTTTTGAAAACTGGGTTGTTCAGACTCACTAATTCTTTGACCATTTTTTGATGTGGAAAGATGAGAGTTCGGAGAAATGAATGGTGCG
Source organism: Embiotoca jacksoni (assembly GCF_022577435.1). NCBI lineage: Eukaryota > Metazoa > Chordata > Actinopteri > Embiotocidae > Embiotoca > Embiotoca jacksoni. Next base: position 113,374 of record NW_027185447.1, on the reverse strand, counting down.
ATTGATGGTGTTAAAAGCACCAGTGAGTTTGGGGGTGATTTTGAGAAGGGCTGTTTCCGTGCTGTGTCTTGTGTTGAATTGAAATGTATCATTAGCACAAGTTTGCAAGCCTATGCTGACCCCTCTGAGCAATCTGTGACTGCACACACAAACATTATGGGTGTTTATTTTAAGGGGAGGCTGTGCGATGAAGGTTGGCAGTTTGCTTGTGTTTAAGGTAGTTGCTACTTGACTTTGACTCTTAGACTATTTACCTTGAACTCTCCAAAGTTGAGTAGACCAGGCAACTGGAAAGAGCCCCACTTGTTGAAGTTGATCCCTGAACGGAAGAAATTGAGCGTAAAAGTGGCCGACATAGAACAGAAGAGCTGAAACAGAAGAGGCAACACACAAGCTTAGAAAAGGAACAGTTTATCTTATTCACCATGGTACACCTAAAATAGCTCTGTAGGACCATAGAGCAAACACAGCTGTACATAATACAAATAATGAATGACAGAAGAGCAAGTTGAATTGATCATTGTGGTAAAAAAAAAAAAAGTAACATTTCTGAAAGAGAGAAATCAAAGCTAAAAATTGTAGCAGTCTCCAGTTATGCTTGCAGGGGGGCGACTAAAGTGATGTTTTGAGCTAAACGTTAAAATCACCCAATATGCTCACAATGACTTTGTTACAATGCTGGTGTTTAGAAAGTAATATCTCCAATAGTCATGTTATTTTAGGATGTTAACATTTGTTTAAGTATGAAGCACACCGTACAGCTAAGGCTGACGGGAACGTTATTAGCTTTGCAGGTTTGGTCTAGAATACATGCAAATAAACCAAATACCAGACAAAGTCACAAAGTTCTAACCTAATAAAAAACCTCAATAAAATGTCAGAATATTATCAAATTTACCCAGAGAGGAACCTAACCCCCCCCAAAAATCTATATACAATAGAGAAAAATAGAAAAGATATTCAGGTATTTCAGTCTGTGCAAAAGTAGTGGGCTAATGTACTCTGCCATCCCTAGAGCCTTGCTGCTAGCGTGGCTAAAAACTACTGAGTCAGCAGAAAAAAAACACAAGTGGTTTCAACCATTATAGCATAAGGTGACCAACCACTTTCCAAGTAAGGGCCTGGTTCCAGAAAGAGGAGCCCTCCTCCAGACTGAAGAGGGTGCCACCTATTGGAGCACCAAAGGCAGCAGCTACTCCAGCAGCAGCACCAGCTGAAACAAAGTCTCGTTTGTCTCTGAAGAAAAGAAAAAAACACATGATGAGCTATACTTGATAGTATATACACTGCCAGCGAAGTGAACAGTCTGCAGTATTTTACTAATGAAAATGTATAGCACAGCCATACCTATCACTGCGGAAGTAGGGAAAATCAAATTTGATCCTCTTGAAAGTGATGCTCTGAAACTGATAGAGGGGGGAATATCTGATGAGTACACTTCAATGAAATGCATCAGTTTATTATAAACAGTACTGTGCAAAAGTTTGGACATTTAGATCGTATACATCAGGGAAGCACCTAATTGATCCCAAACATATTCTGCATCCTGAATAATAAATAACTATCCTCAGCCACAAGAAGAAAAAGGAGTCCTGCAAGAGATGGCTCTGATCTTAAAACCTTAGAATCAGTTTGGGATAACATGAAGAGACAGAAAAAAAAGTAGACAGACTAATACACAGAATAACTGTTGCATGTTCTCAATTATGCGAGAACAACCTTTCTGCCAAGTACCTTAAAAATGGAGTGACAATGTATCCAGGAGAACCGGTGCTGTACATAAATAAAATTTGACATGTGAACCCTAAAACCCTAAACACCCTAAGAACATGGCCGTTTCATACATACATACATGCTCTGAGTATAAAAATATATCTCAGTTGCAACGGCGTACCTGAGGAAGGCCAGCTCCCACGATGGCGCCACTGTGTATCATCGGACCCTCTTTCCCCACAAACAGACCTGAGTGGATTCAGATTCAGACAACTTTAATGATCCCACAAAGGGCAATTCATTTGCAGTTTACAATCAATACAGTCAGTCAGTCCATACACTCAATTCACAGACAAGTAGTATAGTCATAGATCAACAGATCAACATACAGCCTTGATACAAGGAAAGGAGCAGCAGTATCTAAAAAAAAAAAGGTATAGATACAAATAAGTTATAGTCCATACAAGTAACCATGATGAAATAAAAGACTTAGGGCCTGATTTACTAAAGGTTTGCGTGCGTAAAATCATGTGCACCGCCGGCAAAAAAAATTCCAAGCAGATTTACAGTGCATCCGGAAAGTATTTACAGCGATTCACTTTTTCCACATTTGGTTATGTTACAGCCTTATTCCAAAATGGATTAAATTAATTGTTTTCCTCAAAATTCTACACACAATACACAAATGATAATGTGAAAAAAGGGTTTTGGACATTTTTGCAAATCTATTAAAATAAAAAAATGAAAAAATCACATGTACATAAGTATTCACAGCCTTTGCCATGACACTCAAAATTGAGCTCAGGTGCATCTTGTTTCCAGTGATCATCCTTGAGATGTTTCTACAACTTGATTGGAGTCCACCTGTGGTAAATTCAGTTGATTGGACATGATTTGGAAAGGCACACACCTGTCTATATAAGGTCCCACAGTTGACAGTGCATCTCAGAGAACAAACCAAGCCATGAAGTCCAAGGAATTGTCTGTAGACCACCGAGACAGGCTTGTATTGCGGCACAGATCTGGGGAAGGGTACAGAAACATTTCTGCAGCATTGAAGGTCCCAATGAGCAGTGGCCTCCATCATCCGTAAATGGAAGAAGTTTGGAACCACCGGGACTGTTCCTAGAGTTGGCCGCCCGGCCAAACTGAGCGAAGAGGGGAGAGGGGCCTTAGCCAGGGAGGTGACCAAGAACCCGATGGTCACTCTGACAGCTCCAGCGTTGGTCTGTGAAGACAGGAGAACCTTCCAGAAGGACAACCATCTCTGCAGCACTCCACCAAGCAGGCCTGTATGGTAGAGTGGCCAGACGGAAGCCACTCCTCAGTAAAAGGCACATGACAGCCCGCCTGGAGTTTGCCAAAAGGCACTTGAAGGACTCTCAGACAATGAGAAACTAAATTCTCTGGTCTGATGAAACAAAGATTGAACTCTTTGGCCTGAATGCCAAGCTTCATGTCTGGAGGAAACCAGGCACTGCTCATCACCTGGCCAATACCATCCCTACAGTGAAGCATGGTGGTGGCAGCATCATGCTGTGGGGATGATTTTCAGCGGCAGGAACTGGGAGACTAGTCAGGATGGAGGGAAAGATGAATGCAGCAATGTACAGACACATCCTTGATAAAAAAAAAAAACCTGCTCCAGAGCGCTCTGGACCTCAGACTGGGGCAAAGGTTCATCTTCCAACAGGACAACGACCCTAAGCACACAGCCAACATAACAAAGGAGTGGCTTCGGGACAACTCTGTGAATGTCCTTGAGTGGCCGAGCCAGAGCCCAGACTTGAACCCGTTTTAACATCTCTGGAGAGATCTGAAAATGGCTGTGCTCCCCATCCAACCTGATGGAGCTTGAGAGGTCCTGCAAAGAAGAACGGGAGAAACTGCCCAAAAATAGGTGTGCCAAACTTGTAGCATCACACTCAAAAAGACTTGAGGCTGTAATTGCTGCCAAAAGTGCTTCAACAAAGTATTGAGCAAAGGCTGTGAATACTTATGTACGTGTTATATTTTTGTTCTTTATTTTTAATAGATTTGCAAAAATTTTAAACAAACTATTTTCACTGTCATTATGTGGTATTGTGTGTAGAATTTTGAGGAAAAAAAATAATTTAATACATTTTGGAATAAGGCTGTAACAACAAAATGTGGAAAAAGTGAAGCACTGTGAATACTTTCCGGACGCACTGTACTAACGACATGCAGTGAGGATTGCGTCTTTCAAATGTGAAATTTAACACACATCCATTTTGCGTGTTTGCCTGCATGCGTATATAATATTGGGCGTTTCTGCTTGAAAGTGCAAAATACTGGGAGATAAATTTGCAAATAGAACAATTTAGCAACTGCAATGATATTTACTAAACCTGAATATTACAAATAGAAGTGATTGTGTGTGTATTTTAGTACATTACATTTAGCTGATGCTTTTATCCAAAGTGACTTACAACAATTTTTTAGGGTTCAGTGTCTTGCTCAAGGACACTTAGGCATGTGGACAGGAGGAGCTGGGGATTGAACCACCAATCTTCCGATTAGTGGTCAACCCACTCTACCAACTGAGCTACAGCCTCCCCTGACTGAAAATATGACTGAAAGGCACGTATTAATCAGATGCGCAAATCTGGAGAGATGCCTGCTCTTATTGTGGTGAGAAGGAGAAACAGGAAAGCAAGGAATATGTAGAGAACGTGGATTTACACCCGTGAAAACATTTTTGAGATGACAAAGGGGAAAAAATTTCAGACATACCGTTTGTCCACAGATTACATTTATGAGTTATTAAATGAACTGAATGGTGATTGACAGGCAACAACAAGAAGGAGCCACGAAATACCACCAATTAAAAAAAACTTCTTATGACTCCGCATTGTCCTGCCTCTGGGTCATTCCAGCGTATCGCTGCTTGGATATCCCACCCAGTCCTGTTATTCAGGTGTGCTTTCCTGGGTGCTGAATGTGTCCCGCAGAATTCACAGGTGACTTCGAAAGGTTCACGAGCACTCACGAGGCACTGAATGAAAAGTCACCTGCTCATCACAGAAAGAGTTGGACCTGCTGATCGGTGTTTGTAGACGATCTAATCCACCATCCCTCCTCTTTTATTTGCAGACATTTTATTATTAAGCCTTTTTTTCGCCTTTTAGTTTTTCCCACAGTATTGACTTTCTTTCTAATAGTCTCCTATATAGTGTTTTGTTCTTGTTATATTTGTATTTCTTAATTTCAATGGCATCAGATTTCCTTTTCCTTTTGCGGTCGCTCTGTTTTCCATTGCTGGAATTACATTAACACACGCAAACCCCTCATTTAAATACAGCGATTTGCACCTGATTTCAATTACGCAATAACTCTTACTAAATCACATGCAAAATGGGTGCAAAACAAATGTGCAAACTGTTGGAAGGAACATGCAATTTAGTACCCTTTATTTGAGATCTTAGTAAATCAGGCCCTTAGAGTAGCAATTTGTTCTACTTTCATATCTCTTTCAAACCATCGGTCTTTCCTGGCCAAAAATGAACTAAAAATTAGTTTTGGAAATAATTGACGCTCCATCCACTGGACTAAAGAGATAATGTCTCTTTCAGAAAAGGCCTTGTTTATTTCAGCAAAAGATTGCCAATCAAATTCTGCACATATTACAACAGCATGGCTCCGTAGTAGTAGAGTCCGGGTGCTAAACTGGCCTGCCTGCCATACAGACCTGTCACCCATTTAAAAACTTTGGTGCATCATGAAATGAAAAATACTACTAAAGGAGACCCCAAACTTTTGAGCAGCTGAAATCCAATATCAGGCCAGAATGGGACTACTTTTCACTTTGTAAATGTTTTGGAACTGAGGAGACCAGTTGCTGGAGTTTTCAAATATTGTAAAGAAGAAGTGATGCAATACAGTGGTAAACATGCCCCTGTCCCAACTTTTTTTAAGACATGTTGTTGGCATCAAATTCAAAATAAGCATATATTTTGCATAAAACAATATAAGAGTTTACACTTTTTATATTTTCTCTTTGGTCTATTTGCAATTAAATATGGTTTGATGTGATTTGCAAATCATTGCAATCTTTTTTTTTCTTCCATTTTACACATTATACATTTTCAGAAACGAGGTCGAATTGTGTCAAGTGCCAAAACTTAATTTCTTAACTATAAAAATTAGAGGACACAGATCATGAATACAGGCTAATTACGTTAACATTCCAGCATTTAAAAATGCAGGTATTATCTTACAACTGTGACCAAATGCTCAGAATGGTCAGAAACAATGTTTATAAAATGCTTTCAGAGGTTAAACAGCCAATGTTGTTATTGGTTAAGAGTAAGTTGTCCTGAAACTGATGGTAGTAGTCAGGTGTTTGTTTCAATGTCAGAGAACCCGTCACTTCATCCAATTCCAGAAAAAGTCGGTAGTCCCTGCATTCCCAGGAGCATTCCCTTTTCCTGGATACCAACGGCAATGTGCTCCATAGAGTCGTGGATGAATTTGTTGGTACCCCTAACAGCTCATTAAAAAAATTGCTTCATTCCTCCTGACAGGTAACAAAATTAAAAGCATTTTTTTTTAAATTTATACCTACATGCCTCTGGTATGTCACAAAGTAAAGCGAGCAAAGAGCGAAAAAAGAGAAAAACATTTTTTTAAGACTATTAAGGCATTCTGGAGCAAACCATGCCATCCAGTGTCAAAAGGCTCTGTCTCAGTCATGGGTCCTCCAACAGGAAAATTATCCAACACACAGCTAAAAATCACCCTGGAAAGGCTAAAGACAAAACATTAAACTATTCTGAAGTGGCCCACCGTGAGTCCTGATATGAATCGTATCAAACATCTAGGGAAAAAAACTGAAACGTGCAGTCTGGAGAAGGCACTATTCAAACCTTGAGACAGCTGGAGCAGTTGGCTCTGGAAAGGTGGACCAAACTACCTGCTGACATATGCAGAAATCCCAACTGAGCTACAGAAGTCCTTTCTTCGCAGTGATTATTTTTGAAGGTTGGGCAACACAATATTAGGGTTAAGGGTCACATCAATGTTGTCATTGCCATTTTCAGTACTTTTATTATTTAAAATGATCTGTTGAATCAAAGATCAAAAGAAAAGTTAGTTTTTTATTAAACATGGAATAAAAACCAATGGAGGCCAGTTTCAAATTATTTCAGAGAAAATGTTCCTCTCGCAGCCACATTCAGGGACGTTATCCATAGTCTCATGGAACTTAAAGTGTACAATGTTATTTGCAACAGTGGTCACAGGATTATCACTCTGCTTGTAGATGGGTTTTATTGGTTTAACATTTAACAAGCTTGTCAATACTTTTTTTTGCTGATCTCCTTTCTGACAGCCCTTTCCTTTGTTTCCCTGTCCCACATGATACCCAGCAGCCGAGTCATCTCTTTTCTCCATTTAAATAGGCTGAATGACTGATTAAAGATTGAAGACATGATACTAAAGAGAGAAATTGGTTGGTTTGAAATATCGCTATCATCCAATTATAGTTGTTGATGGTATCAGCAAATCTGTCAAAATCATAAATATGTCATAGTCGTTTTAGGATATCTTTATAGAGGAAGCAATAATTTCTCTTTTTTCCTATCCATGACCATCAATGTCAATAATTTAGGAAGGCAAAGGGCAGTTTTTTATTGTTGCGCTCTCCTTCTCTCCTTCTCTCTTTGTCTCTTTCTCTCCATCTCTGTGTCCGTTTGTGTATGTGCCTGTCTGTATTGCCCTGAACAAGAAACTAAATCATGTGACCACTTTTTGGTTACAGCTCTTCAACTGTCAGACCTCAAACATTCAATCACTGATGGCTATTATCCAAGGAAAACGCAGTGTAGAGAGGTAGGACTGGCAGTATATAGTGCCGCAGGAGACAAGTTCGCAGTGCACACACACACACACACACACACACACACACACACACACAAACAGGCAACAGCAGTACAACGAGGTAGCCGTCACCCACATGTCATGCAGACAGTGTGTCCCAGGCATTAGTCTTCTTAGAAACACAGATGCCTTCATCGTAAATAATCGGTCATTACGCACAGCTATCATTACATGTCTTTGAGGATGTACGGGCCAAGCAGGGTTTTGAATAAAAATGGCAGGTACGACTTCCACTTGACTCCTGCCAAGATTAAACCAAAGTTGCTTGCTATGATCCGTTTCATACAATACCAACCTAAAAGGAAACTCAAAATAAGAAATAGGTAACACAGACAATTATTTTTTTACATTTCTACATGTTTGCATTTTCTACAGTGGCCCTGAGAGCTCAGTGCACTGCAACTTAAGAAAATACAAGCAAATAGACAAAACACAAGCAAATCAAGAAAATATCCTTTTTTGACAATGCATGCACAGCATTACAAAAAGGCACTGCCAATTAAAAAAAAAGAATACAGACAAGACAACAATACATTACAACAAAAAATTAAATTAGCAATATTTTCTAAATGCTACGCATGCATTGCTAAATGATGAGCTTCTCTTAACCTGCTTGTGTTTTGTCTGTTTGCATGTTTTCTTGAGCTGCAGTGCATTGACCTGTCAGGGAAATCAGAGCTTTGTTTTAATTAATGCTCTGTCTTAGCATAATGTGTTCTTTGCTTCTCCAACTGTGGCTACCTAAATCTGCTGCTTCTCCTGAACAGTGACAGCAAGCAATGCTAGCAAAGAGACTTGTCCTCAGTTTGGGCATAATAAAGGCTGGTCACTAGCACATCAAACATCTTGATAGGAGGGCCTAGGTTTAACTCACAGTGTCAGATATTTACAAACAGATGTTGATTTCATGTAAATCAATAAGGTTTTATAGAGGAATCGACATACTTTTGGCCATATAGTGTATACAATATTTAGTTTTTGTTTTAAAGTGGACAGTCAAATGTCTGATTTGCAAGGGTTTAAATACATATCTTTTTAGTTTACATCATGTGTGAAGCCAGATTAGTCATGGGCCTAAACTATGTAATGCTTGTTTTCAGTACACATTGCACTACTACTAACGTATATGTATTAAGAGACCGTATGGACAAATAACACCAGATACCCCTGATGAGCTAACTTTAGCTAATGTTAGACCCCTGATACTGTGTATGGGTTTTATTGGGTATTCTCGCTATCGTAGCAAGACATCCTCTTCAGCACATAGAGCATCAGGTCATCCTAAAGTCACAAGAACTTACGATGCAGGACACCACTGGTCTACAGATAAATTCCCAAAAGCTTTCACGTCATAAAAGTCACCAGGCCGAATAAACATTTTCTCCTCTTTCGGTTTGGGTTTGACTCTGTCTCATGGTGTGAACCAGCTGACCTCTGACTGTTCTGTCAGCCCCACAAGGTGAAACTATCCAGACCAATAATGTCTGCTGCCCTATGGTGGAACATTGTTACAACTCCACAATGACAAACTCAGTATTCAAGCTGAAACTATAATGCACATATAATGTTTTATTCTGTTTGTTTCTCACGCAAATTAATAACACTTTTACATATCATTCATGTTTATAAGCCTTGCTTATATAGTTAATCTGCAGACTCTCTACCTGTCTTTAGTTACTCATACTTGGCTAACAATATAAACTTGTATTAAGTATTTGTGTAACTGATATCAACAAGTGTTTAACTTTAGTCGTGGTGAACGAATAATGAACTTTTATTCTTGTTCCTGGCCTTACATTACATTACATTTCATTTAGCTGTTGCTTTTATCCAAAGCGACTTACAATAAGTGCATTTCAACCATGAGGGTACAAAACCCAGAACAACAGGAATCAAGAAAATACAATTTCTTCAAGAAAGCCAAACTACAAAGTGCTATCAGTAAGTGTCATTTTAAGTGCTACTAAAGTTCTACTGTTCAAGGTAAGGTCGGAAGAGGTGTGTTTTTAGTTTGCGGCGGAAGATGGCCTTGCTGTACAAGACTCTATCCCCACTCAAGCAGGCCTCTCCTTGGCCTGACGGGGCTTTTTGAGTTTTACCCTAAACCAGGGTTTGTTGTGATTGTATGTGCAGAACCTTTTGGTCGGCACACACCTGTCCTCACAAAAACTGATATAGAATATGACAGTGTCGGTGAGTTCATGCAGGTCTGTAGCTGCAGCCTCAAAAACGCTCCAATCAGTGCAGTCAAAGTAAGCCTGTAGTTCCAGCTTTGACTCATTGGTCCATCTCCTCACCGTCTTGACCACAGGCTTAGATTATTTTCATTTCTGCCTGCAAGTCGGGATGAGATGCACCAGACAGTGATCAGAGAGTCCCACGGTTGCACGGGGAACAGAGCGAAATGCGTCCTTTATAACAGTGTAGCATTGGTCCGGGGTGTTTGTGTCTCTGGTGGGTCACGTAACATGCTGTCTGTATTTGGGAAGTTCGTGACTGAGGTTTGCTCTGTTAAAATCCCCCAGAACAATGAGCAGGGAGTCCGGATGGGTTTTCTCCATGTTGTTTATCTATTCAGCCAGGTGTTGCAGCGCCTCACTGACACAGGTCTGTGGTGGGATGTAAACACTACCCAGAATAAACAAGGAGAACTCCAGCGGTGAGTATACCTTATTTAGGTAACTTCAAGTTGCAATGTAAGCCATTTTATCGAACACCAACCACATTAGGAATAACTGTGAACTTGTCTGCCAGGCGTTAGAGAAGGAGTTCGCTGATCCCCTAGCACAGACAGGCATGATTGCTGCCATGGCCGTTAAACAAGGGAGACAAGAATCTCCAAAGGAATATTACTAACGCTTGCTTCAAGCCTACTTTGGATTTCCCATGAAAATATGTCCACCAGAGCCAATAACAGTTATGCTGTAAGTCAACTCTGAATCTTGGGGCTTCTGCTTAGTTTCGTTCCAACAGTTACCCAGGACAGTCACTCAGACACCTTGGCTTCCTGGCTGTTGAGGTGATGCCAGGAGAGAAAAGGAGCTACGCTGGTCCAGCTCCCACCGTTCATTGGAGCTGTGTTCACTTAAGATTGTCACTGAGTCACTGTTGCTTCCTGCCTGCCAGGGGGGAGAGAAGGAGCTGTTGCAGCTCAGCCTTCACCTGCTACTCGAGGCTGACTGACATTGACTTTAACCTTTGACCATCAAAATATTATCATTTCATCTTTCACTTTTACATTTGTGCCAAATTTGAAGAAATCCCCTTAAAGCCTTCCGGAAATACTGCTTTCACAAGGATTGGCCCACAAGCCTATCAACACTCTGATGCAGAAGCTTTCCACCCTAAGGACAAAACACACAGGCTTAAGCAGAGCAATGTAATGCTCAATGCAGTAAAGCATGCAGACTTATTAATCGGGCTAACAAAAGTACCACTTCACAACCGTATGGCACAACACAAGGCAGCTAACTGTCCAGGTCATGACTTGGAAGTCCAACTACACCTGAGAAACAAGAGACTCTCATTTGAGGACAGCAATGTACACCTTTTGGTCAGGGAAGATGGTTTAAAAGACAATGAACGAAACCATCTCCATTGAACTAGAACGACCATCTCTAAATGAAGAAGGTTGTCTGTGACACCACTTTTAATCCATGATGGGCTTTTAAGTCAGCAGTTACAACCCAGAAAGGTTGGGAACCACAGATTTTTGAACAAAATTGTACTTATTGTAACCCATAACTGCAGATTTCAGATAATAAATAAAGATGAATAAAAAAGTAGAACTTTGTGCAATGTAGTGCAGTCAAAGTATAAAGCAGAAGAATGGGAAAATACCAAGTAAAGTTTTGAGTACCCATAACTGTGAAGTAGTTCAATAAATGTACTTGGTTACATTCTAATAATACAACTTTAACGTAGTTAGTTTAGGTTCAAAATCTTGTTTTTTTCCTGTACGTTAACAGAATTTCAGAACTATACTGCTTATCTCTGATAAGCTTGCCAAAGAATATATGAAGAGGCTTTTATCCTGTTTGAAATATTACTTTTTGGCTCAAATCACCTTGAGCAAAGGAAAATTCAGTGAAAAAAAACCCAACTAAATATTTTCCCATGTTGTTGACAGGAAATGTGACATGTTCAGTGTGATTTTGGGCACAAACACTGTCAATGTCAGGAATTTAAATCCAAAACCACTTTACCTCCAGCCACGCTGAACAGGACTCCAACAGCCTTGCAGATAAAAGTTCGCAGCCGGACAATTCCTGGAATCTTCACTCCGTTCAAGTAACTTTTGATTTCTGGAATCCCTGAACCTGAAGCATTTGGCTGAATAAAAGAGCAGAGAACATAGTATGTTAGTATACCACATGATACCAATGGTTCTTAAGTAACAAAAATACAGTTTCTTCAAAGTGAAACAACATATCACAGTCTATTGATATCACAAACTTCAAGCCCTCAGAACTTAGAAAGTGATGTCAATATACTGTACATACTGTCGTGTAACTATGTTTAAATAGTCTGTTGTTTTATACTAAAGGATAATAAACAACAGGTGGGTTTGATTATTCAATGCTTTATGTTGAGATGTTTCAAATCAATAGAAAGATCTCAAGCTAGAATCTAAATGTAACAAATATAGTTATTTTTATCTACTGGATGTTTTTAATTTCATAGATTAATTAAAAGGCATTTTTGCCAAACAGTTGACATTGTAGAAAGACAGCAAACAAGGGCACAGAGAACACAGTATGACCTGCAGAGTTCCCCCATCTTTACAATTAGACCACCACACACCTTTTTCCACAAGTTGCTTACATTTTGAGCTCAACTGAATCATAAGGTTCAAGTTGTGAAAATCTACTGTAGGTGAGTGGCCTTACCTCAATGAGGACGAGCATACTGGAGATGAAGACGAAGGTCATGTTGAATGCCAGGAGTTCCAGCAGAGACAGAGAGAGACAGCCATTGTCACTGCACTTCTCTACAGCTGGAGGTGTTCAGCTAAGGTATAATAACAGGTATAATAACCACCAACTATGAACTGCTTTTTTTCAAGTAGTTTTATACAAGTTTATTGTCAGAATATTCGGCAATGAATGGAAAATGATAGTTGTCTGGAAGGAAGAAAAAGGCATTCAAAACTCTGCTTCACTGTGGCATGCTCTGGGAGTCATTCAGAATTCTTTAAAGAGATATTTTTTGGAACTGGCTGAAACACTTCTCAAAAGTGTATAATGCATAGGAATTAATTCTGAATAACTGCTTATATGCTCTTAACATGGCTCTTTGTATCCCATTAGGTATTACATACGGCATATTAATATGCAAGCAGACACCTAATTTTCTGCACATTATTTAGACTGAATAAGTGAATGCAAACCACAACATGGACATTGTTTTCAAATAAAATCCAAACATAAAAAGACTAGGCACGTGAACAACAAACTTTAATGTATGGCTAACCATAAACCTGGAGACAACAAACCTCCCCCCACCGCCACCTATCCACAGTGACAACCTCAAGCCAGCTCCAGTATCTTCTTTAATCAACAAAATACCATGAAAGGTTAAACATGAAGCAACACTCAAGACCATCATTATATCTGTTATCAGACTGACAGGCCAACTGGCCAAACTTCTTTATCTATGGAGACACATCAAATAAACTTTGGACAACATTTAACCAAACAATACTCATTTATGGACCCTTAATCTAGAGCTGAGTGTGTTTCTGTGTTTCTCAGACCCCCTCTCACAACCACAATCCTACAACTCACCACCACAAAGACCAAAGGACATCCTTACGCATAAGGCAATTATACTATACTCAACCTATTCTTAACTGACTTGTCCAACAGTTTGTCTAAGGCATTAAGACAGGATAACTTTTTCTACAATCACTGATGCAACACTCCTTGTTTTAATCCTATCATATATGGTTATGTGGCCAATTAGAAAGTGATTACTATTTAAGATGAGTTTATTGGTATCTTATTGCCATCATCTGGACTTCCAGGAATCAAAAAATGTATGTAACATAATACAATACTGCACAGTTTCATAGTTTTAAAAATCGCTATTAAATAAGTCAAAACTGACTCTGGAAGACTGTGACTTGTTCTTAGGAGTTAACCAAAGTCCCTCCCCAGTGGAAAAAAAGGCCACTTATCAGATCCCTTCTTTGGTAATAAACATGCAAAAATCCCTTTAAAAAAAAAACAACAACAACAACACTTCATTGAGTTCTTTTGTGGAACAATACAAGCTCTCCACTCCCTTCACCCTTTATTTTAACCAGCCCCACCAGGCCAATCCACTCCCCACCGGACCTATTCATCAATTATCGCTGCATCCTTGCCATCGCTCTGACATCACAGCACACAAGTAACTTCCATATACTCTTAATTTAGTGTGGTAAATTACCAACTTAATTACTGGCCACTTTCAGGGAACAGTCCTTTCATTTGTTTAATCTTAACAGATAATAGGCTATACTATTGTTTTCTTTTTGGTCTTTTCTTTCAATGGCTTTCATTAACTGTCACTGTGTTGTTTGTTTTGTGTTGTTTTATCAGTATGTGTATTTGTTTCTGTCATTTAGTAGTGTCGTATTGTTTAGTTCTGGTAATAAAGAGCTTCATTGGAAGCTGGACAAATATTCAAGTAAGGTTGTGTAGTAATTCTGGATAAATGCTTTTGAATCCATATGAGCATATTTCCTTCTATACATATGGCCAGTTTTGCTGATTTCTTTAAAGAGGTTTTACTTTGATTATGTTTATTACTGGGGTTGTAGTTAAATGTGCTTTTAAATGTCATAGTTAAATGTCGACAAAACATTAGAAGACACATCTTTGTATAATGAAGTTAATTTCAGTATGACAGCAATTACAACCTCAATAATAAACATACACACAGTGTCAATAAAAAACTTAATATGATCAATTCCGTAAAAGTACAAATGGCTGAGCTACTTCATTGAATATGAAGCTATAGGTGTATATCCCTTGCTATCCTGTTAAACACATAAAGAGCATTACCATGTGAGAGAAAAGTCTGTCATTTCAACAATAAATTAAAATAATTATAGAATAAATTTCATAATATGATAGAGAATAAAATAATTATTTCATGTAGTATATTGAAAGTAGTTCAAACTTGATTCTCAAATTATTCTCAAAATATTACAGCTTTGTGTTAAAGTTATGTGCATTTTCCCAATAGTTTAATATCTTGCCAAATTATGATTCAGCCTTGTATTGTGATATTTTCTTCATAGAATTACCATGTTTGTCATATTATAAATTATTTTCTCAACACTAACATTGTCATAACATTACAACTTTTTTTATTAAATATTGACTCCAGAGTGTCCATTTTCTGTGGATCATGGAATGCTGAGTGCAAGTGATCACAGTTACCTATTCATATTTAGAATTCTGTAGTCATGTTAAAGGATACAGGCACCAACTAGAGTATATTTGATTTTAGTGAAGAGGCGTACAAAGAAATCCACAAACAGGCCCACCTGAAAGAGATATGATGGTGACATTTTTTGTTCATCTGCAGTTTGCTGAAATCTATAAAAACAAACAAAGATCAAGGATGCACCTACCAGACCCACTGTGACCCCGATAGCAAACACCATTATCCACCGAACTGCCTCATACTTTTTGGCTTTCTAGTGGCAGATAAAAAATATATATATATAAAAACATCTGACACAAAATATCTCAAACTGAGAATGGAAACCATATAGGAATTGCTTTGATATTGATGCTTTAAATATGATTATTTAATTTCTAAATTTAACTCAGAACTCTGAGCAGTTTTCCTGAAATTGCACTGAACTTTGTCCAAATGTTTCAACAGTAAAAAGGAACAGATACAAAACTCATCAGTTTGTGCAGTTGTAAATAGGGGCATTTAATTTTTATACAGTCAACATCATCTTGATTATGTTTGCTTCCACAGTTACTGATCAATTGTGTATATTTAATGCATACATATAATTACAGACACATTTATATTGTATTACCTTGTTGTCCATCCCTTCCACAACCTCCACATAGGGCTCACTGATGCAGCAGTCATAATCCAAGCTCTGTTAGGGTAACAATAAAAACACTTCAAATATTTTTGATTTGATTTTGATTTTATACACTTTATTAATCTCCGAGGGGAAATTTCTTCACTACAGCAGGGGGGCTCTCAGGGGGGAGATGCTGCAGCAGGCTGCCACTAGCACGGCGCCAGGTAACCTGACCTGAGGTGCATGTTTTTGGATGATGGGAGGAAGCCGGAGAACCCGGAGAGAACCCACGCAAGCACAGGGAGAACATGCAAACTCTGCACAGAAAGGCCCAGGACCAGATTTGAACCCGGAACCTTTTTTTGCTGTGAGGTGACAGTGCTAACCACTGCACCACCGTGCAGCCCTAAATATTGCCTGGATCACACATCCATTGGCTCTTAACTGCACCAAGCACAGTATGAACACATGTAGAGGCTGAATATTTTTCTCAGAATAATAGTTTTAACAGGCTTCTTACCTCATAGTCTTTCCTGGGTAGAATTTCATCTTCTTCATCTCGGATTTCACCGAGGATTGTCTGGGGGAAACAAAACCAAGAAAGAAAAATCCAAATATAGTATAAATAAAGTAATACAAACACAATACAGCAGTGACATTTTACTCAAATTAAAGACAGCGTCAGACTACAAGACCAGCTGAATACTAATTCACAACACAGACACTTTGGATTTAATCCTTAATATAGTCACAGTGATATAATGGTTATTGGTTAGAAAACACCCCTGGCTCTATTCAGAATAATGTAGAATTAAAGTTGAATATTGTGAATACGTAAACACCTAACAGAGAGTAAGCAAAAATATGTTCAATGCACCGTATGGTCTTCAAAACCTGAAGTGAAGAAAACCTATACAGTACTGAATTAAATGTAGACCAACTGTTGGACTGCTATTCAATTAAACATTTTGTTGGCACATAGGACAACATGTTATTTGCGTGTAATATGCATGCAAAGTTGAAGAAGGGACTCTGATAAAGCATAAAATGTCAAAAAGATAAGGGTCTCTATAGCTTAATTAAAAGGAGAACATTCCCTAAATTAAGGCTTTGTAAACAGGATGTAGTTCAAGGGCTTTTTCAACATAAGATCTCGGAAAAACAGCACGCATTGTATATAGCCCATTACATAGGCTATTGCCTAGATGCCTGTTATGCATTGTGAAGTGATTTGAGATCATTGTTGCTTGCTCGCAAAAGATTCAATACTACACAACACGGTGACTGAGCGGCAGGGTGGAGCAAGCAAGCCAGGCACTGACGAGAGCCAAGGAGAAATTCCGAAATGAGATCATAATACAATCAACAGATCACAACTTTTCCCAATTATTCTTTATTTTCGTACCAGTTCCTCTGGTGTCCGTGTCTCCCCTTCTCTGCAGCAACATTGGCAACAAAAACAGTTACCACAACACGCCATCTTCGTTGTTGTGTCATGCTACCTTCAGTGCCCACAGTTAAACGGGAAAGAACATTTAAAATGAAAAAAATTAAACTCCCTGGAAAAACCTGAAAAATAAATGTAGTAAGTAGAACATCGGATAACTTAATTTACAATAAATAGCCTAAGACACTGGAGCTGTGTCCTCAAATTGTGTTCATAACATTGCCTCTACACTAAAGATTTATAATTCCCATGACAAGTAAATGCAGCAAACCTAGTCGCGTGCTGATGCGACGCCAAAGGTGGATAGTTCCTCTAAACTGTTAAAACTGCGTATAATTTACGCATAAATCTATATTCTGAAATAAACCAATCCTAAACTTTTTTTTATTAAATGTATGCATAGCGAGTAAAGTAGATATCACACTACATAACCTTCTGATAGTGCTCAGAAATCCATTTTATTTGGTTGGAGCTCTTTGTATAAATGATTTTGAGCCCCCAAAATACAGGGATAGTTCATGCTGTATTTGGGGGCAGTAGGAAATCCATGAAATGTCCAATGATCTCTTTGACAACTATATTAACAACCACGTAGTATTAAGTAGTGAGCTACTTAGCAATGATCTGTTTTTACAACATTTTGGGAACATGATTAAAGTGTTATAAAATGTGATTTTTTTTTTTTTTTATATATATATATATATTTTTATGTTTCTTTAGAATGATAGTCAGCGTCAGGCCTCATAACATTATTACAAAATCGCTTTATACAAACACTCCACAAACGAGAAGTGAACAATCGATTGCTTGCATCTGTTGTGCATAAACTGCAAGTTTCCCCTTACAAAAGTGAATGCAACAGTCTTGTCACGTCCGCCACGTTGCGTCGGATTCTGGGGGGTATTCAGTTTACGTTTCCCACGTTGTAGTAGATCCTGTTCTGTGTTGAATGGGAGTCTGGGACAACTGCAGCAGAAAGACAGCTGACGCAGTTAGGTGAGTGAAAGACGCCTTTGTTTGCTTTATTTTTCCAACGTAAACAGAACGCATCTTGGTTCAGCAGTCTTAATGTACTAGAACATAGCTTTACTTAACATAGAGTTACTTCTGTGTTTCTCTGGTACTTTAATCATCTATTGTTTCGTGAGGCACGTTCGTAGCTGTGCTCTGCCAAGACAGCTAGCAGGCTTAAAGCTTTTTTGCAACTTTCGCACTACTCCGTGCACGTGCGTAGTATACTTTCATGAGGTCACTGTAACCAGAGTTATTACCAACATCTATTCAATTATATTTTGTTTATATAGCGCCAACAGATAAACAGGCAGACAGATGGATAGGCAGACACAAAGACACAACTGTACATAGGCTACATAAATAAAGACCTTTCTTCTCATTCTTTAGCGCGTCATAAATTCCCCAAATTGCCTCAAATACTGTGTACTGGGGCAGTGTTTTGTGAGCGGGATGAAAGATATTCTAGCTGCACTTTGTCACAATGTTGATGTGGTTTGGGATTTTCTTTTGTTCACATGGGCCAATTTTAATGATTTCTGTCCAGTACAGCCTAAAAAGTGAAGCCAGAAGGATTGGGAGGGATTTCTTGCACAGGTTTTGCAGACAACCCTGTGTTCCTGTAGTTCCCAAAGGGGACCTATTAAGGCCTGCTACAGATGCACTGTGTTAATAGAATAATTTTTACACAATTCTTGATTTTTCCAGCTCTGATCTGTCTGATCCAGATTATTTCTAAACACTGACATTCTCTGTTGTAAGTGATGTGTATGAATGCACGAGTCACTTTTGTAAAAGAACATTGACATTCTAAGCATCTTTGGAATTATTTTGTGTTATTATTCCAGCTGCACAATGTGCATTCACACTTTGTGAATAGCAAAGGTTACATTCTATAGTAGAGAAAACTAAACTCTCTCGTTAGGCTTTGGTTACGGTATCTAAACTGCCAAAAAATGTGTTTATGGTATATTTTTAGATGCAGTGTACTCCGGTGGCAGTAAGGAATTGGCAAAGGTTGGCTACTTCTATATTTGGGGTAAACCACCACCTGTTTGAGGAATGCAAGGGTGACAGTGCTGTCAGATATCCAAGTCGTAAATAGGATATCATGGTCGTTCTTTATTAATCCCAATTTTCACAAAGCATATATTTGTTGAAGTTCAGTTTTGAAAAAACATTCTAATACCTTCCTAACTGGCCAAAAGTAAGATCTCTTTAAAGGGTGTCACGTAGCCGTTCTTCATGTCAGGGGGAAGTCTCATCTTTTTTTGTTTTGTTTCCCTTCAGCAGATCATCTTTGAGACTACATACAAATGCATGCAATAGCTTAGCCACAACCTGTGGGTTGTACTGGTATGCATATGCAAATTATAACATGTATGTGTCTGGGGTAAATGTCTTGCCAGAAAACCCCATGTCCTCTACCATCAAACATGGCATGGAGAAAAATAAAATATGATTTCTTTATTTTATTTTTTTGTATCTAACTTACAGTGGGTACGGAAAGTATTCAGACCCCTTTAAATTTTTCACTCTTTGTTTCATTGCAGCCATTTGCTAAAATCAAAAAAGTTCATTTTATTTCTCATTAATGTACACTCAGCACCCCATCTTGACAGAAAAAAACAGAAATGTAGAAATTTGTGCAAATTTATTAAAAAAGAAAAACTGAAATATCACATGGTCATAAGTATTCAGACCCTTTGCTCAGTATTGAGTAGAAGCACCCTTTTGAGCTAGTACAGCCATGAGTCTTCTTGGGAATGATGCAACAAGCTTTTCACACCTGGATTTGGGGATCCTCTCCAGTTCCGTCAGGTTGGATGGTGAATGTTGGTGGACAGCCATTTTCAGGTCTCTCCAGAGATGCTCAATTGGGTTTAGGTCAGGGCTCTGGCTGGGCCAGTCAAGAATGGTCACAGAGTTGTTCCGAAGCCACTCCTTTGTTATTTAAGCTGTGTGCTTAGGGTCATTGTCTTGTTGGAAGGTGAACCTTCGGCCCAGTCTGAGGTCCAGAGCACTCTGGAAGAGGTTTTCTTCCAGGATATCTCTGTACTTGGCCGCATTCATCTTTCCTTCAATTGCAACCAGTCGTCCTGTCCCTGCAGCTGAAAAACACCCCCATAGCATGATGCTGCCACCACCATGTTTCACTGTTGGGATTGTATTGGGCAGGTGATGAGCAGTGCCTGGTTTTCTCCACACATACCGCTTAGAATTAACGCCAAAAAGTTCAATCTTGGTCTCATCAGACCAGAGAATCTTATTTCTCATAGTCACATGTTTGCCAAAAAACACATGAAGGACTCTTCATGTGTTTTTTGGCAAACTCTATGCGGGCTTTCATATGTCTTGCACTGAGGAGAGGCTTCCGTCAGGCCACTCTGCCATAAAGCCCCGACTGGTCGAGGGCTGCAGTGATAGTTGACTTTGTGGAACTTTCTCCCATCTCCCTACTGCATCTCTGGAGCTCAGCCACAGTGATCTTTGGGTTCTTCTTTACCTCTCTCACCAAGGCTCTTCTCCCACGATTGCTCAGTTTGGCTGGACGGCCAGGTCTAGGAAGAGTTCTGGTCGTCCCAAACTTCTTCCATTTAAGGATTATGGAGGCCACTGTGCTCTTAGGAACCTTGAGTGCTGCAGAAATTATTTTGTAACCTTGGCCAGATCTGTGCCTTGCCACAATTCTGTCTCTGACCTCCTTGGACAGTTCCTTCGACCTCATGATTCTCATTTGCTCTGACATGCACTGTGAGCTGTAAGGTCTTATATAGACAGGTGTGTGCCTTTCCTAATCAAGTCCAATCAGTTTAATTAAACACAGCTGGACTCCAATGAAGGAGTAGAACCATCTCAAGGAGGATCAGAAGAAATGGACAGCATGTGAGTTAAATATGAGTGTCACAGCAAAGGGTCTGAATACTTATGACCATGTGATATTTCAGTTTTTCTTTTTTAATAAATTTGCACAAATTTCTACATTTCTGTTTTTTTCTGTCAAGATGGGGTGCTGAGTGTACATTAATGAGAAATAAAATGAACTTTTTTGATTTTAGCAAATGGCTGCAATGAAACAAAGAGTGAAAAATTTAAAGGGGTCTGAATACTTTCCGTACCCACTGTATCTATCCATTACAAGTTAGACTTGTAATAAGTCTAACTTGCTTTTTTTTCAATTCATAAAGAAAAAATGAATAAAGGATTTTGCATGAGACCAAAATCTGACCGTTCTTTTTTTAATTCTGTTTGTTTTTGTTTTTTGATTCCGACAGTACAAAAGGTTTCTTGAAAGCTCTCGTTTCAAATGGAAAGACAATTGCCTGAACAGTGGGCTTTTTTAATTTTGTTGCAAATGATTTTCAATAAGTATTGGCAGAAAAAACTAAAACTTTTCCTCATTGTTTCATTTTTGTGTTTTGAGAAGAAAAGGGATTGTACTTTAGTACATGCATGGAGAGACAACAAACATTAACATAAAATAACGAGGTAGAAGGTATAAAGACAATGGGCTGCAGTGGTGGCACATAAATGAATCTAGATTTAGAGAGACAGGAGAGAGGCTTATTAGTGCATGATGAAAGTCCTAAAGCAGCCTGGGCTTATAATAGCATAACTAAAGGATGGTATAGGTTCATCTAAGCTTGCCCTAACTATAAGCTTTATCAAAAAGGAAAAGTTTTAAACCTAATGTTCCACATTTTATTAATATTGCTTAGATGAAAGAAAGCTGTCCTCGAGGCTTCCTAGAGTTGAAGAACATATTTTTGTCAAACATTACTGCAAGATTCCCCACAGTGGTGCTATAGGCCAAGGAAATGTCAACCAGGGTACTTGTGTGGTTGGATAAAGAATTTCTAAGATGTTTAAGACCAATTACAGTAACTTCAGTTTTTTTCTGGATTTGGAGGAAAAAAATTACAGGCCATCCAGGCTTTATGTCTTTTAGGGCTATGTTCAGACTGCAGGCAAATGGGAGGCATTTCTCAAATCAGATCTTTAATAGAGAATAATGTCTGTTCTGTTATTTGCATTGACCAGATTGAATTTGGTTAGTCCAGGCATCCCCAACTTATCTGCATATGTTGCTGTGATAACAATGTACGCACAGCTACTAATTGAGAAGCTGCCGGCACGGGAGAGGAAGTGTATTTCGGCTTCTGTCCGAGGACTGTTGTTGTTGTTGTTGTTATTGTGCTCCATAGTACAAAAATTTTCATTCTACGATAACTCAGTCATTCTGAAAATGACATTGTCATTGTGTGTTGTGTTGTGAGTGACGCAAGAAATCAGATTTGAGTCACCAGAGCGTCCGGACTGAGACGCACCTGAAGAAATCTGATTGGAATCGTATTTCAAACCACTGTGGTTTAGATTTGATTTCCAAAAATCACATTTCAACTGTCTTTTTGCTGTGCAGGCTTTCAAAAATCAATCTGGATACACTCTAAATGTGACGAACAATGGATTTGGGCTGTAGGTCTGAACAGGACTTTAGACATTCTTGAAGTTTGACTAACTGATTGGTTTCATAGATCATTTGCAACTTTCACCAGTGCTGTTTCATTGTTATGATGCACTCTAAAGCTTGAATGAAGATCTTTTAACAAACCATTCCTGTGTAAATACATAAAAACATAATTGATTTGCGATGGCTTCTAAAGATTTCAGGAATAAAGGGCACATTGGATATACAGTGGGGTGAAAAAGTGTTTGCCCCCTTCCTGATTTCTTATTTTTTTGCATGTTTGTCACACTTAAATGTTTCAGATCATCAAACAAATTTAATTAGTCAAAGATAACACAAGTAAACACAAAATGCAGTTTTTAAATGAAGGTTTTTATTATTAAGGGAGAAAAAAATCCAAACCCAAATGGCCCTGTGTGAAAAAGTGTTTTCCCCCTAAACCTAATAACTGGTTGGGCCACCCTTAGCAGCAACAACTGCAATCAAGCGTTTGCGATAACTTGCAATGAGTCTTTTACAGCTGTGGAGGAATTTTGGCCCACTCATCTTTGTAGAGTTGTTGTAATTCAGCCACATTGGAGGGTTTTCCAGCACTAACTGCCTTTTTAAGGTCATGCCACAGCATCTCAATAGGATTCAGGTCAGGACTTTGACTAGGCCACTCCAAAGTCTTCATTTTGTTTTTCTTCAGCCATTCAGAGGTGGACTTGCTGGTGGGTTTTTTTTAGATCATTGTCCTGCTGCAGAACCCAAGTTGGCTTCAGCTTGAGGTCACGAACAGATGGCCAGACATTCTCCTTCAGGATTTTTTTGGTAGACAGTGTTGGACTTGGGCTCCTGCTAGTACAAAGCCAATATGTGTCAGCCCCCAGTCCTGCGTGTTCTTTAATGAGGCAATAGGAGAATATGTCAGGCTTCAAGATATTTATTTAACAGCAACAGAATAACCAGTTTACAGAGCTCTGGGTCCAGACTATGTTTCCCTGACCGCAACAGAGTATGTGTCAGTTCACGAAGTCTGATCTCCTGACTTTCCCTGACCCAGTCTTCTTATAGTACAGACACCAAAAAGTCATGTGTATTGATGTATCCTTTGTTGGTTGGTGGAGGTGGTGGTTGTCTTCCTTCACTCCCTGGAGTCCTCCAGACAGCCGTCTGTTCCTGTTAATGCCTCAAAGAACAACAGTATGTGACCCCACAGGTTGCAGACCCCCTCCCGTGACCTTTTGGTTTTACACAGTACCTCAAAGAGAAACAGAATATGACCCCAAAGGTTGTAGACCTCCTCCTGTGACCTTTTGGTTTGGCCCAGCAGTATCACTCTCATTTACATACACAGCCTTTTGTCTACACCTTAGGATTAGTAGTTGATAATACGACCTATATACAAGTAATATGATATGGCATATATATATATATATGTTGTATTATTGTAAACATAACCTAGCACAGAATCGCACAACAGTAGAATTCATGGTTCCATTTATCACAGCAAGTCTTCCAGGTCCTGAAGCAGCAAAACAGCCCCAGACCATCACATTACCACCACCATATTTTACTGTTGGTATGATGTTCTTTTTATGAAATGCAGTGTTACTTTTATGCCAGATGTAATGGGACACACACCTTCAAAAAAGTTCAACTTTTGTCTCGTCAGTCCACAGAGTATTTTCCCAAAAGTCTTGGGGATCATCAAGATGTTTTCTGGCAAAAATGAGACGAGCCTTAATGTTCTTTTTGCTCAGCGGTGGTTTTCGTCTTGGAACTCAGCCATGCAGTCCATTTTTGCCCAGTCTCTTTCTTATGGTGGAGTCATGAACACTGACCTTAAATGAGGCAAGTGAGGCCTTTGGATGTTGTTGTGGGGTCTTTTGTGACCTCTCGGATGAGTCGTCGCTGCGCTCTTGGGGTAATTTTGGTCGGCCGGCCACTCCTGGGAAGGTTCACCACTGTTCCATGTTTTCTCCATTTGTGGATAATGGCTCTCACTGTGGTTCGCTGGAGTCCCAAAGCTTCAGAAATGGCTTTATAACCTTTTCCAGACTGATAGATCTCAATTACTTTCTTTCTCATTTGTTCCTGAATTTCTTTGGATCTCGGCATGATGTCTAGCTTTTGAGGATCTTTTGGTCTACTCCACTTTGTCAGGCAGGTCCTTTTTAAGTGATTTCTTGATTGAGAACAGGTGTGGCAGTAATCAGGCATGGGTGTGGCTAGAGAAATTTAACTCAGAAATTTAACTGTGATAAACCACAGTTAAGTTATGTTTTAACAGGAAGGGGCAAACACTTTTTCACACAGGGCCATGTGGGTTTGGATTTTTTTTCTCCCTTAATAATAAAAACCTTCATTTAAAAACTGCATTTTGTGTTTACTTGTGTTATCTTTGACTAATATTTAAATTTGTTTGATGATCTGAAACATTTAAGTGTGACAGACATGCAAACAAATTGGAAATCAGGAAGGGGGCAAACACTTTTTCACACCACTGTAAATCAAAATTTTCCTAATTAGCCTGGGTCAAGAGTCAGCTTTTTAAGCCAAGGTTTTAAACCAGCAACCTTAAAAAAAAAGTATGTGCTGCCTGTTGATGGATGGATGGATGGATGGATGGATGGGTGGATGGATGGGTGGGTGGGTGGGCGGGCGGGCGGGCGGACAGACGGATGGAAGGAAAAAATAATTTAATTGTGGGCCAAGAACAAAAGGATTACCAAATACAAAATCAATAGATGAATAAAATAAAAAGTGCACTAAAAACTAGGGGTGGTTCTAAAAATGATTATGAAAAATCAGGGTATTTTTGCGGTAATGATATTATTGATGATATGACAAAATACTGAAACGTATTTTATTATAAATTTTGATAGCACAATTTCCACAAAGTTTTATGTCATCTTAAACATAACATTATGCCCTCAAATCTTGATATAATGATTTATTATCTCGCCCTGATGTATGACATCATTTTGAAGAGGATTTAGTCTAAATATCTTAAATTAGTGACTGAACAGAGACATTTTGTTTTGTGTCTTCATTTTAGTATAATTTGCCATCATGGTGAACCAGGTCCAGCCAGGGGATGGTAGCTGGCAGTCTTTTAAGAGCGACTCCAGTGGGGCCAGCAACAGCGGCGGGGAGAGCTCCAAGGAAAGCTCCAGATGTTCCACACCTGTCCTGGATGCAGACCGGTTGGACAGACTGCGGGACAAGATGCGGAGGCGAATGGAGTCCGGAGACTGTTGGTTCTCACTGGAATTCTTTCCTCCCCGCACAGCCAGTGGAGCTGTAAATCTCATCTCAAGGCATGTGAAATCCAATTTTATATACAGATATATTTATGATGTGTTTTAATTTAGCAAACCCTGTGCATTAGCAAAAGTTGGGCACAATTACATAGTCAAAGGATTGGATGAAAAGTTATTAAGCTTGGCGGCATGGTGTTGCAGTGATTAGCACTGTCGCCTCACACCAAGAAGGTCCAGGGTTCGAACCATATCTGAGGCAAGGGCCTTTCCGTGTGGAGTTTGCATGTTCTCCCCATGCCAGTGTGGGTTCTCTGCTGGTACTCCGGCTTCCTCCCATCATTCAAAAACATGCATGTCAGGTTAATTGGTGGTAATTGCCCGTAGGTGTGAATGAGAGCAAGTCTGTCTGTCTTTCCATGTTTGCTCTGTAAAGGACCTGTCCAGGGTGTATCCTGCCTTTGCTCAAAGTCAGTTGGGATAGGGTCCAGCTCCCCTGTGACATGGTCTGTACTTGATCACCTTTCGGTCTCAAAGCGCTTTAACATAGTTTTCCATTCACACACTAATGAGACAGATCACCATGCAAGGTGCTGCCATCAGGAGAACATTCACCACCGATGGTTCAACTTAGGGTTCAGTGTCTTGCTCAAGGACACTTAGGCATGTGGACAGGAGGAGCTGGGGATTGAACCACCAACCTTCCGATTAGTGGTCAACCCACTCTACCAACTGAGCTACAGCCTCCCTTCCATCCCTACCATGTTGAAGATAAAGTGGGTATGGCTGGATGGATAGGTCTTAGCACAATTGCTACATACTTTGGCAGCAAACTAGGTCCTCCAAGATGTTTTTTTATAATCCTTATGGCGAAACATTACAGAGCTTAGTTATTGTGACCCATTTTAATACAGCTGAAGTTCTAAAATAGAGGGTTACTGAAAGGACAAGATTAGTGTCAAGGTAAATCAACATAGTATTTTTGTGAACCACTTGAGAATTGTCTATATTCCTACCAAACAACACCGGGACCATGTCTTTTGAGCATGTCATTTTTCTACAGATTTGACCGTATGGGTTCCGGAGGGCCCCTTTTCATTGATATTACCTGGCACCCAGCAGGGGACCCAGGCTCAGACAAGGAAACCTCATCCATGATGATTGCTAGCACAGCAGTTAACTATTGTGGCCTGGAGAGCATCCTCCACCTGACCTGCTTCAACCAAACCAAAGAGAAGATTTCTTCCTACTTGGCCAAAGCAAAGCACCTGGGCCTCAAAAACATCATGGCACTAAGAGGAGGTAGGAGAGGGGACATTTGCACTCCTTTGTGATAACTGTAACTTTACCCAGAGTATAAAGAGTAGAAAACTGTTGTTTAAAGAGAAGATTGGAGATGAAGATTTTTATTTTTATTAAAACAAATGTTGGTTAAGTCACTAACTGTTGCCGAATGAGGTAACATAATGGTTATTGAGCCTGTGGCCCACTGATTAAAGCTTTGCATTTCAGTATTTCAAACTTGGCAAGCTGGGTGTTGTTGGCGGCATTCTCAGAAAAAATCAAAAGCAAAGCACAGTTAGTTTCCATTATCCAGTGATTGTTCCACTTAAGGTAGTAGGCAGAGCTAACGCAACAGGCTAGCTCTTCAATTGTTCTTCAACTCGCTCTCCACCTGCCACCGACTGAAATAACATGGATCTGTGTAAAGTGAGAACAACATAGCTACAATTTCTACTTTACGCCATAGGTGCTACCTACAGAACAAACTGGAGAGAGACAAGATTTGGTAAATTTATACCTGCAGTGTAGCATGTTTGTCTTCCCCCTCTGCTTGTTAGAATAATTATAAAACTCTGTCAACATGTGGGTAACTTCTTGGCTCTGCTGTAGCCTTCCCCGTCACTGCTGTTGAGGCTGTAAAATGGTAGATAGATGGTGGATAAATTAAATTAAAACCATCACAACTCTTACGAAATGACACACTTCACTATCAGATCCATTCTGTTTGTTAACATAGCAGAAAAAAAACAGCATGATTGGATTATTTTATTCATATTCAAGTTAGTATAGGGCTAAACCATAAGTTTGCCAGCTCTGCCTATAAAAGTCTCTGATGCACATTCTCTCCTCATAAAACACTTCATGGGAATGACTCTGATCCTGCTCATTTGTTTGTAGATTTATTTGCCAGATGAGGTGTAATAATCTGATATGTCCACAGACCCAGTGGGAGCAGACTGGGAGGATGAAGAAGGAGGCTTCAACTATGCCATTGACCTTGTAAAACATATTCGATCAGAGTTTGATGACTACTTTGACATTTGTGTTGCTGGTATGTTCTCCACCTCCAGATCATGAGTAGATAGTTTTAATGGAACTCCACTTGAATTATATTTTACTAATTCAAATTTGTGTATGCGTGTCCAGGGTACCCCACAGGTCATCCTGAGGCAGAGAGCTATGAAGAGGATCTCAGGCACCTAAAGGAGAAGGTGGATGCTGGAGCAGACTTTGTCATCACCCAACTGTTTTTCAGGGCAGACACTTTCCTAAAGTTTCTGGATGACTGCAGGGCAATTGGTATCTTGTGTCCCATCCTACCTGGAATCTTCCCCATTCAGGTAACAAACTGCTTCTTCTAGGAACAGGAATACTGTTATTATTGTCATAAAAAAAAAAAAAAAAATACAGGTTGATTACCAATGGGCTCACTGGGAAACGCTCCAAGAAAACCAGTCACCCAGTCCTAAAACTTAAAGAAACAATTTTGAAACCTTGTTATATTTGTTTTGAATTGTTTGGTAAAGATAACATAAATAATATTGTTCATGTTGCTTTGATTAACAGTTTATATAAAAAATGTTAAAGAACACTGTTTAGATTGTTTGGCTGTAAATGTGGGAAGTAAAAAAATAATTTAGTTTTACTGTGAAAAGCGTCAACAGGAAGTGCTTTTATTTTGAAGTGCCAGGAAGTAACATGCTCTGTGGCTTCTTGTCATTAATGTGAGATGGTAGATGAACAAGATGTCAGGTGCAAAGCGCATTCTTTTCACTGTGTTCGTAATACTGCAGTTTGGACAGTAAAGTGTTCCATTTGAACAAAACGTGTCTTGATCCTCATGAGAAGCTTCCACTTCACAACAATATTCATTTTTACTTTTAATATTGTTGGCTTTGACCTAGTTTTAATTGCTTGCATTTCTAGTTCGGGTTTGTATATGTTATTGTTGTTCTGGCCATCACCTTTGGTTGTGTTTTTGTTCACTTTCTTTTTTTGAACTATTATTTTGACTTTTATTAATCCCACAATGGGGAAATTATTAACTAATCAAAATGTAGCTGATTGCCCTACATTTGCAGTAGTAATATTTTTTATTAGTAAATATGTTCCTCATTACCTCATTTTTTTTTTCCGTTTTGTCACACAAGGAGAATATATAATGTGCTCAATAATATTATTGAGCACATTTTTCATTTTAAATTTAATCTGCCCACAAAATGATGTGAAAATATGACCAGGAGTCACATATTTGGCTAAAAACACTGGCTCTCTTGGCTCCCTCTGTTGGTGATACCACACACCAGGGGCGGACTGAGACAATAATTCAGGCCAGGAATTTAACCAGGCAACTTTGTTCACGCTGAACACTAGGTCGCTAATTCTGTAGGCTAACTGTCAGGTGTAGCAGACTAGTTGTACAAATGGCCACTTTGTTCATCTGTGAGGAAAATTGTCCAGATTACAAAATGCAAAACCTTGGGACTGATCAAGAAGTTGCCACTCTGGATACTGAGTTGGTATGTTATTGCAATCAGTGCACCCTCAAAAGTTCTCGAGGAATACACCAATCAGAGGACATAAAAAGGTACAAGCAACACACAAAATAGTTTACCTACATTTTGACTGAGATACAGAATTAGCTCAAATTTTCAATGACTATCTTTATATTCAAGCATGAAACTTAACATTAAAAAAACGTGACACACAAACACACATTCACTGAAATTGAAGCTACAACTGTGTAAGTTTATTATAAAAGTTTTTTGACTAACCTGGTCCTTTAATGGTGAACATGTCACTTATTTTGCAGCATTTAGCTACATCTGTGGCACCTTTGTCTTTTTATATTCTGCCTCTGCTCCTTTCCTTTTCTCCTGATCATTCATTTAGCCAGGTGACTTGTCTTAAATGTTATGGTAGAGCGGTAGAAAGAGTTTATGGTTCCTGTTGTGTGAGCAGAGCGACATAATGACATTGTTTTTGATGACTAACATCAGCCGTGTACCATCGTGCTTTCCTTGGATGTTGAAGGCAAGACCCATGCTGCTTGGACTGGCGGGTCATGCCTTTACCATGCCTTTGCCATGCTTTTGCAGGCCACCGGGAAATGTCCTGATGCTTCAGACTGCCAGTCAGCATGTACCACACTCTGTCTTCATGTTGTTTTTTCCAGTTTAAGTGACATTTTTGGATAAAACACTGTAACAGTCCCCAAGTCCAAAAATTGTTGGTGTGTATACACATCCAGGGAGTTCTAGGAAAATCAAGATCATCTGAAGACAGAAGAGGAAAATGTCAAAGGGTGGCGAGAAAAGATGTCCACTTTCTTGTTAGACACAGCCAATCATCACCGTATATCAATCCTTTCAGCGTATAAAATTCTACCGGAATCTTTGGTCTTTTGGTCTTTTGACTGTTTTTGGTGAAGATGGAGTTTCAAAAGACAGCGGGGTGCTTCCCCTGGGTTTGAGTAGCTTCAGGTCTGACATGCTTGGTGATACTTGGCTTGAGTTGTGTAGGGGTCCCCTTCCTCTTATTACCCCAACCAGTCAAGGCAGATGATTGCCAACCTTTGAGCTTGATTCCCTTGGAGGTTTCACCTTCCTTTTAAATGTGAGGTTTTTTTTCTGACTGTTGGAGTATTTTTTCCACATTAAAAGGGAATTTGTTTTTCATCTTGGTATTGCTCATGTGAGACTTGTTTGGTTCCTCTCTATAGTGTTGTATGGTTGTTTTGTATGGACTTAACTATGTTAAGTGCATTGAGATAACTTGTGTTTTCATTTGGCACTGTATACATTTTTTTTTTAATTGAATTCATTTGAATCCACAAAAAATATTCACTCATGCTTTTAAATGCTTCATAAACTGAAGATGTAGTGAAGCCAAATCCTTATCTGCAGCTAACCAGTGTGTGTGTAGCCTAAAGAAATGGGAATAGTTTATATTGTACACAGGAATAAAGCTACTTTATCCTGTTCATCTCCAGGGCTACCAGTCTCTGCGTCAGCTTGTCAAGCTGTCAAAGCTTGAGGTACCAGAAGAGATCACCAAAGTCATCGAACCCATCAAAGACAATGATGCTGCTATCCGTAACTATGGAATCCAACAGGCAGTAGAGATGTGTCGTGTGCTGCTGGACAGTGGCAAGGTACCAGGCCTCCACTTCTACACACTGAATCGAGAGGTAGCGCCAATGGAGGTGCTCCGACAACTGGGAATGTGGATTGAAGACCCCAGGTAAGTCAAACAAACACATTTATGCTATTCGCTGAAGTGCGAAGTAGTCGAGGAGTTTTAGTAAACAAATGCAATTTAATCAGTTTCCTTTTAGTCAACAATATACTGTTCATATGCTGGGTAATTTCAAGATTTCTTCTTGAAACGTACTAGAAAAAGGATTAATATGCTTCCAACATAAACTTATAATATTTATATAAAATGAGAATAACATCTACCAAATTGTACAATCACACACACACACACACACACACACACACACACACACACACACACACACACACACACACACACACACACACATATACATACATACATACAGTACATACATACATACATGTATGAAGGCTCTCTGCTTGGCTTGAAGTGCTCTTTTGAGTTGAGCTGTGAGCCATGGGTTATCATTTGGGAAGAGTTTAAAAGTCTTTGTTGGTATCAGCATAGTCTCACACTATTGGATGTAAGAAGTTACGACAAACTGTTGGTGAAAACCTGCCAGTCAGTACAGGCTGAAGCAGCCCTGCAGACTCTGGTAGGTAGTGCTGAAAATCTCAGTCCTCTAAGCCTGACTGCCGGTGTTTGAGAGAATAAAGCTTTTTAA
Source organism: Embiotoca jacksoni (assembly GCF_022577435.1). Lineage (NCBI taxonomy): Eukaryota > Metazoa > Chordata > Actinopteri > Embiotocidae > Embiotoca > Embiotoca jacksoni. The sequence goes on along the minus strand of NW_027185447.1, from coordinate 81,424 downwards.
TTTGTTCAGCCAGGCCTGTAGATAATTTTGAGTGTGTTTTTCAACTCAAGCGTCATTCCTCATCCTCATCTTTAGCTGAAGGACTGAGCCACCTGCTGTTTATAAAGCACCAGAGGTTTTATAGTCAAACACTGAAACAATTTAGTCACCACTCTTTTTCCAGCTGCTTTTCTCCTCTTGTGTTACATGTCACATATTGCTCATATGTGGGCAGCCTATGACCAACTACAAACATGGACAAGTGTACTGGCAACAGAGCAGCATATTTTACAAACGAAAGAGCAAACTATAATCTTAGAAATATATGAAGAAATTAAGCCCATTATCTGCATAAGCTATAGCTGCCAAATAATGGAAGGATGTGCCAGCAAAAAATTGTCAATGGAGTGAATGCGTAGGTTTTGGAGCAGCATACAATGCCATGTATTACAACAACAGGGGTCTGTAGTAGAAGAGTCTGGGTGCTAAATTTGCCGGCCTGCAGTTCGGACCCGTTACCCATCAAAAAGGTTTGGCACATCATGACATGAAAAATAAGACAAATGATACCCCGAATTGTAAAGCAGCTGAAATCCTACATCGGGAAAGAATGGGACAACATTTCACTTTCAAAACTTGAGCAACTGGTCTCTTCACTTCCCAAACTTTTACAGATTGTTGTTAAAAGAAGAGATGATTCAACACTATTAAACATGTCCATGTACAAAACTTTTGTAAGACCGTAAGAGCTGTTTGGTTATTTTCCATTATAGGGGCTCATGCGAATAAGGAGAAAGATTCCTGCCACGACTATTGTGCTAGAATGTAATAGGGCAGAGACTGGCGTTGGACCTTCCATAGCCGAAGGAAGCCATGGGTGATATACTGATATCAATCAGTATAAAAACTATGAAATTAAATATGTCTCATAATATCCCTGTGGAAAGCCAGAGGTTTGTGATCTTTGAACATTGCCTCCTGCAGAGGCTCTCTCACTACCTGAGCATCGGGCTCCACTCGATCTTCTATAATATGCGACGACATTTTTTGAGAGAATTGTTTGGGCAGTAAGTGGTGTTTTTAAACATTTTAATCCTATATCTCGAACTTAACCTGCAGCATAAGTTACCACAGTGATGAATTGCGGTAAGAAGTGAACCACCTTCGTCATATTGAATACCTATTGTTAAAAACCTGAAGTAACCTTGCCAACTACAATTTCTGCTCCGTAGTACAGGCCTCAGGTCTCTCAAAAAGATCCTGATCAAGTTAAACTTGATTTGTGGAATAGGCACCTGCTCTTCACTTGCCTGGTATTATGACTGAAAGATGTTAAGTTTTTTTTAGAGCTTGTGTTTTTGTTCCAGGCGTCCTCTTCCTTGGGCAGTGAGTGCCCATCCCAAACGGAAGGTGGAAGATGTCCGACCCATCTTTTGGGCTTCCAGGCCTAAGAGCTACATCTACAGAACTCAGGACTGGGATGAGTTCCCCAATGGTAGATGGTAGGCTCGATTACACATAAACTAAACAGACACATGACAATTCACATCACAATATCTCTTTATCAGTTTCATTATTGATGCATATTATCTTGTGCAGAAGTGATGAAAAGGTAAATTACTTTGTGTGAAGAGTTATGTATACCCTTGTAAAATGGTGAGTTCTGCTTTTGTCTTTAGGGGAAACTCCTCATCTCCAGCTTTTGGCGAGTTAAACGACTACTACCTGTTCTACTTAAAAAGCAAATCATCGAAAGATGCACTGCTGGAGATGTGGGGTGAGGAGCTGATGAATGAAGAGTGTGTCTATGAGGTCTTCACCTGCTACATCACAGCCAAACCAAACCAGAGTGGACAGAAGGTAGATAAGATGGAACACTAAATACAAAACAAAAAAAATAATGAACCATAGGCAGCTTGCGCTTCTCATGTTTGTTGTTCTCCTGTGTGCTTCCCTAAAGTGAGTCTGTAGCTATATCTATCTATCTATCTATCTATCTATCTATCTATCTATCTATCTATCTATCTAGCTATCTAGCTATCTATCTAGCTATCTATATAGGGATAAAGAGTATTTTGGCTGAGTTGGGTTTCTATATCTCAAAATATATCCTATATCTCTTTTATATTAGCATTATAAAAAGTTGTGGATCAATTTGGTTGACTTAGGAGGTTAGGTAGGGGTGCTAGCACTGAGCTGATGAAATTCTCATCATCATAGTTAGGGGCATAGATATTTGCTAGTGTTACTGGTATATTATAGATTTTCCCAGTTACAATAATATACCTACCATTTGAGTCCGAAATGATTTCAGATGGGGTGAAAGGGATATGTTTATTAATTATAAATAGCAGTTCCACATGATTTGGAGTTAAACTTAGAATGAATATAACACGTGTCCTACCCAATTTTTGTGTTGTTGTTTATGAGATTGGTTTTTGAGATGCAGAAAGACAAACATCTTCCCTAAGCTTTTTAAGGTGAGCTAGTATGTTTCCCAGTTTCCCAGTTCTATTCAAGTCCCTACAATTCCAGGTGACAAACTGTATCACGCTTTCTTCATCAGTCTTAGAGAGTCCCTTCATATATCTGTCTGTGTTCTATTTTTGTAAAGGATATGTATTTACACGATATCTTGGCATCCACGAAAAAGCAAATGAAGCGGATGGGAAGGGGGAAAAAGAAAACAAAATTGGGAAGGTAAAAAAGATAATTATACATACTGCACATACATACATTTTTAACAAAGATTGAACTCTTAGCTGTTCAACATTCCCAACAACCCAACCCACCCCCCACCACTTCCAAAACAGGTAGCAGGGAAAAAAGTGACAATTCCAAAGGCACATTGATCTTTTACGCAACTTTAGCTCCGAATTGGACTTGGTTCTTTGCTCCTCTGATAAATCTCTGTTTAAATCTCCTGAACCTCAGTTTGTTATTTAAAATAATTATTACAGCTTACCACAGGAGCTAGTACGAAAAAAAAAAAGATAAACAAATGAAATATACATATATACATTTATGTAGATAGGTGTTAGGTCACTCTCAAATAACGATTTGCCATAAATCCAAAATATCTGCTTGTTAATTGTACAGTCCCCTGGGTCTTTTAACCGGTGACGGCTTTAAAGATTTGTAGAACATGGACAACAGGCAAGTGACTGGCTACCTTGCCATAAACTTTCTTCGGTCCATTGGTTATGTCGAACCCTGATTTATATATCTATTCATCTATATGAATAGAGGCATGACATATGGGAAGGCACCATTAATGCTGAACAATATATACAGATTTTGGAGCAACATATGCTACCCAGACAACATATTTTTTCAGGAAGGGACGTGCTTATTTCAGCGAAATATTGGCAAACCGCATTCTTCACGTGTTACAAAAACATGGCTTCGTAGTAGAATACTCCGGGTGCTAAACTGGCCTGTTCACAATCCAGACCTGTCACCCATTGAAAACTTTTGGTGAAACATGAAATAAAAAATACAACAAAGGACACCCTGAACTGTTGAAAAGCTGAAATCGTATATCAAGTAAGTCATGAGTTTTAAAAGTTTTGGTAGCTATTTTATTTATCTTTGGACAGAACCCTGTTTCCCCATAGTTCCAGTCTTTATGCTGGCTAGGATAACTGTCTGTTATAGCAATTATTGTGTTGCGTTTAACTGTCATCAAATATATGACTTCATATCATGCTGATAGCAGGCTATGGTTTCATCTTCAAATAGGTGATGTGTTTGCCGTGGAATGATGAGCCTCTGGCCCCAGAGACCAACCTGCTGAAGGATGAGCTAGAGAAAGTGAACAGACGAGGTGTCCTCACCATCAACTCTCAGCCCAACATCAATGGCAAACCCTCCGCAGACCCTGTAGTAGGCTGGGGGCCTGCAGGGGGCTATGTTTTTCAGAAGGTAAAAACACTATTGGTCTTGTTTGTACCTTTGGATGAAGTGGTTAGGGAGCGTGCTGTATTTGTCTCATTTGGGGATATGCTATGATCTTCTCTTTGTTTAAAATACAGGCCTATCTTGAGTTTTTCACCTCCAGTGAGAATGTTACTGCTCTCCTTAAAGTACTGAAGAAGTATGAACCTCGTGTCAACTACCATATTGTTAATGTGCATGTAAGTTTGAACAAGAAGGACCGGTCATTCATTGTTTGTGTGTGAATATATATGATTCAGATGTCATAATAAATATTTTGTGGGCAGGGCCGTAACTTGACCAACGCACCTGAAATGCAGCCCAATGCTGTGACATGGGGGATCTTCCCTGGCAGGGAGATCGTTCAGCCTACTGTAGTGGACCCAGTCAGCTTCATGTCCTGGAAGGTAAGATAGATATTGTTCTGTTTTGCATGAATTCATGAATGTTCAACCTTATTCTGCTACCATGTAATTGGAGTGTTAAAGTCAAGACTTTTTATTTGCAGGCTTTGTGTTTACAATCAAAACAATTAAGTAATTTAGGTAAATGTTATTTATAGTCAAAAATATAATGGCAAAATTAATACATAGCTTGAATATGATTTTTATAATGAACCCACATGCATACAGTGTTTATTTAAACTTTTTTGAACCCTTTTAGAATTTCATCCAAAATGAACAGTTAATTTGAAGGTGACATTAATGGTATTATAATCAGGTGCGAGTGGGCACTGTTTAGTTCAGGGGTGGGCAAACTTTTTGGCTCACATTGACTTTTAAAATTTGACAGACGGGCCGGGCCAGCACCAGATGCATACATATCAAACATAAACATAAAAAAGGCATTACAGTGTTAATACTTACATTCACTTTTAGTGGGAACAGTGTTCTTGATCACCCTTCTTTGCTAGTGCATCGAAGTCTGGTGTTAGTTTTGTTGTGGCAATTCTCAGAACAGATCTGAGGTGTTCATCACTCAACTGGGATCTGTGAGGTGCTTTGTTGGTGTTCATCACACTAAAAGTCTGTTCACACACGTACGTAGAGCCAAACAACACCAGCATCTTCTGTGCCATCTTCTGGATGTTTGGAAATTTGGCTGCGCTTAATGAAGCATAAAACTCATCCAGTTTAAGAGGGTTGAACTTCTCCTTTAAGACGGTGTCACATTGGAGATCAATCAGTTCCAACTGCAACTCCTGTGGCGCCGTTTCAGGGTCTTGTGTGAAGGGACACGACACCAGCTGAAGTGACTTGTCAATTTTTCCAAAATCAGAGAACCGATGGCAGAATTCTCCGTGCAGGTTGTCCAGTGATTTCCTGTATTTTTTCACATGTCGAGGGGCCTCTTTCAGCGTAGCCAGCGTGGGGAAATGAGCAAATGACTTGTTTGACATTTGCTTTGAGAATAAAGCTAGCTTGGTTTTGAAGGCTCTGATGTTTGTGTACATTTCATGGACAAACTGGTCTTTCCCTTGTAGCTTCACGTTCAGCTCATTCATGTGTGTCAGCACGTCCACAGCAAAAGCTAAATCACAAAGACGATCTGTGTCACTCAGCTCAGGAAAATCGTCAGCTTTCTCAGGTAGCTCCAAAAATGAGACAATCTCCTGTTTGAGCTCCAACACTCGTTGACATACTTTCCCCAAACTTAACCAGCGGACGTTGGAGTGGTAAAGCAAGTCCTGGTGATCAGCGTCATTTTCTTCAAGAAGCTTAATAAACTGACGATGGTGAAGTCCCCTCGCTCCAATAAAGTTAACCACTTCTACAACTGGCTTCACTACGTGGTCAAGCTGCAGTACGGATTTACACAGTGCTTCCTGGTGGATTATGCAGTGTAAGAAAATGACCTCCTGCTCAGGGTTGTCCTCTTTCGCCCTCTCCTGGATTCTTTTGAGCAACCCGACGTTTTTTCAAGTCACATTTGGCGATCCGTCTGTGGTAACGTTGGCGAGCGGAGTCCAAGGTAGCTGGAGCCTCTCGATGACCCCCGACACGCCGTCATACAAGTCCTCTCCCCGCGTTTTGCCCTTCAGGGAGTCCACGGCCAAAAACTCCTCTGTTATCTCAAAATTGTCATTAATCCCTCCGATAAAAATTAAAAGCTGAGCGGTGTCCTTTATGTCATTACTTTCGTCCAGTGCCAAGGAATATAATGTAAATGACTCCGCTTTTTTGTTTAGCTTGCTAGCCAAGTCTTCGTCAATTAGCTCAACACGCCGAGTCACTGTTCTGCCTGATAAGCTCATTTTTTCAAATTTGTTCTTGCTCTCAGGACACAAGACACCTGCTGTCTCTACCATGCACTCTTTGAGAAACTCCCCTTCGGAGAAAGGCTTGCTGGTCTTTGCTAATTTGAATGCCAGCAAATAACTTGCCTTCGTGCTTGATTCTTGGATGGCAGTTTGTCAGATAAAGGTGTTTTGCTGAGCCTGCAAACTATCTGCCGACCTCTGAGCGGTCGCCGTCCGTTTTTGCGTTAACTGGTTGTTAGCGCAATTAGCATGCTTGGTGGAAAAGTGACGGCTGATGTTGTATTCCTTTAAAACCGTAACGGTTTCTTGGCAAATAAGACACACAGCCTTCGACCGGACTTCAGTGAAAAAGTATTTAGTCGTCCATTCCTTATTAAACACTCGGCACTCGCTGTCGACTTTTCTTTTCTTTGGCCCGTTCATTGTTGCAGATGGGGTCAGAGCAGCAGCAGAGTAACAACAGAGAGCAGCCCGGCCTCCGCAAAATCAAGTCAATGTATCACTGCGCCTAGTGCGCCACCTGGTGGACCGCCAGGTAATGCAGGACAAGGTCAAATGAATGCAGTCATAATTATGATATGATTTGATTTGGGCAATTCTGTACCAATCTTCGGCGGGCCGGATTAAAAAGACCAACGGGCCGGATGTGGCCCGCGGGCCATAGTTTGCCCACCCCTGGTTTAGTTAGTTTAAAGAGCAGGGATCTTTTAAAGTTCACAACACAGGATTATGTGTTATGGCATTGACAAAGAATATTTCTGAGGATATTGTTCATGCTCATCTGCCTAGAAAAGGTTACAAAAACGTTTATAAAGTGTTTGTATTCGGCTAATTCAGTCAGGCGGATAGTTGTAGAAATAGAGCATATTTAAGACCATTGTTACACTCCGATGTACTGGTCAACCAGCAAAGATTGCTCCAAAAGCAAGGCTTGGAATAGTCCCTGAGGTCTCAAAGGAACCCAGGTTAACTTCTAAGCAACTACGGCAAGAATCCAAATCAGAACATCCCCATGTTTTGGAATGGTCAAGTCAAAGTCTTGACCTCAATCCAATAGAAATGTTGTGAAGTTCCTAAAGAGAGGAGTTCACCATCCTGGAGTTAAAGCTATTCTACGAAGAGGAATGGCCTAAAATTCCTCAAAGCATATATGCAGGACTGATCAACAGTTACTGGAAACATTTAATTAAGCAATATTAAACAAGAGGGTATGCTTTGACGTCATTATTGGCACGACAGTGATGTGGTCAGGATCGAGCACACCCTCGAGTGTAATACTGCGATTATACAAGTCAGCAACTAAATAAAATATGTAATCCAAATGTATTCATATTGTGGGGCAATACGCTCTCAAAATATACAACTTTTTGTTTCTGTGACTACCGATTCCATGGCAGTACATGGGGAACGACTAAGAACTGGAAAACAATCAGTTGTGTCAGCAGACTAATGTAATGTTTCAGGAAGTAGACCGACCCTTAGCAGCAACTTAGCAACAGAGGCAATTTCTAGTCTGCTTTATTGCTTTTTAGAAATCGTTTCTCAAACTGAATAAATACAGCATATAGAAACACAAAACTGCTTAGCTTAGACAATCTGGTTGTAAGTAAGATATGTGCTTAAAAAATATAATGATTCCATCATGTATTTTTAAGATTTCAGCACAGTTACAGTCACTTGTAGTTTCATGGCGAGACGCTCAAAAAGGCCACCACGCCACATCCACACCGATCGACAAAAACAAATTCTTTTAACAACTTTTCATCTCCTAGGTGTTAAGATAGGACAGAGAAAATTTCAGGTCGGTGTGTCAAAATCTGTAGGAGTTCGTTAAAATACAACACGTGGGAATTGCCAAAAAAAGGCGACTAAATTCAAAATGGCGGAATTCCTGTTTAGTTGAGGTCATGCTGCCAAGAGACTTTTTTTTTTACATCTCGGTGTTATAAACATATACAAAAATTTTGGTGCATGTAGCTGAAACTAGGTGCCGGGGCTGCAGTTTAGGGGGCGCAAGCGAGCTGTTTGGCCACGCCGACTTGCAAAACACATCGGATGTATTGTCTCACCACGCCGGCTGTACAGTGGTGTGAAAAAGTGTTTGCCCCCTTCCTGATTTCCAATTTTTTTGCATGTCTGTCACAAATGTTTCAGATCATCAAACAAATTTAAATATTAGTCAAAGATAACACAAGTAAACACAAAATCCAGTTTTTAAATGAAGGTTTTTATTATTAAGGGAGAAAAAAAATCCAAACCCACATGGCCCTGTGTGAAAAAGTGTTTGCCCCCTCCTGTTAAAACATAACTTAACTGTGGTTTATCACACCTGAGTTCAATTTCTCTAGCCACACCGAGGCCTGATTACTGCCACACCTGTTCTTAATCAAGAAATCACTTAAATAGGACCTGCCTGACAAAGTGGAGTAGACCAAAAGATCCTCAAAAGCTAGACATCATGCCGAGATCCAAAGAAATTCAGAAACAAATGAGAAAGAAATTAACTGAGATCTATCAGTCTGGAAAAGGTTATAAAGCCATTTCTGAAGCTTTGGGACTCCAGCGAACCACAGTGAGAGCCATTATCCACAAATGGAGAAAACATGGAACAGTGGTGAACCTTCCCAGGAGTGGCCGGCCGACCAAAATTACCCCAAGAGCGCAGCGACGACTCATCCGAGATGTCACAAAAGATCCCACAACAACATCCAAAGAACTGCAGGCCTCACTTGCCTCAGTTAAGGTCAGTGTTCATGACTCCACCATAAGAAAGAGACTGGGCAAAAATGGACTGCATGGCTGAGTTCCAAGACGAAAACCACCGCTGAGCAAAAAGAACATTAAGGCTCGTCTCATTTTTGCCAGAAAACATCTTGATGATCCCCAAGACTTTTGGGAAAATACTCTGTGGACTGACGAGACAAAAGTTGAACTTTTTTGAAGGTGTGTGTCCCATTACATCTGGCATAAAAGTAACACTGCATTTCATAAAAAGAACATCATACCAACAGTAAAATATGGTGGTGGTAATGTGATGGTCTGGGGCTGTTTTGCTGCTTCAGGACCTGGAAGACTTGCTGTGATAAATGGAACCATGAATTCTACTGTCTACCAAAAAATCCTGAAGGAGAATGTCCGGCCATCTGTTCGTGACCTCAAGCTGAAGCCAACTTGGGTTCTGCAGCAGGACAATGATCCAAAACACACCAGCAAGTCCACCTCTGAATGGCTGAAGAAAAACAAAATGAAGACTTTGGAGTGGCCTAGTCAAAGTCCTGACCTAAATCCTATTGAGATGCTGTGGCATGACCTTAAAAAGGCAGTTCGTGCTGGAAAACCCTCCAATGTGGCTGAATTACACCAACTCTGCAAAGATGAGTGGGCCAAAATTCCTCCACAGCTGTAAAAGACTCATCGCAAGTTATCGCGAAGGCTTGATTGCAGTTGTAGCTGCTAAGGGTGGCCCAACCAGTTATTAGGTTTAGGGGGCAAACACTTTCACACAGGGCCATGTGGGTTTGGATTATTTTTCTCCCTTAATAATAAAAACCTTCATTTAAAAACTGCATTTTGTGTTTACTTGTGTTATCTTTGATGAATATTTAAATTTGTTTGATGATCTGAAACATTTAAGTGTGACAAACATGCAAAAAAATAAGAAATCAGGAAGGGGGCAAACACTTTTTCACACCACTGTATGTATCATGTTTCATGAGGTTTCAAGCATCCTATGATCTCAAACATCTACTTTGTGTGTCACGGCGAGACGTCAAACTTTGACAAAATCGAACAAAATTCTCAATATATCATCAACCACATGTTTAGGCTATTCTGACCTGACCTGTTCATGTGATCAACCAGCTCAACGTAGCATGTGAAAGTATGAAAAGTGTAATTTCCAGTTGCCACCAGGAGGCGCTATGACTATGAGCAAATATTACCACACAGGTGTCTTCGGGGCGAGACGCTCAAAATGGCCACCACACCACGGTCACACCCATCGATGAAAACTAATTATTTTAACAATTTTTAATCCCAAACATGTTAAAGAGTGCACAGAAAAATTTTCAAGTCAGTCCAACAAAATCCTTAGGAGGAGTTTGTTAAAGTACAACATGTGTGAATCGCCAAAAATGGCAACTAAATTCAAAATGGCAGACCTCCTGTTGAGTTGACGTAATGGTCCAATGTAACTTTTTTGTACGTCTAGGTGTGATACACGTCGACCAAATTTGGTGCATATACGTAAATTTGGCCGCCACAGCCACTCGCGACTCCACTAAAATACGCAATTTTTCTTACGAGACGTGATTGCCAACTTTCAGGAGTTTTTGAGTATGATAAAGCCTCTAAATAGTCAATTTATTTATGAGGAGAAAAATAATAATAATCACTTGAAAAACAATAGGGCTTTCGCACCATCGGTGCCCTAATTATATATTGCCATTAAGAAGGTGGAGTGGTATTTCTAGTGAATAGCTGGGTGTGCTGTTATGCTGATTTGAGCATGTTCTAAATGTATAGTTGACTAATCAGATCTCTCGGTCGGAACTACTCGTTGTGTAATTGCAGTTATTGTTGCATAAGGGGGTGACGCCAAATACTGACAACAAAGGTTTGTGGAGATGAAGTGAAGAAGTCAAAGGCGACCTTTCTAGGAGAGAGTGCACGGTCTGCCGAACTCTCATAAAGTCCCAGTCATAAAGGACTACACTCTTCCATATAAGGCCATGAAATGTGTCTCTGAAATTATACTACCTAACTGGGACTCAGCCGGGCTGTCTCCAGTCTAAGTATAGTCAACACCAATCTTGAACAGCTAGTTCATGAGGTCAGGGTGCCCTTACAGGACCTTTACCCCACCTACTTCTGGGAATCAGAAGAGTGTGTCTGGCCTTAACAATTGCATTTCCCTGACAAGGTTCACATTCTTATGTTTTGGGTTATATTTATGCAGAAATATTGATAATTCTGAAGGGCTCACAAACTTTTAAGCACCACTGTAAACAAGCACTAGAAAACCTCTGGTGTTGCTGGAGTAAGTAATGTTTTCAAAATTGTATTAAAAAAAAAACATTTTTAGTAGTCTAAGAGTGCTGCATTATTATTTTCTGGGAATAAAATGTGTTTTTCAAGTATTATATTCAAAAAAAATTCAAATGAATAAAATATAGGAGACTAATGTTTGATATAAATTAAGTAAGTAAGGCATTTGAGAGACGGGATTGAATTAAAACAAATATTTTAATCTGTTCACAAGGAGGACTCTCCAGTCCCTCACAATATTAGAGGAAGTACAAACAAGTTTCACTTAGTGCAGAAAGTTTTGCTTAAAGTCTATTTTGTCAAAAGTTGCAAATCAAAAAATATTATCAAGAATTATTGTTGCCAAGTGTAACCAATGCATCTCTGAATGGCATCTCCTTCTTCTAAATATTTTAACTGGACTTATGTGGATTGTTGAGGGAAAGTGGAAATGCGTATTTCTTTAAATAACTGGTTCCAATGACATTTGCTTGGTTACAAGCATCGATCTCCTGTTTATATCCCACTCAGCAGGTAAACTGACAATAGTCAGGCTGCCCTACATGTTTCCACTCAACACATTTGCCTAAAAGACATTTTGTCAAAATATTTAAACTATAATTAGCATAATCAATCGGTGATCTAAAGTATGAATGAGAAGGGGTACTCAGGAGAGGTTTGTGAAACACCACTCTATTCAAAAGAATACTTTCTCATGCTGTCTAAGGTAAATAAGCTATAATATATTAGATACCATGTTAATCATTTAACAATAGGCTATCTTTACATTGTGAATAATTCAAACCCATAATGATAACCAAATAAAGAGAAATTAATTTATATATATTCAATATTGGTATTAATTTAAAAATACATTTAATGCAGTACAAAAAAATATATTCAAATTTATTTTATATTTACACACAATTAGGAATAAAATAAAAACTTTCATTTTTAGTAAAGCTATCACAAAATTATGTTAAAATACACTTACGCTCAATATAACAAATAAACTGTAACCATAACACTAAACAAAACTAAAACAAATCTGGCCTCCAGGGGCATGAAGTAGGTTTGCGCAGAGAAGTCTGAATCCAGTGAAGTTTAGATATACACCAGCAGGTTAAAAGTGGTCCTTACAGTTCCATAAAGTGGTAAAATTGTCAATAAAACGTATCCCATGGCTGAGCCATGCTGATGTTAGCCATGTTTCCAGGATAAGGAGTCAACTGAATGATTAATTTCCCTTCTTGCAAGTAGGAATTGGTCCAGAGATGAACACATCTTGAGATTGATAGTGTTTTCAGCAGCAACGTGAAAAATAAATATCATAGTCCCAGAGCCTGTTCTCTTTCGCAGGATGTCAAAAGACCCTGTGTGGATAATAACCCTCAGACCTCTTGGATGAGTTGAGAGGATAACTGGTAGTAGCTCCGTTATCTCCTTGACAGTTGTGTTTTCATGCACAGATTTTCAATCTTTGCGATTTTTAACATGGTTGGTTATGGTGTACCCTATCAAAATATTGCCTGGTTCCAGTGTGACTTTTAACAGTGGTTCTTCTGGTTCTCTATCCAGCAGTTTTTTGGGGGCTTTTTCTCTTGCTTTTCTTTTCTTTCCCACTGCATTGCTGGTAATGTAATTAGCTTCCTTGGTTTCCACATACAGTACTTAGTGTTATCACACACTCCATTCTGAGTCAGTGGCTCATACTTGTTGTGCAAGGAGTTCCAGTGGTGGAGTGAGCATTGAAGCGGTTTTTTTTTTATGTGTTTGTGTCTGTGGTGGACAACATCAAACTGAGCCCTTGGCTGGAGTTGATGTTTTTGGCCTCACTGTAGTGCAATGCCAGTAAGATGTGCCACCAACAGCTTTACCAGGTGAGCAGGTGATTCTATCTGAGCCTGAGCTCCTACTTTGTTAAAATTATAAGAAACACAGAGAAAACAGATATCTGATAAATGGATGTTGTTCTCTTACTGTGTCTCTGTGTCTCAGTGTCTCAGTGTGTGTCATTTTATCCTTTGGCTGCAATCACAGTAATATGATATGAAAAAAATAACATTAATAACATACCTTCATTTTCAGAACCATCCGGGACAAAATCCGAACCAACCTGGTCACTTTCAAGTGATTCTTGAAAATATAAAGAGGAACACACTTAGTGCACTGGATGCAATACTAACATTATTCAATGTTTAAGAGTTTGCATCCTTTGCTCTGGCTGACTTAATCCTAGTTTTTCACAAACCTTCCTCCTCTCTGCTGACCCTTGCCCTTGCCTCAACTGCCCTATCGTACCTAACATTCACCAATGCACACAGCTCCTCTACTGTCAAAGACATACTTTTCCTGAAAATGAGAAAACAGTTCATTCAACAGTTAACAAATTAATGTACTGATTGTAGACATCAGACATTGATAAATACATCTCAGTCGGTAATCTAACATATAAGTTATCAAAACTCTTTTGAAAAAGATTTAAGGTTGGCACCACTCAATACGAAAATGACAAACTTAGCCCAGATGCTGTAATAGGTTTGCTAAGTATCCAAAGTATGTCTAGCTAATATTAGCAATCTAATTACTATACGAATCGAGACAGCATTTACAAGGAAGCTAACGAGCGCTTACCATTAGCCATCAATATTGAGTTGTAAATAAGAAAAGAATGTCAAGTAATCCATACAAATGACACTCATGAATAAATGTTGGTTACCACAAACTTGAATACAGTTGTCAAACAATAAACCTATAATGATACTTTACCTTGATGACTGTATTGTAATCAACAAGTGGCAATTGGCAGTCCGACTTCCACAGACACTATCCCCAAATAAAGGGAAGTGACCTGTAGTGCCTGAGGCGGGAGATACGCAGTTTGATGGACAGTTCTGACATGCAATGGAGATACATGTTAAATGGGTGATGTAATAGATTATTGATGCTCACAATACACAGAGAAGAATGCACACATTCTAATAGTAAAAGTCAAAAACGTCAAAAGTGGAGGTACGTGGTTTTCATCCAACAGCGACGATATACTTATTTTGAATTTGATGCAAGCAACACAAAGTTGGGACAATGGCAACAAAAGAGTGGAAAAGTTGTGTCATGCTAAAAAGAACACCTTGTCAAACATCTCACAACTAATAAGGTTAACTGATACAGCAGTGAAGATGGTGAGTGGTTCACCACTATGTGAAAGACTGCTTCAGAAAATAGTGCAATAATTTAAAAATAATATTCTTTAATGTAAAATTGCAAAGAATCTGGGGATTTTATCATCTACAGTACATAATCTAATTAAAGGATTCAGAGAATCTAGCGAAATTGCTGTACACAAGTGACAAGGATGAAAACCATTATTGGATGGCTGTGCTCTTGGGGCCCACAGGCGGCACTACATTAAAAACAGACACAATTCTGTCGTGGAAATCATAGTCGAGACTAAGAAGCATTTCCGAAAACCATTGTCTGTGAACACAATTCATCGCTGCATCATCAGATGCTGGTTAAAACTCTACCATGCAAAGAAGAAACTATATATAAACATGATCCAGAAACACTGCCGCCTTCTCTGGGCCAGAGCTCATTTAAGATGGACTGAGTATCAAAATTCAAGATTCTTTTTTGAAAACCATAGACACTGTATCCTCCTGGCTGAAGAGGAGAGGGACCATCCAGCTTTTTATCAGTGCACAATAAAAAAAACCAGCATCTGTATTGGTATAGGGGTGCATTAGTGCACATGGCATGGGTAGTTTGTACATTTGGTAAGGTTCCATTAATGCTTAATGATACATACAGGCTTTGAAGCAACATACGCTGCCACCCAGACAATGTCTTTTTTCAGGGAAGGCCTTGCTTAATTTAAGCAAAACAATGCCAAACCACATTCTGCACACATTATGGCTCCATAGTAGAAGAGTCCAGGTGCTAAACTGGCTTGTCTGCAGCCAAGATCTGTGTTCCATTTAAAAAATTTGGTGCATCATAAAATGAAAAATACAACAAAGGAGACCCCGAACTGTTGAGCAGCTGAGATTCTATCGCAGGCAACAATGGACAACCTTTCCCTTCAAAAAAAAAAAATCCAGCAATTGGTGTCAGTTATAAAACACAGTGTTGTAAAAACAAGATTTGTGTTGCTGGCATCAAAATGCATATATTTTTCATAAAACAATCAAATTCCTGTCAACATTAAATATGTTGTCTTTGATCTATTTGTAATTAAATATGGGTTTATGTGATTTTGCAAATCATTGCATTGTTCGTAATTACATTTTACCTAGCATCGCAACTTTTTGGGAAACTGGGTTGCATTCAGTGCTTTGACTTTTCGTTGTGACAGTTGGACTGAGTTTGTTTCGCTCTGGTCAGGTTGCGTTCCTTACTTGCTCCGATAAATAAAGGCCCTGATCAAGAAATTGGTGCCAGTACAATAAGGCACACGTGGTTGATGGGATAAATAGAAAGAAGTAACAAAATGCTATTAAAATTCAATTCAATTAAATTGTATTTATATAGTGCTAAATGACAATACGGGTCTTGTCTAAGGTCAGTTGATAAGCTTGAGTGGAAGATTGCTGCCATTCCTTCTCCACGGCCAGAATCTTGAGGAATGTGATGATATGACTGGGAGGATTTTTTTCATTAATACTGACATATTCTTCCACTGCAGCCAGGTTTCTGTGCGACAACATGAATCAATTTGATGATCAGTTGTCAACTCATTTACTAACAGAGATTTACACAAGAGAGATCTGATATTCATTAGCCCACATTTGATTGTCATGTTTTTTTTATCCATTAAATTGCTAGGATACATTTTTATAAATTTTTTGTAGATTTCTTTCAATTTAGGTGGTCGTGAAAGAGACACAACCTCGATGTAATATTGGAGGTTTTGGCGAGTGATATATCTAAAGGAGCTGAGGAGCTTGTACAGTGCATCCGGAAAGTATTCACAGCGCTTCACTTTTTCCACATTTGGTTATGTTACAGCCTTATTCCTAAATGGATTAAATTAAAAAATTTTTCCCCTCAAAATTCTACACACAATACCCCATAATGATAATGTGAAAAAAGTATTTTTTTTTAATTTTTGCAAATCTATTAAAAATAAAAAAAATCACATGTACATAAGTATTCACAGCCTTTGCCATTACACTCAAAATTGAGCTCAGGTGCATCCTGTTTCCACTGATTATCCTTAAGATGTTTCTACAACTTGATTGGAGTCTACCTGTGGTAAATTCAGTTGATTGGACATGATTTGGAAAGGCACACACCCGTCTATATAAGGTCCCACAGTTGACAGTGCATCTCATGAAGTCCAAGGAATTGTCTGTAGACGTCCGAGGCACAGATCTTGGGAAGGGTACAGAAAAATATCTGCAGCAGTTAAGGTCCCAATGAGCACAGTGGCCTCCATCATCCGTAAATGGAAGAAGTTTGGAACCACCAGGACTCTTCCTAGAGTTGGCTGCCCGGCCAAACTGAGCGATCGGGGGAGAAGGGCCTTAGTCAGGGAGGTGACCAAGAACCCGATGGTCACTCTGACAGAGCTCCAGCGTTGGTCTGTGAAGACAGGAGAACCTTCCAGAAGGACAACCATCTCTGCAGCACTCCACCCAGCAGGCCTGTATGGTAGAGTGGCCAGACGGAAGCCACTCCTCAGTAAAAGGCACATGACAGCCCGCCTGGAGTTTGCCAAAAGGCACCTGAAGGACTCTCAGACCATGAGAAACTAAATTCTCTGGTCTGATGAAACAAAGATTGAACTCTTTGGCCTGAATGCAAAGCGTCATGTCTGGAGGAAACCAGGCACCGCTTATCACCTGGCCAATACCATCTCTACGGTGAAGCATGGTGGTGGCAGCATCATGCTGTGGGGATGATTTTCAGCGGCAGGAACTGGGAGACTAGTCAGGATGGAGGGAAAGATGAATGAAGCAATGTACAGACACATCCTTGATAAAAACCTGCTCCAGAGCGCTCTGGACCTCAGACTGGGGCAAAGGTTCATCTTCCAACAGGACAACGACCCTAAGCACACAGCCAACATAACAAAGGAGTGGCTTCGGGACAACTCTGTGAATGTCCTTGAGTTGCCGAGCCAGAGCCCAGACTTGAACCCAATTGAACATCTCTGGAGAGATCTGAAAATGGCTGAGCACCGATGCTCCCCATCCAACCTGATGGAGCTTGAGAGGTCCTGCAAAGAAGAATGGGAGAAACTGCCCAAGAATAGGTGTGCCAAACTTGTAGCATCACACTCAAAAAGATTTGAGGCTGTAATTGCTGCCAAAAGTGCTTCAACAAAGTATTGAGCAAAGGCTGTGAATAATTATGTACGTTATATTTTCATTCTTTATTATTAATAGATTTGCAAACATTTAAAACAATTTTTTTTCACTTTGTCATTATGGGGTATTGTGTGTACAATTTTGAGGAAAAAAAATTAATTCAATCAGTTTTGGAATAAGGCTATAGCATAACAAAATGTGGAAAAAGTGAAGTGCTGTGAATACTTTCTGGATGCACTGTAAGACTGAAACTCTTCCTCCTGGCGTCAACTCTGGGCTATCATGCTTTAGGGGTGTTAATAAACATGGCCATGTTTCCAATAGAGTTGCCAATGACCAGAGTTGTTTTTTTAGCATGTGTGTCACTGAGTGGGGAAAATTGATAAGAAACATTGAAGGGGTTGGTGGTGAACCATGAGCTTTTGCTTCACACCTATGCTTCCTCCGTACTGCCAATCAACCGTCCTGTAGTCCTGGCTGTTCGGCTGCGGAGGAAGACCAGCTAAGGGAGCCTACAGCTCTGAGTAGCTCCACACCGCCTACCAAGGCCTGATTAGCTGCCACGGCTATTGGGTTGGTTTTCATGGTGCTCAGCATTTTTTAGGACTACACAAAACAAATGTAGCCTTATCTGACATCCCTGGCACATATTTTTCCCCATGTTTTCTCAGGATGAGGCCTTCGCCTTGTGGATTGAGCAGTGGGCTAAACTCTATGAAGACGAGTCACCTTCACGGATGATCATCAAGTATATCCATGACAACTACTTCCTGGTCAATCTGGTAGACAATGACTTTCCTCTGGAGAACTGTCTGTGGCAGGTCATCGATGATATGTTTGATCTGCTTGAGGGCCCTCCAGAGCCGATCAACGATGGAACCGTCTCTGAATAAAATGTGTGATTTGTATTCTTTTTAGGAAAGAAAACACTGGTTGAAATTTTATGCATTGCCTTAAACGCAGCTATTTACAATACAGTGTTTATGTGTACTGAAGTCATTTTTACCATCTATTTGTAAAGGCTTTTTTTTTTTTTAAACATTTACGTGAATGGGAAACATTGTGAAGAAATAAACTGTAGTGTCTCACCTGAACAAGATTCGGGTACAAAGATTTACAAAACATCGTACATTTCTGATCCCCAAGATATTTAGCACCTCTGCTGCATTTCAAGCTGAAAACTACACTTACAGTATGTGCTGACAAATTTGGGGTTGACCTTGTAGAGTTTCCTCATGAACTGACCTCAATAAACATCAGCAAATGACAATGTCACAAAATGAATTAACATACCATATAAATGTAATGTTTTTCGAGGATATGTAACTGAAGATGATTCAAATTGTCTCTTTCAATTTGAGAATGTTAATGACTTTTAATGATGTATATTGTATTGAGATATATATGTGAAGTGTCTTTGTTTAGCTCTGTTATATCATTGTCATATTACAGTCACACTATTTACCCTTGTTGCCTTAACATGTACATCATATTTATTTTTTCTTCCTGCGTTTTCATTAAATAGTTTTTCAGTAACCCGGTGAGTGTGTGTTACGAAGTTAGGAAGGGCATCCAGCAACTTTATCTATTATGAATGTGTGACTTTATTAGAGATTCGGTGAACACCACTTACTATACAGGTACATAGGCCACATCTTAGGATGGTACATGATCTTGCAGCTGCCAGGTAATATGGTGGGGAATTTCCACACATTAACTCAACCTTTCAACAACTCAATATACAAATTTACTACTCAATAAAATACCAGGAGGTGATGTAGAATATTCTAACACGACTGTAGCTGGAAGTCTTGAGCTTAGACTGTTAACTTGATTGCCTACATTTGATAGAGTCTGCTGTCGCCGATGCCACGCAGACGAATTGATGGAAGTGGGGCCAAAAAACCCTACTGACAACGTTACAATATTAACCTTATGACCATAAGAATAATTATAACTGCATGGCAGCTAAAAGCATAGGTGGACAAAGACACAGGAAATCACAGATCCAGCAGACAGTACAGAACATACTCTACTGTTGTTAATTTTTCTGACCTTTGGGTAGTGAGGGCTACCCGGAACAGCGCTTGCAAAAATGTGCATAACTCGGGTGCTGATTTTGATAAAGCAACAACATTTTAAACACTTACTCATCAGGGTTATACCTTCTCCCTGCTATGTGCACATCTCGGTCGTGCACATTGTTCACACACACAATAGGAGAAGTCTCGGGACCTTTAACCTTTACTACCAATATAACACACGACAAATTGCACTGGCAGTCATCATTCATGTGTGCCTTACACCGTTGACACCGTTTTCAATCTAACTGACTGTACATGTTCATATCCATTCATGTGCATATAGTTCTGTTACAATCTGACCTTGCACCTTCATTGTACACTGCTCAAAAAAATAAAGGGAAGACTTAAATAACACCTTCTAGATCCCAATGAATGACATATTCCAGTTGAAAATCTTTATTCGTTACATGGTGGAATATGTTGACAACAAAATAAAATAAGAATGATCAATGGAAATCAAAATCATTATCCTATGGAGGTCTGGATTCAAAAACAGCCTTATCTCAGCGAGAGAAGCTCAAATACAGAAATGCAGCTTAAAATTGCATCACAGCGCCACGGCTTAAACTAAGTGTTTACAAACAAGTTTTCTACTCAGAACTATGGCAAACGGGATAAACTACATGGCCAAAGTGGTTTCAAGTCACTTTGTGTGGACAATTTCACAGGAAACACAATGTTTCAAAAACAGTCTTATCTCAGCGAGAGAAGCTTAAATACAGCGTAAAACTGCATTACAGTGCCACGGCTTAAACTAAGTGTTTACAAACAGGTTTTCTACTCAGAACTATGGCAAATGAGATAAACTACATGGCCGAATTCGTTTCAAGTCAATATGTGTCTGCAATTTCACAGAAAACAGTATTTCAAATCTCACTTTCTCAGCCTAATGTAAAACTGCATCACAGCGCCACGGCTTAAACTAAGTGTTTACAACCAAGTTTTCCACTCGGAACTATGGCAAATGAGATAAACTACATGGCCGAAGTGGTTTCAAGTCAATTTGTGTCTGCAATTTCACAGAAAACAGTATTTCAAATCTCACTTTCTCAGCCTAATGTAAAATTGCATCACAGCGCCACGGCTTAAACTAAGTGTTTACAAACAAGTTTTCTACTCAGAACTATGGCAAATGAGATATTTATTGTGATTCCAATCAAAACCAGCACACTTTGTTTCTGGTTTTATTTTTTATATTGCAGATTTAGATGAATAGGGAAAGACTCTATGTTTATTTTCTTGTGACTTATTTTGCTCTTTACATCACACAGAGTATAATATTCTAAATGCTTTGTGAGTGAAATTATTTTGTCACATTTTTAAAATTGTGATTATTTATTTATTATTGAATGTGGTACAATCCACTAGCGAGAAAGTGAAACACTTTTCGATAAGGGTGGTGGTGGTGGTGAGGGGGGGGGGAGGAACAGATAATAACATTTACTTTAAACCTCTAGTTACCAATCTGTAACTGTGTCTCGTGGAAGATGGCGTCCACAGACGATCACTTAACGTCAGAATTCGGCGATGGAAAGTGGTTTCAAGTCACTTTGTGTGGACAATTTCACAGGAAACACAATGTTTCAAAAACAGCCTTATCTCAGCGAGAGAAGCTTAAATACAGCGTAAAACTGGATTACAGTGCCAAGGCTTAAACTAAGTGTTTACAAACAAGTTTTCTACTCGGAACTATGGCAAATGAGATAAACTACATGGCCGAAGTGGTTTCAAGTCAATTTGTGTCTGCAATTTCACAGTAAACAGTATTTCAAATCTCACTTTCTCAACCTAATTTAAAACTGTATCACAGCGCCACGGCTTACACTAAGTGTTTATAAACAAGTTTTCTACTCGGAACTATGGCAAATGAGATAAGCTACATGGCCAAAGTGGTTTCAAGTCACTTTGTGTGGACAATTTCACAGGAAACACAATGTTTCAAAAACAGCCTTATCTCAGCGAGAGACGCTCAAAAACACCATAAAACTGCTTTACAGTGCCACGGCTTAAACTAAGTGTTTACGAACAAATTTCTTCATCAGCAAATGGGATACACTACATGTCCAAAGTGGCTTCACTTTGTATCTGCAATTACACAGAAAACAGCATTTCAAGTCTCACTTTCTCAGCCTAATGTAAAACTGCATCACAGCGCTGCGGATTAAACTAACTGTTTCCAACCAAGTTTCATACTCAGAACTTTGGCAAATGGGATACACTACATGGGCAAAGTGGTTTCAAGTCACTTTGTGTGGACAATTTCACAGGAAACACAATGTTTCAAAAACAGCCTTATCTCAGCGAGAGAAGCTCAAAAACAGCATAAAATTGCTTTACAGTGCCAAGGCTTAAACGAAGTGTTTACGAACAAATTTCTTCATCACTACTATGGCAAATGGGATAAACAACATGGACAAAGTGGTTTCAAGTCACTTTGTGTGGACAATTTCACAGGAAACACAATGTTTCAAAAACAGCCTTATCTCAGCGAGAGAAGCTCAAAAACAGCATAAAACTGCTTTACAGTGCCACGGCTTAAACTAAGTGTTTACGAACAAATTTCTTCATCACTACTATGGCAAATGGGATAAACAACATGGACAAAGTGGTTTCACTTTGTGTCTGCAATTACACAGAAAACAGCATTTCAAGACTCACTTTCTCATCCTAATGTAAAACTGCATCACAGCGCCAAGGCTTAAACTAAGTGTTTACAAACAAGTTTCATACTCAGAACTTTGTCAAATGGGATACACTACATGGGCAAAGTGGTTTCAAGTCACTTTGTGTGGACAATTTCACAGGAAACACAATGTTTCAAAAACAGCCTTATCTCAGCGAGAGAAGCTCAAAAACAGCATAAAACTGCTTTACGGCTTAAACTAAGTCTTTACGAACAAATTTCTTCATCACTACTATGGCAAATGGGATAAACAACATGGACAAAGTGGTTTCAAGTCACTTTGTGTGGACAATTTCACAGGAAACACAATGTTTCAAAAACAGCCTTATCTCAGCGAGAGAAACTCAAAAACAGCATAAAACTGCTTTACAGTGCCAAGGCTTAAACTAAGTGTTTACGAACAAATTTCTTCATCACTACTATGGCAAATGGGATAAACAACATGGACAAAGTGGTTTCAAGTCACTTTGTGTGGACAATTTCACAGGAAACACAATGTTTCAAAAACAGCCTTATCTCAGCGAGAGAAGCTGAAAAACAGCATAAAACTGCTTTACAGTGCCACAGCTTAAACTAAGTGTTTACGAACAAATTTCTTCTTCAGGAAATGGGATACACTACATGGCCAATGTGGCTTCACTTTGTGTCTGCAAAAAACAGCATTTCAAGACTCACTTTCTCATCCTAATGTAAAACTGCATCACAGCGCCACGGCTTAAACTAAGTGTTTACAAACAAGTTTCATACTCAGAACTTTGGCAAATGGGATACACTACATGGGCAAAGTGGTTTCAAGTCACTTTGTGTGGACAATTTCACAGGAAACACAATGTTTCAAAAACAGCCTTATCTCAGCGAGAGAAGCTCAAAAACAGCATAAAACTGCTTTACGGCTTAAACTAAGTGTTTACGAACAAATTTCTTCATCACTACTATGGCAAATGGGATAAACAACATGGACAAAGTGGTTTCAAGTGACTTTGTGTGGACAATTTCACAGGAAACACAATGTTTCAAAAACAGCCTTATCTCAGCGAGAGAAGCTGAAAAACAGCATAAAACTGCTTTATAGTGCCACGACTTAAACTAAGTGTTTAAGAACAAATTTCTTCATCACTACTATGGCAAATGGGATAAACAACATGGACAAAGTGGTTTCAAGTCACTTTGTGTGGACAATTTCACAGGAAACACAATGTTTCAAAAAGAGCCTTATCTCAGCGAGAGAAGCTCAAAAACAGCATAAAACTGCTTTACAGTGCCATGGCTTAAACTAAGTGTTTACGAACAAATTTCTTCATCACCACTATGGCAAATGGGATAAACAACATGGACAAAGTGGTTTCAAGTCACTTTGTGTGGACAATTTCACAGGAAACACAATGTTTCAAAAACAGCCTTATCTCAGCAAGAGAAGCTCAAAAACAGCATAAAACTGCTTTACGGCTTAAACTAAGTGTTTACGAACAAATTTCTTCATCACTACTATGGCAAATGGGATAAACAACATGGACAAAGTGGTTTTAAGTCACTTTGTGTGGACAATTTCACAGGAAACACAATGTTTCAAAAACAGCCTTATCTCAGCGAGAGAAGCTCAAAAACAGCATAAAACTGCTTTACAGTGCCACGGCTTAAACCAAGTGTTTACGAACAAATTTCTTCATCACTACTATGGCAAATGGGATAAACAACATGGACAAAGTGGTTTCAAGTCACTTTGTGTGGACAATTTCACAGGAAACACAATGTTTCAAAAACAGCCTTATCTCAGCGAGAGAAGCTCAAAAACAGCATAAAACTGCTTTACAGTGCCACGGCTTAAACTAAGTGTTTACGAACAAATTTCTTCATCAGCAAATGGGATACACTACATGGCCAATGTGGCTTCACTTTGTGTCTGCAATTACACAGAAAACAGCATTTCAAGACTCTCATCCATAAGGCTCATCCTAATGTAAAACTGCATCACAGCGCCACGGCTTAAACTAAGTGTTTACAAACAAGTTTCATACTCAGAACTTTGGCAAATGGGATACACTACATGGGCAAAGTGGTTTCAAGTCACTTTGTGTGGACAATTTCACAGGAAACACAATGTTTCAAAAACAGCCTTATCTCAGCGAGAGAAGCTCAAAAACAGCATAAAACTGCTTTACAGCGCCACGGCTTAAACTAAGTGTTTACAAACAAGTTTCATACTCAGAACTTTGGCAAATGGGATACACTACATGGGCAAAGTGGTTTCAAGTCACTTTGTGTGGACAATTTCACAGGAAACACAATGTTTCAAAAACAGCCTTATCTCAGCAAGAGAAGCTCAAAAACAGCATAAAACTGCTTTACGGCTTAAACTAAGTGTTTACGAACAAATTTCTTCATCACTACTATGGCAAATGGGATAAACAACATGGACAAAGTGGTTTTAAGTCACTTTGTGTGGACAATTTCACAGGAAACACAATGTTTCAAAAACAGCCTTATCTCAGCGAGAGAAGCTCAAAAACAGCATAAAACTGCTTTACAGTGCCACGGCTTAAACTAAGTGTTTACGAACAAATTTCTTCATCACTACTATGGCAAATGGGATAAACAACATGGACAAAGTGGTTTCAAGTCACTTTGTGTGGACAATTTTACAGGAAACACAATGTTTCAAAAACAGCCTTATCTCAGCGAGAGAAGCTCAAAAACAGCATAAAACTGCTTTACAGTGCCACGGCTTAAACTAAGTGTTTACAAACAAATTTCTTCATCAGCAAATGGGATACACTACATGGCCAATGTGGCTTCACTTTGTGTCTGCAATTACACAGAAAACAGCATTTCAAGACTCACTTTCTCATCCTAATGTAAAACTGCATCACAGCGCCACGGCTTAAACTAAGTGTTTACAAACAAGTTTCATACTCAGAACTTTGGCAAATGGGATACACTACATGGGCAAAGTGGTTTCAAGTCACTTTGTGTGGACAATTTCACAGGAAACACAATGTTTCAAAAACAGCCTTATCTCAGCGAGAGAAGCTCAAAAACAGCATAAAACTGCTTTACAGCGCCACGGCTTAAACTAAGTGTTTACAAACAAGTTTCATACTCAGAACTTTGGCAAATGGGATACACTACATGGGCAAAGTGGTTTCAAGTCACTTTGTGTGGACAATTTCACAGAAATCACAATGTTTCAAAAACAGCCTTATCTCAGCGAGAGAAGCTCAAAAACAGCATAAAACTGCTTAACGGCTTAAACTAAGTGTTTACGAACAAATTTCTTCATCACTACTATGGCAAATGGGATAAACAACATGGACAAAGTGGTTTCAAGTGACTTTGTGTGGACAATTTCACAGGAAACACAATGTTTCAAAAACAGCCTTATCTCAGCGAGAGAAGCTCAAAAACAGCATAAAACTGCTTTACGGCTTAAACTAAGTGTTTACGAACAAATTTCTTCATCACTACTATGGCAAATGGGATAAACAACATGGACAAAGTGGTTTCAAGTGACTTTGTGTGGACAATTTCACAGGAAACACAATGTTTCAAAAACAGCCTTATCTCAGCGAGAGAAGCTGAAAAACAGCATAAAACTGCTTTACAGTGCCACGGCTTAAACTAAGTGTTTACGAACAAATTTCTTCATCACTACTATGGCAAATGGGATAAACAACATGGACAAAGTGGTTTCAAGTCACTTTGTGTGGACAATTTCACAGGAAACACAATGTTTCAAAAACAGCCTTATCTCAGCGAGAGAAGCTGAAAAACAGCATAAAACTGCTTTACAGTGCCACGGCTTAAACTAAGTGTTTACGAACAAATTTTTCATCACTACTATGGCAAATGGGACAAACAACATGGACAAAGTGGTTTCAAGTCACTTTGTGTGGACAATTTCACAGGAAACACAATGTTTCAAAAACATCCTTATCTCAGCGAGAGAAGCTCAAAAACAGCATAAAACTGCTTTACAGTGCCACGGCTTAAACTAAGTGTTTACGAACAAATTTCTTCATCACTACTATGGCAAATGGGATAAACAACATGGACAAAGTGGTTTCAAGTCACTTTGTGTGGACAATTTCACAGGAAACACAATGTTTCAAAATCAGCCTTATCTCAGCGAGAGAAGCTGAAAAACAGCATAAAACTGCTTTACAGTGCCACGGCTTAAACTAAGTGTTTACGAACAAATTTCTTCATCAGCAAATGGGATACACTACATGGCCAATGTGGCTTCACTTTGTGTCTGCAATTACACAGAAAACAGCATTTCAAGACTCACTTTCTCATCCTAATGTAAAACTGCATCACAGCGCCACGGCTTAAACTAAGTGTTTACAAAAAAGTTTCATACTCAGAACTTTGGCAAATGGGATACACTACATGGGCAAAGTGGTTTCAAGTCACTTTGTGTGGACAATTTCACAGGAAACACAATGTTTCAAAAACAGCCTTATCTCAGCGATAGAAGCTGAAAAACAGCATAAAACTGCTTTACAGTGCCACGGCTTAAACTAAGTGCTTACAAACAAGTTTTATACTCAGAACTTTGGCAAATGGGATACACTACATGGACAAAGTGGTTTCAAGTCACTTTGTGTGGACAATTTCACAGGAAGCACAATGTTTCAAAAACAGCCTTATCTCAGCGAGAGAAGCTCAAAAACAGCATAAAACTGCTTTGCAGTGCCACGGCTTAAACTAAGTGTTTACGAACAAATTTTTCATCACTACTATGGCAAATGGGACAAACAACATGGACAAAGTGGTTTCAAGTCACTTTGTGTGGACAATTTCACAGGAAGCACAATGTTTCAAAAACAGCCTTGTCTCAGCGAGAGAAGCTCAAAAACAGCATAAAATTGCTTTACAGTGCCAAGACTTATACTAAGTGTTTACGAACAAATTTCTTCATCACTACTATGGCAAATGGGATAAACAACATGGACAAAGTGGTTTCAAGTCACTTTGTGTGGACAATTTCACAGGAAACACAACGTTTCAAAAACAGCCTTATCTCAGCGAGAGAAGCTGAAAAACAGCATAAAACAGCTTTACAGTGCCCCGGCTTAAACTAAGTGTTTACGAACAAATTTCTTCATCAGCAAATGGGATACACTACATGGCCAATGTGGCTTCACTTTGTGTCTGCAATTACACAGAAAACAGCATTTCAAGACTCACTTTCTCATCCTAATGTAAAACTGCATCACAGCGCCACGGCTTAAACTAAGTGTTTACAAACAAGTTTTATACTCAGAACTTTGGCAAATGGGATACACTACATGGACAAAGTGGTTTCAAGTCACTTTGTGTGGACAATTTCACAGGAAACACAATGTTTCAAAAACAGCCTTATCTCAGCGATAGAAGCTGAAAAACAGCATAAAACTGCTTTACAGTGCCACGGCTTAAACTAAGTGTTTACGAACAAATTTTTCATCACTACTATGGCAAATGGGACAAACAACATGGACAAAGTGGTTTCAAGTCACTTTGTGTGGACAATTTCACAGGAAACACAATGTTTCAAAAACATCCTTATCTCAGCGAGAGAAGCTCAAAAACAGCATAAAACTGCTTTACAGTGCCACGGCTTAAACTAAGTGTTTACGAACAAATTTCTTCATCACTACTATGGCAAATGGGATAAACAACATGGACAAAGTGGTTTCAAGTCACTTTGTGTGGACAATTTCACAGGAAACACAATGTTTCAAAAACATCCTTATCTCAGCGAGAGAAGCTCAAAAACAGCATAAAACTGCTTTACAGTGCCACGGCTTAAACTAAGTGTTTACGAACAAATTTCTTCATCACTACTATGGCAAATGGGATAAACAACATGGACAAAGTGGTTTCAAGTCACTTTGTGTGGACAATTTCACAGGAAACACAATGTTTCAAAAACAGCCTTATCTCAGCGAGAGAAGCTCAAAAACAGCATAAAACTGCTTTACAGTGCCACGGCTTAAACTAAGTGTTTACGAACAAATTTCTTCATCAGCAAATGGGATACACTACATGGCCAATGTGGCTTCACTTTGTGTCTGCAATTACACAGAAAACAGCATTTCAAGACTCACTTTCTCATCCTAATGTAAAACTGCATCACAGCGCCACGGCTTAAACTAAGTGTTTACAAACAAGTTTTATACTCAGAACTTTGGCAAATGGGATACACTACATGGACAAAGTGGTTTCAAGTCACTTTGTGTGGACAATTTCACAGGAAGCACAATGTTTCAAAAACAGCCTTATCTCAGCGAGAGAAGCTCAAAAACAGCATAAAACTGATTTGCAGTGCCACGGCTTAAACTAAGTGTTTACGAACAAATTTCTTCATCACTACTATGGCAAATGGGACAAACAACATGGACAAAGTGGTTTCAAGTCGCTTTGTGTGGACAATTTCACAGGAAACACAATGTTTCAAAAACAGCCTTATCTCAGCGAGAGAAGCTGAAAAACAGCATAAAACTGCTTTACAGTGCCACGGCTTAAACTAAGTGTTTACGAACAAATTTCTTCATCAGCAAATGGGATACACTACATGGCCAATGTGGCTTCACTTTGTGTCTGCAATTACACAGAAAACAGCATTTCAAGACTCACTTTCTCATCCTAATGTAAAACTGCATCACAGCGCCACGGCTTAAACTAAGTGTTTACAAACAAGTTTCATACTCAGAACTTTGGCAAATGGGATACACTACATGGACAAAGTGGTTTCAAGTCACTTTGTGTGGACAATTTCACAGGAAACACAATGTTTCAAAAACAGCCTTATCTCAGCGATAGAAGCTGAAAAACAGCATAAAACTGCTTTACAGTGCCACGGCTTAAACTAAGTGCTTACAAACAAGTTTTATACTCAGAACTTTGGCAAATGGGATACACTACATGGAAAAAGTGGTTTCAAGTCACTTTGTGTGGATAATTTCACAGGAAGCACAATGTTTCAAAAACAGCCTTATCTCAGCGAGAGAAGCTCAAAAACAGCATAAAACTGCTTTGCAGTGCCACGGCTTAAACTAAGTGTTTACGAACAAATTTTTCATCACTACTATGGCAAATGGGACAAACAACATGGACAAAGTGGTTTCAAGTCACTTTGTGTGGACAATTTCACAGGAAACACAATGTTTCAAAAACAGCCTTATCTCAGCGAGAGAAGCTCAAAAACAGCATAAAATTGCTTTACAGTGCCAAGGCTTAAACTAAGTGTTTACGAACAAATTTCTTCATCACTACTATGGCAAATGGGATAAACAACATGGACAAAGTGGTTTCAAGTCACTTTGTGTGGACAATTTCACAGGAAACACAATGTTTCAAAAACAGCATTATCTCAGCGAGAGAAGCTCAAAAACAGCATAAAACTGCTTTACAGTGCCACGGCTTAAACAAAGTGTTTACGAACAAATTTCTTCATCACTACTATGGCAAATGGGATAAACAACATGGACAAAGTGGTTTCAAGTCACTTTGTGTGGACAATTTCACAGGAAACACAATGTTTCAAAAACAGCCTTATCTCAGCGAGAGAAGCTCAAAAACAGCATAAAACTGCTTTACAGTGCCACGGCTTAAACTAAGTGTTTACGAACAAATTTCTTCATCAGCAAATGGGATACACTACATGGCCAATGTGGCTTCACTTTGTGTCTGCAATTACACAGAAAACAGCATTTCAAGACTCACTTTCTCATCCTAATGTAAAACTGCATCACAGCGCCACGGCTTAAACTAAGTGTTTACAAACAAGTTTCATACTCAGAACTTTGGCAAATGGGATGCACTACATGGGCAAAGTGGTTTCAAGTCACTTTGTGTGGACAATTTCACAGGAAACACAATGTTTCAAAAACAGCCTTATCTCAGCGAGAGAAGCTCAAAAACAGCATAAAACTGCTTTACAGCTTAAACTAAGTGTATACGAACAAATTTCTTCATCACTACTATGGCAAATGGGATAAACAACATGGACAAAGTGGCTTCAAGTCACTTTGTGTGACAATTTCACAGGAAACACAATGTTTCAAAAACAGCCTTATCTCAGCGAGAGAAGCTCAAAAACAGCATAAAACTGCTTTACAGTGCCACGGCTTAAACAAAGTGTTTACGAACAAATTTCTTCATCACTACTATGGCAAATGGGATAAACAACATGGACAAAGTGGTTTCAAGTCACTTTGTGTGGACAATTTCACAGGAAACACAATGTTTCAAAAACAGCCTTATCTCAGCGAGAGAAGCTGAAAAACAGCATAAAACTGCTTTACAGTGCCACGGCTTAAACTAAGTGTTTACGAACAAATTTCTTCATCAGCAAATGGGATACACTACATGGCCAATGTGGCTTCACTTTGTGTCTGCAATTACACAGAAAACAGCATTTCAAGACTCACTTTCTCATCCTAATGTAAAACTGCATCACAGCGCCACGGCTTAAACTAAGTGTTTACAAACAAGTTTCATACTCAGAACTTTGGCAAATGGGATGCACTACATGGGCAAAGTGGTTTCAAGTCACTTTGTGTGGACAATTTCACAGGAAACACAATGTTTCAAAAACAGCCTTATCTCAGCGAGAGAAGCTCAAAAACAGCATAAAACTGCTTTACAGCTTAAACTAAGTGTATACGAACAAATTTCTTCATCACTACTATGGCAAATGGGATAAACAACATGGACAAAGTGAAGTCACTTTGTGTGACAATTTCACAGGAAACACAATGTTTCAAAAACAGCCTTATCTCAGCGAGAGAAGCTCAAAAACAGCATAAAACTGCTTTACAGTGCCACGGCTTAAACAAAGTGTTTACGAACAAATTTCTTCATCACTACTATGGCAAATGGGATAAACAACATGGACAAAGTGGTTTCAAGTCACTTTGTGTGGACAATTTCACAGGAAACACAATGTTTCAAAAACAGCCTTATCTCAGCGAGAGAAGCTCAAAAACAGCATAAAACTGCTTTACAGTGCCACGGCTTAAACTAAGTGTTTACGAACAAATTTCTTGATCAGCAAATGGGATACACTACATGGCCAATGTGGCTTCACTTTGTGTCTGCAATTACACAGAAAACAGCATTTCAAGACTCACTTTCTCATCCTAATGTAAAATTGCATCACAGCGCCACGGCTTAAACTAAGTGTTTACAAACAAGTTTCATACTCAGAACTTTGGCAAATGGGATGCACTACATGGGCAAAGTGGTTTCAAGTCACTTTGTGTGGACAATTTCACAGGAAACACAATGTTTCAAAAACAGCCTTATCTCAGCGAGAGAAGCTCAAAAACAGCATAAAACTGCTTTACAGCTTAAACTAAGTGTATACGAACAAATTTCTTCATCACTACTATGGCAAATGGGATAAACAACATGGACAAAGTGGCTTCAAGTCACTTTGTGTGACAATTTCACAGGAAACACAATGTTTCAAAAACAGCCTTATCTCAGCGAGAGAAGCTCAAAAACAGCATAAAACTGCTTTACAGCTTAAACTAAGTGTTTACGAACAAATTTCTTCATCACTACTATGGCAAATGGGATAAACAACATGGGACAAAGTGGTTTCAAGTCACTTTGTGTGGACAATTTCACAGGAAACACAATGTTTCAAAAACAGCCTTATCTCAGCGAGAGAAGCTCAAAAAACAGCATAAAACTGCTTTACAGTGCCACGGCTTAAACAAAGTGTTTACGAACAAATTTCTTCATCACTACTATGGCAAATGGGATAAACAACATGGACAAAGTGGTTTCAAGTCACTTTGTGTGGACAATTTCACAGGAAACACAATGTTTCAAAAACAGCCTTATCTCAGCGAGAGAAGCTCAAAAACAGCATAAAACTGCTTTACAGTGCCACGGCTTAAACTAAGCGTTTACGAACAAATTTCTTCATCAGCAAATGGGATACACTACATGGCCAATGTGGCTTCACTTTGTGTCTGCAATTACACAGAAAACATCATTTCAAGACTCACTTTCTCATCCTAATGTAAAACTGCATCACAGCGCCACGGCTTAAACTAAGTGTTTACAAACAAGTTTCATACTCAGAACTTTGGCAAATGGGATGCACTACATGGGCAAAGTGGTTTCAAGTCACTTTGTGTGGACAATTTCACAGGAAACACAATGTTTCAAAAACAGCCTTATCTCAGCGAGAGAAGCTCAAAAACAGCATAAAAACTGCTTTACAGCTTAAACTAAGTGTATACGAACAAATTTCTTCATCACTACTATGGCAAATGGGATAAACAACATGGACAAAGTGGCTTCAAGTCACTTTGTGTGACAATTTCACAGGAAACACAATGTTTCAAAAAACAGCCTTATCTCAGCGAGAGAAGCTCAAAAACAGCATAAAACTGCTTTACAGCTTAAACTAAGTGTTTACGAACAAATTTCTTCATCACTACTATGGCAAATGGGATAAACAACATGGACAAAGTGGTTTCAAGTCACTTTGTGTGGACAATTTCACAGGAAACACAATGTTTCAAAAACAGCCTTATCTCAGCGAGAGAAGCTCAAAAACAGCATAAAACTGCTTTACAGTGCCACGGCTTAAACAAAGTGTTTACGAACAAATTTCTTCATCACTACTATGGGAAATGGGATAAACAACATGGACAAAGTGGTTTCAAGTCACTTTGTGTGGACAATTTCACAGGAAACACAATGTTTCAAAAACAGCCTTATCTCAGCGAGAGAAGCCCAAAAACAGCATAAAACTGCTTTACAGTGCCACGGCTTAAACTAAGTGTTTACGAACAAATTTCTTCATCACTACTATGGCAAATGGGATAAACAACATGGACAAAGTGGTTTCAAGTCACTTTGTGTGGACAGTTTCACAGGAAACACAATGTTTCAAAAACAGCCTTATCTCAGCGAGAGAAGCTCAAAAACAGCGTAAAACTGCTTTACAGTGCCACGGCTTAAACTAAGTGTTTATGAACAAATTTCTTCATCACTACTATGGCAAATGGGATAAACAACATGGACAAAGTGGTTTCAAGTCACTTTGCGTGGACAATTTCACAGGAAACACAATGTTTCAAAAACAGCCTTATCTCAGCGAGAGAAGCTCAAAAACAGCATAAAACTGCTTTACAGTGCCACGGCTTAAACAAAGTGTTTACGAACAAATTTCTTCATCACTACTATGGGAAATGGGATAAACAACATGGACAAAGTGGTTTCAAGTCACTTTGTGTGGACAATTTCACAGGAAACACAATGTTTCAAAAACAGCCTTATCTCAGCGAGAGAAGCTCAAAAACAGCATAAAACTGCTTTACAGTGCCACGGCTTAAACTAAGTGTTTACGAACAAATTTCTTCATCAGCAAATGGGATACACTACATGGCCAATGTGGCTTCACTTTGTGTCTGCAATTACACAGAAAACAGCATTTCAAGACTCACTTTCTCATCCTAATGTAAAACTGCATCACAGCGCCACGGCTTAAACTAAGTGTTTACAAACAAGTTTCATACTCAGAACTTTGGCAAATGGGATACACTACATGGGCAAAGTGGTTTCAAGTCACTTTGTGTGGACAATTTCACAGGAAACACAATGTTTCAAAAACAGCCTTATCTCAGCGAGAGAAGCTGAAAAACAGCATAAAACTGCTTTACAGTGCCACGGCTTAAACTAAGTGTTTAATAACAAATTTCTTCATCACTACTATGGCAAATGGGATAAACAACATGGACGAAGTGGTTTCAAGTCACTTTGTCTGGACAATTTCACAGGAAACACAATGTTTCAAAAACAGCCTTATCTCAGCGAGAGAAGCTGAAAAACAGCATAAAACTGCTTTACAGTGCCACGGCTTAAACTAAGTGTTTACGAACAAATTTCTTCATCACTACTATGGCAAATGGGATAAACAACATGGACAAAGTGGTTTCAAGTCACTTTGTGTGGACAATTTCACAGGAAACACAATGTTTCAAAAACAGCCTTATCTCAGCGAGAGAAGCTGAAAAACAGCATAAAACTGCTTTACAGTGCCTTGGCTTAAACTAAGTGTTTACGAACAAATTTTTCATCACTACTATGGCAAATGGGACAAACAACATGGACAAAGTGGTTTCAAGTCACTTTGTGTGGACAATTTCACAGGAAACACAATGTTTCAAAAACATCCTTATCTCAGCGAGAGAAGCTCAAAAACAGCATAAAACTGCTTTACAGTGCCACGGCTTAAACTAAGTGTTTACGAACAAATTTCTTCATCACTACTATGGCAAATGGGATAAACAACATGGACAAAGTGGTTTCAAGTCACTTTGTGTGGACAATTTCACAGGAAACACAATGTTTCAAAAACATCCTTATCTCAGCGAGAGAAGCTCAAAAACAGCATAAAACTGCTTTACAGTGCCACGGCTTAAACTAAGTGTTTACGAACAAATTTCTTCATCACTACTATGGCAAATGGGATAAACAACATGGACAAAGTGGTTTCAAGTCACTTTGTGTGGACAATTTCACAGGAAACACAATGTTTCAAAATCAGCCTTATCTCAGCGAGAGAAGCTGAAAAACAGCATAAAACTGCTTTACAGTGCCACGGCTTAAACTAAGTGTTTACGAACAAATTTCTTCATCAGCAAATGGGATACACTACATGGCCAATGTGGCTTCACTTTGTGTCTGCAATTACACAGAAAACAGCATTTCAAGACTCACTTTCTCATCCTAATGTAAAACTGCATCACAGCGCCACGGCTTAAACTAAGTGTTTACAAACAAGTTTTATACTCAGAACTTTGGCAAATGGGATACACTACATGGACAAAGTGGTTTCAAGTCACTTTGTGTGGACAATTTCACAGGAAGCACAATGTTTCAAAAACAGCCTTATCTCAGCGAGAGAAGCTCAAAAACAGCATAAAACTGATTTGCAGTGCCACGGCTTAAACTAAGTGTTTACGAACAAATTTCTTCATCACTACTATGGCAAATGGGACAAACAACATGGACAAAGTATTTTCAAGTCGCTTTGTGTGGACAATTTCACAGGAAACACAATGTTTCAAAAACATCCTTATCTCAGCGAGAGAAGCTGAAAAACAGCATAAAACTGCTTTACAGTGCCACGGCTTAAACTAAGTGTTTACGAACAAATTTCTTCATCAGCAAATGGGATACACTACATGGCCAATGTGGCTTCACTTTGTGTCTGCAATTACACAGAAAACAGCATTTCAAGACTCACTTTCTCACCCTAATGTAAAACTGCATCACAGCGCCACGGCTTAAACTAAGTGTTTACAAACAAGTTTCATACTCAGAACTTTGGCAAATGGGATACACTACATGGGCAAAGTGGTTTCAAGTCACTTTGTGTGGACAATTTCACAGGAAACACAATGTTTCAAAAACAGCCTTATCTCAGCGATAGAAGCTGAAAAACAGCATAAAACTGCTTTACAGTGCCACGGCTTAAACTAAGTGCTTACAAACAAGTTTTATACTCAGAACTTTGGCAAATGGGATACACTACATGGACAAAGTGGTTTCAAGTCACTTTGTGTGGACAATTTCACAGGAAGCACAATGTTTCAAAAACAGCCTTATCTCAGCGAGAGAAGCTCAAAAACAGCATAAAACTGCTTTGCAGTGCCACGGCTTAAACTAAGTGTTTACGAACAAATTTTTCATCACTACTATGGCAAATGGGACAAACAACATGGACAAAGTGGTTTCAAGTCACTTTGTGTGGACAATTTCACAGGAAGCACAATGTTTCAAAAACAGCCTTGTCTCAGCGAGAGAAGCTCAAAAACAGCATAAAATTGCTTTACAGTGCCAAGACTTAAACTAAGTGTTTACGAACAAATTTCTTCATCACTACTATGGCAAATGGGATAAACAACATGGACAAAGTGGTTTCAAGTCACTTTGTGTGGACAATTTCACAGGAAACACAACGTTTCAAAAACAGCCTTATCTCAGCGAGAGAAGCTGAAAAACAGCATAAAACAGCTTTACAGTGCCACGGCTTAAACTAAGTGTTTACGAACAAATTTCTTCATCAGCAAATGGGATACACTACATGGCCAATGTGGCTTCACTTTGTGTCTGCAATTACACAGAAAACAGCATTTCAAGACTCACTTTCTCATCCTAATGTAAAACTGCATCACAGCGCCACGGCTTAAACTAAGTGTTTACAAACAAGTTTCATACTCAGAACTTTGGCAAATGGGATACACTACATGGACAAAGTGGTTTCAAGTCACTTTGTGTGGACAATTTTACAGGAAACACAATGTTTCAAAAACAGCCTCATCTCAGCGAGAGAAGCTCAAAAACAGCATAAAACTGCTTTACGGCTTAAACTAAGTGTTTACGAACAAATTTCTTCATCACTACTATGGCAAATGGGATAAACAACATGGACAAAGTGGTTTCAAGTCACTTTGTGTGGACAATTTCACAGGAAACACAATGTTTCAAAAACAGCCTTATCTCAGCGAGAGAAGCTAAAAAACAGCATAAAACTGCTTTACAGTGCCACGGCTTAAACTAAGTGTTTACGAACAAATTTCTTCATCACTACTATGGCAAATGGGATAAACAACATGGACAAAGGGGTTTCAAGTCACTTTGTGTGGACAATTTCACAGGAAACACAATGTTTCAAAAACAGCCTTATCTCAGCGAGAGAAGCTGAAAAACAGCATAAAACTGCTTTACAGTGCCACGGCTTAAACTAAGTGTTTACTAACAAATTTCTTCATCACTATTATGGCAAATGGGATAAACAACATGGACAAAGTGGTTTCAAGTCACTTTGTGTGGACAATTTCACAGGAAACACAATGTTTCAAAAACATCCTTATCTCAGCGAGAGAAGCTCAAAAACAGCATAAAACTGCTTTACAGTGCCACGGCTTAAACTAAGTGTTTACGAACAAATTTCTTCATCACTACTATGGCAAATGGGATAAACAACATGGACAAAGTGGTTTCAAGTCACTTTGTGTGGACAATTTCACAGGAAACACAATGTTTCAAAAACATCCTTATCTCAGCGAGAGAAGCTCAAAAACAGCATAAAACTGCTTTACAGTGCCACGGCTTAAACTAAGTGTTTACGAACAAATTTCTTCATCACTACTATGGCAAATGGGATAAACAACATGGACAAAGTGGTTTCAAGTCACTTTGTGTGGACAATTTCACAGGAAACACAATGTTTCAAAATCAGCCTTATCTCAGCGAGAGAAGCTGAAAAACAGCATAAAACTGCTTTACAGTGCCACGGCTTAAACTAAGTGTTTACGAACAAATTTCTTCATCAGCAAATGGGATACACTACATGGCCAATGTGGCTTCACTTTGTGTCTGCAATTACACAGAAAACAGCATTTCAAGACTCACTTTCTCATCCTAATGTAAAACTGCATCACAGCGCCACGGCTTAAACTAAGTGTTTACAAACAAGTTTTATACTCAGAACTTTGGCAAATGGGATACACTACTGGACAAAGTGGTTTCAAGTCACTTTGTGTGGACAATTTCACAGGAAGCACAATGTTTCAAAAACAGCCTTATCTCAGCGAGAGAAGCTCAAAAACAGCATAAAACTGATTTGCAGTGCCACGGCTTAAACTAAGTGTTTACGAACAAATTTCTTCATCACTACTATGGCAAATGGGACAAACAACATGGACAAAGTATTTTCAAGTCGCTTTGTGTGGACAATTTCACAGGAAACACAATGTTTCAAAAACATCCTTATCTCAGCGAGAGAGCTGAAAAACAGCATAAAACTGCTTTACAGTGCCACGGCTTAAACTAAGTGTTTACGAACAAATTTCTTCATCAGCAAATGGGATACACTACATGGCCAATGTGGCTTCACTTTGTGTCTGCAATTACACAGAAAACAGCATTTCAAGACTCACTTTCTCATCCTAATGTAAAACTGCATCACAGCGCCACGGCTTAAACTAAGTGTTTACAAACAAGTTTCATACTCAGAACTTTGGCAAATGGGATACACTACATGGGCAAAGTGGTTTCAAGTCACTTTGTGTGGACAATTTCACAGGAAACACAATGTTTCAAAAACAGCCTTATCTCAGCGATAGAAGCTGAAAAACAGCATAAAACTGCTTTACAGTGCCACGGCTTAAACTAAGTGCTTACAAACAAGTTTTATACTCAGAACTTTGGCAAATGGGATACACTACATGGACAAAGTGGTTTCAAGTCACTTTGTGTGGACAATTTCACAGGAAGCACAATGTTTCAAAAACAGCCTTATCTCAGCGAGAGAAGCTCAAAAACAGCATAAAACTGCTTTGCAGTGCCACGGCTTAAACTAAGTGTTTACGAACAAATTTTTCATCACTACTATGGCAAATGGGACAAACAACATGGACAAAGTGGTTTCAAGTCACTTTGTGTGGACAATTTCACAGGAAGCACAATGTTTCAAAAACAGCCTTGTCTCAGCGAGAGAAGCTCAAAAACAGCATAAAATTGCTTTACAGTGCCAAGACTTAAACTAAGTGTTTACGAACAAATTTCTTCATCACTACTATGGCAAATGGGATAAACAACATGGACAAAGTGGTTTCAAGTCACTTTGTGTGGACAATTTCACAGGAAACACAACGTTTCAAAAACAGCCTTATCTCAGCGAGAGAAGCTGAAAAACAGCATAAAACAGCTTTACAGTGCCACAGCTTAAACTAAGTGTTTACGAACAAATTTCTTCATCAGCAAATGGGATACACTACATGGCCAATGTGGCTTCACTTTGTGTCTGCAATTACACAGAAAACAGCATTTCAAGACTCACTTTCTCATCCTAATGTAAAACTGCATCACAGCGCCACGGCTTAAACTAAGTGTTTACAAACAAGTTTCATACTCAGAACTTTGGCAAATGGGATACACTACATGGACAAAGTGGTTTCAAGTCACTTTGTGTGGACAATTTTACAGGAAACACAATGTTTCAAAAACAGCCTTATCTCAGCGAGAGAAGCTGAAAAACAGCATAAAACTGCTTTACAGTGCCACGGCTTAAACTAAGTGTTTTACGAACAAATTTCTTCATCAGCAAATGGGATACACTACATGGCCAATGTGGCTTCACTTTGTGTCTGCAATTACACAGAAAACAGCATTTCAAGACTCACTTTCTCATCCTAATGTAAAACTGCATCACAGCGCCACGGCTTAAACTAAGTGTTTACAAACAAGTTTCATACTCAGAACTTTGGCAAATGGGATACACTACATGGACAAAGTGGTTTCAAGTCACTTTGTGTGGACAATTTTACAGGAAACACAATGTTTCAAAAACAGCCTTATCTCAGCGAGAGAAGCTGAAAAACAGCATAAAACTGCTTTACAGTGCCACGGCTTAAACTAAGTGTTTACGAACAAATTTCTTCATCACTACTATGGCAAATGGGATAAACAACATGGACAAAGTGGTTTCAAGTCACTTTGTGTGGACAATTTCACAGGAAACACAATGTTTCAAAAACAGCCTTATCTCAGCGAGAGAAGCTGAAAAACAGCATAAAACTGCTTTACAGTGCCACGGCTTAAACTAAGTGTTTACGAACAAATTTTTCATCACTACTATGGCAAATGGGACAAACAACATGGACAAAGTGGTTTCAAGTCACTTTGTGTGGACAATTTCACAGGAAACACAATGTTTCAAAAACATCCTTATCTCAGCGAGAGAAGCTCAAAAACAGCATAAAACTGCTTTACAGTGCCACGGCTTAAACTAAGTGTTTACGAACAAATTTCTTCATCACTACTATGGCAAATGGGATAAACAACATGGACAAAGTGGTTTCAAGTCACTTTGTGTGGACAATTTCACAGGAAACACAATGTTTCAAAAACATCCTTATCTCAGCGAGAGAAGCTCAAAAACAGCATAAAACTGCTTTACAGTGCCACGGCTTAAACTAAGTGTTTACGAACAAATTTCTTCATCACTACTATGGCAAATGGGATAAACAACATGGACAAAGTGGTTTCAAGTCACTTTGTGTGGACAATTTCACAGGAAACACAACGTTTCAAAAACAGCCTTATCTCAGCGAGAGAAGCTGAAAAACAGCATAAAACAGCTTTACAGTGCCACGGCTTAAACTAAGTGTTTACGAACAAATTTCTTCATCAGCAAATGGGATACACTACATGGCCAATGTGGCTTCACTTTGTGTCTGCAATTACACAGAAAACAGCATTTCAAGACTCACTTTCTCATCCTAATGTAAAACTGCATCACAGCGCCACGGCTTAAACTAAGTGTTTACAAACAAGTTTCATACTCAGAACTTTGGCAAATGGGATACACTACATGGACAAAGTGGTTTCAAGTCACTTTGTGGTGGACAATTTTACAGGAAACACAATGTTCAAAAACAGCCTTATCTCAGCGAGAGAAGCTCAAAAACAGCATAAAACTGCTTTACGGCTTAAACTAAGTGTTTACGAACAAATTTCTTCATCACTACTATGGCAAATGGGATAAACAACATGGACAAAGTGGTTTCAAGTCACTTTGTGTGGATAATTTCACAGGAAACACAATGTTTCAAAAACAGCCTTACCTCAGCGAGAGAAGCTAAAAAACAGCATAAAACTGCTTTACAGTGCCACGGCTTAAACTAAGTGTTTACGAACAAATTTCTTCATCACTACTATGGCAAATGGGATAAACAACATGGACAAAGGGGTTTCAAGTCACTTTGTGTGGACAATTTCACAGGAAACACAATGTTTCAAAAACAGCCTTATCTCAGCGAGAGAAGCTGAAAAACAGCATAAAACTGCTTTACAGTGCCACGGCTTAAACTAAGTGTTTACTAACAAATTTCTTCATCACTACTATGGCAAATGGGATAAACAACATGGACGAAGTGGTTTCAAGTCACTTTGTCTGGACAATTTCACAGGAAACACAATGTTTCAAAAACAGCCTTATCTCAGCGAGAGAAGCTGAAAAACAGCATAAAACTGCTTTACAGTGCCACGGCTTAAACTAAGTGTTTACGAACAAATTTCTTCATCACCACTATGGCAAATGGGATAAACAACATGGACAAAGTGGTTTCAAGTCACTTTGTGTGGACAATTTCACAGGAAACACAATGTTTCAAAAACAGCCTTATCTCAGCGAGAGAAGCTGAAAAACAGCATAAAACTGCTTTACAGTGCCACGGCTTAAACTAAGTGTTTACGAACAAATTTCTTCATCACTACTATGGCAAATGGGATAAACAACATGGACAAAGTGGTTTCAAGTCACTTTGTGTGGACAATTTCACAGGAAACACAATGTTTCAAAATCAGCCTTATCTCAGCGAGAGAAGCTGAAAAACAGCATAAAACTGCTTTACAGTGCCAAGGCTTAAACTAAGTGTTTACGAACAAATTTCTTCATCAGCAAATGGGATACACTACATGGCCAATGTGGCTTCACTTTGTGTCTGCAATTACACAGAAAACAGCATTTCAAGACTCACTTTCTCATCCTAATGTAAAACTGCATCACAGCGCCACGGCTTAAACTAAGTGTTTACAAACAAGTTTTATACTCAGAACTTTGGCAAATGGGATACACTACATGGACAAAGTGGTTTCAAGTCACTTTGTGTGGACAATTTCACAGGAAGCACAATGTTTCAAAAACAGCCTTATCTCAGCGAGAGAAGCTCAAAAACAGCATAAAACTGATTTGCAGTGCCACGGCTTAAACTAAGTGTTTACGAACAAATTTCTTCATCACTACTATGGCAAATGGGACAAACAACATGGACAAAGTATTTTCAAGTCGCTTTGTGTGGACAATTTCACAGGAAACACAATGTTTCAAAAACATCCTTATCTCAGCGAGAGAAGCTGAAAAACAGCATAAAACTGCTTTACAGTGCCACGGCTTAAACTAAGTGTTTACGAACAAATTTCTTCATCAGCAAATGGGATACACTACATGGCCAATGTGGCTTCACTTTGTGTCTGCAATTACACAGAAAACAGCATTTCAAGACTCACTTTCTCATCCTAATGTAAAACTGCATCACAGCGCCACGGCTTAAACTAAGTGTTTACAAACAAGTTTCATACTCAGAACTTTGGCAAATGGGATACACTACATGGGCAAAGTGGTTTCAAGTCACTTTGTGTGGACAATTTCACAGGAAACACAATGTTTCAAAAACAGCCTTATCTCAGCGATAGAAGCTGAAAAACAGCATAAAACTGCTTTACAGTGCCACGGCTTAAACTAAGTGCTTACAAACAAGTTTTATACTCAGAACTTTGGCAAATGGGATACACTACATGGACAAAGTGGTTTCAAGTCACTTTGTGTGGACAATTTCACAGGAAGCACAATGTTTCAAAAATAGCCTTATCTCAGCGAGAGAAGCTCAAAAACAGCATAAAACTGCTTTGCAGTGCCACGGCTTAAACTAAGTGTTTACGAACAAATTTTTCATCACTACTATGGCAAATGGGACAAACAACATGGACAAAGTGGTTTCAAGTCACTTTGTGTGGACAATTTCACAGGAAGCACAATGTTTCAAAAACAGCCTTGTCTCAGCGAGAGAAGCTCAAAAACAGCATAAAATTGCTTTACAGTGCCAAGACTTAAACTAAGTGTTTACGAACAAATTTCTTCATCACTACTATGGCAAATGGGATAAACAACATGGACAAAGTGGTTTCAAGTCACTTTGTGTGGACAATTTCACAGGAAACACAACGTTTCAAAAACAGCCTTATCTCAGCGAGAGAAGCTGAAAAACAGCATAAAACAGCTTTACAGTGCCACGGCTTAAACTAAGTGTTTACGAACAAATTTCTTCATCAGCAAATGGGATACACTACATGGCCAATGTGGCTTCACTTTGTGTCTGCAATTACACAGAAAACAGCATTTCAAGACTCACTTTCTCATCCTAATGTAAAACTGCATCACAGCGCCACGGCTTAAACTAAGTGTTTACAAACAAGTTTCATACTCAGAACTTTGGCAAATGGGATACACTACATGGACAAAGTGGTTTCAAGTCACTTTGTGTGGACAATTTCACAGGAAACACAATGTTTCAAAAACAGCCTTATCTCAGCGAGAGAAGATGAAAAACAGCATAAAACAGCTTTACAGTGCCACGGCTTAAACTAAGTGTTTACGAACAAATTTTTCATCACTACTATGGCAAATGGGACAAACAACATGGACAAAGTGGTTTCAAGTCACTTTGTGTGGACAATTTCACAGGAAACACAATGTTTCAAAAACATCCTTATCTCAGCGAGAGAAGCTCAAAAACAGCATAAAACTGCTTTACAGTGCCACGGCTTAAACTAAGTGTTTACGAACAAATTTCTTCATCACTACTATGGCAAATGGGATACACTACATGGACAAAGTGGTTTCAAGTCACTTTGTGTGGACAATTTCACAGGAAGCACAATGTTTCAAAAACAGCCTTATCTCAGCGAGAGAAGCTCAAAAACAGCATAAAACTGATTTGCAGTGCCACGGCTTAAACTAAGTGTTTACGAACAAATTTCTTCATCACTACTATGGCAAATGGGACAAACAACATGGACAAAGTGGTTTCAAGTCGCTTTGTGTGGACAATTTCACAGGAAACACAATGTTTCAAAAACAGCCTTATCTCAGCGAGAGAAGCTGAAAAACAGCATAAAACTGCTTTACAGTGCCACGGCTTAAACTAAGTGTTTACGAACAAATTTCTTCATCAGCAAATGGGATACACTACATGGCCAATGTGGCTTCACTTTGTGTCTGCAATTACACAGAAAACAGCATTTCAAGACTCACTTTCTCATCCTAATGTAAAACTGCATCACAGCGCCACGGCTTAAACTAAGTGTTTACAAACAAGTTTCATACTCAGAACTTTGGCAAATGGGATACACTACATGGACAAAGTGGTTTCAAGTCACTTTGTGTGGACAATTTCACAAGAAACACAATGTTTCAAAAACAGCCTTATCTCAGCGATAGAAGCTGAAAAACAGCATAAAACTGCTTTACAGTGCCACGGCTTAAACTAAGTGCTTACAAACAAGTTTTATACTCAGAACTTTGGCAAATGGGATACACTACATGGACAAAGTGGTTTCAAGTCACTTTGTGTGGATAATTTCACAGGAAGCACAATGTTTCAAAAACAGCCTTATCTCAGCGAGAGAAGCTCAAAAACAGCATAAAACTGCTTTGCAGTGCCACGGCTTAAACTAAGTGTTTACGAACAAATTTTTCATCACTACTATGGCAAATGGGACAAACAACATGGACAAAGTGGTTTCAAGTCACTTTGTGTGGACAATTTCACAGGAAACACAATGTTTCAAAAACAGCCTTATCTCAGCGAGAGAAGCTCAAAAACAGCATAAAATTGCTTTACAGTGCCAAGGCTTAAACTAAGTGTTTACGAACAAATTTCTTCATCACTACTATGGCAAATGGGATAAACAACATGGACAAAGTGGTTTCAAGTCACTTTGTGTGGACAATTT
The DNA here is from genome assembly GCF_022577435.1 of Embiotoca jacksoni. Lineage (NCBI taxonomy): Eukaryota > Metazoa > Chordata > Actinopteri > Embiotocidae > Embiotoca > Embiotoca jacksoni. The sequence goes on along the minus strand of NW_027185447.1, from coordinate 36,553 downwards.
CACAGGAAACACAATGTTTCAAAAACAGCATTATCTCAGCGAGAGAAGCTCAAAAACAGCATAAAACTGCTTTACAGTGCCACGGCTTAAACAAAGTGTTTACGAACAAATTTCTTCATCACTACTATGGCAAATGGGATAAACAACATGGACAAAGTGGTTTCAAGTCACTTTGTGTGGACAATTTCACAGGAAACACAATGTTTCAAAAACAGCCTTATCTCAGCGAGAGAAGCTCAAAAACAGCATAAAACTGCTTTACAGTGCCACGGCTTAAACTAAGTGTTTACGAACAAATTTCTTCATCAGCAAATGGGATACACTACATGGCCAATGTGGCTTCACTTTGTGTCTGCAATTACACAGAAAACAGCATTTCAAGACTCACTTTCTCATCCTAATGTAAAACTGCATCACAGCGCCACGGCTTAAACTAAGTGTTTACAAACAAGTTTTATACTCAGAACTTTGGCAAATGGGATACACTACATGGACAAAGTGGTTTCAAGTCACTTTGTGTGGACAATTTCACAGGAAGCACAATGTTTCAAAAACAGCCTTATCTCAGCGAGAGAAGCTCAAAAACAGCATAAAACTGATTTGCAGTGCCACGGCTTAAACTAAGTGTTTACGAACAAATTTCTTCATCACTACTATGGCAAATGGGACAAACAACATGGACAAAGTGGTTTCAAGTCGCTTTGTGTGGACAATTTCACAGGAAACACAATGTTTCAAAAACAGCCTTATCTCAGCGAGAGAAGCTGAAAAACAGCATAAAACTGCTTTACAGTGCCACGGCTTAAACTAAGTGTTTACGAACAAATTTCTTCATCAGCAAATGGGATACACTACATGGCCAATGTGGCTTCACTTTGTGTCTGCAATTACACAGAAAACAGCATTTCAAGACTCACTTTCTCATCCTAATGTAAAACTGCATCACAGCGCCACGGCTTAAACTAAGTGTTTACAAACAAGTTTCATACTCAGAACTTTGGCAAATGGGATACACTACATGGACAAAGTGGTTTCAAGTCACTTTGTGTGGACAATTTCACAGGAAACACAATGTTTCAAAAACAGCCTTATCTCAGCGATAGAAGCTGAAAAACAGCATAAAACTGCTTTACAGTGCCACGGCTTAAACTAAGTGCTTACAAACAAGTTTTATACTCAGAACTTTGGCAAATGGGATACACTACATGGACAAAGTGGTTTCAAGTCACTTTGTGTGGATAATTTCACAGGAAGCACAATGTTTCAAAAACAGCCTTATCTCAGCGAGAGAAGCTCAAAAACAGCATAAAACTGCTTTGCAGTGCCACGGCTTAAACTAAGTGTTTACGAACAAATTTTTCATCACTACTATGGCAAATGGGACAAACAACATGGACAAAGTGGTTTCAAGTCACTTTGTGTGGACAATTTCACAGGAAACACAATGTTTCAAAAACAGCCTTATCTCAGCGAGAGAAGCTCAAAAACAGCATAAAATTGCTTTACAGTGCCAAGGCTTAAACTAAGTGTTTACGAACAAATTTCTTCATCACTACTATGGCAAATGGGATAAACAACATGGACAAAGTGGTTTCAAGTCACTTTGTGTGGACAATTTCACAGGAAACACAATGTTTCAAAAACAGCATTATCTCAGCGAGAGAAGCTCAAAAACAGCATAAAACTGCTTTACAGTGCCACGGCTTAAACAAAGTGTTTACGAACAAATTTCTTCATCACTACTATGGCAAATGGGATAAACAACATGGACAAAGTGGTTTCAAGTCACTTTGTGTGGACAATTTCACAGGAAACACAATGTTTCAAAAACAGCCTTATCTCAGCGAGAGAAGCTCAAAAACAGCATAAAACTGCTTTACAGTGCCACGGCTTAAACTAAGTGTTTACGAACAAATTTCTTCATCAGCAAATGGGATACACTACATGGCCAATGTGGCTTCACTTTGTGTCTGCAATTACACAGAAAACAGCATTTCAAGACTCACTTTCTCATCCTAATGTAAAACTGCATCACAGCGCCACGGCTTAAACTAAGTGTTTACAAACAAGTTTCATACTCAGAACTTTGGCAAATGGGATGCACTACATGGGCAAAGTGGTTTCAAGTCACTTTGTGTGGACAATTTCACAGGAAACACAATGTTTCAAAAACAGCCTTATCTCTGCGAGAGAAGCTCAAAAACAGCATAAAACTGCTTTACAGTGCCACGGCTTAAACTAAGTGTTTACGAACAAATTTCTTCATCACTACTATGGCAAATGGGATAAACAACATGGACAAAGGGGTTTCAAGTCACTTTGTGTGGACAATTTCACAGGAAACACAATGTTTCAAAAACAGCCTTATCTCAGCGAGAGAAGCTGAAAAACAGCATAAAACTGCTTTACAGTGCCACGGCTTAAACTAAGTGTTTAATAACAAATTTCTTCATCACTACTATGGCAAATGGGATAAACAACATGGACGAAGTGGTTTCAAGTCACTTTGTCTGGACAATTTCACAGGAAACACAATGTTTCAAAAACAGCCTTATCTCAGCGAGAGAAGCTGAAAAACAGCATAAAACTGCTTTACAGTGCCACGGCTTAAACTAAGTGTTTACGAACAAATTTCTTCATCACTACTATGGCAAATGGGATAAACAACATGGACAAAGTGGTTTCAAGTCACTTTGTGTGGACAATTTCACAGGAAACACAATGTTTCAAAAACAGCCTTATCTCAGCGAGAGAAGCTGAAAAACAGCATAAAACTGCTTTACAGTGCCACGGCTTAAACTAAGTGTTTACGAACAAATTTTTCATCACTACTATGGCAAATGGGACAAACAACATGGACAAAGTGGTTTCAAGTCACTTTGTGTGGACAATTTCACAGGAAACACAATGTTTCAAAAACATCCTTATCTCAGCGAGAGAAGCTCAAAAACAGCATAAAACTGCTTTACAGTGCCACGGCTTAAACTAAGTGTTTACGAACAAATTTCTTCATCACTACTATGGCAAATGGGATAAACAACATGGACAAAGTGGTTTCAAGTCACTTTGTGTGGACAATTTCACAGGAAACACAATGTTTCAAAAACATCCTTATCTCAGCGAGAGAAGCTCAAAAACAGCATAAAACTGCTTTACAGTGCCACGGCTTAAACTAAGTGTTTACGAACAAATTTCTTCATCACTACTATGGCAAATGGGATAAACAACATGGACAAAGTGGTTTCAAGTCACTTTGTGTGGACAATTTCACAGGAAACACAATGTTTCAAAATCAGCCTTATCTCAGCGAGAGAAGCTGAAAAACAGCATAAAACTGCTTTACAGTGCCACGGCTTAAACTAAGTGTTTACGAACAAATTTCTTCATCAGCAAATGGGATACACTACATGGCCAATGTGGCTTCACTTTGTGTCTGCAATTACACAGAAAACAGCATTTCAAGACTCACTTTCTCATCCTAATGTAAAACTGCATCACAGCGCCACGGCTTAAACTAAGTGTTTACAAACAAGTTTTATACTCAGAACTTTGGCAAATGGGATACACTACATGGACAAAGTGGTTTCAAGTCACTTTGTGTGGACAATTTCACAGGAAGCACAATGTTTCAAAAACAGCCTTATCTCAGCGAGAGAAGCTCAAAAACAGCATAAAACTGATTTGCAGTGCCACGGCTTAAACTAAGTGTTTACGAACAAATTTCTTCATCACTACTATGGCAAATGGGACAAACAACATGGACAAAGTATTTTCAAGTCGCTTTGTGTGGACAATTTCACAGGAAACACAATGTTTCAAAAACAGCCTTATCTCAGCGAGAGAAGCTGAAAAACAGCATAAAACTGCTTTACAGTGCCACGGCTTAAACTAAGTGTTTACGAACAAATTTCTTCATCAGCAAATGGGATACACTACATGGCCAATGTGGCTTCACTTTGTGTCTGCAATTACACAGAAAACAGCATTTCAAGACTCACTTTCTCATCCTAATGTAAAACTGCATCACAGCGCCACGGCTTAAACTAAGTGTTTACAAACAAGTTTCATACTCAGAACTTTGGCAAATGGGATACACTACATGGGCAAAGTGGTTTCAAGTCACTTTGTGTGGACAATTTCACAGGAAACACAATGTTTCAAAAACAGCCTTATCTCAGCGAGAGAAGCTCAAAAACAGCATAAAACTGCTTTACGGCTTAAACTAAGTCTTTACGAACAAATTTCTTCATCACTACTATGGCAAATGGGATAAACAACATGGACAAAGTGGTTTCAAGTCACTTTGTGTGGACAATTTCACAGGAAACACAATGTTTCAAAAACAGCCTTATCTCAGCGATAGAAGCTCAAAAACAGCATAAAACTGCTTTACAGTGCCACGGCTTAAACTAAGTGCTTACAAACAAGTTTTATACTCAGAACTTTGGCAAATGGGATACACTACATGGACAAAGTGGTTTCAAGTCACTTTGTGTGGATAATTTCACAGGAAGCACAATGTTTCAAAAACAGCCTTATCTCAGCGAGAGAAGCTCAAAAACAGCATAAAACTGCTTTGCAGTGCCACGGCTTAAACTAAGTGTTTACGAACAAATTTTTCATCACTACTATGGCAAATGGGACAAACAACATGGACAAAGTGGTTTCAAGTCACTTTGTGTGGACAATTTCACAGGAAACACAATGTTTCAAAAACAGCCTTATCTCAGCGAGAGAAGCTCAAAAACAGCATAAAATTGCTTTACAGTGCCAAGGCTTAAACTAAGTGTTTACGAACAAATTTCTTCATCACTACTATGGCAAATGGGATAAACAACATGGACAAAGTGGTTTCAAGTCACTTTGTGTGGACAATTTCACAGGAAACACAATGTTTCAAAAACAGCATTATCTCAGCGAGAGAAGCTCAAAAACAGCATAAAACTGCTTTACAGTGCCACGGCTTAAACAAAGTGTTTACGAACAAATTTCTTCATCACTACTATGGCAAATGGGATAAACAACATGGACAAAGTGGTTTCAAGTCACTTTGTGTGGACAATTTCACAGGAAACACAATGTTTCAAAAACAGCCTTATCTCAGCGAGAGAAGCTCAAAAACAGCATAAAACTGCTTTACAGTGCCACGGCTTAAACTAAGTGTTTACGAACAAATTTCTTCATCAGCAAATGGGATACACTACATGGCCAATGTGGCTTCACTTTGTGTCTGCAATTACACAGAAAACAGCATTTCAAGACTCACTTTCTCATCCTAATGTAAAACTGCATCACAGCGCCACGGCTTAAACTAAGTGTTTACAAACAAGTTTCATACTCAGAACTTTGGCAAATGGGATGCACTACATGGGCAAAGTGGTTTCAAGTCACTTTGTGTGGACAATTTCACAGGAAACACAATGTTTCAAAAACAGCCTTATCTCTGCGAGAGAAGCTCAAAAACAGCATAAAACTGCTTTACAGTGCCACGGCTTAAACTAAGTGTTTACGAACAAATTTCTTCATCACTACTATGGCAAATGGGATAAACAACATGGACAAAGGGGTTTCAAGTCACTTTGTGTGGACAATTTCACAGGAAACACAATGTTTCAAAAACAGCCTTATCTCAGCGAGAGAAGCTGAAAAACAGCATAAAACTGCTTTACAGTGCCACGGCTTAAACTAAGTGTTTAATAACAAATTTCTTCATCACTACTATGGCAAATGGGATAAACAACATGGACGAAGTGGTTTCAAGTCACTTTGTCTGGACAATTTCACAGGAAACACAATGTTTCAAAAACAGCCTTATCTCAGCGAGAGAAGCTGAAAAACAGCATAAAACTGCTTTACAGTGCCACGGCTTAAACTAAGTGTTTACGAACAAATTTCTTCATCACTACTATGGCAAATGGGATAAACAACATGGACAAAGTGGTTTCAAGTCACTTTGTGTGGACAATTTCACAGGAAACACAATGTTTCAAAAACAGCCTTATCTCAGCGAGAGAAGCTGAAAAACAGCATAAAACTGCTTTACAGTGCCACGGCTTAAACTAAGTGTTTACGAACAAATTTTTCATCACTACTATGGCAAATGGGACAAACAACATGGACAAAGTGGTTTCAAGTCACTTTGTGTGGACAATTTCACAGGAAACACAATGTTTCAAAAACATCCTTATCTCAGCGAGAGAAGCTCAAAAACAGCATAAAACTGCTTTACAGTGCCACGGCTTAAACTAAGTGTTTACGAACAAATTTCTTCATCACTACTATGGCAAATGGGATAAACAACATGGACAAAGTGGTTTCAAGTCACTTTGTGTGGACAATTTCACAGGAAACACAATGTTTCAAAAACATCCTTATCTCAGCGAGAGAAGCTCAAAAACAGCATAAAACTGCTTTACAGTGCCACGGCTTAAACTAAGTGTTTACGAACAAATTTCTTCATCACTACTATGGCAAATGGGATAAACAACATGGACAAAGTGGTTTCAAGTCACTTTGTGTGGACAATTTCACAGGAAACACAATGTTTCAAAATCAGCCTTATCTCAGCGAGAGAAGCTGAAAAACAGCATAAAACTGCTTTACAGTGCCACGGCTTAAACTAAGTGTTTACGAACAAATTTCTTCATCAGCAAATGGGATACACTACATGGCCAATGTGGCTTCACTTTGTGTCTGCAATTACACAGAAAACAGCATTTCAAGACTCACTTTCTCATCCTAATGTAAAACTGCATCACAGCGCCACGGCTTAAACTAAGTGTTTACAAACAAGTTTTATACTCAGAACTTTGGCAAATGGGATACACTACATGGACAAAGTGGTTTCAAGTCACTTTGTGTGGACAATTTCACAGGAAGCACAATGTTTCAAAAACAGCCTTATCTCAGCGAGAGAAGCTCAAAAACAGCATAAAACTGATTTGCAGTGCCACGGCTTAAACTAAGTGTTTACGAACAAATTTCTTCATCACTACTATGGCAAATGGGACAAACAACATGGACAAAGTATTTTCAAGTCGCTTTGTGTGGACAATTTCACAGGAAACACATTGTTTCAAAAACATCCTTATCTCAGCGAGAGAAGCTGAAAAACAGCATAAAACTGCTTTACAGTGCCACGGCTTAAACTAAGTGTTTACGAACAAATTTCTTCATCAGCAAATGGGATACACTACATGGCCAATGTGGCTTCACTTTGTGTCTGCAATTACACAGAAAACAGCATTTCAAGACTCACTTTCTCATCCTAATGTAAAACTGCATCACAGCGCCACGGCTTAAACTAAGTGTTTACAAACAAGTTTCATACTCAGAACTTTGGCAAATGGGATACACTACATGGGCAAAGTGGTTTCAAGTCACTTTGTGTGGACAATTTCACAGGAAACACAATGTTTCAAAAACAGCCTTATCTCAGCGATAGAAGCTGAAAAACAGCATAAAACTGCTTTACAGTGCCACGGCTTAAACTAAGTGCTTACAAACAAGTTTTATACTCAGAACTTTGGCAAATGGGATACACTACATGGACAAAGTGGTTTCAAGTCACTTTGTGTGGACAATTTCACAGGAAGCACAATGTTTCAAAAACAGCCTTATCTCAGCGAGAGAAGCTCAAAAACAGCATAAAACTGCTTTGCAGTGCCACGGCTTAAACTAAGTGTTTACGAACAAATTTTTCATCACTACTATGGCAAATGGGACAAACAACATGGACAAAGTGGTTTCAAGTCACTTTGTGTGGACAATTTCACAGGAAGCACAATGTTTCAAAAACAGCCTTGTCTCAGCGAGAGAAGCTCAAAAACAGCATAAAATTGCTTTACAGTGCCAAGACTTAAACTAAGTGTTTACGAACAAATTTCTTCATCACTACTATGGCAAATGGGATAAACAACATGGACAAAGTGGTTTCAAGTCACTTTGTGTGGACAATTTCACAGGAAACACAACGTTTCAAAAACAGCCTTATCTCAGCGAGAGAAGCTGAAAAACAGCATAAAACAGCTTTACAGTGCCACGGCTTAAACTAAGTGTTTACGAACAAATTTCTTCATCAGCAAATGGGATACACTACATGGCCAATGTGGCTTCACTTTGTGTCTGCAATTACACAGAAAACAGCATTTCAAGACTCACTTTCTCATCCTAATGTAAAACTGCATCACAGCGCCACGGCTTAAACTAAGTGTTTACAAACAAGTTTCATACTCAGAACTTTGGCAAATGGGATACACTACATGGACAAAGTGGTTTCAAGTCACTTTGTGTGGACAATTTCACAGGAAACACAATGTTTCAAAAACAGCCTTATCTCAGCGAGAGAAGATGAAAAACAGCATAAAACAGCTTTACAGTGCCACGGCTTAAACTAAGTGTTTACGAACAAATTTTTCAGCACTACTATGGCAAATGGGACAAACAACATGGACAAAGTGGTTTCAAGTCACTTTGTGTGGACAATTTCACAGGAAACACAATGTTTCAAAAACATCCTTATCTCAGCGAGAGAAGCTCAAAAACAGCATAAAACTGCTTTACAGTGCCACGGCTTAAACTAAGTGTTTACGAACAAATTTCTTCATCACTACTATGGCAAATGGGATACACTACATGGACAAAGTGGTTTCAAGTCACTTTGTGTGGACAATTTCACAGGAAGCACAATGTTTCAAAAACAGCCTTATCTCAGCGAGAGAAGCTCAAAAACAGCATAAAACTGATTTGCAGTGCCACGGCTTAAACTAAGTGTTTACGAACAAATTTCTTCATCACTACTATGGCAAATGGGACAAACAACATGGACAAAGTGGTTTCAAGTCGCTTTGTGTGGACAATTTCACAGGAAACACAATGTTTCAAAAACAGCCTTATCTCAGCGAGAGAAGCTGAAAAACAGCATAAAACTGCTTTACAGTGCCACGGCTTAAACTAAGTGTTTACGAACAAATTTCTTCATCAGCAAATGGGATACACTACATGGCCAATGTGGCTTCACTTTGTGTCTGCAATTACACAGAAAACAGCATTTCAAGACTCACTTTCTCATCCTAATGTAAAACTGCATCACAGCGCCACGGCTTAAACTAAGTGTTTACAAACAAGTTTCATACTCAGAACTTTGGCAAATGGGATACACTACATGGACAAAGTGGTTTCAAGTCACTTTGTGTGGACAATTTCACAGGAAACACAATGTTTCAAAAACAGCCTTATCTCAGCGATAGAAGCTGAAAAACAGCATAAAACTGCTTTACAGTGCCACGGCTTAAACTAAGTGCTTACAAACAAGTTTTATACTCAGAACTTTGGCAAATGGGATACACTACATGGACAAAGTGGTTTCAAGTCACTTTGTGTGGATAATTTCACAGGAAGCACAATGTTTCAAAAACAGCCTTATCTCAGCGAGAGAAGCTCAAAAACAGCATAAAACTGCTTTGCAGTGCCACGGCTTAAACTAAGTGTTTACGAACAAATTTTTCATCACTACTATGGCAAATGGGACAAACAACATGGACAAAGTGGTTTCAAGTCACTTTGTGTGGACAATTTCACAGGAAACACAATGTTTCAAAAACAGCCTTATCTCAGCGAGAGAAGCTCAAAAACAGCATAAAATTGCTTTACAGTGCCAAGGCTTAAACTAAGTGTTTACGAACAAATTTCTTCATCACTACTATGGCAAATGGGATAAACAACATGGACAAAGTGGTTTCAAGTCACTTTGTGTGGACAATTTCACAGGAAACACAATGTTTCAAAAACAGCATTATCTCAGCGAGAGAAGCTCAAAAACAGCATAAAACTACTTTACAGTGCCACGGCTTAAACAAAGTGTTTACGAACAAATTTCTTCATCACTACTATGGCAAATGGGATAAACAACATGGACAAAGTGGTTTCAAGTCACTTTGTGTGGACAATTTCACAGGAAACACAATGTTTCAAAAACAGCCTTATCTCAGCGAGAGAAGCTCAAAAACAGCATAAAACTGCTTTACAGTGCCACGGCTTAAACTAAGTGTTTACGAACAAATTTCTTCATCACTACTATGGCAAATGGGATAAACAACATGGACAAAGTGGTTTCAAGTCACTTTGTGTGGACAATTTCACAGGAAACACAATGTTTCAAAAACAGCCTTATCTCAGCGAGAGAAGCTCAAAAACAGCATAAAACTGATTTACAGTGCCACGGCTTAAACTAAGTGTTTACGAACAAATTTCTTCATCAGCAAATGGGATACACTACATGGCCAATGTGGCTTCACTTTGTGTCTGCAATTACACAGAAAACAGCATTTCAAGACTCACTTTCTCATCCTAATGTAAAACTGCATCACAGCGCCACGGCTTAAACTAAGTGTTTACAAACAAGTTTTATACTCAGAACTTTGGCAAATGGGATACACTACATGGACAAAGTGGTTTCAAGTCACTTTGTGTGGACAATTTCACAGGAAGCACAATGTTTCAAAAACAGCCTTATCTCAGCGAGAGAAGCTCAAAAACAGCATAAAACTGATTTGCAGTGCCACGGCTTAAACTAAGTGTTTACGAACAAATTTCTTCATCACTACTATGGCAAATGGGACAAACAACATGGACAAAGTGGTTTCAAGTCGCTTTGTGTGGACAATTTCACAGGAAACACAATGTTTCAAAAACAGCCTTATCTCAGCGAGAGAAGCTGAAAAACAGCATAAAACTGCTTTACAGTGCCACGGCTTAAACTAAGTGTTTACGAACAAATTTCTTCATCAGCAAATGGGATACACTACATGGCCAATGTGGCTTCACTTTGTGTCTGCAATTACACAGAAAACAGCATTTCAAGACTCACTTTCTCATCCTAATGTAAAACTGCATCACAGCGCCACGGCTTAAACTAAGTGTTTACAAACAAGTTTCATACTCAGAACTTTGGCAAATGGGATACACTACATGGACAAAGTGGTTTCAAGTCACTTTGTGTGGACAATTTCACAGGAAACACAATGTTTCAAAAACAGCCTTATCTCAGCGATAGAAGCTGAAAAACAGCATAAAACTGCTTTACAGCTTAAACTAAGTGTATACGAACAAATTTCTTCATCACTACTATGGCAAATGGGATAAACAACATGGACAAAGTGGCTTCAAGTCACTTTGTGTGACAATTTCACAGGAAACACAATGTTTCAAAAACAGCCTTATCTCAGCGAGAGAAGCTCAAAAACAGCATAAAACTGCTTTACAGTGCCACGGCTTAAACAAAGTGTTTACGAACAAATTTCTTCATCACTACTATGGCAAATGGGATAAACAACATGGACAAAGTGGTTTCAAGTCACTTTGTGTGGACAATTTCACAGGAAACACAATGTTTCAAAATCAGCCTTATCTCAGCGAGAGAAGCTCAAAAACAGCATAAAACTGCTTTACAGTGCCACGGCTTAAACTAAGTGTTTACGAACAAATTTCTTGATCAGCAAATGGGATACACTACATGGCCAATGTGGCTTCACTTTGTGTCTGCAATTACACAGAAAACAGCATTTCAAGACTCACTTTCTCATCCTAATGTAAAACTGCATCACAGCGCCACGGCTTAAACTAAGTGTTTACAAACAAGTTTCATACTCAGAACTTTGGCAAATGGGATGCACTACATGGGCAAAGTGGTTTCAAGTCACTTTGTGTGGACAATTTCACAGGAAACACAATGTTTCAAAAACAGCCTTATCTCAGCGAGAGAAGCTCAAAAACAGCATAAAACTGCTTTACAGCTTAAACTAAGTGTATACGAACAAATTTCTTCATCACTACTATGGCAAATGGGATAAACAACATGGACAAAGTGGCTTCAAGTCACTTTGTGTGACAATTTCACAGGAAACACAATGTTTCAAAAACAGCCTTATCTCAGCGAGAGAAGCTCAAAAACAGCATAAAACTGCTTTACAGTGCCACGGCTTAAACTAAGTGTTTACGAACAAATTTCTTCATCACTACTATGGCAAATGGGATAAACAACATGGACAAAGTGGTTTCAAGTCACTTTGTGTGGACAATTTCACAGGAAACACAATGTTTCAAAAACAGCCTTATCTCAGCGAGAGAAGCTCAAAAACAGCATAAAACTGCTTTACAGTGCCAAGGCTTAAACTAAGTGTTTACGAACAAATTTCTTCATCACTACTATGGCAAATGGGATAAACAACATGGACAAAGTGGTTTCAAGTCACTTTGTGTGGACAATTTCACAGGAAACACAATGTTTCAAAAACAGCCTTATCTCAGCGAGAGAAGCTCAAAAACAGCATAAAACTGCTTTACGGCTTAAACTAAGTGTTTACGAACAAATTTCTTCATCACTACTATGGCAAATGGGATAAACAACATGGACAAAGTGGTTTCAAGTCACTTTGTGTGGACAATTTCACAGGAAACACAATGTTTCAAAAACAGCCTTATCTCAGCGAGAGAAGCTCAAAAACAGCATAAAACTGCTTTACAGTGCCACGGCTTAAACAAAGTGTTTACGAACAAATTTCTTCATCACTACTATGGGAAATGGGACAAACAACATGGACAAAGTGGTTTCAAGTCACTTTGTGTGGACAATTTCACAGGAAACACAATGTTTCAAAAACAGCCTTATCTCAGCGAGAGAAGCCCAAAAACAGCATAAAACTGCTTTACAGTGCCACGGCTTAAACTAAGTGTTTACGAACAAATTTCTTCATCACTACTATGGCAAATGGGATAAACAACATGGACAAAGTGGTTTCAAGTCACTTTGTGTGGACAGTTTCACAGGAAACACAATGTTTCAAAAACAGCCTTATCTCAGCGAGAGAAGCTCAAAAACAGCGTAAAACTGCTTTACAGTGCCACGGCTTAAACTAAGTGTTTATGAACAAATTTCTTCATCACTACTATGGCAAATGGGATAAACAACATGGACAAAGTGGTTTCAAGTCACTTTGTGTGGACAATTTCACAGGAAACACAATGTTTCAAAAACAGCCTTATCTCAGCGAGAGAAGCTGAAAAACAGCATAAAACTGCTTTACAGTGCCACAGCTTAAACAAAGTGTTTACGAACAAATTTCTTCATCAGCAAATGGGATAAACTACATGGCCAATGTGGCTTCACTTTGTGTCTGCAATTACACAGAAAACAGCATTTCAAGACTCACTTTCTCATCCTAATGTAAAACTGCATCACAGCGCCACGGCTTAAACTAAGTGTTTACAATCAAGTTTCATACTCAGAACTTTGGCAAATGGGATACACTACATGGGCAAAGTTGTTTCAAGTCACTTTGTGTGGACAATTTCACAGGAAACACAATGTTTCAAAAACAGCCTTATCTCAGCGAGAGAAGCTCAAAAACAGCATAAAACTGCTTTACGGCTTAAACTAAGTGTTTACGAACAAATTTCTTCATCACTACTATGGCAAATGGGATAAACAACATGGACAAAGTGGTTTCAAGTCACTTTGTGTGGACAATTTCACAGGAAACACAATGTTTCAAAAACAGCCTTATCTCAGCGAGAGAAGCTCAAAAACAGCATAAAACTGCTTTACAGTGCCAAGACTTAAACTAAGTGTTTACGAACAAATTTCTTCATCACTACTATGGCAAATGGGATAAACAACATGGACAAAGTGGTTTCAAGTCACTTTGTGTGGACAATTTCACAGGAAACACAATGTTTCAAAAACAGCCTTATCTCAGCGAGAGAAGCTCAAAAACAGCATAAAACTGCTTTACGGCTTAAACTAAGTGTTTACGAACAAATTTCTTCATCACTACTATGGCAAATGGGATAAACAACATGGACAAAGTGGTTTCAAGTCACTTTGTGTGGACAATTTCACAGGAAACACAATGTTTCAAAAACAGCCTTATCTCAGCGAGAGAAGCTGAAAAACAGCATAAAACTGCTTTACAGTGCCACAGCTTAAACAAAGTGTTTACGAACAAATTTCTTCATCAGAAAATGGGATACACTACATGGCCAATGTGGCTTCACTTTGTGTCTGCAATTACACAGAAAACAGCATTTCAAGACTCACTTTCTCATCCTAATGTAAAACTGCATCACAGCGCCACGGCTTAAACTAAGTGTTTACAATCAAGTTTCATACTCAGAACTTTGGCAAATGGGATACACTACATGGGCAAAGTTGTTTCAAGTCACTTTGTGTGGACAATTTCACAGGAAACACAATGTTTCAAAAACAGCCTTATCTCAGCGAGAGAAGCTCAAAAACAGCATAAAACTGCTTTACGGCTTAAACTAAGTGTTTACGAACAAATTTCTTCATCACTACTATGGCAAATGGGATAAACAACATGGACAAAGTGGTTTCAAGTCACTTTGTGTGGGCAATTTCACAGGAAACACAATGTTTCAAAAACAGCCTTATCTCAGCGAGAGACGCTCAAAAACAGCATAAAACTGCTTTACAGTGCCACGGCTTAAACTAAGTGTTTACGAACAAATTTCTTCATCACTACTATGGCAAATGGGATAAACAACATGGACAAAGTGGTTTCAAGTCACTTTGTGTGGACAATTTCACAGGAAACACAATGTTTCAAAAACAGCCTTATCTCAGCGAGAGAAGCTCAAAAACAGCATAAAACTGCTTTACAGTGCCACGGCTTAAACTAAGTGTTTACGAACAAATTTCTTCATCAGCAAATGGGATACACTACATGGCCAATGTGGCTTCACTTTGTGTCTGCAAAAAACAGCATTTCAAGACTCACTTTCTCATCCTAATGTAAAACTGCATCACAGCGACAAGGCTTAAACTAAGTGTTTACAAACAAGTTTCATACTCAGAACTTTGTCAAATGGGATACACTACATGGGCAAAGTGGTTTCAAGTCACTTTGTGTGGACAATTTCACAGGAAACACAATGTTTCAAAAACAGCCTTATCTCAGCGAGAGAAGCTCAAAAACAGCATAAAACTGCTTTACAGTGCCACGGCTTAAACAAAGTGTTTACGAACAAATTTCTTCATCACTACTATGGGAAATGGGATAAACAACATGGACAAAGTGGTTTCAAGTCACTTTGTGTGGACAATTTCACAGGAAACACAATGTTTCAAAAACAGCCTTATCTCAGCGAGAGAAGCCCAAAAACAGCATAAAACTGCTTTACAGTGCCACGGCTTAAACTAAGTGTTTACGAACAAATTTCTTCATCACTACTATGGCAAATGGGATAAACAACATGGACAAAGTGGTTTCAAGTCACTTTGTGTGGACAGTTTCACAGGAAACACAATGTTTCAAAAACAGCCTTATCTCAGCGAGAGAAGCTCAAAAACAGCGTAAAACTGCTTTACAGTGCCACGGCTTAAACTAAGTGTTTATGAACAAATTTCTTCATCACTACTATGGCAAATGGGATAAACAACATGGACAAAGTGGTTTCAAGTCACTTTGCGTGGACAATTTCACAGGAAACACAATGTTTCAAAAACAGCCTTATCTCAGCGAGAGAAGCTCAAAAACAGCATAAAACTGCTTTACAGTGCCACGGCTTAAACAAAGTGTTTACGAACAAATTTCTTCATCACTACTATGGGAAATGGGATAAACAACATGGACAAAGTGGTTTCAAGTCACTTTGTGTGGACAATTTCACAGGAAACACAATGTTTCAAAAACAGCCTTATCTCAGCGAGAGAAGCTCAAAAACAGCATAAAACTGCTTTACAGTGCCACGGCTTAAACTAAGTGTTTACGAACAAATTTCTTCATCAGCAAATGGGATACACTACATGGCCAATGTGGCTTCACTTTGTGTCTGCAATTACACAGAAAACAGCATTTCAAGACTCACTTTCTCATCCTAATGTAAAACTGCATCACAGCGCCACGGCTTAAACTAAGTGTTTACAAACAAGTTTCATACTCAGAACTTTGGCAAATGGGATACACTACATGGGCAAAGTGGTTTCAAGTCACTTTGTGTGGACAATTTCACAGGAAACACAATGTTTCAAAAACAGCCTTATCTCAGCGAGAGAAGCTCAAAAACAGCATAAAACTGCTTTACGGCTTAAACTAAGTGTTTACGAACAAATTTCTTCATCACTACTATGGCAAATGGGATAAACAACATGGACAAAGTGGTTTCAAGTCACTTTGTGTGGACAATTTCACAGGAAACACAATTTTTCAAAAACAGCCTTATCTCAGCGAGAGAAGCTGAAAAACAGCATAAAACTGCTTTACAGTGCCACAGCTTAAACAAAGTGTTTACGAACAAATTTCTTCATCAGAAAATGGGATACACTACATGGCCAATGTGGCTTCACTTTGTGTCTGCAATTACACAGAAAACAGCATTTCAAGACTCACTTTCTCATCCTAATGTAAAACTGCATCACAGCGCCACGGCTTAAACTAAGTGTTTACAATCAAGTTTCATACTCAGAACTTTGGCAAATGGGATACACTACATGGGCAAAGTTGTTTCAAGTCACTTTGTGTGGACAATTTCACAGGAAACACAATGTTTCAAAAACAGCCTTATCTCAGCGAGAGAAGCTCAAAAACAGCATAAAACTGCTTTACGGCTTAAACTAAGTGTTTACGAACAAATTTCTTCATCACTACTATGGCAAATGGGATAAACAACATGGACAAAGTGGTTTCAAGTCACTTTGTGTGGGCAATTTCACAGGAAACACAATGTTTCAAAAACAGCCTTATCTCAGCGAGAGAAGCTCAAAAACAGCATAAAACTGCTTTACAGTGCCACGGCTTAAACTAAGTGTTTACGAACAAATTTCTTCATCACTACTATGGCAAATGGGATAAACAACATGGACAAAGTGGTTTCAAGTCACTTTGTGTGGACAATTTCACAGGAAACACAATGTTTCAAAAACAGCCTTATCTCAGCGAGAGAAGCTCAAAAACAGCATAAAACTGCTTTACAGTGCCACGGCTTAAACTAAGTGTTTACGAACAAATTTCTTCATCAGCAAATGGGATACACTACATGGCCAATGTGGCTTCACTTTGTGTCTGCAAAAAACAGCATTTCAAGACTCACTTTCTCATCCTAATGTAAAACTGCATCACAGCGACAAGGCTTAAACTAAGTGTTTACAAACAAGTTTCATACTCAGAACTTTGTCAAATGGGATACACTACATGGGCAAAGTGGTTTCAAGTCACTTTGTGTGGACAATTTCACAGGAAACACAATGTTTCAAAAACAGCCTTTTCTCAGCGAGAGAAGCTGAAAAACAGCATAAAACTGCTTTACAGTGCCACAGCTTAAACAAAGTGTTTACGAACAAATTTCTTCATCAGCAAATGGGATACACTACATGGCCAATGTGGCTTCACTTTGTGTCTGCAATTACACAGAAAACAGCATTTCAAGACTCACTTTCTCATCCTAATGTAAAACTGCATCACAGCGCCACGGCTTAAACTAAGTGTTTACAATCAAGTTTCATACTCAGAACTTTGGCAAATGGGATACACTACATGGGCAAAATTGTTTCAAGTCACTTTGTGTGGACAATTTCACAGGAAACACAATGTTTCAAAAACAGCCTTATCTCAGCGAGAGAAGCTCAAAAACAGCATAAAATTGCTTTACGGCTTAAACTAAGTGTTTACGAACAAATTTCTTCATCACTACTATGGCAAATGGGATAAACAACATGGACAAAGTGGTTTCAAGTCACTTTGTGTGGGCAATTTCACAGGAAACACAATGTTTCAAAAACAGCCTTATCTCAGCGAGAGAAGCTCAAAAACAGCATAAAACTGCTTTACAGTGCCACGGCTTAAACTAAGTGTTTACGAACAAATTTCTTCATCACTACTATGGCAAATGGGATAAACAACATGGACAAAGTGGTTTCAAGTCACTTTGTGTGGACAATTTCACAGGAAACACAATGTTTCAAAAACAGCCTTATCTCAGCGAGAGAAGCTCAAAAACAGCATAAAACTGCTTTACAGTGCCACGGCTTAAACTAAGTGTTTACGAACAAATTTCTTCATCAGCAAATGGGATACACTACATGGCCAATGTGGCTTCACTTTGTGTCTGCAAAAAACAGCATTTCAAGACTCACTTTCTCATCCTAATGTAAAACTGCATCACAGCGACAAGGCTTAAACTAAGTGTTTACAAAAAAGTTTCATACTCAGAACTTTGTCAAATGGGATACACTACATGGGCAAAGTGGTTTCAAGTCACTTTGTGTGGACAATTTCACAGGAAACACAATGTTTCAAAAACAGCCTTATCTCAGCGAGAGAAGCTCAAAAACAGCATAAAACTGCTTTACAGTGCCAAGGCTTAAACTAAGTGTTTACAAACAAATTTCTTCATCACTACTATGGCAAATGGGATAAACAACATGGACAAAGTGGTTTCAAGTCACTTTGTGTGGACAATTTCACAGGAAACACAATGTTTCAAAAACAGCCTTATCTCAGCGAGAGAAGCTGAAAAACAGCATAAATCTGCTTTACAGTGCCACGGCTTAAACTAAGTGTTTACGAACAAATTTCTTCATCACTACTATGGCAAATGGGATAAACAACATGGACAAAGTGGTTTCAAGTCACTTTGTGTGGACAATTTCACAGGAAACACAATGTTTCAAAAACAGCCTTATCTCAGCGAGAGAAGCTGAAAAACAGCATAAAACTGATTTACAGTGCCACAGCTTAAACTAAGTGTTTACGAACAAATTTCTTCATCAGCAAATGGGATACACTACATGGCCAATGTGGCTTCACTTTGTGTCTGCAATTACACAGAAAACAACATTTCAAGACTCACTTTCTCATCCTAATGTAAAACTGCATCACAGCGCCACGGCTTAAACTAAGTGTTTACAAACTAGTTTCATACTCAGAACTTTGGCAAATGGGATACACTACATGGGCAAAGTGGTTTCAAGTCACTGTGTGTGGACAATTTCACAGGAAACACAATGTTTCAAAAACAGCCTTATCTCAGCGAGAGAAGCTCAAAAACAGCATAAAACTGCTTTACGGCTTAAACTAAGTGTTTACGAACAAATTTCTTCATCACTACTATGGCAAATGGGATAAACAACATGGACAAAGTGGTTTCAAGTCACTTTGTGTGGACAATTTCACAGGAAACACAATGTTTCAAAAACAGCCTTATCTCAGCGAGAGAAGCTCAAAAACAGCATAAAACTGCTTTACAGTGCCAAGGCTTAAACTAAGTGTTTACGAACAAATTTCTTCATCAGCAAATGGGATACACTACATGGCCAATGTGGCTTCACTTTGTGTCTGCAATTACACAGAAAACAGCATTTCAAGACTCACTTTCTCATCCTAATGTAAAACTGCATCACAGCGCCACGGCTTAAACTAAGTGTTTACAATCAAGTTTCATACTCAGAACTTTGGCAAATGGGATACACTACATGGGCAAAGTTGTTTCAAGTCACTTTGTGTGGACAATTTCACAGGAAACACAATGTTTCAAAAACAGCCTTATCTCAGCGAGAGAAGCTCAAAAACAGCATAAAACTGCTTTACGGCTTAAACTAAGTGTTTACGAACAAATTTCTTCATCACTACTATGGCAAATGGGATAAACAACATGGACAAAGTGGTTTCAAGTCACTTTGTGTGGGCAATTTCACAGGAAACACAATGTTTCAAAAACAGCCTTATCTCAGCGAGAGAAGCTCAAAAACAGCATAAAACTGCTTTACAGTGCCACGGCTTAAACTAAGTGTTTACGAACAAATTTCTTCATCACTACTATGGCAAATGGGATAAACAACATGGACAAAGTGGTTTCAAGTCACTTTGTGTGGACAATTTCACAGGAAACACAATGTTTCAAAAACAGCCTTATCTCAGCGAGAGAAGCTCAAAAACAGCATAAAACTGCTTTACAGTGCCACGGCTTAAACTAAGTGTTTACGAACAAATTTCTTCATCAGCAAATGGGATACACTACATGGCCAATGTGGCTTCACTTTGTGTCTGCAAAAAACAGCATTTCAAGACTCACTTTCTCATCCTAATGTAAAACTGCATCACAGCGACAAGGCTTAAACTAAGTGTTTACAAACAAGTTTCATACTCAGAACTTTGTCAAATGGGATACACTACATGGGCAAAGTGGTTTCAAGTCACTTTGTGTGGACAATTTCACAGGAAACACAATGTTTCAAAAACAGCCTTATCTCAGCGAGAGAAGCTCAAAAACAGCATAAAACTGCTTTACAGTGCCAAGGCTTAAACTAAGTGTTTACGAACAAATTTCTTCATCAGCAAATGGGATACACTACATGGCCAATGTGGCTTCACTTTGTGTCTGCAATTACACAGAAAACAGCATTTCAAGACTCACTTTCTCATCCTAATGTAAAACTGCATCACAGCGCCACGGCTTAAACTAAGTGTTTACAATCAAGTTTCATACTCAGAACTTTGGCAAATGGGATACACTACATGGGCAAAGTTGTTTCAAGTCACTTTGTGTGGACAATTTCACAGGAAACACAATGTTTCAAAAACAGCCTTATCTCAGCGAGAGAAGCTCAAAAACAGCATAAAACTGCTTTACGGCTTAAACTAAGTGTTTACGAACAAATTTCTTCATCACTACTATGGCAAATGGGATAAACAACATGGACAAAGTGGTTTCAAGTCACTTTGTGTGGGCAATTTCACAGGAAACACAATGTTTCAAAAACAGCCTTATCTCAGCGAGAGAAGCTCAAAAACAGCATAAAACTGCTTTACAGTGCCACGGCTTAAACTAAGTGTTTACGAACAAATTTCTTCATCACTACTATGGCAAATGGGATAAACAACATGGACAAAGTGGTTTCAAGTCACTTTGTGTGGACAATTTCACAGGAAACACAATGTTTCAAAAACAGCCTTATCTCAGCGAGAGAAGCTCAAAAACAGCATAAAACTGCTTTACAGTGCCACGGCTTAAACTAAGTGTTTACGAACAAATTTCTTCATCAGCAAATGGGATACACTACATGGCCAATGTGGCTTCACTTTGTGTCTGCAAAAAACAGCATTTCAAGACTCACTTTCTCATCCTAATGTAAAACTGCATCACAGCGACAAGGCTTAAACTAAGTGTTTACAAACAAGTTTCATACTCAGAACTTTGTCAAATGGGATACACTACATGGGCAAAGTGGTTTCAAGTCACTTTGTGTGGACAATTTCACAGGAAACACAATGTTTCAAAAACAGCCTTATCTCAGCGAGAGAAGCTGAAAAACAGCATAAAACTGCTTTACAGTGCCACAGCTTAAACAAAGTGTTTACGAACAAATTTCTTCATCAGCAAATGGGATACACTACATGGCCAATGTGGCTTCACTTTGTGTCTGCAATTACACAGAAAACAGCATTTCAAGACTCACTTTCTCATCCTAATGTAAAACTGCATCACAGCGCCACGGCTTAAACTAAGTGTTTACAATCAAGTTTCATACTCAGAACTTTGGCAAATGGGATACACTACATGGGCAAAGTTGTTTCAAGTCACTTTGTGTGGACAATTTCACAGGAAACACAATGTTTCAAAAACAGCCTTATCTCAGCGAGAGAAGCTCAAAAACAGCATAAAACTGCTTTACGGCTTAAACTAAGTGTTTACGAACAAATTTCTTCATCACTACTATGGCAAATGGGATAAACAACATGGACAAAGTGGTTTCAAGTCACTTTGTGTGGGCAATTTCACAGGAAACACAATGTTTCAAAAACAGCCTTATCTCAGCGAGAGAAGCTCAAAAACAGCATAAAACTGCTTTACAGTGCCACGGCTTAAACTAAGTGTTTACGAACAAATTTCTTCATCACTACTATGGCAAATGGGATAAACAACATGGACAAAGTGGTTTCAAGTCACTTTGTGTGGACAATTTCACAGGAAACACAATGTTTCAAAAACAGCCTTATCTCAGCGAGAGAAGCTCAAAAACAGCATAAAACTGCTTTACAGTGCCACGGCTTAAACTAAGTGTTTACGAACAAATTTCTTCATCAGCAAATGGGATACACTACATGGCCAATGTGGCTTCACTTTGTGTCTGCAAAAAACAGCATTTCAAGACTCACTTTCTCATCCTAATGTAAAACTGCATCACAGCGCCAAGGCTTAAACTAAGTGTTTACAAACAAGTTTCATACTCAGAACTTTGTCAAATGGGATACACTACATGGGCAAAGTGGTTTCAAGTCACTTTGTGTGGACAATTTCACAGGAAACACAATGTTTCAAAAACAGCCTTATCTCAGCGAGAGAAGCTCAAAAACAGCATAAAACTGCTTTACAGTGCCAAGGCTTAAACTAAGTGTTTACAAACAAATTTCTTCATCACTACTATGGCAAATGGGATAAACAACATGGACAAAGTGGTTTCAAGTCACTTTGTGTGGACAATTTCACAGGAAACACAATGTTTCAAAAACAGCCTTATCTCAGCGAGAGAAGCTGAAAAACAGCATAAATCTGCTTTACAGTGCCACGGCTTAAACTAAGTGTTTACGAACAAATTTCTTCATCACTACTATGGCAAATGGGATAAACAACATGGACAAAGTGGTTTCAAGTCACTTTGTGTGGACAATTTCACAGGAAACACAATGTTTCAAAAACAGCCTTATCTCAGCGAGAGAAGCTGAAAAACAGCATAAAACTGATTTACAGTGCCACAGCTTAAACTAAGTGTTTACGAACAAATTTCTTCATCAGCAAATGGGATACACTACATGGCCAATGTGGCTTCACTTTGTGTCTGCAATTACACAGAAAACAGCATTTCAAGACTCACTTTCTCATCCTAATGTAAAACTGCATCACAGCGCCACGGCTTAAACTAAGTGTTTACAATCAAGTTTCATACTCAGAACTTTGGCAAATGGGATACACTACATGGGCAAAGTTGTTTCAAGTCACTTTGTGTGGACAATTTCACAGGAAACACAATGTTTCAAAAACAGCCTTATCTCAGCGAGAGAAGCTCAAAAACAGCATAAAACTGCTTTACGGCTTAAACTAAGTGTTTACGAACAAATTTCTTCATCACTACTATGGCAAATGGGATAAACAACATGGACAAAGTGGTTTCAAGTCACTTTGTGTGGGCAATTTCACAGGAAACACAATGTTTCAAAAACAGCCTTATCTCAGCGAGAGAAGCTCAAAAACAGCATAAAACTGCTTTACAGTGCCACGGCTTAAACTAAGTGTTTACGAACAAATTTCTTCATCACTACTATGGCAAATGGGATAAACAACATGGACAAAGTGGTTTCAAGTCACTTTGTGTGGACAATTTCACAGGAAACACAATGTTTCAAAAACAGCCTTATCTCAGCGAGAGAAGCTCAAAAACAGCATAAAACTGCTTTACAGTGCCACGGCTTAAACTAAGTGTTTACGAACAAATTTCTTCATCAGCAAATGGGATACACTACATGGCCAATGTGGCTTCACTTTGTGTCTGCAAAAAACAGCATTTCAAGACTCACTTTCTCATCCTAATGTAAAACTGCATCACAGCGCCAAGGCTTAAACTAAGTGTTTACAAACAAGTTTCATACTCAGAACTTTGTCAAATGGGATACACTACATGGGCAAAGTGGTTTCAAGTCACTTTGTGTGGACAATTTCACAGGAAACACAATGTTTCAAAAACAGCCTTATCTCAGCGAGAGAAGCTCAAAAACAGCATAAAACTGCTTTACAGTGCCAAGGCTTAAACTAAGTGTTTACAAACAAATTTCTTCATCACTACTATGGCAAATGGGATAAACAACATGGACAAAGTGGTTTCAAGTCACTTTGTGTGGACAATTTCACAGGAAACACAATGTTTCAAAAACAGCCTTATCTCAGCGAGAGAAGCTGAAAAACAGCATAAATCTGCTTTACAGTGCCACGGCTTAAACTAAGTGTTTACGAACAAATTTCTTCATCACTACTATGGCAAATGGGATAAACAACATGGACAAAGTGGTTTCAAGTCACTTTGTGTGGACAATTTCACAGGAAACACAATGTTTCAAAAACAGCCTTATCTCAGCGAGAGAAGCTGAAAAACAGCATAAAACTGATTTACAGTGCCACAGCTTAAACTAAGTGTTTACGAACAAATTTCTTCATCAGCAAATGGGATACACTACATGGCCAATGTGGCTTCACTTTGTGTCTGCAATTACACAGAAAACAACATTTCAAGACTCACTTTCTCATCCTAATGTAAAACTGCATCACAGCGCCACGGCTTAAACTAAGTGTTTACAAACTAGTTTCATACTCAGAACTTTGGCAAATGGGATACACTACATGGGCAAAGTGGTTTCAAGTCACTGTGTGTGGACAATTTCACAGGAAACACAATGTTTCAAAAACAGCCTTATCTCAGCGAGAGAAGCTCAAAAACAGCATAAAACTGCTTTACGGCTTAAACTAAGTGTTTACGAACAAATTTCTTCATCACTACTATGGCAAATGGGATAAACAACATGGACAAAGTGGTTTCAAGTCACTTTGTGTGGACAATTTCACAGGAAACACAATGTTTCAAAAACAGCCTTATCTCAGTGAGAGAAGCTCAAAAACAGCATAAAACTGCTTTACAGTGCCAAGGCTTAAACTAAGTGTTTACGAACAAATTTCTTCATCACTACTATGGCAAATGGGATAAACAACATGGACAAAGTGGTTTCAAGTCACTTTGTGTGGACAATTTCACAGGAAACACAATGTTTCAAAAACAGCCTTATCTCAGCGAGAGAAGCTGAAAAACAGCATAAAACTGCTTTACAGTGCCACAGCTTAAACAAAGTGTTTACGAACAAATTTCTTCATCAGCAAATGGGATACACTACATGGCCAATGTGGCTTCACTTTGTGTCTGCAATTACACAGAAAACAGCATTTCAAGACTCACTTTCTCATTCTAATGTAAAACTGCATCACAGCGCCACGGCTTAAACTAAGTGTTTACAATCAAGTTTCATACTCAGAACTTTGGCAAATGGGATACACTACATGGGCAAAGTTGTTTCAAGTCACTTTGTGTGGACAATTTCACAGGAAACACAATGTTTCAAAAACAGCCTTATCTCAGCGAGAGAAGCTCAAAAACAGCATAAAACTGCTTTACGGCTTAAACTAAGTGTTTACGAACAAATTTCTTCATCACTACTATGGCAAATGGGATAAACAACATGGACAAAGTGGTTTCAAGTCACTTTGTGTGGGCAATTTCACAGGAAACACAATGTTTCAAAAACAGCCTTATCTCAGCGAGAGAAGCTCAAAAACAGCATAAAACTGCTTTACAGTGCCACGGCTTAAACTAAGTGTTTACGAACAAATTTCTTCATCACTACTATGGCAAATGGGATAAACAACATGGACAAAGTGGTTTCAAGTCACTTTGTGTGGACAATTTCACAGGAAACACAATGTTTCAAAAACAGCCTTATCTCAGCGAGAGAAGCTCAAAAACAGCATAAAACTGCTTTACAGTGCCACGGCTTAAACTAAGTGTTTACGAACAAATTTCTTCATCACTACTATGGCAAATGGGATAAACAACATGGACAAAGTGGTTTCAAGTCACTTTGTGTGGACAATTTCACAGGAAACACAATGTTTCAAAAACAGCCTTATCTCAGCGAGAGAAGCTGAAAAACAGCATAAAACTGCTTTACAGTGCCACAGCTTAAACTAAGTGT
The DNA here is from genome assembly GCF_022577435.1 of Embiotoca jacksoni. Classification (NCBI taxonomy): domain Eukaryota; kingdom Metazoa; phylum Chordata; class Actinopteri; family Embiotocidae; genus Embiotoca; species Embiotoca jacksoni. The sequence continues at coordinate 10,751 of NW_027185447.1, read as the reverse complement.
TTACGAACAAATTTCTTCATCAGCAAATGGGATACACTACATGGCCAATGTGGCTTCACTTTGTGTCTGCAATTACACAGAAAACAGCATTTCAAGACTCACTTTCTCATCCTAATGTAAAACTGCATCACAGCGCCACGGCTTAAACTAAGTGTTTACAATCAAGTTTCATACTCAGAACTTTGGCAAATGGGATACACTACATGGGCAAAGTTGTTTCAAGTCACTTTGTGTGGACAATTTCACAGGAAACACAATGTTTCAAAAACAGCCTTATCTCAGCGAGAGAAGCTCAAAAACAGCATAAAACTGCTTTACGGCTTAAACTAAGTGTTTACGAACAAATTTCTTCATCACTACTATGGCAAATGGGATAAACAACATGGACAAAGTGGTTTCAAGTCACTTTGTGTGGACAATTTCACAGGAAACACAATGTTTCAAAAACAGCCTTATCTCAACGAGAGAAGCTCAAAAACAGCATAAAACTGCTTTACAGTGCCACGGCTTAAACTAAGTGTTTACGAACAAATTTCTTCATCAGCAAATGGGATACACTACATGGCCAATGTGGCTTCACTTTGTGTCTGCAAAAAACAGCATTTCAAGACTCACTTTCTCATCCTAATGTAAAACTGCATCACAGCGCCAAGGCTTAAACTAAGTGTTTACAAACAAGTTTCATACTCAGAACTTTGTCAAATGGGATACACTACATGGGCAAAGTGGTTTCAAGTAACTTTGTGTGGACAATTTCACAGGAAACACAATGTTTCAAAAACAGCCTTATCTCAGCGAGAGAAGCTCAAAAACAGCATAAAACTGCTTTACAGTGCCAAGGCTTAAACTAAGTGTTTACGAACAAATTTCTTCATCACTACTATGGCAAATGGGATAAACAACATGGACAAAGTGGTTTCAAGTCACTTTGTGTGGACAATTTCACAGGAAACACAATGTTTCAAAAACAGCCTTATCTCAGCGAGAGAAGCTGAAAAACAGCATAAAACTGCTTTACAGTGCCACAGCTTAAACAAAGTGTTTACGAACAAATTTCTTCATCAGCAAATGGGATAAACTACATGGCCAATGTGGCTTCACTTTGTGTCTGCAATTACACAGAAAACAGCATTTCAAGACTCACTTTCTCATCCTAATGTAAAACTGCATCACAGCGCCACGGCTTAAACTAAGTGTTTACAATCAAGTTTCATACTCAGAACTTTGGCAAATGGGATACACTACATGGGCAAAGTTGTTTCAAGTCACTTTGTGTGGACAATTTCACAGGAAACACAATGTTTCAAAAACAGCCTTATCTCAGCGAGAGAAGCTCAAAAACAGCATAAAACTGCTTTACGGCTTAAACTAAGTGTTTACGAACAAATTTCTTCATCACTACTATGGCAAATGGGATAAACAACATGGACAAAGTGGTTTCAAGTCACTTTGTGTGGACAATTTCACAGGAAACACAATGTTTCAAAAACAGCCTTATCTCAGCGAGAGAAGCTCAAAAACAGCATAAAACTGCTTTACAGTGCCAAGGCTTAAACTAAGTGTTTACGAACAAATTTCTTCATCACTACTATGGCAAATGGGATAAACAACATGGACAAAGTGGTTTCAAGTCACTTTGTGTGGACAATTTCACAGGAAACACAATGTTTCAAAAACAGCCTTATCTCAGCGAGAGAAGCTCAAAAACAGCATAAAACTGCTTTACGGCTTAAACTAAGTGTTTACGAACAAATTTCTTCATCACTACTATGGCAAATGGGATAAACAACATGGACAAAGTGGTTTCAAGTCACTTTGTGTGGACAATTTCACAGGAAACACAATGTTTCAAAAACAGCCTTATCTCAGCGAGAGAAGCTCAAAAACAGCATAAAACTGCTTTACAGTGCCAAGGCTTAAACTAAGTGTTTACGAACAAATTTCTTCATCACTACTATGGCAAATGGGATAAACAACATGGACAAAGTGGTTTCAAGTCACTTTGTGTGGACAATTTCACAGGAAACACAATGTTTCAAAAACAGCCTTATCTCAGCGAGAGAAGCTGAAAAACAGCATAAAACTGCTTTACAGTGCCACAGCTTAAACAAAGTGTTTACGAACAAATTTCTTCATCAGCAAATGGGATACACTACATGGCCAATGTGGCTTCACTTTGTGTCTGCAATTACACAGAAAACAGCATTTCAAGACTCACTTTCTCATCCTAATGTAAAACTGCATCACAGCGCCACGGCTTAAACTAAGTGTTTACAATCAAGTTTCATACTCAGAACTTTGGCAAATGGGATACACTACATGGGCAAAGTTGTTTCAAGTCACTTTGTGTGGACAATTTCACAGGAAACACAATGTTTCAAAAACAGCCTTATCTCAGCGAGAGAAGCTCAAAAACAGCATAAAACTGCTTTACGGCTTAAACTAAGTGTTTACGAACAAATTTCTTCATCACTACTATGGCAAATGGGATAAACAACATGGACAAAGTGGTTTCAAGTCACTTTGTGTGGACAATTTCACAGGAAACACAATGTTTCAAAAACAGCCTTATCTCAACGAGAGAAGCTCAAAAACAGCATAAAACTGCTTTACAGTGCCACGGCTTAAACTAAGTGTTTACGAACAAATTTCTTCATCAGCAAATGGGATACACTACATGGCCAATGTGGCTTCACTTTGTGTCTGCAAAAAACAGCATTTCAAGACTCACTTTCTCATCCTAATGTAAAACTGCATCACAGCGCCAAGGCTTAAACTAAGTGTTTACAAACAAGTTTCATACTCAGAACTTTGTCAAATGGGATACACTACATGGGCAAAGTGGTTTCAAGTAACTTTGTGTGGACAATTTCACAGGAAACACAATGTTTCAAAAACAGCCTTATCTCAGCGAGAGAAGCTCAAAAACAGCATAAAACTGCTTTACAGTGCCAAGGCTTAAACTAAGTGTTTACGAACAAATTTCTTCATCACTACTATGGCAAATGGGATAAACAACATGGACAAAGTGGTTTCAAGTCACTTTGTGTGGACAATTTCACAGGAAACACAATGTTTCAAAAACAGCCTTATCTCAGCGAGAGAAGCTGAAAAACAGCATAAAACTGCTTTACAGTGCCACAGCTTAAACAAAGTGTTTACGAACAAATTTCTTCATCAGCAAATGGGATAAACTACATGGCCAATGTGGCTTCACTTTGTGTCTGCAATTACACAGAAAACAGCATTTCAAGACTCACTTTCTCATCCTAATGTAAAACTGCATCACAGCGCCACGGCTTAAACTAAGTGTTTACAATCAAGTTTCATACTCAGAACTTTGGCAAATGGGATACACTACATGGGCAAAGTTGTTTCAAGTCACTTTGTGTGGACAATTTCACAGGAAACACAATGTTTCAAAAACAGCCTTATCTCAGCGAGAGAAGCTCAAAAACAGCATAAAACTGCTTTACGGCTTAAACTAAGTGTTTACGAACAAATTTCTTCATCACTACTATGGCAAATGGGATAAACAACATGGACAAAGTGGTTTCAAGTCACTTTGTGTGGACAATTTCACAGGAAACACAATGTTTCAAAAACAGCCTTATCTCAGCGAGAGAAGCTCAAAAACAGCATAAAACTGCTTTACAGTGCCAAGGCTTAAACTAAGTGTTTACGAACAAATTTCTTCATCACTACTATGGCAAATGGGATAAACAACATGGACAAAGTGGTTTCAAGTCACTTTGTGTGGACAATTTCACAGGAAACACAATGTTTCAAAAACAGCCTTATCTCAGCGAGAGAAGCTCAAAAAACAGCATAAAACTGCTTTACGGCTTAAAGTAAGTGTTTACGAACAAATTTCTTCATCACTACTATGGCAAATGGGATAAACAACATGGACAAAGTGGTTTCAAGTCACTTTGTGTGGACAATTTCACAGGAAACACAATGTTTCAAAAACAGCCTTATCTCAGCGAGAGAAGCTCAAAAACAGCATAAAACTGCTTTACAGTGCCAAGGCTTAAACTAAGTGTTTACGAACAAATTTCTTCATCACTACTATGGCAAATGGGATAAACAACATGGACAAAGTCGTTTCAAGTCACTTTGTGTGGACAATTTCACAGGAAACACAATGTTTCAAAAACAGCCTTATCTCAGCGAGAGAAGCTGAAAAACAGCATAAAACTGCTTTACAGTGCCACAGCTTAAACAAAGTGTTTACGAACAAATTTCTTCATCAGCAAATGGGATACACTACATGGCCAATGTGGCTTCACTTTGTGTCTGCAATTACACAGAAAACAGCATTTCAAGACTCACTTTCTCATCCTAATGTAAAACTGCATCACAGCGCCACGGCTTAAACTAAGTGTTTACAATCAAGTTTCATACTCAGAACTTTGGCAAATGGGATACACTACATGGGCAAAGTTGTTTCAAGTCACTTTGTGTGGACAATTTCACAGGAAACACAATGTTTCAAAAACAGCCTTATCTCAGCGAGAGAAGCTCAAAAACAGCATAAAACTGCTTTACGGCTTAAACTAAGTGTTTACGAACAAATTTCTTCATCACTACTATGGCAAATGGGATAAACAACATGGACAAAGTGGTTTCAAGTCACTTTGTGTGGGCAATTTCACAGGAAACACAATGTTTCAAAAACAGACTTATCTCAGCGAGAGAAGCTCAAAAACAGCATAAAACTGCTTTACAGTGCCACGGCTTAAACTAAGTGTTTACGAACAAATTTCTTCATCACTACTATGGTAAATGGGATAAACAACATGGACAAAGTGGTTTCAAGTCACTTTGTGTGGACAATTTCACAGGAAACACAATGTTTCAAAAACAGCCTTATCTCAGCGAGAGAAGCTCAAAAACAGCATAAAACTGATTTACAGTGCCACGGCTTAAACTAAGTGTTTACGAACAAATTTCTTCATCAGCAAATGGGATACACTACATGGCCAATGTGGCTTCACTTTGTGTCTGCAAAAAACAGCATTTCAAGACTCACTTTCTCATCCTAATGTAAAACTGCATCACAGCGCCAAGGCTTAAACTAAGTGTTTACAAACAAGTTTCATACTCAGAACTTTGTCAAATGGGATACACTACATGGGCAAAGTGGTTTCAAGTCACTTTGTGTGGACAATTTCACAGGAAACACAATGTTTCAAAAACAGCCTTATCTCAGCGAGAGAAGCTCAAAAACAGCATAAAACTGCTTTACAGTGCCAAGGCTTAAACTAAGTGTTTACGAACAAATTTCTTCATCACTACTATGGCAAATGGGATAAACAACATGGACAAAGTGGTTTCAAGTCACTTTGTGTGGACAATTTCACAGGAAACACAATGTTTCAAAAACAGCCTTATCTCAGCGAGAGAAGCTGAAAAACAGCATAAAACTGCTTTACAGTGCCACAGCTTAAACAAAGTGTTTACGAACAAATTTCTTCATCAGCAAATGGGATACACTACATGGCCAATGTGGCTTCACTTTGTGTCTGCAATTACACAGAAAACAGCATTTCAAGACTCACTTTCTCATCCTAATGTAAAACTGCATCACAGCGCCACGGCTTAAACTAAGTGTTTACAATCAAGTTTCATACTCAGAACTTTGGCAAATGGGATACACTACATGGGCAAAGTTGTTTCAAGTCACTTTGTGTGGACAATTTCACAGGAAACACAATGTTTCAAAAACAGCCTTATCTCAGCGAGAGAAGCTCAAAAACAGCATAAAAACTGCTTTACGGCTTAAACTAAGTGTTTACGAACAAATTTCTTCATCACTACTATGGCAAATGGGATAAACAACATGGACAAAGTGGTTTCAAGTCACTTTGTGTGGGCAATTTCACAGGAAACACAATGTTTCAAAAACAGCCTTATCTCAGCGAGAGAAGCTCAAAAACAGCATAAAACTGCTTTACAGTGCCACGGCTTAAACTTAGTGTTTACGAACTAATTTCTTCATCACTACTATGGCAAATGGGATAAACAACATGGACAAAGTGGTTTCAAGTCACTTTGTGTGGACAATTTCACAGGAAACACAATGTTTCAAAAACAGCCTTATCTCAGCGAGAGAAGCTCAAAAACAGCATAAAACTGCTTTACAGTGCCACGGCTTAAACTAAGTGTTTACGAACAAATTTCTTCATCAGCAAATGGGATACACTACATGGCCAATGTGGCTTCACTTTGTGTCTGCAAAAAACAGCATTTCAAGACTCACTTTCTCATCCTAATGTAAAACTGCATCACAGCGCCAAGGCTTAAACTAAGTGTTTACAAACAAGTTTCATACTCAGAACTTTGTCAAATGGGATACACTACATGGGCAAAGTGGTTTCAAGTCACTTTGTGTGGACAATTTCACAGGAAACACAATGTTTCAAAAACAGCCTTATCTCAGCGAGAGAAGCTCAAAAACAGCATAAAACTGCTTTACAGTGCCAAGGCTTAAACTAAGTGTTTACGAACAAATTTCTTCATCACTACTATGGCAAATGGGATAAACAACATGGACAAAGTGGTTTCAAGTCACTTTGTGTGGACAATTTCACAGGAAACACAATGTTTCAAAAACAGCCTTATCTCAGCGAGAGAAGCTGAAAAAACATCATAAAACTGCTTTACAGTGCCACAGCTTAAACTAAGTGTTTACGAACAAATTTCTTCATCAGCAAATGGGATACACTACATGGCCAATGTGGCTTCACTTTGTGTCTGCAATTACACAGAAAACAGCATTTCAAGACTCACTTTCTCATCCTAATGTAAAACTGCATCACAGCGCCACGGCTTAAACTAAGTGTTTACAATCAAGTTTCATACTCAGAACTTTGGCAAATGGGATACACTACATGGGCAAAGTTGTTTCAAGTCACTTTGTGTGGACAATTTCACAGGAAACACAATGTTTCAAAAACAGCCTTATCTCAGCGAGAGAAGCTCAAAAACAGCATAAAACTGCTTTACGGCTTAAACTAAGTGTTTACGAACAAATTTCTTCATCACTACTATGGCAAATGGGATAAACAACATGGACAAAGTGGTTTCAAGTCACTTTGTGTGGGCAATTTCACAGGAAACACAATGTTTCAAAAACAGCCTTATCTCAGCGAGAGAAGCTCAAAAACAGCGTAAAACTGCTTTACAGTGCCACGGCTTAAACTAAGTGTTTACGAACAAATTTCTTCATCACTACTATGGCAAATGGGATAAACAACATGGACAAAGTGGTTTCAAGTCACTTTGTGTGGACAATGTCACAGGAAACACAATGTTTCAAAAACAGCCTTATCTCAGCGAGAGAAGCTCAAAAACAGCATAAAACTGCTTTACAGTGCCACGGCTTAAACTAAGTGTTTACGAACAAATTTCTTCATCAGCAAATGGGATACACTACATGGCCAATGTGGCTTCACTTTGTGTCTGCAATTACACAGAAAACAGCATTTCAAGACTCACTTTCTCATCCTAATGTAAAACTGCATCACAGCGCCACGGCTTAAACTAAGTGTTTACAATCAAGTTTCATACTCAGAACTTTGGCAAATGGGATACACTACATGGGCAAAGTTGTTTCAAGTCACTTTGTGTGGACAATTTCACAGGAAACACAATGTTTCAAAAACAGCCTTATCTCAGCGAGAGAAGCTCAAAAACAGCATAAAACTGCTTTACGGCTTAAACTAAGTGTTTACGAACAAATTTCTTCATCACTACTATGGCAAATGGGATAAACAACATGGACAAAGTGGTTTCAAGTCACTTTGTGTGGGCAATTTCACAGGAAACACAATGTTTCAAAAACAGACTTATCTCAGCGAGAGAAGCTCAAAAACAGCATAAAACTGCTTTACAGTGCCACGGCTTAAACTAAGTGTTTACGAACAAATTTCTTCATCACTACTATGGTAAATGGGATAAACAACATGGACAAAGTGGTTTCAAGTCACTTTGTGTGGACAATTTCACAGGAAACACAATGTTTCAAAAAACAGCCTTATCTCAGCGAGAGAAGCTCAAAAACAGCATAAAACTGATTTACAGTGCCACGGCTTAAACTAAGTGTTTACGAACAAATTTCTTTCATCAGCAAATGGGATACACTACATGGCCAATGTGGCTTCACTTTGTGTCTGCAAAAAACAGCATTTCAAGACTCACTTTCTCATCCTAATGTAAAACTGCATCACAGCGCCAAGGCTTAAACTAAGTGTTTACAAACAAGTTTCATACTCAGAACTTTGTCAAATGGGATACACTACATGGGCAAAGTGGTTTCAAGTCACTTTGTGTGGACAATTTCACAGGAAACACAATGTTTCAAAAACAGCCTTATCTCAGCGAGAGAAGCTCAAAAACAGCATAAAACTGCTTTACAGTGCCAAGGCTTAAACTAAGTGTTTACGAACAAATTTCTTCATCACTACTATGGCAAATGGGATAAACAACATGGACAAAGTGGTTTCAAGTCACTTTGTGTGGACAATTTCACAGGAAACACAATGTTTCAAAAACAGCCTTATCTCAGCGAGAGAAGCTGAAAAACAGCATAAAACTGCTTTACAGTGCCACAGCTTAAACAAAGTGTTTACGAACAAATTTCTTCATCAGCAAATGGGATACACTACATGGCCAATGTGGCTTCACTTTGTGTCTGCAATTACACAGAAAACAGCATTTCAAGACTCACTTTCTCATCCTAATGTAAAACTGCATCACAGCGCCACGGCTTAAACTAAGTGTTTACAATCAAGTTTCATACTCAGAACTTTGGCAAATGGGATACACTACATGGGCAAAGTTGTTTCAAGTCACTTTGTGTGGACAATTTCACAGGAAACACAATGTTTCAAAAACAGCCTTATCTCAGCGAGAGAAGCTCAAAAACAGCATAAAACTGCTTTACGGCTTAAACTAAGTGTTTACGAACAAATTTCTTCATCACTACTATGGCAAATGGGATAAACAACATGGACAAAGTGGTTTCAAGTCACTTTGTGTGGGCAATTTCACAGGAAACACAATGTTTCAAAAACAGCCTTATCTCAGCGAGAGAAGCTCAAAAACAGCATAAAACTGCTTTACAGTGCCACGGCTTAAACTTAGTGTTTACGAACTAATTTCTTCATCACTACTATGGCAAATGGGATAAACAACATGGACAAAGTGGTTTCAAGTCACTTTGTGTGGACAATTTCACAGGAAACACAATGTTTCAAAAACAGCCTTATCTCAGCGAGAGAAGCTCAAAAACAGCATAAAACTGCTTTACAGTGCCACGGCTTAAACTAAGTGTTTACGAACAAATTTCTTCATCAGCAAATGGGATACACTACATGGCCAATGTGGCTTCACTTTGTGTCTGCAAAAAAACAGCATTTCAAGACTCACTTTCTCATCCTAATGTAAAACTGCATCACAGCGCCAAGGCTTAAACTAAGTGTTTACAAACAAGTTTCATACTCAGAACTTTGTCAAATGGGATACACTACATGGGCAAAGTGGTTTCAAGTCACTTTGTGTGGACAATTTCACAGGAAACACAATGTTTCAAAAACAGCCTTATCTCAGCGAGAGAAGCTCAAAAACAGCATAAAACTGCTTTACAGTGCCAAGGCTTAAACTAAGTGTTTACGAACAAATTTCTTCATCACTACTATGGCAAATGGGATAAACAACATGGACAAAGTGGTTTCAAGTCACTTTGTGTGGACAATTTCACAGGAAACACAATGTTTCAAAAACAGCCTTATCTCAGCGAGAGAAGCTGAAAAACATCATAAAACTGCTTTACAGTGCCACAGCTTAAACTAAGTGTTTACGAACAAATTTCTTCATCAGCAAATGGGATACACTACATGGCCAATGTGGCTTCACTTTGTGTCTGCAATTACACAGAAAACAGCATTTCAAGACTCACTTTCTCATCCTAATGTAAAACTGCATCACAGCGCCACGGCTTAAACTAAGTGTTTACAATCAAGTTTCATACTCAGAACTTTGGCAAATGGGATACACTACATGGGCAAAGTTGTTTCAAGTCACTTTGTGTGGACAATTTCACAGGAAACACAATGTTTCAAAAACAGCCTTATCTCAGCGAGAGAAGCTCAAAAAACAGCATAAAACTGCTTTACGGCTTAAACTAAGTGTTTACGAACAAATTTCTTCATCACTACTATGGCAAATGGGATAAACAACATGGACAAAGTGGTTTCAAGTCACTTTGTGTGGGCAATTTCACAGGAAACACAATGTTTCAAAAACAGCCTTATCTCAGCGAGAGAAGCTCAAAAACAGCGTAAAACTGCTTTACAGTGCCACGGCTTAAACTAAGTGTTTACGAACAAATTTCTTCATCACTACTATGGCAAATGGGATAAACAACATGGACAAAGTGGTTTCAAGTCACTTTGTGTGGACAATGTCACAGGAAACACAATGTTTCAAAAACAGCCTTATCTCAGCGAGAGAAGCTCAAAAACAGCATAAAACTGCTTTACAGTGCCACGGCTTAAACTAAGTGTTTACGAACAAATTTCTTCATCAGCAAATGGGATACACTACATGGCCAATGTGGCTTCACTTTGTGTCTGCAATTACACAGAAAACAGCATTTCAAGACTCACTTTCTCATCCTAATGTAAAACTGCATCACAGCGCCACGGCTTAAACTAAGTGTTTACAATCAAGTTTCATACTCAGAA